>NW_027466121.1:835000-1435000 GCF_046127955.1 Nelusetta ayraudi | reverse complement strand
GAATAATTAAGGAGGCCTGACACTGACCCCTGCAAAAGCCGGAAGCGGATCAATTAACAGTAGCTTTCTATACGTCTTCCTGTCAGCCACCTTTCCCCCAAGTGACGCCTTACCATGTTGTGTTTGAGGATTCTCTGGACGACAGGAGTGAACACTTCGATCACCACCATCGACCGTGGCCGTTCCCGACAGTGCTGAGGAAGACACGAATGAGTGTTTTTTTGTTTTTTCTTCTTCTTGACTTTGAATCGTGCTTTTATTTCAAGTGATCTAGTTTCAGAGAGAGACTTTAACCACATTAAACGCCCCTTACCTTGCAGAAGAACTCACACAGGTCTGGTGGTGGGTGGTTGTTTTCCAGAAGAGGAGCAATTGCCTGCGCACACACACAGACGCAGACACAAACACACACACACACACACACAGATGAATATTTCCATATTGTATCTCTTATTTACCCTGGCTGGGAGCCAGCAGAAATGATCTGGCCTGCTAGTTGCAGCAGCCTTGTAATAACTGGCTACACAAACACCACAACCGATCGCGGCGCTGAACTCTTCTCCTTCGCCAGCGCCGGGGGAGAATCGATATTGTCCCTCTGTTCCACAAGCGCTGGCCCAAGCGTTAATTATTAACTTCGGGCTCACGTCTAATATTGGTCAACAGCGGCAGAAAAACTTCAAACTCACCACGATGATGTTCTCGTGATCCTGAGCGCTGAGGTTTGAGTTCTGTGGGAAAACAGACAAGAAGGAAAAAAATGCAATTGTGATGAGCAAAAAAAACAACAAACAACGTTGTTGGTTGTTAGTTATTTGTGTAAATAGCTGAAACATTTTTTTTGTTTGGAGGCTACGTTGAGACGATCTGCTCTGGAGCTTCTAGTCCCACATGTCTTTGCCATAGTATTTAAAAAACAGAGAATAATCTCTAACAAAGCATAAAGATTCCAGCAGTGTTTGCATTGTGCGTATTTCCTACCTCAGCCAGCAGAGTGGAGATGATGTTCAGAGGGGCCTGATGGATGGACTCGTCCTGCAGTGGCGAAGTCAAGGCCATGTCCACCAGCGCTCTGATTTCCTTCAGCACGACATCCCAGCGACTCGGGTTGTTCAGGACCTTGCGGTACTTGTAGATCTTTTTCTGCAAGAAACACGATATTCAGATAAACTTTCTCTTAAGGGACTGCTGCGTTGGCAAGAAAACCTCTGATAACCAGTGACACGTGAGAATTTCGCATGGGCTATGCTTTCTAGATTACACGTTCTGATTATGGCCTGGAATGTTGGAACGTTGCCTTGAGAATCAGTCAAAGGGAATGAAATGAATCCGAGAGAGGGAAGTTTTAAAAGAAAGCAAATGTATGACTCTGTGAAAACTGGATGCTTCCTTGTGATCTGAGAGCACAGCATTGGTTTTTAGTCTTACAGGTGTCAGCTGTTGCTGAGTGAATGGCAGAGTGATGTGTTACTATGACGAACAAAATGTGCACGTTTACGCACTATTATCATTTCAAAATCTTGACTAAAAGAGGGACAACATCGCTGGGAGCCTGGCACCAGGTGCACCAATGGGGTATGAGGGAGCACACCAGCGGCGTTGGTAGCTTACCTTCCACTGCAGAGAGTGAAACCACTGGTCCCTCAAGTAGCTGTTTGCAGCCTGAAGAGACACACACATACACACGTGCATGAGAAAAGAACGCCACACTTGTTTGACGATTTCACAAAATGATAAAGGTTAGGGGTGCACCGATACCAGAATCAGATATCGGCACTGATACCATGGTTTGAGTTCTCTACTCGTATTTGTAAAATAGGTGCCGATACCACAATACAAAACTCAGCTGAATATTGCATTTAACTAATTGAATACATTCCTCAGAATTTGCCATTGTTTTTATTGCCCATTTTTTTTTGCCCAATCCCAAGTCATTACAAAATTGATCAGGGTCTCCTAAAACCTTTTTGCGTAGACTGAACGGATTAAACCGATGACGTACGGGTGTTGGAAATGCGTTACCTGCAACAGGACAGTGCCACCGGGGAAGCTGAGCTGGACGCAGTACTTTGGAGCGTTGTCCCACGAGAGAAGCTGCAAGTCCTCTATTGAGCTGTAGGACAATGGCGTCTCCATGTAACCAGTGGGCTGGAAAAGACAGAGAAAACAAGGGGATATCACTCTGCCACCATCCCAACACTTGCAGTGCAGATTGTATATTTAAACAGAGCTGCTGCTGGAAGAGCAAAACGAAACACGTCCCGGGCTTAACCTGCCCTGGGTAAACACAAGGCCGGGGAAGCCGGGGGGGTAAACGACTATTTTACCAACTGCGGAGACATAGTTCCAAAGAAATACTAATAATGACAGAATGATGAACACAAGTGGGAAATTGATGAGGCAAAAGCCATTCATCGCAAAAGAATGTGGCCGAACGGGAAAGTTAAGTATGATACAGTAAGAAAACAGGAAATGTTTCAATGAGAAACCAAATGAGTTGAAGCGCAACTGCAGCTGAAGCCAGCGCCTCGTATGATGCACGGCTGTAATCCCAGTAATAATACCGTGGCAGCTGCATGCGAAGTGAGAGGCCACAACTTGCTCGCGAGTCTCTCACAATGATGACAAAAATACTGCGACTAGCTTCCGGATTGGGGCACAGAAGGGAGAGAGAAGAAGAAGAGAGGAAAAAGCATGGAAGAATGGGCGCAGGAAAAAAAAAAAAAAAAAAGAACCTTGTAAATCTTCAAAACCGCACTTGGTCGATGAGAAAAGTTACAATTTTTTTTCTTTTTTAGTGGTCTACAACAACACATGACTCATGGGTATTTAAATTAATCATCGGTTGATTTCCCAGAGGCAGTCGTCACTCCGCGAGGTGGAGCCACTTGTTGATGCAAGTTATTTGTGGGTCGACTCGAATCGTGACGTCAACTCTGGCAACTTTTTTGGCCGGAATTTGACAGCAACTCCTCTGGAATTCATTGCATCAAAACTTCTCATTGTACTTTTCCCAAAACAATTCCAAGACCCGCGTCGTCTGCCTGCCTGCCTGCTTCGCCGAGCGGAAAACATATGCGTTATACTGAAGTACACTGATAAACGTTCAAATTACTTTACGATTTTGAACAACACCAATGAAATAAAATCTAAATGTTTCGTCAAAGGGTTGACTCCACATTTTGCCAAGGTCAATCATAATCCATGTCGTCATGGACGAGTTGCTAGATTCTTTTCAATTAAAAACTCGAGTGGACAAGGTGGGACCTGCACCTTCACCAACACTATTAAATAATAATGCATAATTACCTGACATTACGACACATAAAGGAAATACTCAAAACTACTTCCTGGAGTAAACCACTGCGTGGCACAGTGACACAGTGCCACCGCAGACCGTTTTGTGGTCGATTACTTGGTTTTGGGCTCAAATAAATAATGTTCTGCATCTTGGTAAGTAAAAGAAAACATCATCAGTGTGCCACCCCAGAGTCTGCACGGATCAGATGTCGGATTCTTCACAACAAATGCATCGTTGTGATGATGGGCGTAGCTGAAATGCCGTTCCAGCTATGCATCTGCCTCAAAAACAACTCCGCCTCGTAATGCTACATTGCTATTTCAAAGCATGGTGAAGGCGCAGGTCACAACCTGTCCACAAGACAGTGTTGGAGTTGCAGGATTGTGTATTTGATGGGTTTTGAGGGAGAGGGACCAGTGCAGCTGCAGGATGGCAGAACAATAGGCACTGATAGTTAAAAGGAACGTAAATTACTCATATGACCGATTGGAATGACAAGTCCACTCCACACTGAGAAAAAAGGGTTTTAAAAGCCATAACTCATTCAACTGACTTCTACAGTGTCTTGTCTATCCATTATGACCAGTAGGGAATGGCCCGTCTTTGTCGACAAGTTGAAAATCTGTGTCAAACGTTGCCATTTTTACACAAGGCCAACCTGAAGTGCAAAAGGTTAATTTCTGGAAGTGTTCTCGAGCTGATGCATTGACTTCTTTTATTGTTTGTGTGTCAAATACAAACGTAGGGTTGAAGGACTATGAATCACCAAAAAAAAAAAAAAAAAAAAAAGAGGTCGCGAATACAATGTGGAAATGCTGCCCAGTTTGTTCTCTGGAAAAACAAAACACAAAAACTTTAAAAACTGTAGATTAAGATTCTCTCTGGAAGCCGTGGCAGTCGGGCACACTGACAGTCTTTGGGGTGCATCTGGAAAACCATTAGCATCAATGCTAAAATGAGCCCGTGGGTTCGTACAGACGGATGCTCCCGTCCAGATAACATCCATTTAAGTTAACATCACTTGCATATTTCAACAGGACAAAACTAAACTGCATAAAGCAGCTCATTTACCAGCAGGGCGTGCGTCACTGCCATTACATTAAAACCAATTCCTAGTATTTTGTTAAAATGCTGCATTTTTCTCTATTAAAACCTACGCTGTTCTTTTTTTTCAAGTGAATGGAGTTGGTTTATGAGATTGTCAAAAATCCCTGCATTCTCTTTTCACTTACATTTCAAGCAACGGCCGAATCTTTTCAAACCGGGCATTTGCCTTGTTTTTAATATAATAAACTGGCCACCTGCAGCCATCAGTGTTCATCTCAATCAGTCCTTATCTTACAAACAACGACGAGCAACTCTATATATTTCAATAAAGGCGGTGGCTACGACGAAAATGACGGAAATAAATGTAATTAAAGGGTCAACCAAGAGCAATGGGAAACAGTGTGCTCTAGGTAGAGGCGTTTTTTTGGAGAAAACAGAAGGGGCTTCAATTTTCTGATAACCAGCCAAGGTCACCATAGATACTCCGTTTCCCGATAAGACAACAACACATGATCTGGTAACTCCCCGTCTCACTCACTGCATCATCTCTACCACTGCGTCCTTCCTTCTCCTCCTTTGTCTCTCGACTCATCTTCTGCTTTTCTCCCCCCCTGCATTTTTCTAACCCTTTACTCTGCCTCCCTAAACTCAGCGGAGGAAGAGGAGAGGGTTGGAGCGGAATACAGCTGCCCTGATCTCACCGCTGTGTTGCCATAGAAACAAGGGGACAGAGATGTATGCTGCATTTTCTTCTTTTTTCATTTGTTGCTTCCCGTCAGAGACGGGGAGCAAACATGAGGGCTTGAGGGGTGAGTATGGACGTGTGTGGGTTTGTAGTTGGAACAATTGAATAGCGATGTAAACGCTGAAATGTCAGATGAATGATCGTTAATCGCACAAAGTACTTTTAGCGCGGTCGGGGATGTTATTCGGGGTGCGCGAGATTTCAACTCTGGCTTTTGCAGGAACAAAAAGGGTTTCTTGCTTTGCATGCATGTGACAGAACATCATATAGGCTTGAGAAAACATCAAACCGTGTCCATGCCTGAATTACCGCAAACTTATGCAACTGGAATGTACTCCTTTGTAAATAATCTTTCATCGCCATATCACAAGTCTTGCGCAACAAGACATTGAGAAATCGGTCGTTCAAAGTTGTAAGCACGATTTGTATAGTGATTGCTATCATGGTATTTTGACAATTATACATTGGACTGTTGCCATAATTACCTTTTAAACTATTTGGAACGTGACAGGTCCCTGAAAGCTGCCTGTCATAATGGCGTTTAGATGTAAAGAAATTAAATAAAATGAAAAGAAAATCAAACATTTCATTAAGCAGCTTGGTAGCCCTTTAAATACAGCTGACTTAGAGTGTTTTTTTTTTTTTTTTTTTTTACAATAAAATGTAACTATAAATACAGAATTAGCATTTCCCTCTTGGGCCAGAGCACTGGTTTTCACAGCACACGACTGATGAGGTTGTACCTGAAAGACCAGCATTTGAAAATGTTGAGTCACTGTCTGATCACTCAGTATAAGTGAGCCATTTTTTTTTTGTTTTTTTGCATTGATGAGCGAGCTGGTGTGAAAGATAAAGGTATATTGTCAAAACTGGGGCTGACCCTTTTGGGAAAAAAAAAAAAAAAATCTGATTGTAATTGCAATTATACGTCAATATTCACGGTGTGATGAAGTTGAACATCTACCGCTTGAGATGCAGTGCAAAAGCAAACTCATTTACACTATATTCCGATGCAAGGATGAAAATATAAAAAATATATTGCACCACACTGGCTGGACCAACGTGCCTCCACCCTCAGACGGTTCGGTTCACTTCTGCTTTTCGGTTTTGGATTGTAAATCCCCGTTGACTCCTACCACACCTTCAAATAAAACACAGTTTCTTGCCCATTGTTGTCTTATTTCACAGTTTCTTTCCATTTTCTGTTTCAGCTGATAGTCTCTGTTTACTGCTTGTTCTTTTTTGTTTTAGTTTGGTTTTGTCAGAGCGGAGAAAAGCAAAACTGAGCGAGCGTGAACTGGAAAAAAACGCAAGAAAAAAACGCAAGTCCCACCCACTACCTAGAGCGCCCATATTCGCATCCTCTGTGCTGTACAAATGTCGTTGTTTCAAATCACGATCTTGATTTAAAAATGACAATGACGATGATGGTTCAACCTCAGTCAATACTTGGGGGCGAAATCACAATAGAGTAACAACAAAGGTGTGCATATTCCGCGCTGCAGCGTGATAAAACCCCCCTGAATGAACTTTGAGTAAATCAAAACAGAAACCCAGGAGAGTTGACACAGAAGAATCATCCCCGGTATCAGTGCAGTGAAGCAACGATTTTAGCGGAAACATCAATTGGGTATTGAAGCCCTCGCTTGTTGGGGCAGGGCTCTGACAGTAACGTGAGTCAGCATTCAAGTGTGAACAACCAAGAGCTGAATGAATTGTTTCTTGTGCAACTTTTCAAACGTCCAAAATTCCACCACAGTTTTTTTTCCCCCAGCCCTCTTTTATCGGACTAAACTCAATAAATCTCAGATTTGAAGGTCCTCGAAGAAGAAGATGGTGGATGAGGTATCCAGGTTTGTGTGCGCGGGCCGACGTAGTTCCCTTGACGTTGGAGTGTTGCAATCTTAAATCTGACCATTAGATGGCAGAGTTTTACACACTGTACCTTTAAACTCGAAAACATTGCTTGTGGCAACTTTCAATGAAAATGTGTTAACAAAAAAACAAAAAACAAACAACCAAGAAGAAGAAACAGACATAGAAGAGGTGACCAACAGCCCTGAACTGGCGACTTGTCCAGTACCTTCCTGCCTTCACCCTATAACAGTTGGGAAAGGCCTTGGCAGACCCCCCCAACCCTGAGTGCAGGACAAAGCAGGAATTGAAAATGGATGGATGGATGGATGGATGGATGGATGGATGGACGGATGGATGGACCAAGAACCTGCCAGAAGGACAGGCTTATGTTGCGTGTGGCGGCCATTTAGGCACTGGACTGCATTCGTACGTCAAATGTTAAAGTCCCAGTGGTTGTCGCATCCCGAAGGATGTAAAACATGCCCTCTGCTTTTGACCCGTTCCGTAGGGGAGCGGTGAGCAGCAGTGGTGCCGCGCCCGGCAATTTTTCCAACCCTGAAATACTGAGTGCCAAGCAGTAGGAGGGGGGGGGGCAACGGTTACCATTTTTTATAGTCTTTGGTATGACGATATGGCCGGGGATTGAACCCACAACAAAGAGCAGTGCCGTCGGTCCCGTCTCAGTGGACATGTAATCGTGTTGCGGTCCTACGACACTGCAGCCCACAGTTTGCCAAAGGAGGAAGTGGCGTGCGGTGCTGTTGCCCACCACCTGCAGACTGCAAACGGACGGTGGAAAGAAAAAGACAATTGACTGCCTCCCTCCCCGCATCGACGTCAGACATTTGCGCCGTGCTCTGCCGAGTTTAAAACGCTTCCCGAGGGATCTCGACCAAACGGAACATTTTTCCTAAAATTGTTGCCGTGGTAGCGCCTTCTCTCAATGTCCCCCTGGCTGCGTCCTCCACCAGCTCCACAACTCCAGTGTACCTTGACCGCTGCCAGCGGGCGCTTGTTGATGAGGAAACGTTTGCTCTCTGTAAATATATAACTAATAATAATAAGGGTGTGGCGGAGCCACTCCACATGGGATGCGGTGAGATCAGTTTTGATGTTGAACCCTTTCTTCGACGGGTTTCCCTTTTTTCATTATCATCATTGTTTATTCCTCCTTATCGTTTGTTTTTCCCTCCATCAGCTCCCTCTTTCCACACCTGCAATTCTCCCCCGCCCCCCCCCACCTTACATGTTCAGTCCACATCATCCCCCTTCCCTCGTTTAAACTCCTTTAACTTCCGACCTCTCAAGCCCAAAATCCACCGAAAGCATCTGTGGCGCAGAAGCTGCGCGTTCGCAGTCGACCGCAGCCATTAAAGTCAGTGTGGGTGTTTTTCAACGAGTATTTTGGAAAAGTATGCGTCTGTTCTATTTTTCACACTTCACATGTGGCAACCGTGCCAATTGCAGCAGGTGGAACTGTTCAGGAGGAGGGTCGATGATCGGAAAACAAGGCGGATCCGGTAGATTTTCGTGACGATAGACAATGTGGCTGTATTTTGTTTTCATATGCGCTGTATTTTACTGTGAAACGTTGACGTGATGTACCGGCGTCAACACAATTCGACTGTCAAACAATAAAGTAGATTTCACTTTAAAACTGAAACTAGCTTCAACGACCAGAAGCTCGGTTTATTATTATTTTTCTATTATTATTATTGTTATTTTTTTTTAAACGCAGGGATGCTGGAGAGTAGAGACACAGTTCGGACGGGCAAAGGAATTTTGCTTTTTTTTGTTTTTGAATACACGTGAAACTACCTGGGGTTTGTCGCGCGATCTCGCAAATCCTCGCGCTCGGAAACACGGCCCGGTGGAACAGGGTACGCCGCGGTTTCCAAGCACTAACGTACAGCAGACGCTTTCGGTGGAAAGCCAGGGTCACATGATTTACCGACTTCATCGTCGTCTTCCTCGCGTTTCTCTCACATCATGTTCAAGACAAAAACCAAGTTCCTCATCCGAGGAAAAAAAACAAACAAACAAAAAAAACAACCCAAAACAAAACAAAAGGCAAGCAAGAAGCAGTGAACAGGCGAATGACATCGAGAAGTTGCGTAACCGCAACTGCTTGAACAGAGAGTGCGCGGACGCTGAATGAAGGCTGCTTCAACGACGAAGCGTCCGTGCTGCTCTTCCGCTTGCAGCCCACTGTGGTTGTTTGCATCACACGGTGGGTTTAACAGCCGCCGCCGTCCACGCGGAGCAACGAAGGCACTCCCACCGCACATTTCTGTCTGTCCCCATTCGGAGGTCACGCGTCATTTCACCTGGCAATTCTTCACCAGTTTTATGTTGACACACAGCCACTCGGCGTCGATGACGGCCGAGTGCTGAACGCGCGCGCGCGCGCCGTCCGTGTCTGGACAGACAGTCGTCATGACAGACCGCACTGAAATCACCGATTGAGAAAAAAAAAGAAGAAGAAGAAGAAGAAGAAAAATACGTGTCACATGCTCTAGTCAGGGTGTCGACACGACGTGAAACTGCAGGGTTTTAACGAGTGACTCCACTTCTCCACTGGCTGCTGCTGCTGCTGCTGCCACCGACGACGAAAGTGCTGAACATCACTTTGTAGACGGGCGCGTCTGCAAGAACCTCCGCACAGTGCAGGGAAAAGGACCGTTAACTTGTGCTTGTGAAAGAGGGATGGGTTGTTTCACGCCAACACGCATGCCCCAGGCGGAAAAAATAATCCTGACCACCGAAAACCAAGGGGTAACCTTACAGCCTCAACGAAAAGTCGCAAAGTCACGCACGGTGCGAAGAATCAAAACTGCACCGTCGTCACTCGGCACCACAGAGAGCGGCAAAGGGTTTTTTAAAAGAATTTACTGCTTCGTTTGCGCACTGAGCAACGTACGCTTTTGAAGAACCAGAGGGTGAATTCAGAGTCAGACCCGGTTTCCAGTGAATGTGCTGTGATCAGGGCTTGTTCAACATTTTCTATTTGTAGTGTTTAGTGTGTTTAAAAGTCACACACACACACACACACACACACACACACACACACACACACACACACACACACACACACACACACACACACACACACACACACACACACACGCACATGTTTCTACATTTTTTAAATTAAATGAAATAGCATTTTTAAATTGCCTACTTTAGTATTTCTTATTTCACACAAATGCTCCTGCGCCAGCACGGACGTCATAGAGGTTTTAAAAGTGTGATCTGGAAGAACACAAATACTGAGAAATAACTTGTCAGCTTCCTGTTGTTCTGCTTGAGTCATCTCATTCATGCACCAATCTACTGACCTTATATCAGCATCGAAAGAAACAAGGCGGTAGAAAAGCTGCAGCCTGTCACCCATTTTTTTTTTTTTTCAGTTTCTAACAAGTTTCCAAATTCCTGTATACCACCAAACATTTTAAATTGAACTTAGATTCCTAAAGCCAAGACAAATTAAATAGATGATATTTCAGTAAAAAAGAATCAGTTTATGTGGCAGCCGATCCGTCTAAATCCTACATCGTATTTAGAAAAACAATTAAATCCAGAACACTAAGCACATACATTAACTTGTGTTCAGGTCGTTAGATGTTTTCCTTTTAAACCAACGACTCATGAGGTATTGATTCTGAGCTATTCAGTGAGTTTTGTTTTCACACTAGTATTAACTGTGGTAAAATGTATTCTAAACTGCGGTGCATTGTTTCAGCAGTGCAGGGCAAGAGAATGAGTGAATGATAATGTTCCTTCTTTCTCTACTTTCAAAATTTTGCATTTGTATTAAAAAAAATGTTTATTATTGTTTCTATTCTTACTCTTAAAATAAAGGAAAAATCTCGATGTTGGCTGCCGCACTGCTTGCGTTCCCCTTCTGATACCTGGCAATTAAAACTTTAGCAAAAGCAAGTTAGACATAATAAAAAAAGAAGCAATGAGACCGCTACCTTAGTCAATTAAACTAGGCTCACTGAACGCACCAATGCAAGGCGGTGTCATGACGCTACATTTTAGGGTACCACCTTAGAGGAACGTGGTTGGGCAGCTATACATAAACCTTTAAATGATTGCGTTGGCCGAGAAAAGAGGATACTTAAAACCTCCTCATGCGTCACACGGCTCACACAGTCAACACTTCCTTTTAATCGAAGACCTATGATGGTTCTCTCACACACACACACACACACACACACACACACACACACACACACACACACACACACACACACACACACACACACACACACACACACACACACACACACACACACACACACACACACACACACACACACACCTTTTCTTCCTCAGTTTTACCTTTGCATTATTCCTCACTCGAGAAGCATTAGAAGCATAAAGGAAGAGTAAAGGGGACCCCAGTCCACGTCCAAACCACTCTAAATATCATAAATCAATACGGCGACGACTATCTCCCGACTATCTCTCAAATCCTCATTTAATGGCTGCCATGTTTAAACAAAACGGAGGGAGGATCCACTGTTTGAATACAAACATGCGCTGCAACCTGTCGGTGGCTCGCCCCGGAGCTTATCAGAGCGCCGGGCCAGCGCAAGTGTGCCTCTCTCCGAATGGGTGCATCCATGTGTGTCTGTGTGCGAGACATATGATTGCATGTGCACAGGTAGACGTCACGTCGCCATGCGTCGTTTCACTTCTCTTTTATTTTTGCTTGGAGGAGAAACCTCGCCAGACGCTGATCCTTCACAAAGGGCATTCTCTGCTTAGAAGCGGATTTGTTGTGAAGCTGTGGAGAGCTCCTCTATACACTCTCATCTGAGTAACTGTGAACGTATATATATAGTTTTATCACTTACATTACAGTTCTTATTGCGGTTTTGGGCTTGTAGAAAAGCATGAGTGATTAGATTATATACAGAGGAAGCCAAAATAAATGAATACACACACATCAGGGAAAGAAAAACTTGCATCGACATATACGAAAACAAGTTACATTTGGTCTCTACAAGTACCTATATAAGTACTTATATACATATAGATAACTTGTACTAATCTCACGATGTATGAATACATTTTTAAAGATTTTCTTTTCCTGACGTAAAGGTTTATTTTGGCTGACTCTGTATGTAGAACATCAGGAACTCGTAAAGATCTGCAGCTCTGGCGAAGCGACACAAAGCAAACAAGCTT
This sequence comes from Nelusetta ayraudi, assembly GCF_046127955.1. NCBI lineage: Eukaryota > Metazoa > Chordata > Actinopteri > Tetraodontiformes > Monacanthidae > Nelusetta > Nelusetta ayraudi. The sequence goes on along the minus strand of NW_027466121.1, from coordinate 1,422,851 downwards.
TGTATTTCACAGTGTCACACGCCCCACAGGTTACAATATAGGAAGAATTCCACTAAGATGTCACTCCTACAGCTTTTAAAACCCAACTGGAAAAAGTGACCTGCGCCCTTGTACTGGTTTTATTATTACCACGTTTAGAATTTAGCATCTTCCTTAGCGTCGGCATATTTCTTCATCCTCAGCTCTCTTTCTCTCGGTGCGGCTGGGCGCACCACCTTTGCCCCAAGTAAACAGGGAACGGCTGCGATACATACAGCAATAACAAGGATGGAGCTTTCAGACCTCCAACATGTCCTCGCACACATGAGTGCCTTTACTTAGCGAGTTGAGCAAAGGACGACCAAAGACCCATTCCAGGTCTGGAGAGCTTTTTCCCCAATTTCAATGGCTGTCACCGGCACAGCATAGCATTTCAGCCAAATCAAAACGAAGCCGTTCTACGTCTTTGTGTGTGTGTGTGTGTGTGTGTGTGTGTGTGTGTGTGTGTGTGTGTGTGTGTTGTCTGCAACAATAGGAGAAATGTTCAGTTGATGGACAAAAACCTGAAGCCTGAAGGGTCAGTCATTTATCAGGATCTAAAGCTAAAATCTTTGTTAGCTGACATGTTTGGTTTTACTAGCTAGCGCTGAAGACACTCAGGATATGAGTCACGCATAATACCCAAGACAACTTCCTATGATGCAACCAAGAATATTATTTTAGCAAAATGAAACGTGTTCAGCGATGAGCTGACTTGTTTTAGGAGTGAATCCAACATGACATTTAAAGACGAGTGAGTATTTATGGGAGGGAAGGGATTCACTTGATTTCTAAACTGATTTTAACAGGCATGCGGCAGCGAACACGGTCAGTTGTACTTCTGTTGTACATGAGAAATGGGAACAAATGGTCTGCCAATTCCTATAAAGAGACAGAGACAGCAAACTTCACTTCTTCATGACAGTCTGGTCGCTAGGGAGAACATGTCAAGATATACTAATATAGAAAAAAAAAGACATATGTAACAACTAGCTACAACTATATTAAGGGGGTTAATAAACAAATACACAAATGTATAAGTGTGTATATTTATTACATACATATACATATATACGAGTACACAGAGCTTTAGACATATGTATATATTTATACATGTATACACATACTAAAATCTTGCTGAAATCGCAGACTTTCTCTACAATAAGTTACGTTATGCTAATAAAAAGGTAATGCTTACATAAGTGTTCCATTCCATACATGACAAGACGACCATCAACTCCACCTGAGCGTCGTCTGAAAGGGACCTCTCTCACCTCGCTAGGAATATAATGAGATCCTCATGCTCACTGACGTGGCCAAACTCCTTTCATCTTAAAGCCTCTGTATGTGTGTCTGAGTGCATCTGTGTGTGTGTACGTGCGTGTGTGTCTGTGTGTGTGTGTGTGTGAGTGAGTGAGTGAGTGAGTGAGAGCGCCGGGCCTGACACAGGAAACGTTTGCTTGCATCAGCGCCCCTTCTTACGCAAATGCGCTGCAGGTTGGGGCTTCTCTCCCTCTTTTTTGCCCCGTGAGATCGTTCTCAAGCTAAATCTGGTGACACACACACACACACACACACACACACACACACACACACACACACACACACACACACACACACACACAGGGAAATAAGAAGCATTCAGACGACAACATCATCTGCATAGAGATCAAGACATGCTGAATTGTTTAGAAGGCCGGGAAAGAAACGCCTTTGTCTAAAGCCGAGCAGACGCAGGTGATTTTCATTACTGACGCACAAAAACAGAGCGAGCCCACAGACGCGCTCTTGTCTTTTTAAACCGCTCAGACTCATCTGAGTTATGTGCCACGCGTGGGGGCGGGGTGGGGTTGCGTGGAGGGGGGAGGAGGAAAGTATGCCGAGTCAACAATCTATGCCTCCTTGTTGGACGCTGGCTGGTTCTACGAGCCGAGCCGAGCCGAGGGGTCAGCATTGTTCCTCTGCCCACATGGCGTCTCTCCATTCAGCGCCCCGAGCTCTGCAACTCCGTTGGGAAAATGCACCTTCATGCCGTGCCCTCACTGAAGGCCTCTTCCTCATACTTGTGGGCAGCGAGCGTCAAACTCGGGCCTCCTGAGCATCCTGATCTTTTACATTTTAGAAATGCTTCCGAGCAGTTCAAAGGATGACGATAATTAAAGACAGTCCTTCAGCGGCAATAGGTGTTTATCATTTAAAGATAACTAAACACCTACTACGAGCACCGAGAGTTGAGAGATCTGCAAGGTTAAAAACAGGACTCATTTGTAAAAGCGAGCTAATGGACCACAACAATTTATTTATTTATGTGTTGATAGAACCTTGATAGAACTATTTAAAAAAGAAAAATGAGAATAAACATTTTTGTGTCATAAGATAATCACCACAGAATTAGTATGACAATGAGCACTACATACTAGCTAGTTATGTTTGCAATGTAGTTCATGTTGGTGAGAACTCTGGACATAAAATACCTCTGAACACAAATATGCACAATAGCGTTAAGATTTGTTTTGTTTTGTAGATGCAAAGAACTAAAAACAAATTAATGGTTGTTAAGACACAAATTTTTGTCGTCCTTGAGCCAGCTGAATGACAATCTACTGAAGGAACATATTATGCAATGTCCTTGAGACCACCGCAGTAGAACACGGTGAAGACACAATGAAATCATTTGATCACTATCGATATTGTTAGATTCATGTTTTTTCCTGAACTTGAAATATTAGAGCTACTATTTTGCGGTTACTCTAAAAAATTACAGCAGCGTCAACTCATGGAACCACCCATCCATTTTCCCATCACCACTTGTTGTGCACTGGATGCTCGGGGCCTGTGCCAGGTGCGTTGCCGTTGGGGTGCACCCTGGACAAAGTCACCAGTTCATCACTGGGCCAACGCGCTCACTGGCACCTACAAACAATTTTAGAGTCACCGCAACGTCTTTGGACTGCACAGAGAAGCCGGAGTGGCAAGAGAAAACCAACACAGGCACACAGGTTGGGGATCGTACCCACAACCTTTTGTACTGATGAGAGATCAGCTGCCAAGATGTCAGCTTGTCGCCGCGGAACTATGGATGTCGTCTTGCTGGGGGCAAATGACTTTCTGCTTGTTTGTTTCTCAGAAATAACTGTTTATTAAACTTAAGTGGATTATATTCCCATTTGTGGTGATTAGCAGTTTGTCAACACAACCCGGACTGTCGGCCATCCTTCACACGAGCAGCGAGCGAGCTTTCGTCGTGCAGAGGATCTGTCGCACTCAACGTTGACCCCGCCCCACAGCAAAACACTGCCCTGCTTGACGCGGCAGTGTTTGACAAAGACGCTGATGCGACTCTTGCCATCGCTTGAACGTCTGGAGTCGAACCACAGCGAGAGAAACAGAGGTAAGAAAAGGCGACACGGGACGGCGAATGGCCGGGGCCTTTCCCCCCCGTCCGCTGTGACTCACCAGACTTGACGTCTTTAAAGTGGGACTCAGCCTGTCCCTGAGTTGTCACAACATGACCTTACAGTTACGGCTCACTTTGGCTGCTTTTATGGTAATGGACTGTGCAGAGAGCTGCGTTCAGCTGGTTCTGGAAGGATCGAGCGGCGGGCCGAGACCGCGACTTGCCTGGCAACGCGCTGGAGCGTTTAGCAGCTAAAACTAGCAATCAAAAGGATTCGCCAAACTGCCTGAATTGAAAGTAAAAGCTATATTTAAAAAAAGAAGAAGAAGCCTAAAAGCAGAAGGGAGTTTAAAATAACTGAATGGCATTAGGCAACTGAAACAGCAGTTTTCGGTAAGCGGTTAAGGTCAAAATGTGGCGGTGTATAAATCCTTGTCTTTTCTCTTTATTGGATGATTTCCCATTGACGTGACGAAACCCAAGACTTAATTTTTAAGGGTATAAAAATACAGTGCGTTCCTCAGTGCAGCCTTTATGGCTACTCTAAACCATAACATTTCATTCCAGGTGCAATAAAACACTTATTTATAAATGCATTTTTACACTTATTTAGATATGTAAATAATTTGCGTACAAATATAGTTCATTTCTTTTATTTCACTCTTTGCGCTCTTTAATTCTTCTCTTTACACTCTATATGCTGCTTCAACGGTGCAAATTTCCCCAATGCGGGAGAAATAAAGGCATTCTTAATCTCATTCTTATTGACCAGCGTTGGAGTAAGAGATGCAAAGACATGGACCGCGTGTCAACAACTCTTCATTTGCTTATTAGGCTTCATTATTTACAATCTCAGTCGAAGGACAATACAGTTTTAACCTGCATTTTCCATTTTAAGTCTGGGTGCAATCGGTGAAATGCCATTTTTTTTTTCACGTAAACATTTTGGAAAAATGAAAAAAGTACTAGATGGAGCGATGACGTGCTAACATGGATTGCTGCTGAAATGAGATGAGTTTCATGCTGTTGCCGGTGTCACATGTGGAAAGCACGCGGACAATTTTGCCAGTCTGCGGAGGCTCATCGTGGATCGCGAAGGCACACGCAACCCAAACTGAAATCAGAGGCTGCAAATTGTACATGACTGGGTCACGCTGAACGACATTCCTGAGCCATTCAGCCTCTGAGACGTTACACGGCGCTGGTAAGTAGGCACACTCCCAGAGCATGGGCGTGATAGGCAGCCATCCAAAACCTTTAACAAGGTGTGTTGATAAAACAATGGGCCTCGCTTTATGGAAAATGTCAGGAGTGCTGATAATAACAAAGGTGGAAATAAAGGCTTTTGTTATTCCGGCAAAGGTTATCAAAGAATGTCGGGGAATTCTGTGTGCTTTGTGCAGAAACAGAACAGCTTGTGGAACTTGGTATGATCCAAACAGGATATTTAGTATTAAAAGGACCGCCTCTCTCTCTCTCTCTCTCTCACTTGATCCCCCCCCCCGCTGTTTGGCCCTTATCTCTGTGCCACCGGACGCTCGGACAAAGTCCACTAAACATTGCATGAGCTTCACAGCCGAACAGGACTGCAAGCAGCCACGTTCAAAACTTTGGAAGCCGTGGATTCATGCCAGTGTACCCCCGGCCAAAAATGTCACAATGGCCATGAGCTACACTGATGAGCATGCACGCCCTATTACGGATGGACTTTGCCTTAAAGCAGGCAAACAATGGTTGGTCGAATTATCTCACTAGAGATCAAAAGGGGCTTTTGCAGACGAACAGGTTTGCAGGTTGAAGGACCTCCATAGTGGCCAGGCCAGGGATTCCCATCTGTCAAAAGGTGCGTTTGACTCCCAAAGTGTGGAGTGTTTGCCAGGAGTCCCTCTGCACAGCAGGGGATGGGGGTATTTGTATTGTGTTTCTAACAGATGTGGGAAAAGTATTCACCTTCTGTACTGAAGTAAAAGTGTGGACACTTGTGTAATACTCTGGTAAAAGTAAAAGTACTGATTCAACTCCTTTACTCAAACAGAAGTAAGAAGGTACGGGTTCTGAAATGTACTGAAGTGAAACGGTAAAAATGTTTTTCTTTGCGATTAATGACACCAAATGATACATTTGTGGATCATTTTTGCAAACATTAAAAAGGTTGTGACAGAATAGCCTGGACTGAACCGACCAGAGGTCCTGCATGGGCACCCGAGTCATTTTTGAAAGTTTTCCTACTCTCAATACGACATTCTTTTTTTCCAACTTCAGTACAACCAAGCTATAATAAATAATAGCTACGACTTGTGGATGTTGGCACTTTTAACAACAATAACTACTGTTATTTTCGACATGTTTACTTTTCTCTGTACTGAAAACGTAATGAACAGTGACCCCAAAGCTGAGGTACTCGGAAATAATCTCCCTCTAAAATGTGATCCACTTTTATATTGAACTACACAACGGCATCGTTCAAATAAGCTCCAATTCAAGCAAAAACAACTATATTATAATTATAAATAACAAGTGAATTATTTTGAATAGAATTTCTATCTTTTAAACACAAACGTAACAAACATGTTTTGTCAATGCGATGAGTAGGAAGTGAAGATACTTGCAGGGAGTAAAAGTAAAAAGTTGCAGAAAATGAAATACTCAAGTAAAGCGCAGACAGCTGGAAAAATCCACTCGGGGACAGAAACAAAATATTTGTACTTCGTCACTTCCCACCTCGGGCTTCTAAAACTACAGCCGGGCCGTGGCTGTAAAAATGGAGATGAACGGCGTCAAAGATTACAAACAGTGAAATCCCACTGGGAGTTCCTCTTTTTTTTCCGAGCCAGAGAAGCGCAACGTAAACATCACTTGGTGGTTCAGGACGATTGAAATGACCGCTGAGACGCTTCACAGTCGGTTTCCAAACGCCGCAAAAGAGGTTTCCCACCACCGTCACGCCAATCCAATTCATTCCTATTTCAAACTACACAGTAGTGAGACAGAGAGTGAGACACGCTCCTCTAGAACATCACTCCTTCCCCTCCACCACCACCACCACCACCTCTCCACACTCTGGCTGAAGAGAAACAGACGCACGACGTGTCGCATACGGAAGTTGATGGCAAGACGATCCGATGCGATGTTTTAGGCCGCAGCAACACTGTTGCCGTTGTCAACAGAAGAGGGGGCCCTGACAGTCACAGTCTCGAGCACGCACACACGCGCGCAGCGGAGACAGACTGCTCAGAAAAACTGCGTCAACGGTCAAACCGTGCGCAATGTCTGCTGCTGCTGTTGCGTCCAGACAAGAAAAGGCAAATGCCAAAGCTGTCTGCGGAATGTGAGAGACGTAGCAGCGCAATGCAACACACACACACACACACACACACACACACACACACACACACACACACACACACACACACACAACTTCAATGTGCAGTTGGTGTCAGGTTAGAAAATCCATGCTCTGGTTGTTAATTTCAACTTTTATATCTATAACTTTATATATACATGTATATATCTATGTATGTATCTATTTTTGTTTTTTTTAGATATTTGCACACACGCGCTACTCTAATGTACACTTGGTGTCAGGTTAGAAGATCAATGCTACGGTCATTCATTTCAACTCATGGATCTATAACTTTAGCTCTACATGTATTTATCTATGTATGTATATATGTACATTTATAAATATATATATTCACACACACACACACACACACACACACACAACTCTAATGTACAGTTGGTGTCAGGTTAGAACATCAATGCTATTGGTTTCAATTTCAAGTCAGATCTATTACTTTTTCTATGCATGTATGTATGTATGTATGTATGTTCTCTGTCTCTCTCTCTCTCACACACACACACACACACATGGCAGGCAGGCAAGGCGGAGGGAGACTCACAGTGGCCGAGGTCAGGCTGCCGTCCGTCAGGGCGAGGTGGTGCGGCTCCCACCTCCGCAGGAACTTGGAGGTGAGGATCTTGCTGAGGAAGGTGCGGGGGTGCTTGACCACGCACACCTGGATGTCGCCCTCATGGAGCAGCTTGTACCTCATGCCACTGCCGCCGCCGACGACGACGCCGCCACCGCCGCCGCCACCGCAGTGATGCAGGGACCTCTTGCACGGGCCCGCGCCGAGCTTGGTGGTGTTGGTGTTGGTATGGTTGTTGTTGTTCCCCTCAGACATCTCCCCCAACAGTGGCTTGTTGTCCTCGCACTGATAGAACTGGTTGTTGTGCAGCTCACCTCCTCCTCCGCCACCACCTCCACCTCCTCCGCCGCTGCTGAAATCCATAGTTCGGTAATCTCAAGTGGTAATGCTAGGGCGAGCTAACGCGTCGGAGCGACACGACAATCCCACATCCAATTGTTTTTTGTGTTGTTGTTGTTTTTTTTTAATAGGACGGATAAGGTCTTCGTTGTGCTCAAAGCTGTGGAGGGACTATCCGTTAACAACAGCCCCAACGACGAGGCGCAGGGGGCACGTCGTCGCTTCCCCCCCCACAAGAAACAGCGTCTTCACGGCAGCACCTCGATACGGAACCGGAGCTCCGCGACACGGCGGCAGTAATTCACCATTTTCGCGACCACCACCACCACCACCACCCACCCTCCCTCCCCACCTCCCACGAGCAACGAGCTATTCAATATGTTAGGGCCATGGCCTTATCCATTCCGTCCGCTCCCGACGCCGAACACACAATAATCCAAAACGAGGGGAGCTGTCGGGGGCGCGCACTGGCGAAAAAGGGGGAAAAGAGAGAGAGGGGGGAACAAAAAAACGGGGCTCGGTTATCCAATGGCGGCGGGTACGAGCTTCCTTTCGTCGGGTTGTCGTGGTCGTTCCAGGGCTCCCTGGCTCGGTTTCCTTTTTATCCAGCCTGTCTCTCCCCCCTAACGCCGCCGCACCACCTTCCTATCTCGGCGTAGAGGAGCCAGCCCCAGCACACACAGCAGCGCTCCGACAGACCGACAGCACCAGCGGCGCGCCTGATTGGTCCCTGCTCGTTCATGTGATACTGGGACTGACGTCAATGGGGAGGCGAGCGGATGAGCCCGTGTGTCTTTTTTTTTTTTTTTTTTCTTTCGCTCTCGACTGTCTGCCGAGGACGCGCACGCACGCACGCACGCACGCACGCGGCCCTCCTCCCTCCCCCCGCGCTCCCTCACGACAGAGCGAGCGCAGTGAAGGGAAGGGACGAGGGGGTGGGGGGGGGGGGGGGGGGTGGGGGGGAGGAGGAGTAAGGACGTAATGACTTCCAGCGAATCCGCCTCTTTGTTTTCTCTGAAATGATGCAGCTGTTAATGGTGTGGCTGGCTGTGGAAAGGAGCTCAACTCAACACCGTCTCATAATAGTTAGCAAGAAAAAGGACAAAAAAGTGGACATTAACCACAGTTTGGGCATCCCTAAATGCATCAGTTATGTCAATGATCATATATATATATATATATATATATGTATATATATATATATGTGTGTATATATATATATATATATATATATATATATATATATATATATATATATATATATATATATATATTTATATATATACATTATTAACACATGCATACATATAATCATCGCATATAATAGTTAATTAAGTCATTTACTGGGAAGACAAATTAATTTAAAAAAAACCCCACAACATTCCCATTCCAATTAAAAAACAACTACACATAGTTTAGGTGAAACAATCCAACTAAAACTTCTACATGGTCCCAAAGTCAGCTGAACTAATCAGGTGACGCAGTGGCCGCCTCACAGCAAGATGGCCGTGGGTTCGATTCCGGGCCTGGGACCTCTCTGTGTGCAGTTTGCATGTTCTCCCTGTGTCTGCGTGGGTTCTCTCCGAGTTCTCCAGCTTCCTGCCGCAGTCCAAAGACATGCATGTGGGCAGAATTGGAAACTCTAAATTGTCTGTAGGTGTCTGTGTGAGTGTGAATGCTCCTCTGTCTTTCCATGCCCAGGGTGTCACCCTGCCGTCGCCCTATGACACCTGGGATAGCCTCTGGCAGACCCTCGCCACCAGCAGTTGGCGTCTGATCCGATTGTTTGTGCAACCGCTTGTAACATAGGGTTACCAATTAGCCTAATGTGCTTGTTTAGGAATGCAGGAGGAAACCGAGGTGCAGGTGCTGCTCTTCACATAAAGGTCCCGGCCCCTGGTGATCGACCCCGTGACCTTCTTGCTGGGAAGCGACAGCAACGAGCTACCAGTGTTGCCCTCCACCATAAAATAACTCCATCCAACCTATAGATTCTTCCTCCACGTCTCTATTTAACAATGGTTACGCAACAAGTCCAGGATGATGATGATGATGATGATGATTAAATGACGGGGTATAAAAACAAAATATGACCAATGGCATGGGAATGGGATGGGAATGATGGGATGGGAAACACATTTCAAATGTGACTCAAAAATACACAACAGACGGTTCAGATGAAAGTTTATGATGATGTCAGTGCTCGGCGGCTTCCGGTGAAATGAGCTCACGTACGAGAAGAGTTGCTCAAAAACAGACAGGAATGAAAGGTGCGGGTGCAATGGTCTGTAAAGAATAGGTGGAACAAACCCGCTTCACAACGTTTCCTCTCAAGGGGTCTCTCCTCACAGCAACAACCACCTGGCAACTTTCCGACCAGGGTGTCCCACCGCTCTGCCAACACCCCGATTCCATCCCGCGAGCGCTCATCAGCTGATTCCGTGGAATAGGTACTGTATGACTGGACACAAGTTGCAAGAGGCTGGCCAGCAGAATGCCTGCCAGGGAGGACGTCACCCGAATATGAAATAAAACAAAGAAAAGTGCTGGAACTGGAGTGATAAATTGGCACGAAAACGACTGACATGATGACAGCGGATTGGTTATAAAAATCTACATCTCAGTTTCTCCCAGCCTACCTCAGAGGTGCAATAAAAACACTCATTCATGTGTCAATATTTTGTAAATATCTTGACAATAATCCAACTATCCACAAGATGTAAATGTTTTGTTTTATCTTTCTTACTTGATAAATATTTTATTTCTTTTGAATGAATATAACTTTGTCTTTTCTTGGCACTGTGTTGTTGGTGTAATTATGCAGATTTTCCCCAATATGGGATTCATAAATACACTCTGTCCTATTCTATGTAATAACAGTAGCGAGTGCGTGTTGGGTGCGCACCCCACCCTCTCGGCTCTGAGATAGCTGGGACAGGCTCCAGCCCCTCGCTACCCTGACCACAGCGCCCAGGTGAACTGGATTAAAGAGGAGATCACAAGAGTTACTCACTTATATAAATTAGCTTAATCCCGGTTGCACGACATAATCCTCATAAGCCACTGTCTAGACTTTTTTTCTGATAAACACATGCAAACACACCACTGGTTCAGATGGGAAAAAAAAAAATTCAAAAAGATAATCAGTTTGATCTCAATGTTGATGTGTCATTATGATGTGCACTTTTTTTTTTATCAGTTAGCACGGGCCTCAACGGACTATTGCTGCAAGTTTTGTCTGCATTTCAAACAGGCACAATCAGCTTAGAAAAAGGGACATAAAATTAAATATTTGGGTTTCAATCAAATGAGGTTCTAACATCGGACGCCTCTTTTTTGATATTGCTCAAATAAGATTCTATTGTTGGAGTTGTGCACCATTCCAGGGCTTTTGGATCTAGTCCATACCATTGCATCATCAGTGAGCCCCCGTTTGTAACGTCACAGTGTGTGTGTGTGTGTGTGTGTCATTCCCCTATTGAATGGTTATCAGTGTGTGTACTAAAGTGTGTTTGAGAATATCTGAGTCTAGATTCCGTAAATGATTAAGGTAATCATAATTTGAGATCTACTAAAACGCAGAGGTCTGGCTGCATTTTCCACTCAGTGTCATAACCTGTCACTGGTTTTAAATCGGTATTCCACACAGATAAACACAAACTTGATTGTTGAGGAGGAAAAAAAAACTCCCGAGACATCATCAGAAAATGTGTCATTGACTCATATATACCATATATAATTCTTCTTGGCCTTGTGCCTGTTTTGTGCAACTGGTTCCACTGGTCTGCATCCGCCAACTTTGAGCAACTCACAGCAAAAAAAAAAAAGAAAAAAAAAAAAAAAAAGGTTAATACAAATGGGAGGCTCCATTTATATCCACACACCCGGTCAAGCGTAAACTTTTGTAATAATAATAATAATGATAATGATAATAATATTTTGTGTTATCAAAACTTCAGATAAGCCTCCACACCCGAACCTGCTGCGTGGTTGCAAACAGCCAAGCAAACTAAAGCGATGGGGAAAAGTGATATCATTAACCACTTAAGTGTTTTTATTTCCTTTTTACGTAAATGAATGACACTTATCGGGCAACGTCTTACAAAACCTAAGCATGAATCATTTACAAGAGTTCGAATTTGAAGAATTCCCCGTCTTTCACAACGGAACTTTAGCTTTAAACACGTTCACACTTGATGCAATCTGTGCCCCCCTCACGGTGCGCTGCAACAACACACACACACACACACACACACACACACACACACAACAGAGACAGTCATAAGATCCCAACACATCACGACAAGACTTGTTTGGGACACACATCAGCTTGTTAACTTGGTGTATTTACTGTAAATGGCGAGACACTTCGGAATGTTAAATGTTGTGCAAAAAAAAAAAAAAAAAAAGGAAGGATATTGGCAGCTGACTGGTATATGCGGCTCTGTAGATTTTCAGGAAATCCCTTTTTCGGCTGTTGTCACACTACGCCTATAAATGTGCTGAATTGTAACCACTCTTGACGGGACGTGTACTTCAGATAAAGTGCGTTCTGCTTCCGTTTATACTGAAACAGTTAGGGATTGGGACTGCTTATATATTACCTCTGGTAATAACTCAGAATCAAGCCTGTTCCTTTGTGAGATTACTGACACGAGAAGCTGGATGCCTGGAAATGTTCACGAGCGAAAGCAGACCCACCACCTTCACACCTGACAACACAGCTGGCTGTTTTTAATATTTCACAGAAAAAGAAAAAAAAGACAGACCAACAATTATTTTTCTCAGAGTTGCTTTGCAATGGTATGTTTGAAAAAACAAAAAACAAAACAAAAAACGAGCAAGTTTACTTCTTAAGAGTCGTAACAGAACCATGTACTCCACGATAAGTCGGCATCAATTTCGAAACTGCTGCTACAGTGTGGCGTGAAGGTTAGCTCTTAATTGAACCAAACCGCTTCCTGGGTTTATTTTTAAGCTGTCATTTTACAATGTTGGACTCAAGTGTACTAATATTATCACTTTAATTGGATTCACGTGTGCACAGTGCATACTTTAGGGGGCAAAAATAAACCGGGAATCAAACCGTAATAAAAAGTCTGTTAAAGGTTTTGTAGCCGTTCAACCTTTGGGACACTGCAACACAAACCTTGATATACATGTGCTGTCCAATAGCGACGATATAAATTCATTTGCATTAGCTATTCTCCTTCAATTCCACTCAGTCAATTTCATGTAAACCTTAAACCTGAGTGTCAAATCTAAGTGGACAAAACAGGAGAATACTTCAAACCAGTACATCATTTGCTTGACATGCACGTATTAAACGCTGCTGCGCCATATTTACTCATCGTGTCTAAAACGAATGTAACGGTGCCTCTTGGCGTTCGTTGATAATCAGGCTTAAACACTTGTTGACTTGAATGCATTGGATGGCGAGTGCTTTTCCTGTTATTATCAGGGCTGAACTTCACTCTCTCCACTGCGAGTGTCCCCTCCCTCTCATACATGCTGTTCCTGTATAAGGGATGGACAGCAGCAGCTGTAACTCACACAGAACAAATGGGGTCAAGGGATGCCAAAACTGTACCGACTGGAAAGCCAGGTCAAAGGGCCCGAAAGGCACAAACACCATCCCTCTTTTAAAGTGACATGTATTCACTATCTACCTAAACACATTTAAATATATATTTTTTTGTTTAAACAGATAGAATTCCCTGACTTTTATTTTATTCTACAGCTTAGATGTACATTTCTTTGTGACTTTTGGGATATATTGTTACAGTCACACGTCTCTGCCTACAAAATGCAAATCCTCAGAGATTGCCATATAGAACAACAGGTTAGATATATCTTAATGTAACGCTTCTATCAGCAGGCCACCACAACATTTTTTATTTATTTATTTTTTTTTACTTCTAAGGGTAAATTTATTTTTGGTCTCCACACTCACTTGGGCAGTAGAAAGATGGGTGATATTTTAAGGTTAAAAAAATCAAATCAAATCTGGAGTGCACAAACATCTAAAGTATTCTTCTGAGACAATTCAAAAGGCATATATATGTGTGTGTGCCTGTGTGTGTTTCTGGATATCTATATCTGTAGAAACATTGGTACACACACAGACATAGGGAGGACATGAAAGACCTCGCCTCACTGGGAAGTGAATTCAAACTCGTAGTCCAACACGAAACAGAGAATAACTGGTTTTGTATTATTATCCCCGTTTCACGTTATGCACAGTATTTTTTTTTGCTTGGTTTGGTTTTTCCAGCTGTTTAAAATGAAACAGTGCTGCCCACTCAGTATGTGATTTGATATCAGTCGGTGTTTAGTTTCTCTTTGGCTTTAGGGTAGACGGCTAACGCAGGTGCTCCAGTGATTTACAGCCAACCTGTAAAATTGTTTTCATGCAAACTGAAGCGGCCATTAATCATGCCAGATTCATCATTTTGGATGAATTGTATCCTATGCTAGTGGTGGAGTCCACCGCCGTATAACCACTAGAAACGGTCCCAAATTACCGTACAACCACTAAAAAATGTGCAAAGATACCTATAAATCAGTTTTCTTTGACACAATGTTCACTTTACCGCTTAAAAATGTGATTAAAATTATGTTTTATGTTCTGATCTTTTTGAGAGTCAGCCATTGCCTTAGTGCCACTTCAGAAAATGTGTTTGCGTTTGCACTTTACTTTATTTAAGCGTGTTCATTATCTATTCATTTTTTCATTAAGAAATGAGTCACGTGATTGCTGTTCGTCCGTGAATTAAAGTCCAGCTGTAAATGACTGTTATATATCTTGTGTTGCTTACAACACATTCACATCTAGACAGTACATACGCAATCTTTTGAGATCTCACTTACTGTATATGTGGATGCAGACTCAGCGCATTACTGAGCATGATGGTGGTTCTTATTTTGTGTTGTTTTAAAGCAGCTGCTGCTGGACAGATGAGTACGAGGCCGGGTGTGGGAGGTGGAGGTGTGGGGAGGGGCGCTTTTATATCCACTAGAATAAACTAGACTACACCACGGATCCTGTGTACAGTCTACTGTGTATATAATGTGGCTGGTGCAACAGTGTGTACAATATGCGAAGAGACCTTTTTAACTACAGATAACATTGAAAGAAGTAAAATAAAAATTGCACATTATTATTTAACTTAGAAATATGCATCATCAAAGACTGGGCGATAACAGTAGTTGGATTATCAAGTGTTGTCCTACAGTTTGTTTGCTTAGCAACAGATCCTCAGCAACGTTACTAAAAATGATGTAGAAATGTCCAAGCAGACATTAATTGAAAAAAAAAACCGCTAATCTTAAAACAAAAATTCCCTACGACCTCAATATATTTAAAAATGTAAACCGATCAGCTTTCATCCAGTCAAGTCAAACAGGAAACGAGCCAGTGTTCACCATACCAAGTACAGCAGCTACGAGGTGCCGCGCGCAAACAGTGGATGAGTGGCTCAGACTCTGATCCGGAACATGCCCTGGCTGAGCTGCAGGCGGAACAGTCGACAGTTGGCCATGCGAAGAGCAGCGCAGGCCGTTTTGGAGAGGTCGGTGGACAACATGGGCTTGGTGCGTTGCCACGTGCCGGTGCGGCGGTGGAACTCGCGGATGTAGTCGAAGCTCGTTCCTGCGCACAGAGAGGCTCCGCTGTTAAAAGCCCGCCGTTCTCCTCCGGAAATCTGAAGGCTGCAGTCGTTTTCTTACCCGTGTCCAGGTCTCCCACCACGTAGATGCTGGCTCCGATGGGCATGGCGGCGTAAACGAAGGACGAGCTGGTCTGGATGCACAGGTGCTGGTCGTCCAGGAACATCCACCTACAATCATTCAACAGCAGTCGGTGTTGAGAGCTGGCATGGGCAAACTACGGCCCGGGGGCCATATGCGGCCCGTTAAGCTTTTTAACCCGGGCTGCCGAACTTAAAAGAAATGATATTAAGAGTAAGTAAGTCAAAAAGAAAGCTGTATTTCATCAATTTTTTTCAGTTTTTTCATTGTCATTTCAATAAAGAGCTAAATACAGTGGGGCTTCAAAGACACTGATTTTGTTGTCACGCTTTTGTTCATTTTCAATAGAAAATACATTTTCTACATATCCCATGATACATATTTTTTTCTCCCATGAGGTGAGTCACCAAAACACTCAGATTTTAGAACCTATTGTGGCCCCACAAGTCAAAAAATTATCTTTCCTTTGCTCATTTTGCTTTCATCTATTTCAGGACAAGTGTCTCAAATAAATTTCCACAGAAAGAAGAAAAGGAAATCCTTATCACACACATCATTGTCACAAGCCTGTAAAGTTGAGAAAGCTATTGTGTGCATGAAAACGTGTTAAAATTGACCAAAAAAAAAAAAGCAAAGCGAAATGAAAACAGACCCCAAACGTGTGAAAAATTGTGAAACAATTAAACGAAACGTTAATTAGATTAATTTGTTTTAGAGCCATGTTTCTTGACAGTTTTATACCATTTCCGCTGAGTCATTAATATTTTAACGCCCACTCAACAACGATGCAGGTTTCTTTTCAGCATGTGAATCATTTTTAAGACGCAGCGTCTCCCACCTCCTCATCTCATCATGATAGAACTCAGACTTGCAGGTCATCATTTGTCTTTGCTCTGGGTTTCCATTCTCTTGGCTTCGGACGCCGCCAAACACGTAGAGCTCCTGGCCCACGCCGCAAGCCACTGAACCAAACCTGAGAGGGGAAAAGCCAAGAACAGACACAAGAAAAAGGGGAGTTTCTAAAAGACCTTGAGATTTGCTGTAGATCTCAAATGGCCTTTTATCATTTATGCAACAGAAACATATAACATAAAGTGTACTGTTCTCGTTTCAAGACCAATATAGTTTATTGATAAAACTAATGTTGACTTTCACCCATGAACACTACCAGTATAAGTATGACGAGTCCCAAAGATCTGAAGAGCACCGTCTTTGTTATTTTGTCATATTTTACTGCTGCTTTACTCAAGAGAGGTCATAAAGGTCATAATCTCAAGATCGTATCAGTTAGGTTCATTACATAACAGCAGAGTTGAGGAGTAGACATTGCGTTATAAAATATAGGCCAGAGGCCAGCATTGTAATGGTAAGTTACTACTTAAAATCAACTCTACAGGCAGAGGACGCGAACTTGTTCATGACTTTTTATCACTTTTCCAACCCAAAGAACAAAACAAAGTGGATCTTTCCCTAGAAACAATTATGGCCTGGTCGAGGCACAAATCATGAAAAACTCCATTCAAATTGTGTTTCAAGTTTTTAACAATAACAGCAAGAATAAAAAAAGAATGTTGTCAAACACTTCAACAAAGGTTCAAATTTGCACGACCCACTGACTGCATAATCCCAATGCAGGCCTTTTCTATCAACACGACACGCTCGCGCTGCGCGACTCTCAACGTTAAGAGTCTTCATGTTAACATAACTGTGCCGTCAGTCTGAAGTGAAAGCAAAACTGAGGGCTGTGGGAGTGCAATAATGACCACAGAGCAGTTTTGTTTCCTGTGTGACACAAACACCAGCAAAGCTAAAACGGGCGATGCTTTTCATTCCCACAACGAGACAACAAGATAATAATAACGAGTAAGTCACTGGCGATCTCAGAGTTCTTCAGGTGACAAAATGATTTGGACCCTCCAGACACAAAAGCTCACATTGTTTTAATTACTGTTTCATTATTTTGTTTACCTTCTTTCCTTTAAAGGGCACAGGCCTGTCCACTGTTGGGTTTTAGGATCAAAGCATTCTACAGAGTCAAACAGCTTCCCATAAGATCCTCCACCCATCGCGTAGATCTTCTTGTTCATAGAGGCGTAACAGCCGACCTGGAGGATAAAAAATAAATAAAAAAGGGGTGGTGGGGGGTTTCAACGAGGGCTAACTCCCACACTTCATTTCCTGGTGCCTCCCATGGTTTAAATGTTGAGTGGTTTTTCTTTCTAATTTTTTTTCATCTGCTTTTCTCTCCCTTTTGCATCGCCTCAGACAATTCACATGAAGTCACCTGTTAAACAGACAAACGAGGAAAGAAATAAACAACAAACAACAACTTTTGCTATACTGCTACTCTGGTAGCTGCCAGTTGGGGGCAAACTCCAGTTCCACATCCCTAGAGGCACTCTCATGAAGCAGGTGGTAGTTTAAAGCGTCCACGAACACAAAAAAAGATGCCAATTTATTTACCTTGCGAATCATGGTCATGCTTGTCTGCATCTTCCACGAATTGAAGTGAGGGTCAAAGAGCTCGACTGTCATCAGCTCCGAGACTTCGTTCTCTCCACCGAGGACATAGATCAGCCCATCCAGCTCCACCACGCCAAAGTTCTGACGAGCCTACACACATCGCATCACTTTGACTTGAACACTTCTGTGGTTATCAGGTCAAAATACATTATAGGAGGCCTTGAAAAAAATATATATATTACATACATTACGGTGCGGATGGTGGTGAATCCTTTCAGCACTAAAAATGAAAGCTCCTCCTCAGAAAGCTCAGAATTATTGTTGTTTTTGAGAAATTGAAGTCACCTGGTTCTATTTATCACCAATAAGTAATTATTAATTCAAAGATTCCGGCTAACATTTCCATGTTTATCTGGTTTTGTCGAAGGTTTGAACTTCAAAAAACGAAGCAAAGCGACACCTTCAACCTGCACTGCAGCATTGCTGACACCTAGTGGCCACGGTGTTAATTGACCAATTGGAGAGAACACAGTGCAGCACGCAAGCGGAAACACAAAAGTCAGAACTAAGTGACGAGTCCTCAACAAAACTCCGCGAGAGACTGGTGGGCATACCTGCAGCATCGTGGGTATGGGGCACCAGGTGTTGGAGTCTGGGTCATATTTCTCTCCACTGTCCAGGACTGTTTTGTTTTCATCCTCTCCGCCCATCACGAACAGAAAACCCTCTGATGGACAGGAAACAAGCTGTCATCAAATATGAGTGACGGGCAGAAATGCTCTTCCAAACAAGAGATGTTTATTTAGCCAATCCAGGACTTTTTTTTTTTTAAATGATCTTTTCAATCCAAACTGACCAGCTGCAACAACCCCGTGGCCAAGACGGGCAACGCTCATTGGCTGCAGTTCAATCCAACCCCGTCTGTCGACGTCGTAGAGTGGACACATGCAGCGCGTTGCAGCGGAGGGCTTTTTAGTTCTGCAGAGGCAAAACACAAAGAATAAATTCAAGACAGACAGATCAAAAGAAGGTAACCCCCAATTTCCTGATTTATAATATTAATTAAATACATAATGTTTAATGGTACTGGGTCACAAATTTCCAATTAAGATTTACTCAGCATGGAAAAAAAACACTACATTGAACAACTACGATTGTTCAGCGTAGACATGAAGGCATTTTTCTTTCGCCAAACCTCAATTATTCCTTCTCGGTTTTAAACGCTGCCTGGAGAGAAGCCAAGAGGAAAAGCCAGGACGGTGTTTTCTGGAGGCAAACTGATTTAGGCTCAGTGCTCCGTCCGAGCGAAGTTGATTAAGTCGAAGCAAAGCGAGGCAAAATCTGTTTGTTTGTTTACTTCCCCCTCGCCATCAGACCAGCCTGCCTGTTTATACTGTTTATACATACACTAAGTGCAATATTTCTCTGACCTATACAATTTTTAATTCTATCTATTTATTTTTATTCTACCACCTTTCTACCTCCAATTTTTTTTTAAATATTTTTTATATTAAATTGTACAGCGTAGCAAAGAGTTCTGTACTCCGGAGCCGAGCAACGACATTTCCTTGTATAAGAAATGTATTTATTATTATTTACTTATTGTTATTATTTATTTACTCACACTGGTTCACACTCTGCAAAATTTAATTTAGTTTTATTCCATTTGCATGTGCGTGATGCGCGAGTCTGGTGAGTGTGACAATGCTGTTGTATTTTTAATTTTTTTTAGGGTGCCCAATGATGCACTACATCACTTACACAGAGCTATGCAGATAAAACAGAGAAATGCAGTGAATGAGTCAGTGCACGAGTACCAATAACATCAAATTAGCGACGATAATGATGCAGAATGAGGTTTCTTTGTCCCCAGCCGCACACTAGAATTCCATGTGGCTCAACCAAACAGAAAGGCTGACGGTGAGCATGGTGAAGAGCGAGACTCACTTGCGATCCTCTCCTCCGACAACGACGATACACTCGGAGTAACCTCGGGGTTTAAAAGAGGCGAGCAGAGCTTCCCCGTGCAGCGGACCGCCCTCCATGACCGGCTGACAGTAGTCTCTGATCACCTCCCTCATCAGCGGTTCCCCCATGGTCTGATGGGATCATAATAACGCGGCGTCATGCCACTGAAACATTCAATTACAACTCGGGTGCCCTTTAAGCTTCCCCCTACCTGCTCGCGAAGGTAACTGACATCCAAGCCATTGAGCCACACGGCTGACATCACTTCTTTCATGTGGACCTGAAAATAAACATGGAATCTGTAATTGGGGTTTATGCAACAAACTTGAGCGCGTAACATGTTACAACATTTCCATGTCACAAATTTCCAAGTTAGTTTTCCTTTGGAAACACCTCTTGTTTGTGTTTCTGCATTGTCCGATGGGAGCGTCACGTACCCTGCGATCCTCTGGGTCGTGTCCGAACCACTTGATGACAGCCTCGAGGATGTGCTTCTCGTTGCCTATGTTCAGTTTCTCCATGGAGAGGAGCTCGCAGAGCCGATCCGGAGGGAGCTCTCGGAATTCCTCGGTCCGCGACACGTCGCCGAAGTGCGTCTGCAGGAACTCTGTGGCGGCGTAGTTGACGTGGTAGAGGCAGTAGTGCAGAGAGAAGAGACGGATGCCGATGCAATTCTCTGCAGTGATGCAGCCCTCCAGGAACTGGCAACACAGGGACTTGAGGTCCGTCATGAGGAGCAGGTCGGACGCCTGCACCATGTCCTGGATGGTCTCTTCGCTTAAAGTGATCTGCAAGCGTAGAACAGATGTGTAGGTGTAGGTGGGTGGTAATGAACAAGTTGCCTTCACAACACAACGCATTGAAAAATAAAAATCTAAAGCATGGGTGACAAACTCTGGCCCGCGGGCCAAATTTTGTATTTGAGTTTGACACCCCTGATCTAAAGCCTCCTCACTCACCTCACCACTGAAGATGTAGTCCAGAATTTGTTTCATGATGGACATGGAGACCCCCTGCAGCTCAATTCTGTATGTAGAACCATCTTCTTTTGGAGGGTTGTAATTTAACTTGGTCCTGACAGAAAAGACAAAAACTACAAGTTAAGCTTCTGCAAACAAATAGTAGTAGTAGCAGTAGTTTGATCTATTTCCAGCAGACCAGTTCCACCTCTGGACTGACCTTATATATGGACTAGCAGCAGCCAGGATGTTTTTCTGAACTGGAAGCTCCTCTTCGCCGACCACAACAAGCGCATCGTGGAAACTCTGTTCCTGCCAGAAGGTGCGGAGGACTCTGAGGAGTTTTTGGGAATGTTGTGGGTCCGAAACCTTTGTAACGACTTCACCTTCAGAGAGCGGCATCTTGCTTCTGCTTTAAAATATCATACAACGGAGAAACTGGTTTAAAGCTGAGATAACACAAATATATAGTATATATAATGTACATACATCATTTATAGATATGAAAAGACTATGTACGAAGATATCATGGGATTATATGATACACATTTAGAATTGGAGCACGATTATTATATAATTAAGTAAGTAAGAGCAAATAAGTATTTAATACTTTCCATTCCTTTTTGAACGCCTTTCTCATATCAAACAGCCATTGATATGAGAAAGCGGTGCACAAACACTACACTGGGGCTACGCTGTACTAGCAGACACCGACTGAGTTACCGCAAAGGACTTTATTGTGAGTAGTTTAGGAAAACAACATTTCTGCCACGAAGTGACGCTCCAGCTCCCTGTTTCTGAACAGACTTGTTTCTGAACAGAGTTGGAAAAAGCCAGTGGAGGGAGTGGTGCGTGCTAGGCTAGCAGCAAAACCGTCGATACACAGCTACTCGTTTCAGGTTAGCGGGCTAAACTTCAGTTCACTTTCCAGTAGGTTAATCTAGTTGGCTAAATACCAAGTACATTTTGTCTCAATACATAAGCTATACATTAACGTAAACAGCTCGGTCCACGCACAAAAACTATATAAACATGTTTACCTAATTCGGGCTGTTTATTTTACGATCAGTGCCAGAGCAAGTCTTACCATAAGACGTATAAAGGGCGTCCCTTTCTCGTTCCGAACAAATGTCATACAGTTATGAGTCGCAACACGCAAAATTTTGTAGTCAGACGTGAAAAGTGCCCTGTACAGTGTTGCCTTCACGTGACATTGAAAATGGTAAATCCAAAACACACCAGCTATTGCGTGTTTTCATTATTTATTAAGCTTCCTTCACAACCAGCCATACAGGTATATTCATTTTATTTGATAAGATACTACTATGAGAGGGAGAGAAACGTTTTTGTAAAAATGTAAGTTTAAAAAGAGTCAGGTACGCCGCAAATTAAAGGCTGGTACTGTCGCAGCTGTTTAATTTGTAGAATTGCCGATTGTTTTAAATGCAGCATCAGCGATGCGGAAGTGTTTACCAAAACAATGTTCCCGACCATGCATGTGTTGTAAGAGCAATAAAAAAAAAAAGTGTATCTAAGAAGCGTGTGCAGTGAGTTTTTATTCATGTTATAGGCATTATTGTGTATACAATTTCTTAATAATGGAATACATTATATGTCATTTCCGTTATTTCTTTCTTTTTTAGCTGCAGTGTTGAAATGAATTGTCAGCTGAACAAACTACGACATCAAATCGACACCAAACTAAATTTTCGTTAAGGTGAAAAAAATTAAGCTGTACACAGTTTAGATTAGATATTTTGTTTTGAAGAAAAACTGCTGGATATACAATAAAATTTACTTGACTTGATAAAATTAGAGAGCCTCGGGAACTAGCCTATACAACCAGAAGGTGGCAGTAGTGCAGCGTATGTTGCACAGGCTGCCCACAAAAACCTGAAGGAGAAGAAGAAGACGGCACAGTTGAATTTGAAAACGGTCGCCGCCACAGTTTTCGAGCACCCCACAAGGCTGTCGTACGGAGGTATTTATTTATTCTGTGCTTAAAGCTAAACAAATGTAATACGATGTTTAGGTAATATCTGTAGATGTGTATCTGAAGACCTTTGCTGAAAAATTAAGACAAACAAGACTCGGGGTTGCTAGCAACAGTCAGTTTGTTCATGTGTATGTGTTGCTTTCTAATTTCGCTTCTCACCGTTTAGCCATTGATGCACTAGTTTGAATTTTCTTTTTTTTTTTTGCTTTTGTTGCTCCACGCTCAAATTTTTTTCTTTCATTTGAAGCTCTACCTACACATGGCTAAGCTACTCAAGTCTTCAAAGTCTGCCTGACGGAGAGCAAGAACAGGAACAGCTTCAAACCCAGTAAGACCCAGTGGGGATCATGCCTCACTCTTCTTGCAGCAAAGTGTCTCCGTGGATAGAGAATGTCATTTTGAGTTACGGCACTCAAGAACAGGGCAGCAGCATACGACTGAAAGCTCATGTCATCGGTACGGGTCACATGTCTCAATCCCAGGCCCAGGGCTCCGACAGCCCCACTGGGCTGCTTTTCCTCTCCGACGACGTGCTGCGGATCCCCGCCATCCTCACGCCAGCCGCCTGGGAGCACGTTCAAAACCATGAGGACCGCGAGAGCTTCACCAGCATGCTCAACACCACGGTGGGCATCCGGGACTGCCGGCTGCAGTTTCACATGGCAGCCGAGCAGACCAAATGCAGATTCTTCCTGTCCGTCGGAGGGCTGACCACGCTTTCAGCCGGTCCGGACAAAGACAACACCCCCTGCTGCACGACGCTGCCCTCGGTCAGGCTGAAGATCTGTCAGACGTGGAGGGCCATGCAGGAGCAGGACATCCCGGAGTGTGAGGCGAGCCAGAGTGGATTCGACCTGACGGAGCTGCTGGGAGAGTGGCAGCTTGACTGCATGCAGTCTGCTGTGGAGGGTGTGAAGGAGAGAATAATGGAAATGCGTGGACGCAGCTCGCCTCTGGACTGCGTTGGCACAAGATGGGATGCTGACAGAGTGAGGTATAAAGGAGAGAGCTCGTTCACCGTCCCTCTTAAGTGTTTGCTGATCCCAGGGGAGGACGCCCTGCAGCCGCGTGTCAACAACCAGCCAGACAATGAGGTTCCTGCTGCTTCTGAGGCCACACACGGAGATCCGCCGCAACCGACCGAGGCCACGCAGGCCTCGGTCGATGCTGAAGCTTGGACAATAGGAGAGCTACCTGTCCTGCAGCCCGAACCTAACGCTAGTCAAGGATCATCTCTTTCCGCAGAGGAGAACATTCAACAGGACGACGTGATTGTAGAGTTGGCTGACAGTAGCGTTAGACCCTTGTCTAACCCCTGGGACCTTTTTCCTCCACCCCGCGCCACCTCTTCGTCTTCCGAGGCGTCGCCCCTCGAAACCACCGAGTTCAGGCCCGACCTGGCCGGATTCGACTGCAGCACACAAGTACCGGGCGATCGCTTAAAACAGCTTGAGAAAGCCGCGGAATCCGGCAAAGAGGAGCCCAGCTTCCTCACGCCCTACCAGAAAGCGCAGGGATCATCGAGCGATCCCGTTCCTGCTGTCTCCTCCACTTCTGTAAAGGACTCGGGATCACCAAAGGAGCCGCCCGCAACAGATGAGCTCAGCACGAACGCAGCGCAAGAGCATCCGCCTTCGGATCAAGAGACTCCGAATTTGGACCTGGGCACAGAGGAGGGGAATTGTAGAAAGGCAAAGAGAAAAAGAGACGAGCGTCCACTGCCACCTGAGCACAGAGAAGAGGACGTCCTGCTCAGCTTGAGTCCTTGTTCTTGGCTCTGCGACACACTGGCCAGCTCCAGGTCCTCGCAGGAGGACGACGACCACCAGAGGGCTTCAGGTCTCCGGTGGGCCTCAGCCAACACTCCCCGCGTCCACAGTGACGGCACGCCGTTCTCGTACTCCTACAAAGTGACGGGACAGAACTTAGTGGACCTCAGCCAGTTCAAAGTCACTGGATCGTGTCTCCAGTGGGCAATCGGGTATCTCCTTGTTCCAAAGCAGAACGATAACAGACTCGACACATGACAAGAATGAGAACGCTTCGCCTTACCGTCAACATTTTGATTGACAGTTGTTTGTCATCTCAGTTGTTTTGCGTTCATTGGGTATGAGAGTAAGCCATTTAATGTTTCCAAAAGACAGCTATGTATAGTGTTATCATGTTTTGTACAAGTTAAAAGTAAAAATGTTGTTTTTAAAAATGCTTCTTGTGAAATTATTTGAATGATTTTAGACTGACTTGGTTATTGATCTGGCTGGTATTCTTGTCGTCATATTTTAGGTAATAAATAATTTGTATATCCTTTGTGGGGGTGTATGATATTAGGGAAACATACAATATGGGATGAATATCTTGAATGCTCTGATATGACAATATGAAATAAGATTAAATACAAATGCTGGTGTTAATGTCTCATTACTTTAGCCTTGATGCTATTGCAGACCCCACGGAATGAATTGGATGTAGACAAATCTAGAAAGAAACCCGCTACTGTCACAAAAAATACATGTTAGATACATCGTGCTACCTTTTGATGCCAAGCATTTTGTGTGGATAGCTGCAACTCATATTCTTATTTTCTGCCCATAAACACGTGACACCGTTTTATTACAACAAGATCCCGAGAGATTTGCTGCAAATATTTATCAATGTCACCTTCCCAGCTTGTGGGATTTGCAGCAAAGCACCAGACTTAACAGGGTGCTAGAACCGCGCAGTATTTGTCCAGCAGATGTCACTACACTCAACTGATTCGAACTTTTCTTCAGGGTGACGTGAGAGACTTCGTTCAGATTTCCTCCTCAAATGTTCACCGTCTACAAGTTTCAGTATGTGACCGAATGTCTTTTCAAGAAAAATCTGATAAAACAGGTGCACCACCTTTAATTTGAAAGGAAAATAATACAAATTTAGCCTCTGATTCTATTGTAAAAACCATGAATTATTGAATGATTTTCGTGTAAAAGACAAATAGATATTGTTTGTAGTTACCACTTAGTTTTACAGCTTGCAGCAGAGACAGCAACAATAAAAACAAAATAACACCACATAGGAAGTGCAAAGAAAACATAAGTAAATAACAAGTAGACCTTATGATCTAACTTTTTTTCTCATTTTGAATATGTCTTCAGAGATAAAGTGGCAGAATACTGAATATTACTGTTACTGCAACTCATATCTTTTTCTTTTTAACTTTGTTGCATTGGGCCTTACATGCTCTTCATTATATTTACAGTTCAGACAATTTGAAACAAATATCCCTACACCCTACTACTTCTAATAATAGTAATGATAAAGAAAACAAAATTCAGATTTTTCTTTCTTTCTTTCTTCTTTTTTTTTTTTATTACTCAGGACACGACTTTCCTCCGAAATGTCAAATATGTGGCCTGTGAACACATGTTCAGTTCTGTAATAAACTCTGCCTGTTAAGAGAGAGAAACACAGAATAGACCAACTTGTGAGTTTATCCAATGAAAGCTCCAAACTCCTAATGTAATCAAGAGCCAGCTGTGTGCACTTGTAAAGTTGTTATAATCCTCCTTTGACCTATAAACAGGAAAATACAAAATATAAAGCAAAGCATCATGCACGCATCTACAAATAATATACGGTCCATGTTGTCCTTCTAAGGCAATATGCGCCGACCTTTCATTAGATCATTTGAGACTTGCAAGAACTATAGAAAAAAAAATTGTAAATTAAACTGTGAATTGACACTGCAAATTCTACTGAAAAGATTCTTACTGGTAAAAAAAAATTAATAATAATCTAAATGTACCGCTTTTGACAATGTTTGTTTGTTTTGTTTTTTTACACAAAACAGTCATCCTTTGCAAAAAATAAAATATTAACATATTAATAAACACATTTTTATAAAGTGTCTAAAAATCTCTCAACTTTGTTCAAATTATAATCTATATCAGCCCTTTTAATATCAATTACTAAATGTAGCTTGACTGAGTGATGAAGAATATAGAGGTTGCTCTTAATTCAGTGGGATGGCATCTTGTCTTTGGTTTTCCAGAACCAGTTCAGAGCACCGTGAATTTAACTGGCTGGATAAATATATAAGAACTATGTCAACCAAGTCTGTGTTTAGATAACATGTAGATTGTCTATTTCATGCCTGCACAATCTGATTGAATAATTTATTGATGTATCCCAGCGTGAGCAGGAGTAAAGCTCACCAAGTTCAGTTTTTTATGACACTGTGAAAGTATGAAATGAATTTAATGATCCGACTTCTGTAGCAGTGTAAATGTTGTGTTCTGTGATGCAAATGTGATAGTTCAATTCATGCACAGCCGGTCAGCCCGGCTGTGCATGAATTGAAACACTAGTGTACACATGATATTACAACCCATCCATAATCATTTCTGATGCACCGGATCAATCATAAAACTCTATAAATATGATTTTTTTTTATCATCTCAATTAACTCTCAGATGCTCAAGATTAAGAACAGATGACTCTTCATTCAAATATTAACAACCGCAATCTTTCTCCAAGTCGCAAACAATTATTGTTGTATATTGTCTCTCGTGTCTAAGAATGCCATCAGACAAATACTGGTTGGATAAAATCGCTGACCGTCATCTCGCCCGGTTGGATGGGAAAAAACAAAACAAGAAAGAACTACAAGGATTTCTTCATTTATTTGATTCCCCCCCGACCCCGCCTCTCAGCAATTCACAGGGGGAAAAAAAGAGAGAGAGGCCTCGGCAATGTTTGCTTGTTCTCTCTGTGTGAGCAACTCAGCGTCAAGGGTGGACGTGATATTTCAAACAGCACATCAGTGCGTTTATGTATTGGGTGCCCGGAAATTTTTTTCCAAATAAACACAGCTTGATTCAACCTGGGTGGGCAGACTTATCAAGCGACTAATTCTATAAACAGATGAGGGGGAATAAGAAGGAAGGCAAGTCATTGGTTGTGAGCGGGAGTGGGTGAGTGGGTGGGTGGGGTTGGGGAGGTGGTGGGGCGGTGGGTTGCACTTTCGGGACTTTCGGCGCAATGAAATTTTAATTAATGTGGGTGGGCTGAGAACGCTGCCGACTGTTTATGATGGACAATTTATTTCCCAGTGCAAAGTCAACATAACATCGCAAACGTACAACAATTATTAACATTTTCTTGGGGGAGGTTGGGAGGGGGGGCCCTCCACATCTCATGAGGCCGGCCGGGGAGCCACTCAGTGGGGGTTTAGAGGAGCTCAGGGTGAGAGAGAGGCAAGCCTCCTCAACTCCTTTCCCCGGCCGGGACTCACTCCCCTCACTCCGGCAGCGAGCATGAGTCTCTACCCGGCGCTGACTCTCCCCGCCCCGTCGCTGCTCTATCTGTACGGGCGGGACGGGGCAGGGGTCATGCCGGCGGCGGCGGGGGGCCTGAGCCTGGTGTCGGCCCACCGCCAGGAGCCCCTGCAGAAGCCGCCCTACAGCTACATCGCCCTCATCGCCATGGCCATCAAGAGCGCTCCGGAGCAGCGCGCCACCCTCAGTGGCATCTACCAGTACATCATGGAGCGGTTCCCCTTCTACCATGACAACAAGCAGGGCTGGCAGAACTCCATCCGGCACAACCTCTCCCTCAACGACTGCTTCATCAAAGTGCCGCGGGAGAAGGGCCGCCCCGGTAAGGGCAGCTACTGGACGCTGGACACGAAGTGCCTGGATATGTTTGAGAATGGCAACTACCGGCGGAGGAAGAGGAAAACGAGGGGCCAGCAGCGGGACCCTGCCGACCCTAAAGCAGCAGGGGCGGGGACGCACAAGCGGCTAAGGGGCCCTGGGCCGTGCCGGGAGCCGCGGCCCTTGAGGCAGCAGCAGCAACAGCAGCAGCAAGTCGGCTCCGGGACCTCAGAGGCGGTTCTAGTCGAGCTGAACCCCTCCGAACAGCGGCAGAACCTCCTCCTTCTCCCCGCGGAGAGGAGGAAAGTGGACGCCGGGTGGTGGAGGAGGAGGCTCGGCGACGGCAGCGGCGACGACGACCCCTGCCCGCCGGTGCAGCTGTGGACGAGCGGCGGTGCGCGTGTCTTTCCCGCCCCTACCGGCGCGCCCCCGCTACCGCCGCCGCCGCCCCCGCCGGTGGTGGGGACGCGCCAGGGGCAACAGGAACAGCAGCAGGAGCCGCGAACGAGAGAGAGGGACTCGCTGTCTCTCGACAGACTGAAGAAGGGCTTCAGCATCGAGAGCATCCTGTCGAGAGGCGAGGGTGAGGGCGAGGCGCGCCACCGAGCCCTGGGCACGTCGGCGGGAGCGAGCGCCGGTCTCCCCGCTGGCGGCCCCTCGGTGGTCCTCGGCGGTCTACCGCATCACCTGCTCCATATGGGCTTCCCCTTCTGCTCCTACCTGTCCGTCAGCTACCCCGACAGAGTTGTGCACTTCAACTGAGCAGAAACTTTGGCTTCGCTACTACTCGGCTTCGCATTGGTTAGGTACCGTTGGACAACTTCGTCTCGCCCTCTTCTCGGGATTATTTTCTTCTTCGACGCGTATTTTAAGTACAGTACAGGGATTGTGTGTGTGTGTGTGTGTGTGTGTGTGTGTGTGTGTGTGTGTGTGTGTGTGTGTGTGCGCAGTCAGCCAAAAATAATGTATACACACTTCAGGAAAAGAAAAACGTTCAAGTGCTTCTATACATATGTATATAGAGCAGGGATGGGCAAATCTTTCGACTGGTGGGCCACAGTGGCTTGTAAAATGTGACAGAGGGGCCGGAGCAGATGGATGGAGTG
The DNA here is from genome assembly GCF_046127955.1 of Nelusetta ayraudi. Lineage (NCBI taxonomy): Eukaryota > Metazoa > Chordata > Actinopteri > Tetraodontiformes > Monacanthidae > Nelusetta > Nelusetta ayraudi. The sequence goes on along the minus strand of NW_027466121.1, from coordinate 1,393,291 downwards.
TTTTGGTGACCCACCTCGTAGGAGAAAACATATATCATGACGTATGTAGAAAATGTGGTTTAATGTGAATTGAAAATTAACAACAGCAAAGTTATAACAAAATCTGTCTTTGCAGCCCCAGGGTATTTAGCTCTTTATTGAAATGATTCTTAAAACACTGAAAAAATGGATGAACCACAGCTATTTTATTACTTGCTTACTATTAGTATAATTTCTTCAAGTTCGGCAGGCCAGATTACAAAGCTCAACGGCCCACTAATGGCCCCCTGATATGGAAACTTGTCGAGGCCAAAGGTAACTTTTTTTTTTTTTAAATTAATCTTGTGATGTCCGAATAAATTTGGTATTGAAATATCATGCAAGTTTTTCTTTTCCTGATGTGTGTATACATTATTTTTGACTAAGTCTGTATATATGTATATATGTATGTCTTGTGCATGTGTGATTTAAAAAAAACAACAACCCAAAACAAGCCCTTAAACTGTAGTGGCTATGGTGCCTGAGAAAACCAAGACAAATATCTTATTACATAAGCATTTAGGGAAAAGCTTGCATATGCATGACCTTTGCTCATAATGGTGACGAATACTCACACAATGAATGTATTGCCATTGACTGACCAGTACATTAATTAAAAGTATTATTCTTTCCTATTTTGCAAATCAGCCTGCATTGAAGTTCATGTTTTTTAAAAAAAAAGCCTTGGTTATGTAATGAACATGTTTTGTGTGAGAAGTTTATTTTAGTTTGTAATCATCCATCATGTCATGCATTTTGGGGAAAAAAAAATCACATGTAAACTATTAAGAGTGTATTCTAGTTTGACCAAATGATTATGAATAGAGAGAGTGCTTGAACTCTAACTAAGCAACACTTGTTATATACGTTATATATTGCTGTTTACATTCACAGTCTCAAGGGACTTCACCTGAAGAATCCATTAGTGCAGTGCTCAGAAATGCCAGTGTTCTTGCTATGAATTCCAAAACGATCAAATGAATGCATTTATAACAACTGTTGCTTAGTTAAGAGAGGGAGCACCCACTCTATCTATAATCATTCAGTGAAACTACAATAAACTCTTTGTATACTTAAATGCATCACATGGACACGGGTTGTCCAGCAAAACTAAACTCATGTAAGCGTACGATATTCTGAGACCAGCAGAGAGAATTGCTCAAGAGGATTGAGTCATTAAAGTTGGACCAAAAAAAAAAATAAAAAATTATGAGCCACCCAATAGGTCCTTTATGAGTCTCTAAACAACAGGCGTGATCTTTGCTCAGCACATAACGCTGCCTGCGTTGTCAGGACATTCATTTAAAAAAAAAAAAAAAAAAAGAAAAACTCCAGAGTGCGGAGGCTGCCAGTCATTACCTCCTCCTCTTACCTGTTTTCACTCTTGAGAAAGTCTGACATTCATCAGTTCCAACACTGAAGGAAGCTGCCGTTACTGTTGGGTCTTTGTGGGCACAAACTGTCCAGAGTGAATTTGCAGTAGAATGACACCTGCGTGAAACAAGAGTTCTGCTGACAGAATCTAAATATAAACCTCGGGGGCGTGCACACACACACACACACACACACACACACACACACACACACGCGCGCGCGTGCACGGACTCATGTGCAAAGCCAGCGCTTTGCAACTCCAGAATGTTTGTTGAAATAAATAAACTTCCCCACGTTTGAGGAGAGGAACTCAATCACAAGCATTTCCTGTGTATGGGATTCTTTTGGTTGGACGTGTAAATAAAACCTGATGAAAACCTCAACAAGGGGAGTGGCGCAGAAGACTGAGTGAAATAAGTTTGAACATTTAAGTTTTGTTTTTTTTAAATCTCTTTGAGAGTGAGGCCACTTTCGATAACGATTCAACTCCGAGATATCCTCATTGTGAAGGAGTGAAGGAGTTGTCTCGTCTTTTGCGATTGGGCAGCAAAAATATTTTCATGAGATTGCAAGGGAAGGTTCGCAGTGTGTTTGTTGCCAGAGAAAACAAACTGGTGAGTTGAGGTCTTTGAGATCCGATGGCCAGCAACAGTCTGGCCTCTCCACAATATGATCTAGTTTCACTCCAATCAGTCAATAAACTTGTGTTTCTTTGGACCTTGGTTGTGAGCACCGCCCCCTGGATACTCCCTCATCAGGATGTGCTCCTGTGACATTGAACAATTAGCTGGTGGTTGTAGTGTTCAATTTGGACTGTAGCTTTAAAATATATTTATTGTTTTGATGTAGCTAAACAATAATGATAAGAGAAATAATAATCAGTTTTGGTTGTCATCGTGGAAACTTCCTGTGTGTCCAATTGGAAATTGAAATTAAACAGATTCAATGGAGAGAAAAAAAAAATCATTATAGAGCATAATCCAGAAAGCAATGTTATGATCATAAAATCATATAATGGTAGTGTATCTTATTTAGCAATACAGGGGTGTGACTTAACAGGTATAAAAGCATGTGTGTATGTATGTATAGATATCTATATCTATATTTATGTATGTATATATATATATATATATATATATATATATATGTATATATATATATATATATATATATATATATATATATATATATATATATATATGGATATACGAGTATATATATGTATATATACATATATATGTATGTATATGTATACATATATGTGTGTATATACATAGATATGTATATTGATATAGATATATAAATGCATATACACACACATATATATGTATACATATTACATATAAACACAACATTTCTACTCAAACATACTCTAGTCATTCGTGAGATACTTGAATTTTATTTTTAATAAAATTACAAAAGCACATATTTTGCTTCTGCCTCTTAAACTGTCTGAACTGTTCATCAGTCCAGACAGTTCTGACGTGAGATACTGAGGAAATGTTTGCTTTCCCTCCAGTCTAAGGAAAATAGACAGCACTTGACTTTTAGAGAGAACAGAATTTGCACAGTGCGGTTCTCTCTCTCTTTTTCTACATATTGCAACCGTCTGCGGTTCATGTTCCTTACAAGTCGCATGTATATTAACTATTAAAACAGCTGTTGTTATTACCTTGTTAGTACAGTGCACCTTTTGGCCATATTTCTAGAGTCGGAAATAAACATTCTTAATAAACATTCTCTACCTCTGTTCAGTCAGTCATCCGGCCATTACTGCCCAAAACCAGACTATTAAATCCAAACAAACCTAAAACAAAAAAGGCTTCACTTCCTGTCTGAACAAGACAGAGACCCACCAGACTGCAAGTGTGTGTGTTTGGTCAGAATGTCGGTTGTATAAGCTTCCCTCAGGTTGAGTGTGCGTCTGCTGTTATTACTCACAGAGAGCAGAAAAATAGACAAGTCTTTTACGAATATGCTCTCAAGTCTTTTGGTCCCACGTGGTAGGAAGTTGGACGGAAGCCAGAGGCAAACAGAAACGGTTTGGTCTTTAATGCAAAGAAAGGTAGCGAGGGGACAGGAAGTTGAAACGAAGAAGGTGGAGGATCTTGAAGTGTTTGGGGTCAAGAGTCCAGAGCAAAGAAGAGTGTGGAAAAATTTAGAAAAAGCAAGCGCAAGTGGGATTTGTAGTTTTAGCGGTTGTATAATATTGGCAGCTCTCGCAGTGACTTTGTATTGCCTCGCGAGCCAAATATAATGACACAGTGGGCCCAATTTGGCCCGCGGGCCAGAGTTTGACAACTATGGTTTAGAGGCAGTGGCACTGACTAAAAGAAAGAAAAAAAAGACAGGAAGCAGAGGTGGAGTTATCAGGGATTGAAATTTTGAGCTTCTGTTTAAGTAGTGGCGGGCCGTGCATTTCATACCTAGGACATCAGTCGGTCCACCCGAAATGAATACACCTCATATTACCCTCCATATGACACCATGGCTTGAGAATCCACAGAGAATCACACCTACACATTACGTCACCCATCATTTCGGAGACCAAGTCGACCAAAACACAGTTTCTGGAGCATTTAAATCACAATTAATACCAGACTTCAGCGACAAAGGCTTCTGATACTTTTCTCATTCCTCACCAGGTTTTAATAAGTCTCCAAAGTTTCTCCGAGAGTGAGAGAGAGAGAGAGAGACTGTTTTGGAAATGCTGTGTAGTCGGTCCACACTGAGGCAGTTGCACTCGGTTGGTGAGTGTGTTTGAGGTTGATAGTTAAACCTTTATTATCATGACTTGTATTTACAAAAAAGCCCCGTGTTAAGCATGCCACACAGAACGATACGGGGCTGCAACACCGCAGAGTGTCCTTGTTTCTGTTTGATGTGCAATCAAGTCTCGGCCCAACGCTAAATCACACAGCTTATAGCTCGCTGCTTCAAAAGGCCCCCCTAATCCAAGTGTTTATTATATTTTTTCACTCTCTACATAAACCAGCTACACTTGTCCAAATACACACTCAGCACCAGGGGGAGGGCGGGGCAATAATGAAGATTGATGGGCTGGGTTCAGGCCACATTAACTGCTAATCAAGTTAGGTTTCCTGGCACGGCGCTCTATACATGGAGACGGTTTTCCGAGAGGCCTTCGGAACCGTGCCGATGTTATTCACAACCTGGACAAAAACAGACACAGGTATACGCGGTTGGGGCAGCGACACGTGTGCCGACTGATGCGCAGGCAGAAAAAATATGGAGCTAGTAAAAGAGTCGTAATCAAAAACAGGAAGGTGGCAGAAATCCGGCCATTGCTGGATGTGTCTCGGAAAACCTGCTTCTGTCTGGGAGGTGCTGAAGTCGGTGGATACTTTACTATATTGTGGTATCACATTAAAAAAAAATATGATAAAGATTTCAGATGCCACTTAGCCCATTGGACAAGCTGCCATTTCCTTGGGATTTATAATAAAGTATGCCAGAAAATTAGGGATGTACCGATACCACTTTTTTACAGAATGAGTACGAGTACTTGCTTTTCACTACTCACGATACTTAATGAGTCATTACACATTGTAGAATTACTTTGATTTATTTTTTTTCTCCACTGGTGATACAATTGTCACTGCAGTACAAACACAAATTTAACAAAATTGTCATATATATCCATTTGCCACTGGTATCGGTGTTGTGGTATCAGCAAGTATTTTACAAGTACGAATAGAGTACTCAACCTCGGTATCGGTACCAATGCTCGATACTGGTATCGGTGCATCCCTACTGAAAATAAGTGCAAAAATGTACTTTGTACCGGTTCAAGTCAGTGAAGTCCTGGTCCAACAAGAAGTGGAGGAGGAAATGGTGGACTGGGAAAAGGGTAACATGTTTTAATTCTTCGTTTGACGCTGGTACGGCTCAATCGGCGTGGAAAGCAGTTCCAATGATTGAAAAGGCAAAAGCAGCGACACATGAAAACAACCCACAACAAATTTCTAGCAATAACCGAGCGACATCTCGTCCTCCTCGTTTTCCTCATGAAACACAGGCCAAAGACAAGACGAACGGAGGGGACCACACGTGAGCGGCGAGCAAAAAAAGAGAGAGAGAGAAAAAAACTGCTTATTTTACAGAAAAGAATTGAATACAAGCTAAACAGGATGGAAGAGAAGGACTGGCTGACGGCCACCTGCTCAGCCCTTCGACCGCGCAGCTGAACTCTGGCAGGATGAGGCCAGCAGCTCCTTCCTGAGAGACCCATCCCAGCAGCGACATCAATGACCAAAGAGATAGAGAGCACAAGCAGTTGTATCCTGCAATATTTATGTCTCCGGAGCACAAGGAGATGCAGTTGCATCTGTTTTTGTCTGGCTTCGTTGTGGGACTTGCCCGCTCTTCCCCAGCGCTCTGCAGAAAGACTTGAGGCTTGGAGAGCTTCGCTGATAATCAAAAGATTTGCTGGGGACAGTGAGACGGTTGTGCAACAAACAAACAAAAAGGACGTCCTGGAGTCAAGGTGGATTGCAATATGACTCTGGGGGAGGAAGAAGGAAGAGCAAGACGGCCGAGAGCCTTTGATCAGCTAATGACGCGACTTCTGACCGGGGGAGAAGTCGGGTTTGACGATGATTCCTCTCGGTCGGTGGCTGAGATCATTTTGGTCCCTTCGCAATCTCTCTGGACTCGAATCCTATGACTCGGAATTCCCAGTTCACCTCAAGTGCATGTTTTTGGACAATGGAGGAAGCCGGAGAACCTGGAGAGAACCCAAGCAGACACGCAGAGAACATGCAAACTCCACAAAGAGAGGCCCCAGGCCTCATCGTGAGAACTGGCTTAATGTGATCAGTGTCTTCACATAAATGAGTATCATTAATACTACGACTGCTACTACTATTCCTACTAATAATAATGAAAATGGATGGATGTATAATAATATTATATAACTAAAGGCTAACTGAGAAAATGTGTTATTTTAGAAAAGTGTAGCTAAGTGGTTGGTAAGACTCAGTACCCCTGAAGTAGCTCTCAGATTCAAAATTGTTGGTGACCCCTATAGGATGATGGATAAAGTGTTTGATCCATTTCAAGGTTCATTCATGACTTTTTAGTCTACCCTGATAGAAACTAACTATGTCCAGTGTGTAAGATTTGGCTTGATTTATGAGTAAATGCATTTAAGCAGAAAATAAGGACGTACGGCTAAATTTCACAGCCCCAAGTAAACGGATAAAGCTCTTCACCTGTTGGAAACTCGAGCCCAGTACGAGAGAAGAATGTGATTTCGGATCATTTGATACACAAATACATTCTGAAGGGGGTTTTGTAACACGGAGAAACAAATATTTACTCAGTGCCGAACCTGCGTGTGTTGCGGTCAAAGCAACATTTGCCAAAAAAAACCCCAAAAAAACCCCAACCCCAAAACAAAACTTCTATAAATCCCAAATATGTCCCATCCCGCAGTTGATGGCGTCACTCTGGGGGCTTCAGCAACGAGCCGGCCGGCCAGCCAGTGAAATACGGCTCTCATCAAAACGTTTCATCGTCAACATCGCTGTGGCTTTGCTTGCTCCAACTGTAAATAAATATCCAGAGTCTCATGAGATCTCTCTCTCTCTCTCTCTCTCTCTCTCTCTCTCTCTCTCTCTCTCTCTCTCTCTCTCTCTCTCACTCTCTCTCCCTCTCTCTCGGTGTGTGTGTGTGTGTGTGTGTGTGTGTTTCTTTCTCTGTGTATACGAACACTGGCAGGAGGACTTGTACACAGCAGCAGGATTACCTCCCCCACACTGGGACCACCCTGACTAACACTTAATCCAGGAGGAAGTGGTGCTGCATCACAGGCTCACTTCGGGCCACCACCCTGCTGTGCGTGCGCGTGCACGTACACACACACACACACACACACACACACACACACACACACACACACACAAGCGCACACACACAAGCGTTAAGAGGGAATTCTGTTGCAACAGAATTGTGTTTTGCACACGCGCACGCACGCACACACACACACACACACACACAGGCTAATATACACACATTTCATTTGAGCACTCCAGCTTTAGCATAACAAGAGAAGATTTATACCGCGCAGCTGGTCTCATGCAAATCCGACATGTTTGCTGAACATGTTATTATCGGGGCGGCCGCGAATGCATCATCGCCGTGTTTGTATGTACAGTGTTGTTAGTTGGTGTCAGTGTGCCTCCACTATGAAATACATCAATAAACCTTTTTTTTTCTTTCGTTTTTTTTTCACTTCTTCTTTTTTTTTTGCACGCGTGGCGCCCCCAGCTGTGTTTGTGCACGTGAATCGTGCTGGTCCCTCTTGTTCTAGTGTGCGAAGACAGAAGACTTGACAACTCAGAATGGCGAGTCGTGATGAGATGGGTCGTGTATGTTTGTGTTGCAGGAGAGCTCGAGTTCAACAGGAAATCCATTGAACAACACTGGGGCGAAGTGACATTGGGGTGATGAAATGGTGGGATTGTAGTGTGATAGTAAAAAAAAACAAAAAAAACAACAAAACACAATGACATTGACAGCTGAAACCGATATGGATTATTAATAATTGGCCACCTGCAGCGCAATTTACAGCCTTGAAAGTCTAATTCTAGATGCATTGCAGGCGCCAATCAAGACATGACTGGTCGTAATAGCTTTATGACACCAGAACAACTTGATCTCAGAGGTTTCCAGATCCCTTTGGGTGGCTACCAGGACTGCGTAAAACCAGCCAGTGAAGTGATGGAGAACTTGTTGAAGTGAAAACCTGTCACTTGTCTGTATTTCTCAATGATGCAGCCAATAAGTGTGCACACACAGGCTGTGACATAATAGGCTTTCATTCATTGAACAGATGTTTCGCCCCCCTTTCACTCACATACCAGTACATGTGCATGCTGAAAATGAAGCTGAGATTTTCCCTGCCATGCAATATTTCTTGACCTCATTCACTCAATCCACACACATAAATAACTGAAGTTACCCTTATGTCTGTACCCATCTGACCCAAGGGTCACTGAGGTTCATATTATTAGATGCCACACACAAAGAAAATGGGGAAACGTCCTAGTATCACTGATCCATTAGGGGAGGGGACGCTTGAATGGTGTGTAGTTCTTAAAAATGCAGCGACTCAAACACAGGGAATCTTCAGAAAACATATTTGTTTTTGGACAGAAACAATTGGCTTCACATGTGAGTATGGCTTGATAGATACAAAGACCAAAAAAACCCTCAAAAATAGAAGAAAAAAAAAACAAAACAGCGACATAAAGCAGGTCTACAATGACACGTGTGTTCAGGTCTGGTATTAATTATACGTCCAACGGTCTTAATGGTGTGACACTGCTGAGTAGTCTTTCACAGCTCATTACGCGGCATCCAATCAGAGCGAGGCCAGCGTGACTGCTGTTTATTTATACACACCGCTGGAAATGGCAGCGAGCAGGCAGCTCGGACCAAACCTCAAACACTGGAACACTCCAGCACATTGTGCCGCTACGGAGGGCTCCCAATCAACACCCTGCTCTCCGTGACACAGGCATATACACGCTGTCGGGTTTACAGAGTTTCAGGCCATCCTGTCAAGAAAGACATACAATTCGTAGCTTTGGTGGTGGTGGTGGTGGGGAAGTGAGGCACCTTTAACTCTAACCTAACTTTTAGTAGTAAGTAGAGGTGTGTCAACAATGTGCAAGAAACTTGCTGCCAGTCCATGAACACAGTAAATACCGAACAATTGCAATCTCGTTTCAGAATTGTACAGAACGTAAAGAGAGAAGCAGCAACGAGAAAAAATGTTGCCAACCTTCGGAATGCAAAATATTGTTTCAGTAAAAATAAAGCAACGTGATAATATCTGTATTATTTTCTAGACAAGGTGAATAAACAAAAGTCTTTGGCCTGTTTCAATTCTGTTGTATTTTACGCGTATGCTGTTTAATCTATTGATGAATGAATGAAAACATCTTAAATTGAATGAACCCTGGGGCTGGGCTGCAGCTTTAGAGCTGTGGTGGCTCTTATTTCACCTGCTTGCTTCTGTCTGGTTTCAATTACCGTCACAAGCTCAAGGTGACATCAACTGATTCAACGAGTTCAACTTTCAAGTCGAAACAGTGGAAACAGTGTCAATATAGACCAAAATATACAAGATCAGTGATCAGTGTGACCACCAAAATGATTATAACAATAAAGTGATGATCTAGAAGCAGGCTCCACTGTTGGTAAATATCAATTGCAGTTCAGTTTTGACATTGTGAATGAGCATAATGAAGGTTGAATAAATTATATTTACTTGTAAATATTATCGATAATATTTAAAAGTATGTGCTGGCACTTGAAATGTAAAAATTTTACACACTAAAGGTGGCTTGTGTCAACAAGCGTCACAGTTTGGACATTCTGTTCCCCACTGAGTTCTTTTCCGACCCACCCCATCAAATTTGACTCCATTCCGCTCGCCTTGCTCTCTGACTAACTATAATGACTGCTGCTCGCCAACACATTCCCTGCCACTTCCAGAGAGTTCTTTACCTTTCTGCACGCAAGACTCACCAGCAATATTTCCAAACTCGACTTCCTGTTGACAACATTGCCTGCCTTTGACCAGCCTGTCCCGCCTGATTCCCGATTGAAGACGCTTTCAACTTCACCCGTGTCTGCTGTACTGCAATTGGGTCTCAGACACACCCGTTTCAACAACTAAAGTATTTTTGAGATAATTTTTATTTTATTTTAATCATGATATTGTGCTACATAGATAAAGCTGAACTGAATATGGACTCTAAATAGCTCGTGCTAGGCTAACTAAACATTTGGGCCGATATTTCAACAGTCAACAGTTAGGTATAGATGTATTCATATGTATATTATATATATATAATATGAGGAAAATATTAAAATATTCTTTCACCATAGCTTAAAAGCTCGTTTTCTGGGATTTCAGATGAACCTAAACTCTACGCAAAGGAGAGAGAGAGAGAGAGAGAGAGAGAGAGAGAGAGAGAGAGACACAAATCTCCATCTGTCTATGAGGATTGCTTACCCTGAACTCAGGGTGATGGATTGGTGGAAGGCGGGTTAAAGTTGCCAGTCTATTGCAGAAAGATAGCCCAGACTCGGGATGCAAAACCGGCTATCTTCTTTCTGTGAGCTGACGTGCAAACCACTGAGTCAAACAAAACTAGTGTGAAGACAAACTATGAATACGGTCTTACCTTGCGTCTAAATGATTAAACAGTTATGGGACGCTTACAAGTCATTGATAATATTTCATGTATATTTCAAACATAGGGTACAATACACTTTTCATACATTCAAAATTAAGAGAGTCAAGATTGTACACAGAGACAAACGTAACAGTATTTACAAAACATTTGCATCACACTACAGTATCACTCCTATGTAACTCAATTGCACTGGAAAGTAACTAAAGTCCATCCAAAGAAGGTGCACCAAATATGAGTTGTAAAGCCAAAATAAATAAATAAAATAATTATAATAATACAGAAACGACAGGAACCTTGGACGGAAAAAAAAAACAATACAATGCTTCCCCACAGTGGCTACAGAAGGTAATGCAACTTCACTGCCACTCCCACGGGGGATTTCAGTCATGTAGCCATGCAGGACAAAATGCGCACGATGAGAAAGACAATCATGATTAAAAAAAAAAAAAAAACAAACCCAAGGAGTTCATTAATGATAACAACAACAGCAACGACGACAATAATAACACAGAAAGTTCAAAAATGAACTTCAAATGTATGCAGCACTTTTTAAGAGTAAAAGATAAGAAAAGAGGAACACGGCAACTTTTCACGGAAGGCACTTTGGATGGATAAGGACTTTGTGATCATCCCCCAGGTAGAGTTAAGGTTCGATGATTGGCCAAACACCAGGAAGGAAGACTTGGCTGCTGCAGACAGACGACAACATAATGAGGACCTAACCACTCGGGCTTCAGGCAGCGGGGAAGTTGTAATTCATTTAGCAAATGCAATTCTATGTCAAAGCTGCAACTGTAGTTTGTACTCCCAGGTTCACATATTAGAACACCAACAGAGCGCATGGACTAAAGACAGCGTTGAGCCTTTTTCTGACTTTGTTTGAAGGCTGAATATCAGATGAAATTAGCACTATAGAGCATTATTGCCATGAGACGGTAGACACATCTCTGTAGAAGGGCTGCAGTGAAACTTGGTAGAGATGCAGATGACTTGGGGAGTGCAGGTGAAAAATGCATTGTTTTACAGCCACCAGGTGTTGAGGCCGTTTGATACTGAATGTTTTAATCATGTGCCGATGATACAAGGCGTCGCATGACTGTTACCAGACAAGCAGTTGCTACGAAACGGCACACTTCAGTTTTCTAGAGCAAGGTAGAGGACAGGCTTGGTCACTGGTCAGTGTGCAGGTTGACGGGCTGCAGTTGTGGGCCTGCACTCCGTCTGCTCTGGGGAGATGGTGAAATGCAGCATCCTCCAGTTCACTCCAGAGCCATTTTCTCGATGTGGTCCGTCAGCAACTTGTATTGCTCTGCAAATAGCGGAAAAACACAAACATGTTTCTAAGAGCCGAGAATAAATATCACTTAAATTAAATGAGATTGTATCGTGAGACGGTCTGAAGAAAAATGATTGCATTTTTGAATAAAAGAAAAGCACCAAAAGCTTTTCTTGAAAAGACGTCGTCTTCCAAGACTTAACTGTTGTGACGTTGTGCGCTCACCCTTCTTATATAATAAAGCCTCTTTGAGTGAAGCTCTGTGAGTTTGACGTTTAATACTAATTGTATTATCTTCAATAGGGTGTTACCTTCATTTAGGTTCCCGATGACTGCCTGTTTCTTCAGAAAGTCGTTGCAGAGCTTCCTACTGAGACCAAATGCCAGCATGTTGTGGGTGAAAGTCCTAAAAACACGTACAGAAGCAAATGTATCATTCAAAACAGCACACACTTTTGATTTCGACCTTAAACTGATGAACGTAACAAATGGCCTCGTGCTCTTTATCAGACTTACAGAAAAAGTACAGGACTTCATGCGAAACAAAGATGCTCAGGTCATAAGCCACCAAAGTTAAAGAGAAACATATACGTAGATAAAAATCAAGAAATGCATAAATATGGAGTCAACTTATTCCAGACGGTGAAGTCAGTTAAGTTTACTCTCATCAGCAGAATTTTCAAGACGTTCACTTTAAGTTTTAAGTTAAACGCATCTGCAGGTGGGTAAATCTTCAGATGTCATTCACATCATTTCTACCTGGTGCAGAAACCTTCTCACATCAAGTTGGGAAAGCCCAGCAGCCTTCTTCGAGTGCTTACTGCTTGATTGCATAACAACTTATTTTATATTTTTATTACACAAATAAGCAATAATAAATAAATGAACACATGGCCGTGTTCCACCAGAAAAATAACAGCCCTCTTTCTTCTCCAACACCCAATACAGGTGCAGTATTTAGTGGTATGACTACAAAGTGTCACGTCTAATCACGATGTTGCTGAACTTTGCCAAAGGCTGTCAAATCGTTGACTTGCAAAGCTTTCCTCACCCCAGCTGGCCGAAGGCAATGTTCTCATCGATCTTGGAGCTGTCGTCCCTCTCCTCCTGGGTCATGTGACACCACTTCTCCCTGGAGCACAGAACACAGTTCGAGTCACATTTTAAGTCATTCGACTCCCGCTCATCTTCGGGGAGGACCCAGGTCGGTGTCGAAAAATGTTGCCCGTCAGCGTCGAGCTGACTGAGCAAAGGTGACGGAGCCAAAAGCGCCTTTGTTTTTTTTTTTTCCTTCCCCCTCTTCATCTCAAGGATGTGCCTTACAATCTTAAGGTGTGTAGAAAGCTATATATATATATATATATTTTTTTTTTTAAATGAGCAAAGCTTGTGATTTATTCTTTTACAGCTGCTTTGGAAATTGCTGATGAAAAGGCATTTAATAATTTTGTCCATCTATTCTGTTGACGGGACCTGCACCTTCTTTTTGGCCAAAGTACTTGTAATCCTGTGACTTGGGTGCAATTGGGGCTGTAATGCTACTCTACACTTGCACCTGCAACAAATGGAGGAAATAATATAGGAACAAATGATATGGCAAAACCAGAAGTGAGTGAGATTCGGATAAGGCTTTGTGATTTCCAGATAAACCCTGACCCTGACCAACGTGTGTGCCGTTTTTATGGCGCGGAATGGGAAACCTGAAAAAGGAAGAAAGAAAGAGAATCGAAGCTGAAATATGGTCAAGAGCACAGTGTGACACGAGGTCCTCGAATATAATCTCAGACAGACACAGAGTGACACAGGGACGCATGCAGCAGCAGAGTTCCATTCGCAAAAATTTTAGTTTAACCTGCAATTGCACCCGTTCGTGGCATACAGTGCTTTTTACATTCATTTTGCAAAAAAGAAGAAATAAATTATTTATCAAACTCACTTAGTTGGCGGCGACCTTTTTGTTCGCTCACAATGGACAGCATCAAAAAATGCAGCGTTCCAAAATCGGAGTGTATGCCTGAGAGACGCACAAAAAAAAGTGAGTGTTAAAGAGTGTTAAAAAACATAACATAAGTTTTTTTTATATTTTCTTCTTTTAATTTCTATTATGTGGCCGCTATATGCTTCAATAGTTCTGATATGCAGTATTCTGTAGATTAATGTTTTATGATCAAATTTTATCCAGTCTTTGATTTACTAAAAAAACAAAACAAACAAACAAACAAACAAACAACAGAATAAAATAAATAAGGCTTGACTCACCAAATGGGCTGCTGCTTCAAGTGGGTGTACAAGTAGATCTTTTCTGCCTTCCTTTCCTGTGGCGCCTCAGACACAGCTGAGGATCAGAGATAAAGAAACAAACAACCAAAAAAAAACGCATTAATAGACTCATAGTTTATGAAAACAAAAGATGTTAGTAGTGTAAACCTTATCGGGATAGTGGAATCAAAATACCTGTTGGTGAAGATTTTGTCTCAACTGGACAATCCGCCTCGCTGCATATCACAGGAGATAATGAGAAAATAATATTAAAAAAAAAAAAAAAAAAAGCACGGTAAGGATCACAAAAGTGGGGTTGAATTCCGAGTGCATGCACTCACCCTGCCTTGGGAGCCATTGAGCTCCTCCACTTGCTTTCGAGGCCGCCGAAGAAGCCTTTCACGTCCGTCTTGGATGTGTTTTTAAGGAGGCGCTCTGCCGCGCCTTTCTTGACAGTCAGCCAGGAGTTGGCTTTGTCGAGGTATGAATCCAGACCAGCTGGAGGAGCGCCTCGATCCAGCAGCTCCGAGGGTGATGGCTGGGACTTCCCTGGGGAACAAGAGGGGAAGAGTTTACAAGGAAATGAGTCCATTGATTGAAATTCCAGAGGTCTCGACAACTTGATCGGTAATTGTAGACAGACAACACCGTGTCAGGCCTTTTGCAGTACTGTGTAATATTACTTTAAGGATTAAGTGTTTAATATTTGAAGATTCTGAAGGAGAAACAGCAGCATCAAGTGGTTACATTTTACATTGCAGCATCTTTCAATCTCTCTTCCCTCTCCCGAGCTTGCCTGTGAGCTATGGTGGCCTGCGCACCCAAAGCTAGATACCTTGTCTACCTTTGTTCTTCTTTTGTTTAGTTGAGGATGCGAGCATTCACCCTAGATACGAAATGCGTTGTCAGGCGGGCTGGATTGTCCACACCAGGCTTCCTTAGAAATATGGTGGTGCTATATAGCAGCTAACTGGGAGCAAAACCCTTGCTTTATCTATATCTAAAAATATATATATGGGAACCGAGAAGAGTTTGAAAACCAAATTACTTTTATTCTACTCCGATTATACACTTGTATTAATGTATTTATGAGCAGTATATGAAACCTTTACCAATATAAAAATCATAAATCCAGCCAAATATTACACACTGGTCCTTGAACTGCAGGTGACGTACGTGTTTTTTTTTTTTTTTAAAAAGCAACTTATCGAAATGTGCCGTCATCGCGGTGAGCTAGCCTCCACCTATTGCTTGCAAAAAGCACCGATGCAGAGGCCAGACAGTGGCAGCAAGAGCTGCTGAGAAACTCGCTGCAAGGTTGAGCTGTGGTCGTGACACCGTCTTATCAGCGTATGCATATTTCCTGTTGCTATTGTGTTTATGCTCTAACTGATGCAAACAACTCTGCAAACAACTCTGAGGGATTGCATGACAATAGTCAAGGGTGCGAAGAAAGGGCTCTACCGTAGTAGTAGTAAGTGAAGCACATGGTCATGAGGTTCTTGGCTGGGCTGTAGTCGTCCATTTGGTAACACCTGAGAACAACAACACATTTTTAATGAAGTACAAACCAGACTGAGTTGACCGTCTCTCCATTAAAACAAAGCAATTGGGCACAAAACCATCCAATACTGCACGTGAAGGAGAGTGCAAGTTGTAAGTTGTAAGTTGTTCAGCAACTCATCTACTCACTCAAATAGCACAACTGCAAAGGACTGCACCAATCTGTAGAAGGTAGCCTCACAAACACATTTCGAATGGCAGCGCTGTGAACAAACAAAGACGGAGGTAAAACAGCAACAGCAACATGAATTCCATGAATCGATGAGAAATCCTTCAAACAAGCACACTGCTGTTCCAGACGCATCGTGTCAAATTTCAACAATTGTCACTTAGTTATTTTAAACGGGGACCAATTACAGCTTAGCCAACACTCACCTGCGCACTGACATATTTTGCGAACCACTCCCTGCCTTTGCCATTCACGCCGCTGCACAGCTCGCCAAACCGTGCCTTCTCTTCATGATCAAAATCCTCCCTGACAAAAGAAATGCATTAGAATCTTTATGGTGGCACAGTTATACAACAACCTTTCTGAGACGTACAATACAGCTGCTTATACCATTGTTTCAACTGAAAATACAACAGGTAATAGTCACGACGGGATTTTAACACATACGTCATGGAGGACAGGAATATACAGGACTTGTTTTCTTTCTAGGGTCGGGCCAAATTTTTTAGCTCCTTTGCTTTATCTCTGTTGTCTCAATTTACAATATTTCCCGTATGACAAATGTCTTTTTTGGAAGTTACTTCATTGACATGAGCCGGCTTCATATTACGAAAGAAGCTTCTCCTCACTTTCCATGGAACACCTTCATGACGTAGGACTTCATGAACTTCCTCCTCTCCAGCGTCTCAGAGTCTATGTCCTCTCCACTGTGTATAGACGAAGAAGACGACGACCTCCTGAGCTCCCACCCGTCAGGAGGCAGGTCCATGTCGTTCTCGCTGTCCGCCGACTCCGTCGCATCGCTGTCGACGTCTCCTGGCGCTTGAGAATTGTGCTCAGTAGGCACGGCAGGTTCTGGCACTAAAGGCTGCTGATGAACTCCTCTGGACGACGTAGGATCCGGGGGAGAAAGGTCCGCGTGGCCTTGACTTTGGTCATCGTTCACGCCGAGAGCTGTGGATTCCGATGCGAGATCGACGTCTATTCGGTCGTTCGCTGCTACATCTTCCATGTTTGAAAGTTCCCTTTTTCTTCTTAGAAAAAAGGAGCTATTGAGCGCTTTGCATAAACATGCGAGTGGCTTCGCGGGCGAGTTGGGTACCTTGAATGTCAGGATTTGATACAGCAGACCCTACCTCTCCCCCTGGGAGTGCTGACATCAAGTGACCTTACAAAATCCACAGCATCTGAAAAAAAATGTGAGAATTTTTGACATTGAATTAAGTTTGAGGACAGCGGGAAATCAATTGAAAACACAATTGCAATACTATTTTTTTTGCACAGTAAGCACTGCTGAGTGCTGCAAAGAGTTCAAAATGAAGGTTAATATTTGCATATCTTTACATACATAACCAGAGAAGGGCTGAGTCCAACCTGGGACAGTCTGCAGAATTACCCGGAATTGCACTATGTTGTTCTCCTCTTGAAGAATAACACACTGTGTACTTTGCTAACTGCGCCTCACTATTAACCAGAAAACTAACATTTTAATATTTTTGCACAAATATTTCCAATTTCAATGCACAATGAAATATGTTGCAGTGGGCAGCCAGAGAGCAACAACCAGCGTCCAGTTCTTCATCAGTAGATTCAGTTGAGGCCAATGGCTGGAAGATAACCCTAGATAACACATTTTTGACTGTGGCGAGACACCGGCAAAGTATGTAAGCACCCTAAAACCTAAAACATCCAAACCCTTTTTACTCAACAACATGAAAATGAAACAGAAAAATCCACGTAATTTTAATTCTCTATGCATCTCCATTTAAATATCCAATCTTGTGTGTCAATGCACTCCAAACGACGACCATGCATCCACAAATCCATTCTCGCTTCTTCCTGAGCTCAGGGTCACAGAGGTCTGATGGAGCCTAATCCCAGCTGTCATAAAATGAAGGCAGGGAGACAGCCTGGACACGTCACCAGTTCATCGCAGGGCCACACAGAGACAAAAAAACATTCGCTCGCTCTCGCTCACACACACACACACCTAGGGTCAATTTAGAATACGATCCTAATGCAATGTAACAAATTGTTCAAAGCTTGTAGATTCGTCAAAAACACATCTAGCTTTTATCCACTAATCCATAGTGGTTCAATGCTTGTCAACTCCAGGCAAGATACCTTTACCATCTTGACAGCAGTAAGCCAATCAAATAATGCTGGAATGTTTTTTGATTAGCACTGAAATGGGCCACATTACAGGTGCTACTGCAAAAAAAAAAAAAAAAAAAACTGTCACTGTTAAAAAAAATGACAATTGCTCAATAAAAACTGAGCCACCAGCACTCGGCCAGCGTCCTCGGCCAGCGAGGACGCTGAAGGCATGAAATGTGACCTGTCATGTCTCGTCCTTCGCAGCTGTTATCTGGAGCACTCAGCCAAGTTCAGCAAAGCCGCAAAGCCCTTGAGTTAGTCATGAGTTGGTGCCGGGGATGGATGGCAGGGGCACAATCACGTAACGGTCAGTTACTTTATACGGTCTGATTAAAGTGTCCGGCCTCCTGTCTCCTCAAAGCCCTGGAAAAAAAGTCACACTTTGCAACTGCGCTATGTTCTCTTCACCCGAGGGCTGCGAGGGGATTTCTGCTCGAATGAACCGCGGCAGCGGAGAAGCACTTGAACCTCCTCAGACAATCACATGCACGGTGACAACATTCAACGGCCATTCCCCGAGGCTTTCCAACCAAAGTGAGGTGCTACTCCCTCGACTGTGAACAACCATGCACAACACTTTTGGGTGGATAGGAATCTTTCAATTGGTAATTTGGTCATTTATTTGCAGCGTTGTGTTGCAAGATCCTTTCGCACCCTTTTCTTGTTTTCACAAAATATAGCCGTTGGCGTGATTCACATCCTGGATGCCATTACTGTTATGCAATGTGTCTCTGGATATCCACTGCCTCCAGGAAATGTTTTTCAACACCTAAAAAAACAGCAGAAGTATGAGATATGAGCCGTGGACTGTTACCCTCAACTCTAACACTGCAGCGTTCATCTGCAACACTCTGAGCAAACTAATAGAAGTCTTGCAAAGTCTTTGGATAAATATTTTAATGACCAAAAGTGCCATCTCAAGAAGTAAATGAAAGAACCCAGCACCAAACAAGGGATTCATCTAACTTGCAATTCTTTCGTGAATTACGTAAGCAGAATCGCTCAGAGCCGTATTACTGGGAAGAGAGAAACACCTAGCGCAACAAAATAGCAATGAATCAATTCTTTGTCTGAGAGCCTTGGATTGTAAACAGGTTGTTTACTCTGTCCTCCTTGTTTTTTTCTGAACATAGCCAGTTTTATGAAGAGAACTGGCTATGTTCCTCTTCATAGTCCTTATTAGTGTTGTTACCTGGTCACCAGTGTGAATCACCTGACTGCACTGTCTTTTCTCAAAGCATCTCACCTTATGTCCTGCACCACTACAACCACAGAGCTCATCTTGGTCTTTACATCTGGTCTCCCTCTGGTTCTCCTGCCTGACACTTCCAAAATCCATATACTTGGACTGATATATTCAGCAACCCTCTTCTGTACCTGTCCATCTCAGTCTGACCTATGGATTTATTTTCAAAACATCTAACATTCACTGATCCTCTGATGTACTCATTCCTGATCACTCCCAAGGAGAAGCACAATATTTTAATCTCTGCCATCTTTGAATTTGCAGACAAAAAGAGGCCTTCTGCCAAATGTGCTCCCAAGAACTTGTAGGACACTGATTGGTTGCCATTGCCTTTGAGGAGATTGTGCTGGTTCCTCTTTGTTTTTTTTGTTTTTTTAAATCAAGTATCATTGCTTTTGTTTTGCTGTGCATTCAACCGGTTCCACGAATGACCACGTCCCTCAAAGCAATCGCAATTCCCTTCAGAGATAAGACCAACAGTTGTAGGCTCACTGGTGAATTTTATAGTGGTTTTGGAGGGGATAGTGGAAACGCAATCACGAGTGGATAAGGCACATACAAAGGGACAGAGCGGGCAGCTAAAGCCTAAGGCGAGCCAGTGCAGGGGATCACACATTGTTGACCAGGCAGTCAGAAATGATAGCATCAAGAGCTGGGCCGTGATCCATAAGGAGCACTGTGATGTAGGTGCAATGGGTTCTTGAGGTGGCTGAGTGCTATATGGAAAGCATTAGCAATGGCGTGCTCCATAGATCTGTTGGCGAGGCGTGACATGATCTAAAAGAAGGCTGGCCTGCAGGACAAGTCTCTCAAAACACTCCATAGCTTAAGGCGATAAGTCTGAAGTCTTTGGGCAGTTTTAGGAGGGATTCGTTGAGACAGAGATAATTGCATCAGGCTTAAGACAGGCGGGAACAATGGTTTGTGTTTGAACAGCCTGGTGATGGCGAAGCCAAGCTAGTCAGCGACGGAGCGTAGCACTTTTCTGAGTAGACTGCTACAGGAAGGGGTTTCATCTCCAACCCCCAGAAAAATAAAATCTGGCTTGGCAAAGCTTTTTGGAGAGCTCCTGCAGATCCACTTGCATGGTGGGAAAGCATCAAGCCTCACATTGCTGAGATTGCACAGTGCTACCTCACAGTCCCAGGTACATCTGTGATCGGGTTGTTCCCCTATCACAGATGTACTGTGGGGTGCTTTCATTTTAGGCATTTCTTAAAGCTAACTTTCTTTGCCCCCACACCCCAAAAAAATAAAATAATTAAAAGCATGTTTAAACCAGCAATTCTGCCTTCTTGCTAGCAAATGACTGCTTTATCATATTGGTTCATATGACTACTTGACATGTTTTCTTTTTGAAAAACTGCGTACAGTGAATTATTGGATTGTATGTCTTAGCTGCCAGTATTTCTGCAGCCTTGCAGCACTTAAACCGAGCTGATTGGCTGCACTGCTCCTAACATCTCTCTCTCTCTCTCTCTCTCTCTCTCTCTCTCTCTCTCTCTCTCTCTCTCTCTCTCTCTCTCTCTCTCTCTCTCTCTCTCTCTCACACACACACACACACACACACACACACACACACACACACACACACACACACACACACACACACACACTATAAATTAGCACGAAAATGAACTCATTCGTTTAATTCGTCTTAATGTAACAAACTTAGCTTGATAAACAAGCAAAAATAAACAAAGCAACGTCACCCAGACCCTCACTGAACACACATATTTGCTTCGTTCCGCCTTCAAAGAAAGCGAGAATGGCGAGAATGAATTAAAAGAGTCACCACCGAGACAAGTGGAACGGATGCTGTGGCTCTCACGGTGCAGCTAATAGATTGGCAGCACCTGAGAGCGGCTTGAATGAGGAAGCCGTGCAGAATAAACACGGCGAAACGGACCGACGGTTCCTGGAAGATATTAGGCTTTAAGAGGAAGCACAGGAGTCCGTATCAGCGAGTCAACATATACATCCAAACAGTAGTAAATTCCGACTGAGGCCAAAACATGACAGGGAGATAGAATAATAAACCAACCGCTTCGACACCAGACAGACGGATTCAAATACAAAGACAACAAAAAGGCGTAGCACCGACGAACTGAGAACACTTTTTTAACGGTTGTGGAACATCAGCGGTGGTTTAACCTACCTGAAATATTTCTGTAGTGACAGAGGTAGAACGACGACGCTGCTGCTGCTGCTGCTGCTCCTGGTAGTTGTTTTGAGCGTCGTGGGTTTTTTTCTTTTCTGTTTTTTTTTTTTTTTTTTAGCCAGACGTCGAAGAGCGCACGCGTGAATACTGGCTCGTGTTGACGCGTGACGTAGCCGAGCAGTGCAAGCCAATCAGCGTGGTTCGAGTGCTGCGTCAAACTAGCGTCACTGTTCATGCGCCTTTACCGAGTTCTCATGAGATTAAATGTGACGACATAACAGTGTGGGGGAAAAAAAAAAAAAAAAAATCATTATCTATTATGTGAATATATAAATCAATCATAAACTAAAATTAAAATAATTTTAACATCTTTCGAAGATTTTTATTTATTTATTTATTTTACATATGTTATATATATATAATTTATGTTTTTTATGGGTTTTTTTTTTTTTTTTTTTTTTTACATTTTGAACCTGTCCCATGTTCATGTCTTCTTAACAGATTCTCAAATGCTGCTATTTGAATGTGTTAGTACCACTACCACAACTACTATGTCTACTACTACTACTACTACTACTAATAACAATAATAATAATAATACAGATTTTCCCCCTTTTCATTTAAAATTCAAAATACAAATCTCAAAGTGGTACATTTTTGTTTGTGATTTATTAACGTATTCATTTTTTGCATTAAAGTCTACTGAACTGATATTTTGATGATGTGACGTTCTCCAGTCAAACAGTGACAGTGTCAATACGGTTTAGGAGGGCAGGTATGATCCCACTGTTGAGAGTTCAAATGTTCTCTCTGTGCGTGTTTTGTGTTTGCTCTGGTGCTTCAGCTTCCTCCCACAGTCCGCAGTCCCACAGGACATGCACATTAGGCAAATGGGCCTTAGCTGTGAGCACAAGTGTGAATGGTTAAGTTTTCTCTTTGTGTTCCCCTCGGAAGAACTGGCAACCCGTCCAAGGTGTAGCTCAACTTTGCCCCAGGAAAGCTGGGATAGAATCCCGCTTGACCCTGAGTGCATGATGGAGAAAGAAAATAACAATTGCTTTTAATTGCTTTATACACTGTAATGAGGGAAATAAAAGACTTGTGTTTTTACAGGAGCACATCTGACACATTTACAACAAAGGCAGGTTCAGAGCAGTACAGATGGTGTGAAGCCAGGAGGGATCATTTTCCAGGTGCCGCCGCCATTAACGTTTCCAGTCTCTGTGGGAGGGTGACGGCAGCAAAGTGAACCCTGTCTTCCTTGAGGTTGTGTTTTACGGTCTGTGACAGGCCCAGCTCCATGTACGCCTTATTCTGCTTGTCATACTGAGGCCAACTGACCAGAGTAGGACTGTCCGGAGAGCTGTGATAGAAACATAGGCAAAGCAGACATTGGTAAAATTCCAAAGTATCTCAGTTAGTTGCAGCATCTATAATTACACTATTTATTTAAGACTACGGCATTAAAGACCAGACGTACAGTATCTTTTCAACTGATTTCTAGCTTTGCAATATTTGTAGTATTTTCGCTTCGGACATTCTGCTTTTGTATACTGTCGGCTCATCGTGTGAATTCGAAGGAAAATTTCTATCCATTGATTCCCCCAATTACTTCATATATGGATTTGCTGGTCTTGCGTCTGAATCCTAGAAAGCCTTTTTGAACTTTGTTCACATGCTGCAATTTGAATATTTAGTGAACAGTTGTATTTCTTCCTGATTTTAGACAATTTCGTTGCATTTATTCTTAAAGTAAAATCTGCTGTCATTCTTCCAAATGGCAAGAATTCTGTTAAATGTGAGATAAAGTCTGGGATACAAAAACATAAGTAGTCATGGCGGCATGAAAACAAAACAAAAATAAATGAATAATAAGGACATAACTCTTTAGAAGTCATACTGATAGTGCTCTTCTCAGTGATGACTCACCCATTCCGGACAAAACTGGCCCAGTATGCCATCATAGCTCTACAGACACTTTCATCCTCCTTTGTGATGTTGCCTGGAGAAATAAACAAGAAAAGTTTTACAACAAAGAACACAGTATAAATCCTACTAGTTAGTGTCTGATGTGTTCATTGATTGATTTGTTTTCCATTTCTAAAACATTCAAATGAACAAAATAAAAATAAAGCAACATATATATGAATAGCAAATTATAGGAACCCTACCAATGATTTTTAGGGGACCGTCCCAGAAGCATCCACCAAGCATGAAGCCAACATCATCTGCATGATCTGCCCTCACAAAACTGGGCCTGGTTTGTTTGTGGATATCAGCTCGGTATACAAATTCATAAAGGTAAACTGGAACACCAGCGTCTAGACAGCACAAGGGGAAAACGGGCGGTGAAGGAAGCATGTGGTTGGTCTGTTTCGGGGGTGCAAAAATCTGGACCAGTCAAATGAACCAGCAAAACAGACTTTCAAGACTTTGATCAATAAGTATTTTTAAGCAATTTGTTGTCATGAATGACACATTTGCTTTCTACTTGAATAGTGTATGATCTATGATAACGACGATGCCCCACACATTCATCTGCCCTCTCTCTTCAACCACTCCAAAATGCTTCCACACATTCTAGAAGTGCAAACACATCACAACCATCACTTTATTTTAAGCTTAGCTGCCTTTGAATTTTTGTCTTGGCATTCCAGACCTGTGAGGTGTCCGACGACTTTCATAACAGGCAGTGTCATTAGCAAGTCTCCCATGATTTCAGTAAAGGCGTCCCTGATGTCCTCTGGGGTTGAAGCATTTCTCAGGTATTCATCTGCGATAAGGCCATTGACAGCTGAAGCCTGGGACAGGAAACAAAGAACTTTTCATTTACTTTAGCCAAATCGAATGGTTCCGTGGTTCAATTGCATTCATAATAAAACTATATATGATATAACCTCTGCACTAACGAGTGACAAATAGTATGTCGTACGATGGCACTTACCCCTGTTGGATTAAACATGTTCATGATAGCCAACACGGACTCTCTGTTCATACCCTGCTCCCAGCCAGGGGTGCCAAAACTCTGTGATCAATAAAATATTATCATACAATCAATATGCAATTTAGAAATCAATAAACAACGACGCTGAAAGGTTCACTGAGGAGGGAATTCTGATTTGGAATGGGAAGACTGTGTGACCTGAGGCAAGATCCATCCAAACTCGTGGTCGGTGATTCCCATCATCACCGGAACGTTCAGCACCTCTTTCTTCTGGAACAGCGCCTCCGCTACATCTGTCAGGAACTCACCGTCCACCACAGCTCCCAGAAAAATTTTCATCTTGGCAATTGAATTAAGAAAGGATTATTTGTATGTGAAAGACCTGACCCATTCAAAGCTGATTAGGCCCTCTTGTGGCCATCATTAGAACTGACGTGTTAAAACATGGCACTGAAGTTGGACAAAATCGGCAAAATCTGTTAAACTACAAAATAAAATAAAAACTGTGTCAAGGCAACGTACCTTTTTTGTCACGCTAATGAGCTGCTCTCTGCTCTGCCCCTTCATACACCGGACTAGTTCCTCTGTGTTGCTGTACTCACATCCAGTGAGATTGGCAACAATCTTGATTTAATCAGAAATCACAATCATAAAAACAGTTAAAAAACAAAACAAAAACAAAACGCAATGCTAAAGGAAATTGTAAACATGAATGCAGACACCATTACTTTATATGGAGAAAAATTACAACCAATAGTCAGCAAGTCATAAAATAGCTGTATTTATCCGTTTTAGTGTTTTAATAGTAACCTCAATAAAGAGCTAAATACTGTGGGGCCTCAAAAAGATATTTTGTTCTCACGCTATTGTTCATTTTCAATAGACTTCAAAGCACAAGTTTTCTACACATCCCATGACTTATTTTTCTCCTATGAGGTGGGTCACCAAAACACTCCATCCATCTGCTCCTGCTCCGGCCCCTCGGTCAAATTTTAGAACCCATTGTGGCCCCACCAGCATAAAAGTTTGCCAATCCCTGGTCTGAACAGTAATGAGGTATTTTCATTCATGTTTAATCAAATTGTCATACTTGTTTACAGTTTCCCATTGGTTTCTAGTCTCATGTCTGCTATTGTATTAGGTTTTTGGCACACAGAGACAGTTTTTTTGGAAAACTTTGAATGAAAAGTACTAATGGGCTTGTACGTCTGGCGCTTTTATGAGCAAGTGACCGTACCTTGGCCTCACCCAGAGGCTTGTTTGTTGTATAGGCGCCGACTGTTGCCACTCCACTTTGAAAGATCGCCCTCTGAAAGAGGCCTTTTGCTAGTGGAGACAGGGTCTGTTCAAAAGGTCACATGACTGCTCTCACCATCAGGTGTGGCAAAATATGTGATGATTTCCAAACAGGCATCAAACGCATATGGATAATAATTCAATTTGTTTGGATATTTACCAGTATGGATGCACTGATAGCTCCTGCAGACTCTCCAGCCACTGTCACTGTTTGCGGATCGCCTCCGAAGACATCAATGTTTTCCTGGACCCACCTCAGTGCTGCCAGTTGATCCAAAAGACCCCAATTACCCTTAGCGTGTTCGTCTCCAGTGCTGCGTAACACAAAAAATGCATGACATTTGAAAAGAAAAAAGGTTTTTGTTAAGACAGAAATTGTAATTGCAATCACAATAATACTTAAAAAAAAAAAATGCCGTGAACATCTTCGCAAAGTCTTCACCTCAGGAATCCCAGGATGCCAAGGCGGTACTGAATGATAACTGTAACTATGTTTTCATAAGCAGCTAGGGCAGAACCATCATACTGGGAGGCTGCACCCACTGACAGGCCTCCTCCATGGATCCACACCATTACCTGACAAATGCACAGCAAAGTTCATGGAAATGTTGAGAATTAAAATATTAGCAATAGTAATAAAAACTAATAAAAAAAACAAACATTTTTTTTACTTTCAATTATAAATACACTCACACACATGCACACACATGCACACACACACACACACACACACACACACACACATGCATATACATATGTACACACACACATATATATATTGTATTTTTATACTTGTATACTACTACTTGTATACACCCACCGGTAGTTTGTCTCCTCTTTTAGCCTCAGCTGGAGCGTATACGTTTAGATAGAGACAGTTCTCTGAGACTTCTGTTGGAGTGTATTGCAATGACATGGTTTGAGAAACATTCACTAATACATCTGGATCCTGGATGCACCTGTGGAAAGGGAAACCGGTGGAAATGAGGGTGAAGACAAAGTGGAATGTCATTCAGGAAGGCAAAAAAAAAAAGGGAAGAAAAACCCAACAACTTTCTGCGCACTGTCTTACATTGGAGGCTGGCGTGTCCCATCTCTCTCTCCTTCCCAAGGCTCCACTCCCTGCGGAGCGACCAGGCGGAGAGGCCCCACAGGGGGACGTGCATAGGGGATTGCCAGGAATTGCTTCACTCTGTTCTCAGTGCCTTTCACTTCAACATATTCTCCTCGGATTTGACCGTCTCTCAGAGACACCACAACTGATGAAACAAATACACACAATCACATGTAATTCTAATGTTGCACGATTAAAGAGGATTTCTCGATTGCTGGGTTGTAAAGTGGAAAAGTCATTGGTCGATGGAATTCTGGATTTTTATCATCAACCATCAATACCGTCAATGCTCTCATCCACTTAAATTGACAGCTTTGGAGTAATTGTGCAACCCTTATTGAGCATAGACCAAAGTCTCAGCTGCTCAAAAAAGTTGTTTGCATTTTCGCTGCTTCAGTGTGGTTTTACAATGCAAATGTGGCAGAATCTTGCGAAACTGATTTGAAAATCAAATACAAAGTAGAAATTTTGCTGCCTTTGTTCGAAGATAATGAAACTAGATGGTCCATGTCGTAGACATGAGTCCATTCAGCATCTTTTTTTTCTTCCCTATTCACGTCCTTTATCCCGAAACCAAATCAGACCAATCACATGGTGAACGCATTTAAACACAACACTATTGCATTTACAAAGTGGCAAATAAATCAATACAATACTTACAAAAAATGGTGAAGCGTAAACAATGCTGTACATGAACTGCTCTAAAACTGTTAAATAATAACAGCACATCTACTGAAGCTAATGATCTAACATGAAATGGCGCTGTTGTTGTTTTTACCTGGTGTCCCATGTCCTATTGCGGATAGTGCCAAAAAGAGACAGGCACCAATGAATAGAGTCGCCTTCATCCTGACTCGACACAGAGGAAAAGACAGAGAACCACTGTGCACTTTCAGAGAAATAGTCCTCTGTCCCTGTGCCGGCTCTGAGGTACAACCCCTCACAACACACACACACACACACACACACACACACACACACACACACACACACACACATTGTTTGTCTCATAGCTATTTGGTGGTGATTGTGAGGTCAAAAACCAAGATGCATTACAGATTTGATATGATAAATACAGAAATTTCATCCCATTTGGCTGTTATTGACATTTTACCCAATTTGAAACCTGTTTTGGAGTTTGGATTGAACAAACATACAGTTGTACGATGGACTCTCAACCTCTGACTCTCAAACACAGAAAAGGGGCTCATTATGTCATAGTTTAAGTGTCATTTAAACCCAGCCCCCTTTACTACAGCCCTAAAACATACAAACACTTCAAGCACA
This sequence comes from Nelusetta ayraudi, assembly GCF_046127955.1. Taxonomy (NCBI): domain Eukaryota; kingdom Metazoa; phylum Chordata; class Actinopteri; order Tetraodontiformes; family Monacanthidae; genus Nelusetta; species Nelusetta ayraudi. The sequence continues at coordinate 1,365,194 of NW_027466121.1, read as the reverse complement.
CACTGCTTTTACCATTTTTGCTTATTTTCATTTAGAAATACTGGGTGAAACTGAATCATGATACTTTGAATTAAATCAAACCTTCAGTGGCCAACACCTTGTTTAATTAAACAGTAGAAAGTAAAAGCTGATTCAATTTAACCCTTAACTCAGGGGTCAGGCAATGCTGTTTGCTTTTTACAATTGGTTGTGAAACAAGGTCAAACAAGGCAAACAACAAGACAGAGTAAACTTAAGTTGGGTTAGTCCCTGTTAAAAAAAAAACTAACCCAACTTGTTTAAGTTTGTAGTGTGGATTCTCTCAGACAGTTTTGAGCAGGTGAGTAAAAACCTACACCTCTGAGCAACCACCAGAAATTTTGACAACTGCTCGAGGTAGAGCCAAAAATAGCATCCAAAGTGGTAAATGTTCATGTTATGTGTGGAAATATTTTTTTGACTAAGTTTTAGAGCAGAATTGTATTCCCAAATATCTTATGCTTAGCTTATCTAAAAAAAATTTTTTTTACCTTTTCTCACTTTAGTATGTTGTAAAACAGATGCTACCCAAGATGCTTTTGCGCGTTTGCACTCAAAGCTATTATTTCTGTCCTTTTTAAAATTTTGGAAAGATAAGATTTCATTGTGCACTTCATTTAACTCTGTGGGGGAACCTAAGACTGAGCTGCCAATCAATGATTGACCCCCTGAGTCAGAACATGCCCGAAATTAACAAGTTTTCTCACAACTGGTCCAATACACAGGCGCAGTGTTTCTATTATACAGTTTTGAGATCCTTGTAAGTGTGTCATGAGATGTGTTTTATGGCAACTTATAAATATCAGAAGCTTTAATCTAACAGCGCAAGTCATTGCTTCAGCACCTGTCAGCCTTTGCTTACCTTTGTACTGAGCATTCATTAACTAACACATCTGTACCTTTACCTAATCTTTGGACCATGGATTTTCAGGCTTCCTATTGTCAATACATGGCCCACTCAATTACCTCCAATAAACACAACCTTGATTATACCAACCTGGCTTGTTCCTGGTTCCTACCATTTTTTAGATTTTTTTATTTTTGTACATAAACAGCCTGGTGGTGAAATTTCACAAAAGTGTTTCCACTGACCAGCTGCACAACGTTCCTTAGAGAGTTTGGCCCACCTTGACGTAATAGCATCAGGCATTATACTGGCCTCCCATTTGACATATTATGGAGGTTCTCTGTTAGATTCAAATCTGGTGACTGTGGAAGTAACTGGAGTACAGTGAACATTGTCATGTTCGAGAAGCCAGTTTGAGCTGATTCAGGCTTTGTGACCATACATTTTGCTGCTGGAAGTATCCATCACTAGATGGCCACACTGGTAATTTATGGGTTGATGTGGTTGAGTAGCAACACTCTGTTAGGCGGTGATGTTTGTACAATGCTCTAAAAACTGGACCAAATGTGTACCAAGAAAACAGGTCACCACTGACATTTTGTTCAAACAGCTTCAAACCTAGACGGTCTTTTGCACTTTTGCATAAACAGTGTTGCGTAGTTACTGTTGTCTTTCTGTTCATCTTAAACTAGTCCGGCCATTCTCCTCTGGCATCAAGAAAGGATTTTAGCTGAGAGAACTGCTCCTCATTGACTAATTTGTGAGGTTAGACCAATGAGAAAATCAGCAGTATGTAGCTCAGACTAGCCACAGATTAGACACCAAATCACCTTTCTTGTCCGTTCTGTTTCTCAGACTGCAGCAGCATATACACCAAAAAAAAAAAAAAAAAGAATGTCAGTCAGTGGTCAATGAGTATTTACAAAACAGCAGTCCTTTAAAAGCCATATCATTTAAGAAAGCTCATGTTTTTATATCCACTCTGTACTGGCTATTTTCTTCAAGACAAGCTTGGCACCAACACAAGGAGAATACTTGCCCTGCTGCATTTTTGTCTGACCTGGCCAGACAAACATGCAGCCTGGCCAGAGATCAAACAAAGGACCCAGTCCAGGGAGGGCACTCTCCCGTTAGCAGGGTAGTTCCCAATTTCTGTTGTAGTTGTTCTTCTGATCCTGGGAAGCAAATTGAGCCACTGAAAGATTGAAAGATGCATTTTGCTTAAAATCAGTCATTTGAGATAATTTGTCTGTAAAAAATTGTTTTTTGGATTACATTTTAAGGTCAATGAATCTATTACTGTACTAAACACCTTCATTCTGCAATATTTATTCTGGTCCAAAGTACTGCCATAATGATTGGGGAAATGATATGAAAGAAGCTGTTTGTGCGCTTGTCGCAAATATGACTCACATAATTAAAACAAACCCATTTTAAACTGTCAAAGTCCTCAATCTGAACAAAGAAACGATGATGATGTCACCAACAGGAGCTGGTATGTTATCTTAGGGTTGGGCCAACAAGGCAGATACCAACCACACAGTGTTACAGTATTTACGTAGGAAGGAATTCAAGAGGAATTCATTGCAAAGCTCCAACAAATGCAACGTCCGCTTTGCACTAAGGGAAATGAGGAAAGAAAGGCATGTAAATAAAATGCATCCTGCCTACTTTTCTTTTTATTATGTTCGTTTTATTGTCCTACTGTAACACAGTCGAAACAATATATATATATGTATATAGAATATAGATTTCATCAAACAAGACATTTTAAACAAGTAGAAAATGAAAAAAAAACTGTATGGAGATTCTGAATGAAAACATCAAATACGTAATCATCCGGTGAAGACCTGCAGTAAACCTAAATAACATAAACAAATATTGGGACGGTTTTTGCCCTTTTTAAAAAGTCGAGTCATTTGCATGCGCAAGTGGCCAATGACCACTAGATGGCAGAGTGACTACAGCTGGGAGGGAGACGACTCAAAAAGAATCAGTCGGTCCAGAATACAAAATTTCACTATTTTGTTTATTTGGTTGTTTGGGTTAGGGTGACAAAAAAACATGTGAGTGACCAAGTGTGGCCGGTTCTAATTGAACGGTATGGGATGAACGTGTGATTTGGGATTACTTCAGTCTGCCCCAAGGGCAGCTGTGGCTTGAATGATAATGTTCACCAGTCACACCAATCTAAGTGCGTGTGTACGTGTATATCACTTTTAAGTGTGAGAAAATAGCTATATTGAAATTATAGCACAATAGTATTATCTTGTTTATTTTATTATATTCACAAGAGAACAAGAACCATCAACACTACTCCTTGCTGTCTACTAATAAATTACACATGATAACTAAAAATACCTGATAATACCTGTATAGACATTAAGCACAGGTAACTACACTTTAACAAGCAAAACAGGATTCAGTAGTCCAGGAAAAAACTAACTAATGTTAATTTAAAAAAAAAAATAAATAAATCTTACTCTTTCAAATTTCCCAATCCTCTAAAATTTTCAGTCAACAATGAGAGTCAAATTTATGACAATTAATTGTACAAAAACAAAGTGAACAAAACATCAACATCATCATCATCAACAACAACATATATCATGAGACAATCTGATAATTGTTCTGACATATACAATTTCTGTAAACAATTCTTAATTCTCATGTTTTCTGTAATATACATGTAATTGTTGATGGAATTACAAAGGGCAAATCCAAGCATGATGACGAATTCCGCTAACCAGCAAAAAAAAAAAAAAAAAAGTAAGGATACTGTTTACAAACAGATGTCTGATGGAGGGCCTTTATGGGACTGATGCTATGTTCAGCAACGAGCCTTCTTCCTTCATCTGACAGTTGGATTGTAACTGACAATTGGGGGGAGTGGGACGGTGTGAGGCGACGTCTCATTTCCTGGAAAAAAACGAGGTGTCATTATTGGTAGCAATAGCCAATGCAGGGAGATACCGAGGTGAGATCATATGGCAAACCCACATCTTCAGACAGTCTGGAATTGAACTCCATCCTCGAGGATGACAACCCCCCCTAAACTTCCACTGAGCAGAGTGAGAGAGAGACTACCTCAGAGGATGGAATTGTCAGTCTTGACCTCAACCATATTTAACACTTGGGGGGTGAGTGTCAGTGTGACATTTATGTCAGAATAACAAACACAATGCTGATGGACTTGACAAATCCCACAGCAGTGTGAGACCCAGCTGGTTGTGTGGCTGCGTATCATTCTACACGATGGTGCAGTGGTTAGCGTTGTCGCCTCACAGCAAAAAAGGTTGCGGGTTCAATTCCGAGCCTGCGGCCTGTTTGTGTGGAGTTAGCATGTCCTCCCTATGTTAGCGCGTGTTCTCTCTGAGTTCTCTGGCTTCCTCCCACAGTCCGAAAACATGCACGTGAGGCAAAATGGGAACTCTAAATTGACCGTAGGTGAGTGTGAAAAGTCGTTTGTCATTCTATGTAGCCCTTGTCCAAGGTGTACCTGCCTTTACCCCATCACAGCTGGGATAGGTTCCAGCAGACCCCAACAAGCTTGAGTGCAGGAGAAAGTGGGTATAGAAAATGTATGGATGAATTCATTCACCCAATCCACAACTGGATACAAGTCAATAGGCAGAACAAGTTGTTTGGAAAACACTTGGCAATTGTTTTCACAGGCACAACCGACACACTTGGCTCTTTTACCCACTGCCCGGATGCAAATACACGACACGCTCCTTAAAACATATGGCACCGTTTTAAAGGGGAGGGGGGGGGGGAAACAGGCTTGCTGAAGGTATAGAATTATAGAATGTAGCCAATAGGAGGCGAGTGCGCTGCTGTACGTCAGACGTAAGGGGCGGTGCACCGCCGCGTTTCGCCCTCAGTAGTACTAGCAGAGTTGGCTACAGTGCTGGAACTCCATTGAAAGTGGCTTCACGGTTCAGAGGCAGTACTGACGGACGAGGGGGCGGTACGGCGACGGGGAAACTTGACAGCAAAACGGCAACAGTCCCTCCGCGGTCCGAACCCTTTTTTTAAAAAAATTACACATCTTGAAGACTGACAACTGGTGTGTGTATGTGTGTGTGAGAGACACACCGGCTGCAGCGGAGGCGCGCTTTTGCTAAAGCGGCATAGCTTTTAGCAGGTAAACCGTAAGGTGAAGAAGACACGCTCCGGCCGGGGAACACAGAGGCGAGGGAAGGGGAAGGGAGGGACAGTGACAACTCGTCGGACGGACGGGCGGACGGACTCGGCTACAGGTAGCCCCGCCGTTAGCCGTCGAGGCGAACGTAGCGAAAGTAGCGTAGCGCGAGGAGTCATGCGGGATTCGCCGGTTCGGTGCGCCGCGTCGCAGCAGTGAAAAGCAACCGAGAAGAAGAAGACTACGAAGAATAAGAAAGAGGCAGAAAAAAAAAAACCTCTCGCCGAAGAACCTGACCGCTTCTTGGCCGCTCCGACGGGTCCCCAACCAGCGGACTTAAAAAGCGACCATGTCCCGGAGAAAGCAGAGCAAACCCCGGCAGATAAAGCGTAAGTACTCGGCGTGGTTACGACTTGTTATTACTGTGTGTGTGTGTGTGTGTGTGTGTGTGTGTGTGTGTGTGTGTGTGTGTGTGTGTGTGTGTGTGTGTGTGTGTTTGTTTTTGGACAGTTTTTGGAAGTATTTGCTGAGCTGCCCACAAGCTCAGCAGAAGCAGCGTGTCTTTCCCCCCCCACATCTTAACTGTACGAAAGCATAAAGGTAATAATAACAGTAACACGTTGGACGTCACCCTGCTACTGTAAGCGACTGCTGGGGTCAGTAGAATCGCCACGGCTGGTTTTATAGTGTCGCTCAATATGTCAAAACAAAAGAAAAGTTGACGGGAAAATCATCGGTAAAGATTTCACCGATTTGTCCTCCTCCAGAAACGCACTGTGACATACACACTCACACTTTCCTCGGTGATCAAAGCTTCACTTTCAATTCGAAAGACTGCAAGAAGCGCGTTGCCATGTATATTAGCCCTTGTAAAGAATGCTTTGTGTCCACTGGCAGCACAAACTGTAGCCGTGGCTTCCTGTTTAATTCTGTTGTGGAAACGTCAGTGTTCTCTGAAAAAGCCGATGTGAGCAGAGATAAGGCGGCGATCTGATGTGAGTCCCTGATAAAGATTAAAATTGGATCTTTTCTTTTTTATTTGTTTTCTGTCTGAGGCAGCGCCGAGGCCGCCGCTTGCATTCCCTCCTGGCTTTTCACTTCTTTTTTTTTTCCCAGAGATGGGGCGTGAGATAAAGCCGCCTGGCTGATCTCTCCGAGCTGATAGCTGCTTACAATTGGATCTTTTTCTTGTTCTATTTTTTTTTTCTTCCATCTAGAACCCCCCCCCCCGCCCCCCTCAATAATGCAACCTAGCCCCCCCCCCCCGTTTTGAAAAGCTCTGTTCTTGGTCTGGCGCTTTGGCTGGTCTCTTGTACTTGACTAGTTCTTCCTGTCGGAGAGACGTGTGACTTAATAGCTGTGGGCCGATGTTCAAGTTGATAAAATAGCATATTAATGATGTTGTCATTAGGCCCGTTGCACCCTGTAGTTGTCATGAGGAGGGGAGCTGAAGGAGAGACTGGCGGTGGGTGGTGGGAGAAAAAAAAAGTGCTCATGTGTTGTTTGGTAGCTGCGACTCGAATGGAAAGCCTGACATCAGCAGGACGTGTTTGGCAAGTTATCATTTTGTACAAATAGTGATATCTTTTCATTATCGATTGTGTCAGAGTGTTCCCAGAAACATACAACAACAACGACGACGTGTAACGCTGGTCTGCCCGACACCTGGTCAAAACAGCTCGTGTTTTACATTGCGGTTCAGAGCAATGTATGGGAGTAAATGTGTTGCTTATTAAATAAAAAAAACAAACCCGCTGTCTCTTTATCTACAGCCTCTTCCTTTTTTAAGGGCAATGTTTCTGAAGGCTGTGATACTCAGAACCGGAATGGCCGGCTATCTGGCCCGGGGTTTGGAATTTGGGAAAAAGGTTGGATGCATTGATGAGCAGTGAGTTGCGTTGATGACATCAGTGCAATAAGTCATCTTGGGTACCACTCAAATTCCACTATGCTGTACTTAACAAATACTTAGACAAAATCCAACCCCACAAAGAATGACAAGTGTTGTGTAGGGTAACAAGATGTTGTTTAGTGTCCGTGGCTACAGATGGCTCTCTAAAATAATTTACTCTTTATGTTAGCACAGTTCACATATCTGGAGAGCCTTTCAAAATGTCTCCACATATAGTTGTCTGATGCTTTGTCGTCAATAAAATTGCCTACTTCCAGTTTTTAGTTTTTTAGTTTTTCTAGGTGCATTTCCATGGTGACAATTATCGGCTGTTTACTTCCAACCGGCACCTGTATGGCAGATCTTTGCAAAGACTCGAAGGCCGATAAAATGTACGTGTGTGCGAGAGACAGAGAGTGAGAGTGCACGTGTGTGTGTGTGTGTGTGTGTGTGTGTGTGTGTGTGTGTGTGTGTGTGTGTGTGTGTGTGTGTGTGTGTGTGTGTGTGTGTGTGTGTGTGTGTGTGTGTGCGGGCGCCTCTGGGGTGTCACGGCCGTCTTTATCAGTGCTGCTGGGTCCACTATGCTTCCCCTCGCACCAGGCCCCGGCTGTGGTCGAGGCCAGCCAGGCTCTTGGCCCCATGACTCTCTTGTGATTTGGCAGACATTTTGATAGGAAAGAGTGAGGAGTGATAAGGACTTTGTTCTGCAGTGGTGGGAGTGGCTAATGCTACCACCACCACCACCACAAGTATTATGAACTCGGTGTCCACCATCATGTTGTCTGGTCAAACAAAAACAAACAAGCATACAAAGTGCACAGGGTTTTGGAGTTAGTAGGCTGTGTTTGATTAGCAGTTGAATGCACCTTTGCTTTCCTCTTGAGTATTATTTTATATATTACAAGACCAATTATTCATATGAGTCCTCTTAATCCATCTCCAATCTGCCCTTCTTTGCTGTTAATGCACATTCAACTATTCCACCAACAGACCTGTTTTGGACTTTGACTTTTGAAATGACTTATCCTGGAATGAATGGTTGCCCACCACTCCCCCCCCCAACCCCCCCCCTCCAAAAAAAAAATAGTTTGCCAGTTTTATCAAGTGTAGAGAATAATGTGTATTTGCCTGCCCCAGCACTGTCAACTTTTTGCACATAGATGTAATTGCACAATATAACGTGTTTGTCCTGGTCATAAAGATGGAATGGCAAAAAAAAAAAAAAAATAGGAGAGAAAGAAAACAGTTGCGATATGCACTGGAAACGGAAGTACCTGCATATTGCGGTGGATGATGCAAAGTAAGCAGTGCTGAATTGACAGCAAAACACGACTGAGAAGAACAAGGAAGTATTTTCACTGCGCAAGATTATGCGCAAAACATGGTTTTCGCAAAAGTTGCTGATGGAGCGCTACACTTTGTGTCTGCATCTGCAACATATCTCACCAGCTTCAACAGAGATGGTAGACAGAGGAGACATTTTGTAGAGGATCTGACAGCATTTGAAGTCTCCGTCTTGAGTGGCGCTAAGTTGTTCATTTAAAAAGCAAACAATAAACTATATTCACTGAATTTCGTCCAAATTTATGAGCATTTTTAGATGGGTTGCAGTCTTGAACCATTGCACCTTAACTCCAGTCTTGCACTCTCTTGTGGCCAATAACAAACTAACTTTTTTGGGGTGCAAAAATCTACTCTTTTGGTGTTTCAACAGAACGAGTTGTCTGGTTTACGCATTAACATAATCAACAGTTTGCTTTATTTAATTTGCTGTCATTATTATTTACTCTTTTTTGATAATAGGCTAGGCTGGTAGATGATAATATATTCTGCCATCAATATTCCCCCAGCACAGTAATGTTAATATTACTCAATAAAGCAGCCAGTCTTATTCAAGAATACTTTGACAATTGTACATTTCAATTACATATTCAACATCTCATTGCATTCCAGTTATCCATCAAGAACCTATTACATGCTTTGAAGTTGATCTTTTGGCAGCCTCCAGGTGACGCGAAGGCTACAGGTGCTTCCTCCAACATGGTTGAACTCACCGCACAAACTTAGAGCGTGCATTCAAGGGAAATGGGCGATAAGACCTCACAAGGTTGGCACCCAAAGTCTTATCGTTATTGGGATCCTGTTCAATTTAATACTCAATTTACCGACTTTTTTTTTTGTTGGCACTTTTTATGAGAGGAAAAAAAAAATAATATGGAGAGGTACCCTTACCTAGGATGGGGTCCTATTTTATATATTTCTCAAGCCCCATCAACAATGGACTAAGTCCAGAGCTTCCTGGACGCCCCCAGTTAAGCAGGAGAAGCGGGTGTTTGTGTAGCAGATAGATATTTGTCTGTGTCTCTTTGTGCGTCATCCTCCCCAACCGTTGGCCGATCTCTCAGCCTGATAAGGCTCCTCTCCTTGATGGAGAGATAGCAGGCAAGCAGGCAGGCAGGCAGGCAGGCAGGCGGCCCACTGAGGCTGGATCCCAGGGCTTATATTTTGGCGGTTGAGATGGGAGACGTGATAAAAACCTGGCGGCGATCGCCACCGCTGATTATTGCAGAAGGCAAGAGAAAATGGAAAGAGGAGGGGTGGGGGGTGGAGGGGGAGGAAGGGGGGGGGGTGATACGATTGGAGGCTGGGCAGATGGAAGGATAGATGAGGAAGAAGGGCATGTTGTAATTACATCTGGCTGTTGCATGCAATTTTCCCAGCATTGTCATGTTGTTGTTGGCAGTTTTGTTTGGGACCCGACCGGGGGCGGATCTCTGGAGATGATAGTCGGAGGGGGGGGGGGGGGGGGGAGTGGGGGAGGGGTTGGGGTGTGGCGATAAAAGGGGAGGGGAAGAGGTGTAGAGGCAGATAGCGGGAAGAAAGATGTAAAAAAGAGTGAAAAAGTATGCACGATACCTCGCGCTTAGATGAATGTGTTTGGCTGTGGGGTTGTTCCACCCCCCCCCTTTAATATAATGTCAGCACAGCACAGCTCGGCTCGGCTGCTGCTCCCCACCCCCGGTGAAAAAAGATGTTTGGGGCCGATAAGGAGGCCTGCTGATGGTAGATAGATAACAGCCTGCAGATCCACATTGCTGATTGTGTGTGTGTGTGTGTGTGTGTGTGTGTGTGTGTGTGTGTGTGTGTGTGTGTGTGTGTGTGTGAGAGAGTGTGCGCTCAGTCCCTGTGTGACATCAGTGCCGGAGCTCGGAGGTCATCATGAATAATACACCGCCGCCTCCCACGACTTAGAGCGAAACCAGGACGCCCGCCGAGGCCAGACGGGGAAACGCCACACTGGCCTCCTCCTCCTTCTCCTCCTCCCCCTCCTCTTCCTCCTTCACCTCTTCCACCTCCTTCCTCGCACTTTTCACTTTTCTTCCAACCACTTTGGAGCTCACGCAAGGACTTTTGCACAGTTTACGACATCTTTTTTTTTTTTTTTAGGTTTTCATTTTTATTTGGTGGCTTGAGGGAGGTCAGTCGAACACACTGCAGCTGCGTTGTTTCTCGCTCGGTCGTTCCCTTTTTTTTTTTTTTTTTTTAAATCAGCGGGCCCTCGCCGTCACGTGACGCCGTACGGACGCGCGGTCGGGAGGCTGATTGACTGAAATGAAAACACGAGCGCGTCTAAATTCCGAGCACACGCGCGCACACGCCCAGACGACTCATGCCGAGCGCCTTGGTGGCTTTTCCTTGTGTTCGCTCTCCACCCCCCACCCCCCCACCCCCGCTCTTATTCCGCCCCCTCTCACCCCCCCCTCCCACCCTCCTCTTTGTTCTGCTTTTAGCTCGATGTGAACTTTCGATAAGCCGCGGGGCCTGATCTCCGGTGCAGATAGAGATCGCCAAGTGTGATTAGAGTTGTTATCAGGCGGCAGCAGGCAGGAGCCGAGGCTCCGCCGCAATAACAGCGGGCCCGAGCAGGAGCACCGGGGTCTGGACCCTGGCAATCAGCTGCAGCCCTAATGGGATTAATGTTGTTGTATAATTAGATGATAGGTGTGAATGCTTTTCTTTTCTCCCTCATTCAAATGCCCCTCCTCTCACTCTGTCTCTCCCCCTCCCTCTCTCTCTCTCTCTCCCACCTCCCCCCCCCCCTCCCTAACAAGCATTGTCATTGATTAATTTAATTAAAATTATTACCACATATTACTGCCTCCAGATTCTGTGTAAGATAGTGCCGACATGTGGGGAAATTTTTTTGGTGTTCTTCGATGATAATCACCCAGGGTGATTTTCTTTTCTGTTAAAGGCACAGAGGAAAGAAAGGAGGAGGCGGGGGAGGATTGGGGGGGGGGGGAATCACAAAGTCAGCAAGACGGCTCGCCTTGAGTCTGTTCTCCTGTCAGACAGCTAGCAAGTTTCCATCGCCTATTTTGTTGTGTGTTGCCCCACAGTGTTGGAAATTGATTGCGAAAAACAGCCACATTTGGTTTGCACGAATCTGCAAAATCAGCACGAGGGTAAATTAAGAGACATAATAAAAACAAATTCAGTACTTGATTTGTACTACAGTTATTTTGCATGGAAACAACAAGAAGGTACGCGAGCAGAGGCAAGGAAACAAGGGTCTTCTGCAATATTCTCCAACAAAAGACCACCAGTAACATGACGGCACATTGCTGGGGACTTTAGAAATGAAATCCTCACCAAAGACTTTGCAAAGCTAGGCCTTCTCTTTTGCTTTTGTTCATGGTTTACAAGCTATACCTCCATCTTCTGACCGTATGAGCGCCACACACTCCTGATTAATTAATTCAAACTTAAAAAAATATGTTTCATTGAATTTTACAGGGACTTCCAAAATGTCCCTAGAATGTCCTTTGAAGCTATAAAACCTAAACACGTCCACTGCCAGTCTGGTGGCGTACAGCTGTGTTTTCCACATCCTGGCTGTAATGGCTTTGTGTCGGAGCTGTGCGTGGCGCCACTGAGCCTATCGACAACAAGAAATGCCAGATCTATGAGCAGCTAGCTCGCAGTTGAGGCATTTGTGGGCGGATTGTCGTAAAAAGTTAACAATCTTTTCTTTTGTTTCTCGAGTGAGCCGAGCACTATTAAACTTGACACCTTCTGTTTGGAAATCTTCAAAGGAATCTTACAATTTGCGGTGTTGCTGTGATAGCTTTTGTCAATGCTAATGTCCACGTACCAGTGAAAGCTAAATTTAATGAGATTACCCATCAATCTACCGCACTGTCCTGGCACTCCTGACCGTTTGACCTCTTGAACTCCTTGGAACACTTTTTTTTTTTAACACAAAGTTGCCAGTGTCGGGTTGCTTTCTGCTCTCACTGTTTTTTTTTGTTTTTTTTTAATTTGCGACTAATCAGAGTGCAGAAAAAGGGGAAGTTGAAAGGGTTACGAAAGGAAATACCGTTTGCGCTCGATGTGTGGATGAATTATTGCCCCTTCCTGCTATTTACCAAGGGGACAGCTTTGCGGTGAATTACGGCTCCCCGACTCGGGAACAGAGCAGAGCAGTTGTAAACGCTTTCACCCTTGACCCCCTGCGCCAACATCCCCGTCGAGGCGGGAGGGGAGCCGACGTGACCCCCCTCGCCGACGAGAGCCGCAATCCGTGGTCAAACTGTTGGCTCTCGCGGTAATTATCGCTCCGCCAACCCCTTCTAACCGGGGGGGGGCTGCTTGCTGGTATAGCCCACAGCTGATGTGCTGACTAACACAATGGGTGGATGTTAAGTCACACTGTACATTTTTCAATTTTTTTCTTTTTCCTTTTTTTTTTTCTTTAAAATGAGTCACACTGCACACTGGACGTACGCCCATTCGCTCCTAGCGGCGTGCAGTTGTCGCATGAAATGAATCTGATACGCCGTCCTACAGCAAGGTTGATGAGATTTTTCCAGGTTTTGTGGAAAAAAAATAAAAATCAAGAGCTGGAAAAAATAAAAATCAAGTGCTGCTTTAGTGATTAGATCGTGACCAAAGGTCAGCATTGGTTTGGATAAAGAAGGGGGCTTATTGCGCTTTGAGGCTTTTTATTGGATGTATTTTTGTGGAACATTTTCAACAAATGAAAAGAGTCCAAATATTGTTAAATTATGAAACAGCAAAGGGTTTGAACACGTTCATTATGTCATTGAGGAGGACGGAGGCGTTAAACAAGGGTTGCCGGCAAACAGTTTTTAAGTTTTTTTTTTTAATCGTAACAATTGTTAAAATGAGCAGAATTATTACTGTTTGCTGCTGTAATAAACTTATAATAGGTTATTTCATTGCTTTGATCACCGGTCGGGGGAGAATGTAATAAAACTGGTAATTTTTGGTAATTAATGTGACCATAGCTTCTTTTTAAATATGTTTTATTCATAGTCAGACACTAAATCAGACTAGTAAGACAATACACGGTTACCAATCGCCCCGTTCAGAGTTGTAGCTACGTGTTTTATAACTGGAGGACACGTAGCTCTGATCTCTGGTCCGCAGATACTCAAACGATGTGTGTGTGTGTGTGTGTGTGTGTGTGTGTGTGTGTGACATAAAAGGGGAGAAAAAGAGCGCTGTGATAAGCGAGCCCATTTGCTCCTACTGTTCTGAGCACTCTGTAGCAGGGTGTTAAGGCAACCTGGGCAAACAACACCACCTGACCTGCTTTTACAGCCGCACGCACACACACATGCACGGACACCGCACGCACGCACACACACAATGCATACGTTTGCCAACTGTTTATTTTTCTGAGCTGCTGTCAATAAATGCAACTGTTGCTACCAGGCCTGGTGATATCCCATCACGGACGTTTGACCAGACAAAATTGACTGAACTTCACGAGTTTAAGGTCAAAGGTGACAGCAGACTGGAAAGATGGGAAGATTGGAGATCGGGGAGGGCGGGGAGTGGTGGGGGATGATCGCAATGCTTCGTACATACACACGAGTTTGCGATGACCTTTGACCAGCAAACACCCCCCCCCACCGCCCCTGCTGTCTGCTTTATGCTGAACCAGGTCATGTCGTGACATCACGTTTACAACCTGACATAACACTGAGCGTGTTTAAGTAAAGTTTTGGATGTGATATAATCAGCTGTGCAGAGGGATAATTACATGCAGCATGTTGTGTAACAGTAAATAGTGATAGGCTGTTTAATTGCACCAATAACTGGCACTTTGGTGTAATCTGGCAACGGCTGCACTGTGGTTGAACTGATGAACGTGTCAGTGCAGACACACCTCTCTCTTGCACAACGGTTACACTCCAAAACCCTTTAGCATGATTAGCGATAATAATAATAATAATAATAATAATAATAATAATAACAATAATAATAATAATAATAATAATAACCTTCTCAGTGAAACTCTAGTATTTAATTTACAAATTTGTGAAATTTACATTTACATTTTGTGACAGTATGTTGCTTGATGATGATCATAATGAGTTTCCCTATATCTGAGCATTTCTAAGCATACATAGAATTTAGCTCATTGCAGCTCTGAACCACTTTCTGCCGGTCACAAAGTGGAATAATAATTTAACAAATCAATCTAGAGTGAAAAAAACCCCACAAAATTTGCTTTTGACCCTGTGTGCTCTGGTGTTTTCGTAGCTACCGGAACACACAGGTGCTGTGGAATTCTATCCAATTCCAAACACAAGTTTACGGAATTGATTAGGGACATGCAGAGAGTTCGTCTCGATCGCATGCTAGAATGGAGAACCACAACAGGTTGAACAAACGGATGACAAACTAACACAGAAACATACAAATGCCAAAAAAAAAATAAAAAAAATACACAGCCTGGTTCCCTATATGTGCGGTTTGCTTTCTCTTTGAATTTCCCGTCGTAAAACTCCTGATATCTTCTTATAGAAAACTGTGCATTACTGCCGGCGCAACTCTCTCACGCGGCTTGAGATAACGAAGCTGGCAGTGTTGTTTTTTTTGTGCGAGACGTGGGGAGAACGAAACGGGCTTACAGTGAAGGACAAAGACAGGATAGAAAAGGTCACCGTACGTCCAGTGACGTGTGGCAGAGGAAAGCGCTGTGGGGAGAATATAACCAAATATGAAAATGCTCAGATAGGATAGATAGAACGCCTCAATCAGAATATTCCCAATGGAATTTCCTTCGGTTTCACTCGGATAGGATATTCCCCTTTTCTCTAATGTCATCAAAAGTATATATATATATATGTATATATATATATATATACATATATATATATATATATATATATATATATATATATATATGTATGTATATATATATATATATATATGTATGTATATATATATATATATATATATGTATGTATATATATATATATATATATGTATGTATATATATATATATATATATGTATGTATATATATATATATATATATGTATGTATATATATATATATATATATATATATATATATATATATATATATATATATATATATATATATATGTATATACAGTATATATAAGTGTGTATGTGTCTGTCCAATACTTGTAATCCAAGTAGATAAACCAGTTCCTTTCGGCCAGTCGAACACATAGAACATAGGTGGCAAACTTTGGCCCGTGGGCCAAATTCGGCCCGCAGTGTCATTATATTTGGCCCACGAGGCAATACAAACCCGCTACTAGAACCGGCCCACCGGTATTATACAGCACATGTACCGCTAATACTACAAATCCCAGAATGCTCTGCTGCTATTTTGGCACGTCAGGACATTCATTGAAGGAGATTATTATTTTTATGACTTTGTTGCTTCATTGTTGTTATTTTGTTGATAAATGTATTATTAGCCCATGGACTAAATAAAAAAAGACTGTTGAAATTTAAATCAGAAGGCTGTAAATAGAAAAAGAGGCCTCTGATTTTTATTCAAGTTTTATTTATTTCGGTGAACATCAGTATTGGCCTGAGTCAGTTCACTCTTCCATGCACCACTAATGAACTTTCATGTCACATGACCGCCTCTGGAAGCTGATTGGGGCTGTTGTTGCAGTTCCCCCTGGTTGCCAACAGAGGATGGTAAAAGTCATCAATCACATGTCTATGACTAATGCTCAATGGTCTTTATATATCGTTTCATATCGTATGCGGCGGGAATGCAAAGTGGACCAAGGTCACAGTGGTGGTGGTGGTGACTTGAGGCGAGTTTCCTACCGTGTGTCTCTCGCCCGCCCTCTCTCTCTCTCTCTCCCCCTTTCTCTATCTGTCTCTCTCCCCGCAGCTCTCGCGTCTCAGCGTCTGCGTTATGAGTCATGTGAGCCAATAGTGCTGCAGTGATCCGGCCTTTTGGATCGCCTTTGTGCTTGTGTAAACTGTGGTGCTCTGGCTCCCCAACTGATAAGTGAGCTGCCAATCAACTGACTCGTGCGTGCGTGCGGGTGTGTGCGTGTGCGTGTGCGTGCGTGTGCGTGTGTGTGCGTGTGTTTGCGTGTGTGTTTGCGTGTGTGTGTGGGCTGTACGGTACAAACAAACAAACATAACAAAGCATGACAAAACATCATTTAAAAGGAGCATGTGCTCATATTATCATACTGTACATAGCATATTATTTGGATAATCACCATGCTCAATATATTTCCATGAAGCCACTATACTGCAAGTTTTTTTTTAAAAGGTCACAGATATTTTTTTTTTTCCTGAACTGTAAATAATCAAATTGCTACAGACTAAAGGGTAAACATGGGACAAATGTAGATTTGTATTTGAATTCGGACTCTTCACATGTTGAGCACACTGGCGCAGTAACAATTTTGTGCAACTTTCTTTCCTTCTTTCCTTCTTTCTTTCTTTCTTTCTTTCTTTCTTCAGACCACAATTAGCTTCCACAGCTGTGGTTGCTAATCTTGCTAGGGTCCGTAGACATGTAAACATACATTCATATATACAGTACATAGTACACTGCACAAATACCAATAAAGTTCACATGACCTAGCAACACCCTATCTGCATTATTTCAATACAGCACAAGCATCATTTACCTCTCTGTAAAAAGTGAACAGTGAAAATCCAAGATAACTGCTGGAGAAAACTGAGTTGTACAACTGACGGTATGTAAGCCATAATAATTTTACAGTCTATGAGTACAACTCAGATGAAACGTTTTGAAATTAGCCAAAGGGTCTTTGACCTGCTGGGCTCTCTTCACGGTGAAGACCACACACCACAGTTGGGGATTTAACAAAAAGAGCAGCGCGTAGGTAGAAATCCACATTCCCTGATGTGATCAACAGAAGAACATAGAGATTTGGTTCTGCCTGCTACTCCTCCTCCTCCTCCTCCTCCTCTTGCTGCTGCTGCTGCTGCTGCTGCTTTATGTAGCACCTGAAATTCACAGTGTCAAAGTTGAGCTAAACCACGTGGAGCATAGGTGCCAAACTCTGGACCGCGGGCCAAATTTGGCCCACAGTGTAATTATAGCAATACAAAATCACTACTGGAGGTGGCCCGCCGGTATTATACAGCACATGTGCCGCTAATGCTACAAATCCCAGAATGCTCTGCTGGTATTTTTGGCTCACTGTTTACTTTAACAGACTATACTTAACATTTTCTTTATGTACCTTTCCTTGCTACTCCAAGGCATGAGCTTGAATGGTTGCACATTCATTGAAGGATGTTATCATTAGTTAATTGTTTTATTTTTAAATGTATTATTACACCGTGGAAAAAGGTTACTGTTGACATTTAAATCAGAAATTTGAATCAGTTATGTGTTACTTATCGCATAGGAACAAACGTTGCTTGTTCCACATTCAGGTCCATATAAAAAGATTCACCGTTTAAAATCTTGAGGATGATTTTAAAAAATGAATAAATATCAATGTCGGCCGGCGACTTGGTCCAAGTTCCCAGCGTCGGCTCCACTGTGCATTCGAGTTTGACCTGCACCCCTGAAATCGCAGCCTTATTAGCCGCAGCGACAGCAATCCGAGGCCAACAAAGCCCGACAGTATGGAGACGTCTGGAAGGATCCCACCCTCCGCCCCCCCCACATTAACCACGGTCCCCACCGCCGCCCTTTGCACCCTCACGGGTTAGTTGTTGCATCCATTCATCTCCTCTTCTTCTTCTTCTTCTTCTTCTTCTTCTCCTTCCTCCTCTTCCTTTCCTTCAATCACCCCCTCTCCTCTTCTCTCCTCTCGCCTGCTCCCCTCCTCTATCTGCACCTCCACCCCTCCACCTCCAATTTTCTATCACCTCCTCCTTGTATTTTTTTTTTATTTTTATCTCTCGGCCCTCACCTCCTCTCTCTCTCTCTCTCTCTCTCCCCCTCTCTCTCCCCCTCCCTCTGTCTCCAGCCCAGACCCCTCTGCCTCGGCGAGCCAGGTCTTGGCGCTATGATAATGTGGAAAGTTGAACTGGCCCCATTACAGCGAGGCTGATGGCAGGGCAGATAAAGCTGTTGATAATGGGTGCAGATAGCGCTGACACAGCGGTCCAATAGCCTAGCCCTGCTCCCCTTCCCCCTCCCGCCCCCCCCCCACCCACCATCTACCCCCCACCCCCTCCTCCTCCTCCTCCCGATTATCATTCCTGCCCACCGATGGGCTCCCAGAACGCTATCTCCTCTCCATTTCCACTCCTGCGACAGATAAGAATGGAAATACTGACTTCATAGCTGACTGATTAAAGTGTCTGCCTTTCTTGATAATACACAGATAAATTATGTTTTTTTTTCTTCCTCTCCTTCTTCTTTTTCTCCCCCCTCACGCCCACCCTCTTTCTATCGAGAAAGAGAGAAAAGGGTGGGGTGCGACAGAAAAGGAGAAAAACCCCCTCTCCCTTTTTCATTTCTCTTTTTCTTTTGTGGAGTCTTTTGTTTTTTGTTTTTTTGTTTTTTTGAAGGAGAAACTGGAGGAAGTCAGAGGTCGATTCGCCGGGTTACCGTAACGTGGCGTTGCAGTACCGGAGAGTGGTCTTGGTCTCGAGACCACGGGTCTCTTGGCCTCGTCTCGAACTGGGCCGACCGGTCGAGCCTCAGCCAACACTACAATGACACGATAATAACAGAAAAGAATCCAGCTGCTGCCGTTTCACGCCCTGTTTGTGACACCCAGAGAGACACAGCCCCTTTATTCCCAGCCAGTTTCTTTTTTAATTTTCCGAAGCAAAGTTGTTTTAGTTTTTTTTTGAAAACGGTTCAAAATAGTGGGCAAAGCAGCGAAAATATTCAAGACACCTTGCTGAAAAGAGATGTTGCTGTTCCATTTAGAAGCAAAAAAAAGAAAGAAAGAATACTGGTAATTTCTTTTTCTGCTTTGTTGTTATTTTTCTTTGGTCTTGTCTCGATCTCCAGGCTCTCCAGTCTTGATAATGTCTCGGTCTCGGTTGGTGCGGCCTTGACTACAACACTACCGTTGTTACGTTGGTTCACGTTACGCCGAGAGAGAAAACTGCTGCTTTTTTTTTTTTTTTTGAGTGTTTGCCAAAGCGTTGAGAGACTCGGTGGGAAGAAGCGATGGAGAGATACGGGGGTGGGGGTGGGGGGGGCACAGACGCAGCCTCATCGTGCGGCTCCAGTCAACTCCCACTGCAGCTCCGCTCCTCTCCAGGTGAACTTTCTTATTTTTTTTCTCTTCTGACCACCGATTGCTCCAGTTTGATAAGAGGGAGAGAGAGATGGCTGATGGATATGCTTCCTGCATCCAAATCCTCCCCCACCTATTTTCCTTTTTTTTTTTTATTCCACTCTCCCACACACACACACACACACACACACAGACACACACACACCCAGTAAGCTCTATCTATCTCTCCCCCCTCCTCCTCCTCTTATCTTTGGCTCTCCAGCTCTCTGTCTGTCCAACTGAACTTCTGTCCTCCTTCCTCCTTCTCACCTCTTTCTGCCTTCTTTTCCATTACTGCGCCGTCCGTCGCTCCTCCTGCAGAGGCGCCCGCGCTCGCTGCTGCGTTGGGGTCCCGACGCGCTAGAAAATCTCGATGGAGCCGTCGATTGCCGCGATATGACGTTTTGCATTAGAGATTTCGGGCGGTCGCAGGTTCTCCCGCGCGTCGCCGTGTCTCTTCCGGCTTTGCCTGACCCATCTAACCTAAGATATGAATTAGCACGTCTGTATTCACATTCGAACACACACACACACACACACACACACACACACACACACACACACACACACAATGTAAACTATGCCTTCACACGATCAAAAATGATCGACAATTAAAAAAAAATACATTCCATTAGATTAAGATTAGATTTAAACCCGAGACTAAAATAATTTTACTCCTCCAAAGCTCTAATAATAAAGTATTTCTGATCTTCCATATTAAGCCAAAACGATTTGTCAAAAAAAATGATTATGACATGAGGCAGAATACTTCTTAGCGTTCACATTTCCACAGTTTGGTTGGATAGTCAGAAAGCTGGTGTGTTCTGTTTTACCCTTATTTGACTGTGAAAACTAATCTAGAGGTCAGAGGCGAAAGATCTTGTGTGGCGCAATTAATTAAAAGCCAGAATTAAAGCGAAAATATCATATTTTGTCTCGAAACAAATCGGGCTGCAGTCCAGTTTTCTTCCTAAACACCGGCGAAGACGACAACAAAAAAAATCCTTAATGTGAATAAAAGCAATAAAACTGGCTCTGCCTTCAACCGTGTAGCTGCACCCAGACCCGGTGTGGCGGTTGCATTTCAAATCGGAAAGGAAACCATTAAGATTGTATCCCCATCAACCAACTATCTTTCAGTACAGCGCAGCATTAAGTTGTGGGTCTTGGCGAAGCAGGTGGGTCAGCCGGCGTCGTCTCTAGTGAGCCAGTCAGAAGCCTGCAGTCTACCCCTGCTGGGAGCAGTGGGACTGAACGGCGCGCTGTTTGTCTGGCCCACACTAGCTGACCTTGATAGATTAGGCCCAGAGAGGCTTTTCTGTCTGACACACAGCATGATAAGTCTGTGTGTGAAATAGTTTTCCTCTTCTCAGAAATACAGCTGCAGTGTATAGGGCTGGACAAGATTTTTTTTATTATTATTATTATTTTTTTTGCATGTGTGTGTGTGTGTGTGTGCGCGAGAGAGCGCATTTGCCAAACAGTCATCCATTTTTTGCTAACTGCCACCCTCACGCTCTCTAATCTAACATTTATATATATATTTTTTTCTTAGCCATCTGATTCGTTATGTGGCTGCTGCTGCCACGTTCATGGAAAACATCTTCGTCAAACACCAGAATAAGTGTACAGCAAAAAAAAAAGAAAGAAAAAAAAGAAAATCAGCTCTTTCATCTCTTTTATTTTGATCTTCCACGTGGGCACAGGTTTTGAAAATAAACACAAAAATTAGCAGCACCCCCCCAAAAAAAACCCACTGCTGTTTCTCTAAAGTCCACAAAGAATGTGGGTGTCAAAGGTACAGAGAGAGAGAAAGAGAAATGCAAGGAGAAAAAAAGTGATAAAAATCCGAGATAAGGGAATGACTGTGTTGTGTAGGAGTTGATATCAATGTTATCTATCGCTTTCTTTTTTGCACTGCGAGCCCTTCAGTTGTTTTCTGGCCCTTATCTCGCGGCGCCAAAATGCCAGGAACAAAAAAGGGGTAGAAAGAAAGAAATTACCGTGTGGATTATTCATGCTTGTTGGGTGATTGCATTTCGATGGCAAAATGAAGTCCGGCCCGAGAATTTTGCGCGCACGCGTGTTAACAGTATCTATATGTTTATTTGTCTTTTGTCTATTTTCTTTTCTTTTCTTTTTTTCAAATGTTTGTCAAAGTTTCTGCATTTTATGGGGTATTAATAATTTCTTTCTGCGGCGGCGTGCTATTAGCAGATAAGACCTCATTTAACTCTTTTATGCCCTCCCTGACACCAATTCATTACATGCACAACCTTTGTCTACACGCACATGCACGCACACGCGGTGCTCGCTCTTGCGCACGCGCACACACGCTGGAGAGCTCAGATAAGCTCAGCCTGTCTCGATGTGTCGCTAATGGAGAGGCGGAAACTTGCAGCCGACAGGTCTGAGGCTCCAACAATGACGGGCCCAAAACGACACCGTCAACAGCGGTGGCAGGAGCGGGGACCCGGGGGGGGGACCCTGGGACCCCGGGACCCCGGGATGGTGGCTTTGTGGCTCAAAAAGCATCTGGTGGCCTTCCAACAGTCGACGTGGAGACGGGGAGGTCACAGCAGTTTGGCCCCTCTTTTGCATTTGAATCCCTGATTGCTCTCGTGGTAAATACAAGAGGCCCGCCCTCCCAGCTGACTGGCTTTCTGAGTGTGTGTGCCTGCGTTCGTGCGTGCGGGCGTGCGTATGTGTGTGCTGTGTGTGCACCACATTACTTATCTTGTGATGATTTGTTGTGTTTATTGTGGCACATCTTTATTTAAAAGCCACCAAATTTCTGATATTCGAGAGAGAGAGAGCTTTATAATGTATATATATATATATATATATATATATATGTATGTGTGTGTGTGTGTGTGTGTGTGTGTGTATATGTAGATATTTGTATATCTACATATATGTAGATATTTGTATATCTACATATATGTAGATATATGTGTATATCTACATATATGTAGATATATGTGTATATCTACATATATGTAGATATATGTGTATATCTACATATATGTAGATATGTTTGTGTATATATATATATATATATATATATGTATATATATATATATATATATATATATATATATATATATATATACATATATATATATATATATATATACATATATAATATATATATATATATATATATAATATATGCAAAGTTAGTAGTACAGAATACACATTATGTTCTTCAAAATAATTATATACGATGTATAATGAATATACATTTGCAATGTTAGTAGTACAGAATACACATTATGTTCTTCACCAGGACAAAGTGAATCATTCGAATGATTCAACACTACCATTTAATTCTGGACCCCTTGTTTGTAGATGCGTGTTTTAAGCGTCGCTACACGTAGCAAAAGTGACTTGGATTTTTTAAACTTACATTTTTTAATTTATAATTATATATTCAAGGTTAATCATTGTCTCCAGCTAATGCTTGCCGGTCTGTGTGCCTCCTGACAATGTGTAATCCATGTTGAATGGAGCACACCTGTTCAAATATGGCGGGTGGGGGGGGGGAAAGATCAGTCAAAGTAGCAACAATTCTTCAGAAATATATTGAAAAGAATAATAATGTCTGAAAAAATAGTAAGAGCAGGAATTAAATATTAGACTCGTATTATTTTATTTTTGTATTTTAAAAAAAAAAAAAAAAAAAAGCAAAAGTCTCTGGGGGTCATCCAGTCAGGGTTTGTTGTTGACAGTTGACCCTCTCTACAACTGCAGGTCGCTCGCCTTCAGCTAATCGCGTCAGCTCATGTTACCCCTTTAAGTTTTCCTCTTCTCGAGGCCGTTGCCTCCAGGGGGTTGCCGTGGCGAATCGTCTGCCATTTTCACCTTTTCCTCTGCAACTCCACATCCCCTGTCACTCTTTCTGGGAATCTAATCTTTTTCACCTCTCTGACTTTGCGTGGGTGTAAAAGCACAGTCGTGCACCTTGTTTTACATGCAGAAATAACGTTTATTTCAAGGAACAACAGTTCATCATCATCTACATCATAGGTGTCAAACTCTGGCCCACTGTGCTAAATTCAAATTTGTAATTATATTTGGCAATATTAAACGGCGCGCTGCTATTATGGAGCACACGCACTGCCAATACTACAAATCCCAGAATGCTCGGCTGGTTATCTGGCTGTCCACTTCAATAGATGATAAGTAACGTTTTCTTGATGCACTTTCTCTTGCTCCTCCAAGACATAGGCCTGAATGGTTGCACGTTCTTTGAATGATATTATTGTTAATTAGTTTATCATTGCTGTTTTATTTCTAAATGTATTATTTGGAAAAAGATTACTGTTGAAATTTAAATCAGAAGGCTGCAAATAAAAAAAAAGAAGAGCCATACGATTTTTATTTACATTTTATTTACTTTGATGAATTTGATTCTGCATGTGTGCAGTATGAAGTTATTTATTGTATAGTATTAAGCTTTTGCCTGTTCCATATTTAGTGTTAAAGCAAAACTTATTTTTCAATCGCTATCAACGTTGGCCCCTGTCCAAATTTTCCATTTTGGCCCCACTGCGTTATTTGAGTTTGACCTACGTCATACTTCTGACCTTGCAGACCTTTTTTTTTTTTTTTTTGTTAGGTCAAAAAAATAAATCCCAGGTTTAGGAAGCTTCATTTCCACCAATGCCTACTTTCTGTTTCCGTGCCTCTTTTTCCACCCTCTCTCTCCCCACTCACCTTCCCCCTCTATCATCATCAACCCCCCCCCACCCCCAACCCTGTCATTGTATTAGTATTAGCAGCAGCAGTGTCCCCTGAAGTAAAACAATCTGGTGTAATCTATCAGCTTGTTATCGGCCCTATCGCTGAGCCGAGAAAGCCAGGGCCTGGGCTGTGGCGCCACTCTCCGGAGCTGATAAAGTTTCAGAGTTCAGCGATGATGAATGTTAAGAAACTACACCCTCGTTACCGACGATGTGAACTTGGCAACGTGGAGCGTCGGGGGAGGGCGTGCGGAGGTGGAGGGTGAAAGGGACAAAGGGGGGGGGGGGGAAAGGGAAGGTGGAGGTTTTTTTGGGAAGAGGAGGAGAAACAGTTTTTGGAATCAGGAGGAGGGCCATGTAGTGGTTTGAAAATATATGAGTGTGACACGATCCTCAATCGTAAAGCCAGTCCTGCCATTTCAAGAAGGTATACAGCAGGCGTGGACAAACTATGGCCCGGGGGCCATATGCGGCCGCTTTTTAATCCCTCCCGGCGTACTTAAAATTACATTAATAGTAATTAATAGTCAGTGTTTTAAAAGTCATTTCAATAAAGAGCGAAATACCATGGGGCCTCAAGGACACTGAATGATATATTTTTTCTTCTATGAGGTGGCTCACCAAAACACTCCATCCATCCGCCGCTGCTCCGACCCCCTCTGTCAAATTTTAGAACCCAGTGTGGCCTACAAGTCAGGCCAGTTTGCCCACCCCTGGTCTAAACATGTCTTCCAAGGCTCCGCATTCGTAATCCAAACAAATTATTGAATTCTGATCACAAATCGATCGTTTTTGAACGCCTTGAATTTAAATTCGTCAGGACTCGATTGATTGGCCATATTTTGTTTTTGTTATAATGATGGAATGCCGGCCAGTCAAAACAAGCGGTTGATTAACTCATCGACATCTTCTATCTCACGGCCATCGTTTCCAGAGGCCTCAAAGCCCCCCTCCCTCCCGATTACTCTGCAGCTGATAAGAAGCGCCAGACTGAAACACATTGGATAGATGGTCAACCGGTGATAAGTCGGCCAGTTTGGATGGGTTATATCTTTCTTTATATATATATTGAGAGAGATTTTTTTTTTTTAACGTAACCTGATTTTGAATTCATAGCTTTTCTTCATATTTTTTGCGCCAAAGTACATAAAGCCAGCAAGTGTCGGAAAGAAGGTTTACCTCCCACAACAAGTCACACGGGAATGTATACTGGGGATCGGTGTCAAATCAGTAAACACAATGCTAAAATGTACAATTCTTCTATATTAAGCAGAATGTTGTTGGAAAAGGAAGCTCATATACATAGATATACATTTAAAACGGGCCGCATATGGTCCCCGGGCCGTAGTTTGCCCATGCCTGATATAGACCATGGGGGGACCGTCACAAGTCACGAGACTGTCACAAGAGTAGAGTACTCAACCCCTGTATCGGTACCGATACCCAGTACTGGTATCGGTATCTGTGCATCCCTAATACACACACACACACAGACACACACGCAAGGGGGTGAAAGTGATGAAAATGATGCCATCCTTAGTTACCGAGCGCACAAAGGGAGACTTAAAAAATGTGCGAAAGGGAGCGCGGGGCGAACCATTGTGACGGTGACAAAGTTCATGAGCGTATAATAGCAGCTAATGCGTGGCAGGGTGCGGACAGCTTTGTTCGCCAAAGTGCCACGCTCTTAATAGAATCTGATAGACACACAGCCCCGTCTCCCCGGGCGTGTAAGGGGGCGTCGGGGACGACGTTCCACTCATCAAGCCGGCGGCCCCCCACCCTCCCGATCTCCCCTTTTTTTCTTGTCTTACTGTCATTCTGTGAAGGAACAATTTGTCAATAATTGGCCGTGTCATTCTTGTCAAGATGGTTTGATTAAGCGTTGGCTTCTCCTCCGAAGCCGGAACAAAAAAAAAAAAAAGAAAAAAAAAAAAAAAAAAAAATCTCCTCCTACCCCCCCCCCCCCCCCAAAAAAAAAAAAAAAAAAAGAACAGAAAAAAAAGGAAGAAGAAAAGCGGGGTGAAAGGCAGCATGTGGCAGCAGATCCAAGGCGCCGATAGGGCCATTAAGAGCTTTAGAAGTATTTTAGCTGAATTCACACAAAGCAAAAATAGATAAATAAATAATGAAAAAGGGGGGGGAAAAGTGGCGCGTCAACTGTCAGGGAAGTGATACAGACTTTAAGAAATCATTTGGGAGGGTGGAAGATAAAAGATTATCCCCTCTTTTCTGCCAACTTATTGCCTCCTCAGCCCCGGAGGCTATTTCGCTTACTCAAGCAGTCACGTGGGCCTCACTTTGTGTGTGTGTGTGTGTGTGTGTGTGTGTGTGTGTGTGTGTGTGTGCGTGCGTATATGCATTCACGTATATGTGCCACATTGCCTCAATCTGCTGCTGCTGGGAAGTGCTTATACCAGCAGCACTGTGTCTAAGCTCTATGTCTCCTCTCTCTCTCTCTCTCTCTCTCTCTCTCTCTCTCTCTCTCTCTCTCTCTCTCTCTCTCTCTCTCTCTCTGTGTGTGTGAGAGAGGGAGAGAATCTGATCCTTCCCTCGTCCACATCACTCAGCAGTGTATGGCATCCATTATCTGCTCCACTGTAAGGGGCAGGAATTTTCCAGAGATATCCCAGAATGCTCATTATCTCTTCAATATCTCCTGGATGGCTGACACTCATCTGATTGGCTAAATCTGCTTTCCGAGGCATTCTACTTTTTTTCCCTTTTTTTTTTCTCTCCTTTCTTCTCTTCGTATGACCTCTTCCCCACATTCCCTGTGGCTTTAATGTTAGTGCACCTATCGCTCAGTCCGGAGAAATTGAATTGAAAACACGGAAAGACGGCGGTGCTGTCATGCCATTTGGGAGAGGAGATCGTAGAAATGTTTCACGGCGAAGAAAAATTAAAAAGTCGTTGGGGGAAAATCGAAGCCGCAGTTTACGTCAAAACTTTGAAACAAGTCACGGCTCTCCCTTTGACTCACACAGTAGCTGAAGTGAAGTGAGACTGAAGACCAATAATGATATAAAGTGACCGTGTGTGTATTTGTGTTTACATTGCTAAACAAATAGGAAGTGGATTTTTTTTCCCCCCGGATAACCTTAAAATGGTACACAATCCCAGTTTTTGTCACTAAATATTTGTCTGATTTTTTTCTTTTTTTTTTGTTGCCGCATCGGAGATGCACAAACAAGTGCAAGTGATTTTGTGAGGTTTAGGGTTAATGAGATAGAATTAAAAAAAAAAAAGTACATTCTTGCAGTCCTTATACTCTGGGTGTGTTACATACCGAGCACAATACAGCACAGCACGTGTATGACGTGTCCAAAAAGTTTTTTTCTATAACTGTACATAGTAGCTGTATCTGAAGATTTCATTTAAAAGCAGAGTCTTTTAAATTGATGTCAGGAGACGAAGAGAGAAGATAGAAGAGAGGATCAGAGAAGTGAGCTTGTTACGATGTTATGATATCCACTGAACTAGCGAAGCTGGGACTTCATTTAGGCCTGAAATTGTTCTATTTGTGTCCCGCCCCCCTAAAATGAAGCCGTGATTGGTCAATTCACCCCTCAGTCTGAAACTAAGACGCACAGCTCGGCCCTCTCCTGGATTCCTGAAATCCAGACCGACGAATGAGCCGCCGGCCTATTGGGTCTTGATAGGTTCGGACGATTCCGTTTGGGTCACGTGTTTTCACGTCAGCGACGCCTTCATCGTGACCAACGTGAGCTTCACAATAGGAGCGTGAGAAAATGTACGAAGCGTATTATAGCAAATGAAATGAAATGAAATGGAATTTTTAAAATAACAAGTTTGAATTCAGAATCCAGAGAATCTTTGGGCCTTTTCCTGAAGGTGTGCAAAGCGCACGCACGCAGGTCTTTTCCACGTACGTTTCGTCTCTGTGTGTTTTCTCCGTTAGCGCGGTAGTTTGTGCATGTTTTCCATCAGGATAATATTTATGAACGCACACACGCGCGCGCGCACGCACGAGAACCATTTGGAGGACTGTTATTAATCACGCTTTTAATCAGCCGCTCACATCTTCGCCACTATTTGCTGTTTAATCACTAAAATAATACAAAGGCGAGGGGTGGGGGTGGCGGGGTGGGGGTGTCAGGTTGCCATGGTGACCAAATGGAAAAGGTCAGGCGTAGTTAATCTTATCAGCGATAGTGGAATGGTTACTAATTACAGATAGGTACTACCAGCACTTGGTCCACCGGGCCCTGCCTTAAAACACTATCAGCAATCCACACCAGCCTGATATTAAAATTATCTCTGGAGTCATCCGCACAGACTCACACACACACACACACACACACACACACACCCCCGCAGACCCAACGCAGTCTCGGCCAGACAAAGGCCAGTATGCACCAAGAGAGGCAAGACGAGATGATGCGCTGCGCCTCATGACAAGGTTATGAGCGGATTGACTCCAGTCGACGCAGACGTCCTTTTAAACTGGATCAGGTTCTCAATGCTGCTGCTTTGACCAAGCCGCGGAGCCTCAAAGGCATCGTGGAGTATGCAATAACAGCCAGGCAGTTGTTTATTTCCTTCCCGCAAACCGAAAAAGTGATGGCAACCCCGGCTGTTTAACACCCGCACTCGAATTTCTTTTCTATGGCGTGGGTTTTATTGGGAGCCATTTACTCAGCTCTGGTAATTAGTCGATCTTTTACAACATGTCACAGTTCTGCCTTTGTTGTATTTGAGCATTAATGTTTTTGCAACAGCTTAGCGGACTGTGTTTTGCTTGTGTCGCCGACTAAAAATACATGTAAGTGAGTTGTTCCACCTGTAATTGTCTACACATCATCATCATCATCATCATCATCATCATCATCATCACAAATGTATTCATCGACACATATTGTGTCTACTATTTGAAGTGTGTGGTTTTCTATTAATTTTCAAGAAGGGGGAAACAAATGAAATATATATTTTTTTATAATATCTCCCATGAAACAGCCGCAGTGCGCCGTCACAAGCTGCCCCTCCTTGCAATAGAACGCCATCAAATAAGAACAAAATGTACAGTTACTATCTCCATGATTCATCCGATTGTGTTCAAAGTTTGGTCGTTAGGTTTGTATAAATCCTGGTAATATTCCAGGATGCGGAGTGACGCGATGTCTTTCGGTCCGGCCCAAGTGAGTCTTGAGAATCATCGGGCACACAATAAATGTTTGTTTGTGTTGCTCGAATTGGAACTCCTAATAGGCGACAGTTAAATTAAATTTAGATCAAAAACGTTGTTTTGAAATTGCGAAACAAGAGTTCATTTGCTCCGGGGACCTACGGAAAGACAAACAATACATTACATCAAATGACTAAACTATTCAGTGTAGTCATTTAAAAGCAAGCGGTCTGGTGAGTTTACAATTACTTCATTGTGAATTTTCTCATAAATTACCGAGAAAAAAAAAATGCGTTGTGTCGTGCAAAGAAAAATTGTAAAGGCCAAATTAAACGGTGAGAAATAGCCTTTAAATTACATTCAGTGCAACTTCATTTTTTTTTAAACTCACACTGTTTGATTTGTTTTCCCGGACATTGCACTCTCAGTCTGACTGCATTCGCTCTGTTACGACTACAGCGCGCAGAGGACAGTGTTGCTCTGCGTCCTGGCTTCTCTGTGCTGTGTTTGTGTGTGTGTGTGTGTGTGTGTGTGTGTGTGTGTGTGTGTGTGTGTGCGCGTGTGTGCGTGTGATCTTGTCTCTGCACCCTTCCATTTATCATCTGTGACATTTGGCTGTACTCCCCCCTCTATCTGACCATCATCTGAGGATAGCACATTTTTCCCATCAGAAGTCCTGTTGTGACTTTTTGCGTTTCGAGGGGGGGTGAGTGGGGTGGGAGGGGGTGGGGGGGGGGGGGCGGCGGTCGCTGATACTTCCTTTGGTGAGTCAAAGAGATACATAGATGTGAGTGAGCACATCTTTGCTTGCATCTGGGATTGTGCACGCGCGTGTGTGTGTGTGTGTGTGTGTGTGTGTGTGTGTGTGCGCGTGCGTGCATGTGTTTGTCTTGTCTGTGTGCTATGTGTGTGTGTGTGTGTGTTTTCTCTCCATTAGTGCATAAAAGTAATAGTGTGCGCATGTTTTCAATCAGTAATAGTATTTATGAACACGCGCACTCACACACACGCGCGCGCACACACAAAACACGGATGTTATCTGGTCAGTGAGGGCTCCAGTGATGCCCTGCCTCTTGAAAATACCCCCTTTCTTTGCCGCTGCCAACCATGCAGCGGGTTATATTTAACCAGCTATCTCCTTTACATCCTCTCTCCATGCTCCACGGGGCTATCGCGCCAACACTGGCTGCCACCATCTCACTTTATTTTTATTTTTATTTTAAGCCCTGTGACAGGAGGCGGAGATAACGGATGCAAAGCCAAGTTGTGAGTGGCGTGCACCCCCCCCCCCCTCTCCCACTTGCGTTCGCGCCCTCTTACGAACAAAAAAAAAGGGCTACCCCCCACCCCCTTCTCTTTTTTCATCCGTCCCTCCCTTTTTTTTTTTCTTTTGCTCTGCTTGTCTGTCTCTTCATCTTTATCACTTCCCTGGCCTTTTATCTTGCCCCACCCCGGCTGCCCCCTCCCTCTCCTCTCGTGTTATTTCTCTCCACTCCTTAGAGAGGGTTTCCTGGTAGAAAGCTGCTCTTCTCGGCGGGAAGGAGACGCGGGAGACAGACAGACAGACAGACAGACAGACAGATGGCATCTTTTCCGCCATTTGAAACAAAGGCCTGTTTTCTATTAGTCAGTTGTTTACGATAGGGCAACTTCACTTTAAAGACACCTTGGTGTAGTGAGACAGAAGCTTTTTTTGTATATACATATACTCCCAGAAATCCCAGTGAATCCATAATTTCAGCTTGTCTAGGGGTGGAATGGTTCTTCAACAAAATCAGAACTAGTTCTGCTGGTTCTGCTTTTCTGCTGCTTTGTTGAATTTTCCACCGCCACTTTAAATGCATCCTAATTTAACCCTAACGCCTTAATCCCAACCCTAATCTTAACCTAACCCCTTTAGACCTAACCTTTCTCTTAAACATAACTCCTTAATCCTGACCCTAGTCCTCACCCTCATCTTTACATAACCCCTTAGACCTAACCCTAAGTAGAAAGCTGCTCATTCTCGGTGGGAAGGAGACGCGGGAGTGCGGTAGACAGACAGACAGACAGACAGACTGTGCGTACATAGAGTCATAAAAACGCTTCAACTTCCTTATTAACAGGACGATACACAATATATGTGACATGCATCAATAAATAGAAATGTGTATGTAATAATAACATACAAAATGTATATTTAGAATAATGCTAATAATTATTATTCATACAGTATGTTTTTTTTTCACCTTGAATTATTGTCACAATCAAGGAAAAATGATTCCAACGTTATGGCTAACCGTGTAGTAGTTTAAATGTAGTCATCAATATAAACTGTACAAATATAATAGCAAGATACAAATCTAAATTATCAGCAGGTTGTAAGTCATCCAAATGACACTTCTGATCTCTCAGCAGGTTTTCTTGACCGTATCCATGTGCCTTAAATGCATCAAATCGCTGCCATGTGATAAGCTGATAAGATGTTTGCGTTGAACAGGTGTACCTAATAAAGTCATCCGTGGGTGTATATAGCATGATACTAGCGTAGTCCGATACCGCTCAGGGTAGACGTGGACTGAGGCTGTCCTCATAAACCCAACATTTCCTGTTGAATCTGTTTTTTGTCCCTCCTTCCTGAATGTTTAGTCTGAGAATCAGTGAAAACATCTGTGTTTGTGTAGGTTGCGCGGCTGTTGTTTTAAGAGTTCGTGTGACGTTTCAGGGCTGGTACAAACCGAAAGGTGAAGGCCTGCAAGACTTTAGATGGCAGGCGGGCTGATTGAGAACAGGAACGATAGAAAGACGGAATAGAAATAAATGGTGAAATGAGAGAAAACGGATGATTTGTGTCTGCAACACGGTAGTTTGCACAGAGCAGATTCTTGTTGAATAACCCCACAACAAGTTCCACCCACTGTCTAATCTCATCTTGTCTAGTACAGTACAGTACAGTACAGTGGTCATCCATAAAGTTGGAACAAGCAGTTGTCAATCATGGAACTTGTCAAAGGATATGCCACACTGCACAAGAATTGTTGGAAATGTTGGGGGGGAAAAAACCCCTCTGGCATGCCAGAACCTTTTCTATGTATACAAGTTCCTAAGACATTTATTTCCAACTTCTCATGGATACAGAAGACAGAGTGTCCGATTAGGAAGGCACAATAATAACATTGTCCGCACTTCCTGAGATGTTTCAGGAACGCCGACCTCTGATAGCAGGTGCAGGTTAGACATCTGTTTATCATTGTAGTATCAGAATAGAACCATTCTGATCTGCAGCGTTCTTGTTTGAAGGGAAACGGTTCTGCGGCGTACAGTGTCATAAACGCTGCGCCAAAAAAAAATAAATACCAAGTCACCCCCTGCCTGCTGTCAAAGAAAAATTTCACATTGTAATCGAAAATTCTGAAGGGCTCATCCGACCCCACCCGTCAACCTTTTCAAATGTCTCCCCTCAGGCGGATGTTACAGGCCCATCAAAACATGCACAACTACACTGCTGTGAGGTTTTTAATTTTCAGAGCGTTCACTACCGTCAACTCAAACTGAGCAATCATGAATGTCTGCCACAGTCTCACGTAATACGTCATGTTCTGTGCAATATTCTCAGGTCTGCTTAATGCGATTCTTGATTTTTAAAAGAAAAAACGTCTTTTTAATTTTTGTCTTTTTTTTCCCCCACAACCCATAAATAATTCAAACCTCCACCATAATTATGAGTAAGTATGAAGTAGGGAAATGCCAAGGGAGCCTCTTCTCTCTTCTCTCTTCTGAATGATTCTTGTTATTATGGTTCCGCTCTCCAAAAAAACCCGAGCTGATAGGATAGTGGCCTTATTTAATCAAACTCTCTGCGCGTGTTTACTGCAAGTGTGTGAAAATGAAAATTCCCACCCTTCTACTCAAGGCCAAGTCTTTGTATCGAGAGAGGGGAGCGCAGATATGAAAAGAAACACTGTCCCTGATATGATTTTAGGATGAAGCGACGATAGTTAGACTTCACATAATGTGTGTGTTAGTGTCTGGGAGAGAGGGAGGAAGGGAGAGAAAGGAAGGAAGAATGTTCTGTGTTGCTTCTCAGTCACTGGGGTCACGATGGTTAACGGTAAAGTATCGTCTCAGTTTGTCTTTTTTTACGCGTCAACCTTGTGTTCTGCCTCCACTTTTGGCCTTGTCCAACTATTGGCTTTGGTGGTGGTTGCAGATAGGGAGGGATTCAATAAGTAGTTGAATCAGTGCCTCCTCCCCCTGTGGATCTTTGGACGGTGGGAAAGTTCAAATCTGCTGCTATTTTCTATCTTTTATCAGCCGGGCTTATCAGCCGGCTTTCTCGTCTGCATGCCTAGCTTCAGTAGTCCAGGGTCTCGGCTCAGGCTGTGCAGTAGCTGCTCTCAATATCTTCTCCCTTCACACTGCACCCCTCTTTCTTTTTTTTTCGGCTTTCTCAAATATCACCTGAACTCCCACTTTTTTGTTCAGCATTTATTCAGTTCCTTGGGAAAATGCAAATTCAAAATGAAGTTCTAGCTTTTTGGGTCAAATTAATTCGCAAACGTACTCTTAACAGGAGTATGTTGGACCGATCTGTCACTGGTCAAACCATATTTCAAATGATTCCTCTGCATCAAGACCAGCTGGCTGGCACATCCTGGAGGATCACATTATTTACAAGTGTCAAAGCAAATTTACTTTTTGATTAGAATATAAGGATATAAAAGAGAATATTAAAAACAAAACAAAGGCCTCTGCCTGTCTGTTTGAGGCAATATAAGCACCTTGTTACAAGTTAATAAGCAGAGTAACATGAAACCAAAGCAGGTGATGCCTTGATAGTGTTATTTACATGGGGAAACAGAAAAGTGGATTTAGATTTACATCCATGACGTAGCCGCATGGAACTTTAATACACTGCGTTTCCCCGAGTGACCTTATTGAACTGCACAAACATTCACCTTTTATTAAAGGCACAGTCTTTACTTTTCTAAAGGGGTATATATCCATATAAATAAGTACATGGGCCTGAGCACATCTGAAATCACGCAAGAGAAAAGCAGCTGGGAAATTGAATAACGAGATTTTCACATATTTCTATTGCAGTATATTTACGACATGTCCTAGTATTCATGTTGAATAGCGTATTTATTCAAAGCCACAGCCACGACTGTTAATACTTGAGGATGATTATTGTGTACCTAACTAAAGCACTGGTGGGTTTTCACCTAATTTGCTATTTTTGAAGAACCTATTTGACAACGATAGCATGCAGCCATAATCATCCATTCACTGCTTCACAGTTCCAACATTCTAACTTATCTGCAAGCCAGCACGACAAGGAGGAGGAGGAGCCTTTTGGCTCAGGGCACAGGGCATTTTGACACTGTGTCAAAATGACACTGTGTGCATTGCAAAAAGGAAAATTTAAGGCCGCGGTTGGAGATGTTTTGAAAGAGGCTGGTGAACTATCTTTTAATACCACTGGCACTGTGCGTACAGCAAGTTTTCCATTGTCATTTGCTGCTAAAAAATATATTTCCATCATTTCACCACTTTTTCATCATTTCATCACCACTTGCACTTGTCATTTCTTTATTCTCAGACCATATATTCAGTTCAGTTTTTTTTTTAATTTTTGGCGTCAATTTGAGTCCCAACTTCAAACTCATATCCCACTTTGCCGTCTAACTGCTAGGTAACAGCTAGCTAACTCGGGGTGGCCCAATTCAATGAAGGGCCACATATAGAGACAAAGAACCAGTGTGCGAAATACATGAGGGTCCAGGAGGGTCTGACTCCCCCAATTAACCCAGCTAACTTTCAACAGAATCTTGTCCTTATTTTATTTGCTCCACTTTTTTTGAGCTACTGCATTCACTTAGATCCATCAATCAGTAGAAACAATTGAAAGCATTTCTCTCAAATGGCCAATCAACTGTGAATTGTTGCTTGACGTTAAATATTGCTCTATCTGTGCAGTGCAATCCATCAAAAAAAAAAAACAAACAAACAAAAAAAACAATTCTGCAGTTTGGAAATTCCCAACAGTGAAGTCTACACAAACGTACGAGATTCACCCACTTCTCAGCCACTGGCTCCCCTCTTGCTTGCCGACTGTCACTCTAAGATCACTCACGCTTTCAATATATAAAATATTATAGAGCTCCACTGATAAATCAGCCAGTATCAGCATAATGGATACAGATCTTATGAAGTGAAGGGCCAACGTGCCGTAATCAGATAGCAAATTTTTCATTTCGAATGAAACAAACACAAGAACGCCAGCACATCTTGCGGTGTTATGAATTCTGAGAATGTTGCACTTGTTAGAGTCCCACGCGCGTATTGATTCAGCGACGGTCGGTCGTCCCCTGACAAATTTCCTTTGTTTGATTGCATTGTCCTCTTTGTGCAGGAAATTACTGATTTAGAAAAAATAAACTTTGAGCGCAACCGCCACTGGGAGACTCTTACAGTTGGACACCCATCCATCGTTATATGTCCATCCATTGTCAATTTTAAATAAATCGAAATTTTCTTTCTTTTTTTTTTTAATTTTGTATAACGAACATTAAATTGAAAGCCTTTATTGCCATTGCACACAAGTATGTCAGGATTTACGCATTAATGAACGAATAGTTTATTTTGGTTTGCAATGTAAAATGATGCAATCTTGTGCAATCAACCGACAAAAATGAAAAACAACCATACAAAACAAACAACAACTCTTTAAACGAATAAAGGAGTAGGCTGAAGCCGAGGCCTTTTTTTTTTTTGCCTATCCAATGCAGTCCATAAGATTACCCGGAATATTGGTAATATAATGGTAAAGAGTTGCTCCTCCACTGTGGAACCCACATCCAGCATTAATTAGTAATAATTAGGCGTCTCGGTGAGAAACCTTTTAAGGGCAAGCTTTGCGCAAATCGCTCGCTCGCGATCGCGTCCAGTATTTGCGCGTCCGTGGCTGTAACCGCTATCGGCTCCGGAGCAACACGGTGTTCCGACATGGAAAGCCGCGGCGGGGAGATTTATTTCGGTGGACAGGCTACTGAATAGTCCTCCTGAGAGGCGCCAGACTATCAGATAGGCCTACTGTGAGAGGCTGCTGATCCTCTCCTTCAGGGTTAGTTTTTCTCCCCGGGGGTGGGTGGGTGGAGGTGGGAGGTGTGGTGGTGCCGGGGGTGGTAGTGAAGGATACCCCCGGACCAACGGACCATCCATCACGGGCGAGTCCTGCTGCACGGTGCACTGTGCACTGTGGTGGGGTATTTGCTCCGGCTCCGTATGGGTGGTATCTCCTGCTATCTTCTTTTTTTTTTTTTTCCTCTTTACCTGTCCTTCCCCCTCTCACTCTCTCTCTCTCTCTCTCTCTCTCTCGCTCTGTCTCTCGTGTCCCCTCTCTCTCTCGCACCCGTGAAGGTAACATCCGCTTAGAGGAGAAGCAGGGGAAAGCTAACCGTTGCCACCCCTCCGCCCTCCCCTTGCGTGGTGTCTGCTAGCGCATTTTATACACAAGGCAACTCAATTTGCTTTACTTGGTTTAATATTTTAAAAGCATTTTTGAAAAAACAAAGGACACAGAGTCTTCAAAGACAATGTGCAGAGAGAGAAAAAGACAGCTTAAAATGCATAAACAGAGCAGCAATAAATGAGAATAGAAATAAAAAGATGATAATAAAACATAGTAAGATGAACAAAAAGCACTCAATCATAAGCATGAGATAAAGAAAGAGTCGTTAACCTGCATTTAAAAAACATTCACCCTTGGGACTTCACTTGTGTTGGCAGCTTATTCCATTTTTGTGCAGCAGGACAGCTAAACGCTGCTTGCACCATGTTTAGTTTGAACTCTGGGCTCCACTACCTGGCCTGAGCCTGCAGATCTCAGAGTCCTAGCAGAACTTTACAGTCTATTCTATAGCTGACTGGCAGCCAGTCACTATACATTTACGTGACGCTGGAGAAAACCGAACTATTGCCTTAGTCCGACTCTGACTGGCCAACTGAAGTGCACGTGAACGCGCTATAGTCCGACTGGAATCGGAGTTGGAGAACTCCGATTAAGACGGCAAGATAATGAAGATTGGATTTCCAATTTCTCCGTCGTGTATACGCCTTAGTCGGACTTTAACTGGACAATACTTAGCTTGATGAAGCTGTGCATGTAAACGTAGTCGGTGTAAAGTCACTAGTTTCTACCCCTCCTGCCCCCCCAACCCCATGAGTCTCTTACACAAGTTACAGTCTGCGTCTCCCCCGCCCGACCAGACGTCTTCCAAGGACCTTTATCGGCGAGACGACTCCGCTCATTAAGGAGTTAATTTTCCCACTCCTATCTGCGATTAGTATAGTCAACCTAAAGCGTTGTGAATTCTTTAAATTTCCTCTCTCTCTTCTTCTTTTTTTTATTATCAAAAAAAAAACAGAGAGGGAGAAAATGGGAACGGGGGATATTTAATCGGTTAAGTAGTCTTCCTGGGGAACTAGATTTCTGTCTTTTTCACTCGTTTTTTTCCTCCCTCTCTCCCTCCCTCCCTCCCTTCCCCTGCAATGTAAAGAAATCTTGCTGAAAGCAGGGCCCCGGCATCGGTAATTCCATTTTTTTTTTTTTTTTTTTTAAAGCGTGAGGATGGAGGGAAGGGGAAGAAGGGAGGGAGGTGGTGGTAGTGCATTAGAGGTGGGGTGGGGGGGTGAGGGAAAGAGGGAGGGAAGAGAGAAGGAACGGGGGGTGTGGGGGGGGGGGAGAAAAAAAAGAAACGACTTGATGAAATTCCGCTATCAGCTCCGAACCAATATGCAAAATATCTCGCTGGAAATCAAATAGCTATTATGTTTTCATTTCCACGTCGGCGTATTTGCTTAATGAAGAGGAGACAGATCAGACCGGCAGAGAGAGTCTGCAGGAGCCGATAACCGCCAACGGCTCCCAGCTATCCGCGCAGAGTGACGCTTCCAGTCACTGCGCTTTTTCACTTAAAAAAAAAAAGAAGGGGGGGGTAAAGAAAAAGAGAGATGGAGGGCGGCGGAGAAAGAGAACAGAGTCGGGGAGAGAGAGAGGGAGAGAGAGAGAGGGAAGGTGATGGAGTAGAGGGGATGGAGGGAGCGCGAGTCATATTGAAAGGGGACAGAGGAGAAGAAAGATTGGTGGTGGTGGAAGCAGGGGATGAGGGGCGGAGGGGGGGGAACGAGGGACTGCCACTGCTGCTGCTGCTGCTGCTGCTGCTGCTGCTTGGAAATGGAAAGAGCAAGACTGCGAGAATGTGTTTTTCATAGAAAGACAAACGACAGGAAAAAAAAAAAAAAATATCCAAGCAAAACCCCTAATTGTCCTCAACACTGACTGGCGCCTGTCAGTCGTGTCAGTGCAGCAGCTACCAGTCATCACACGGTGAACACACTCGACATCATCATCTCTTTTCTTTCTGTTTTTTTTTTCGTCTTCCCGCTTGCGATTCCTCCAACCGAAGAGGCGACGGCCGCGTCGGATTTCTTTGTTGCCGGGCAGAAGGTCTGCGGCCCCGTGCGTTGAGTTAAACGTATTTGCTTAACAAGTGTGTCACCATTAGCATTGAAGGTGTAAATGAAGGCGCCGTTCACACCAGCTCACTGTGAACGCGCCCACGTTGCGTTTTAGTGCACGGCCACGTCATTTATTGCACGACCGGGGGAAGATTTTTTTTCCGTTTTGTGACTGTACATTTTCCATTGCTTCCATCTACAATACCAACTGCTAAGCTGATTTATGATTCACACAGTTATGCAATAAATTGAAAATGATTAGATGGAGCCATTGTCCTTTTTTTCTGTTTTCTAGCTCTGATACATTTCTCACAGAACAAGTCTTCCTACAAATGACACAATTATTACTTGTTATTTTTATTTTGTCTATTAGAATCATTATTAATTCAACCCTTAATTCTAAAGTGATTTGCATCCGAGTGTTTAGTAAAGAGAAGCAGAGGAAAAGAGAGACACATAAGACGGCAGTTGTGCAAATGTACGTTTTGTGATGTGTATGCATACAAAAAATAGCAACACAATAGCTAAAATGAGATTAAAATAGTGAATTGATTGTTCCAAACTTTAATGAATTGATTTGACAAAGCAGTGCAATATGCTTCCCTCCAATCACATACTGGAATGGGAGACTATTTGCCAGTTTTGTGTTTTCTTTTTTTTCCCCCTTTTTTTTTGGTAACTGAAGCTGAATGTAGCCGTTTTCCCAGCTGGCTTCTGCCTCCAGTTTGACAACGACTCTACAAATGCTCGCCAAGTCGTGCCAAGGTGGGTGGGTGGGGGTGCGTGGGGGGCACCGTGTTGCATTTCTAAAAAACTGTGTTGGCGCGACGCTCCATTTGAAAGACCCGGCCCTCGGCAGCGCCAGGCTGTGTTCCGCCTGTGATCAGAAAGGCGCTCGCTCTCCAGTGCGTGACTGGTGTCAGGTACCCTCGTTCCCTCTTTTCGAGAGCTCGCACATCCTCCACCGCTGCCAATTTGGCCGTCCTTTCTTTCTCTAAATATCCCCTTTTAATGTTTCACTCCTCACAAGTGCCACGATCGTCTGATACACGCCCGCCTCTCACTCACTTTCCCTCGCGTTTCAGGTCTGATGTATTTTCCTCTTCTTCTTTTTTCCTGCTCTCTCTCTCTCCTCTCTCACTCTCTGCGCACGCGGCTGGTTATTAGCGTGACAGTGGTGAGGGTTGCGTGTGTTTAATCAGCCTTGTTGAGCACGC
The DNA here is from genome assembly GCF_046127955.1 of Nelusetta ayraudi. Lineage (NCBI taxonomy): Eukaryota > Metazoa > Chordata > Actinopteri > Tetraodontiformes > Monacanthidae > Nelusetta > Nelusetta ayraudi. Next base: position 1,325,139 of record NW_027466121.1, on the reverse strand, counting down.
AGGTTTGATGTGTGTTGTCTCTGTGTTTAATCAGCGAGCTGCTCATTGCAGGTTTGATGTGGACGAGAGTTAATAAAGCCGTATCTTCGCCGCCTTCATCGGCGGCGGCACTTTGTTCTGCCTGTCTCCGCGTGGCCCCCTCAGACAGACAGACAGACAGACAGACAGACAGACAGCTGCTCTCCCTGAGCCTCGGCTCAAGTGCTCCTGAACCCTCTCAGCCTCATCTCGAGGGGCGGCCTTCCTTCGCTTCCCGGCGCTCTTGGACTTTTTTCTGGAAACGAAAATGTCCTCGCTGCCTCTTAGGGAAAATTGCATCTCCTCTTTTTTTCTGCAAGCTTCAGGACTATTTCAGCCACCCGAATTAGTGAGGCCTCACTATTTAGTCCAGGCGTGTGGGCAAACTACGGCCCGGGGCCCATAGGCGGCCCGTTAAGCTCTTTAATCCGGCCCGCCGAACTTCAAGAAATTGTATTAATAGTAAGTAAGTCGTGAAATAGCTGTATTTTATATGATATAAAATATCCATCCATTCTGACATCATTTTTTATTTATCTATTTATTCACCCCCTCAAAAAAAAAAAATCTTCTTTATTTTCCTTTTTTAGCTTATACATCGTAGGTGTCAAACTCTGGCCCGCGGGCTAAGTTTAGCCCACAGTGTCATTAAATTTGGGCCGTGAGGCCGATACAAAATTACTGCTTGAGCTGCCGGCCTGCTGCTATAATGCAGCACATGTACCGCTACAGTACTACACATCCCAGAATGCTCTGCTGCTATTTTGGCACGTCAATCAGGACAGGACGTTCATTGAAGGATATATATATATATAATAGAATACGATTATTACTTCATTGGTTTATTGTTGTTATTTTATTTTTAAATGTATTACTAGCCTGTGGAAAAATCAGAATGCGGACACGATTTCTATTTACTTTTTCTTTATTTCGATTGATTTGATTTTGCATGTGCGCTATATGAAGTTATTTATTGTATAGTATTACGCTTTTGTGTCTTCCATATTCAGGTTGAAGCAAAACCTGTTTTGGGTCCATAAAAACAAGGTTTATTGTTTATATCTGGAGGAAGATTTTTGTTTAATAATCTTGGACTTTGTCCAAGTTTGAAATTTTATGCCCCCGCTGTGTATTTGAGTTTTGACACCCCCTGTCGCGCACAATCACGCAAAGTATTTCCCCCCCCCCAACGTCCTCCAGTATCTGAAGTTTTCGAATTCGTCGAGGAAATTGTGTGAATTAGTGGAAGCTGTAGGCATTTCCTGCCAACCAGAATCTAGGGTTGGTAACCTAGAAAAGTCTTGAAAGTGCCCTCAGATAAGTGGCAACTTAATTGATGGCCGTCCTTTAAAGATACACACGCACACACACACACACACACACACCAGCTCTGCGTTGTAGTCCTATTATTTCTTCATCTCCTCAACTGGTTCACTGGCTATCGTGGCGTAACAATTAAAAAGGCTTTAACTTTTAAACTGGCAAATGAAGTTAAAATGTAGTTCACTTATCAGGCAAAAGAAAAAAAAGAAGCCGCTATCCTTTCGACCAACTATCTGCCACAGGAAAGGCGGGTGGGAAAGAGAGAACGTTTCTCCTTGGGTGAAAGGAGGGTGACGGAGTGGAGCCCAAAACTTTTTCGCGCCCATTTGATGTCGGGAAAAGCGGCCGATTGATTCATTAAAACCCGCGCCGCAATGAGGACAGAAATCATAATTCAAACTCACAATTTAAACGGGAAATATAATTGGAATTTCATACAGAGAAGTCCTTTTGTACGAAAATGATTAAAGGAAAATTAATTGTATGAAAATGTGCTCGTAGATACTGAAAATTAGATCTAGCAACGCTCAGACGGCGTCGACGTAATTCTAAAAATATTTTTTTTCTTTGGCGCCGGATCGATCTCTTTCTGTTCCTCTCTCTTCCCTCCCTCCCTCCCTCCCTCCTCCTCCTCCTCCTCTCTCTCTATTTTTTTAAAGGTCCAAATCTAGCTGCGTTAATTTTATCTGAAATTAGAGTGAAACCGTGCAGGCGTGGAAGTTGAAATTAGCCTAAAGATGTTTCATTTACAAAGACAGAAACACTTTGTCGCCAGTGATTGTTTCCCAGCATTATCTCTGCCTGCTTTTTAATTGCTTTGGAAGTGAAATTAACAGAATTAGAAAAATTGCCTCTCCCTTTTCCTACAAGCTTCTTTATTCATGAGTATTGTTGTGCGCTTTGTATAGATTATAAGACTCCTTTTGTTCCAGCATTGTAAATATATACGCCCCCCAGTCACGGCTTTAGCTCGGAAACAATCCCTCTGTTGGTTTGACACAACCTCGTGAAAATTAATTTGCAACCTTTTCCCGACTGGGAAAGGGAGAGCGGAGCGTGGAACCCAAAAAAAAAAAAAAAAAAAGTGTATTATTTTCACTCTGATTATTTCACAAAAAAAAAAAAAAAGAAAAACCCGTGCCCACCCTCCTTGACTTGCCCAACCCATTATTATGCGTGCGGTTGCGTGTTTTCCTCCCCGCCACCAACTGCAGCACATTAACCGTTTCGGCTTCACTTGAGCATTCCCTTAATCCTCTTAAAAGGAACGGCAGCCCGGAATAACAACTCTATCGTGGTATCCTCTCAGGAACTCAGACTGAAGGGTGTCATCTGATGCCGACCAACATAATAGAAACAGCAAGCAGTGAAACACTGAGAACTCCTTCCGCCGAGACGGTGCGCGCGGCTGCGTACTCCAAGGTTAACAACTCTAACGTATGGCTGCGGCGGCCTGGCCGCATTCATCTTACAGAAAGGAGTATTATTAATGAAGCAATTTAAAAAAGAGTCACATTAAATCCATATTAACTGACTTCTCTCTCATTTTTTTTTTTTTTTTGCCCGTAATCTTCAAACGGGCTAAAATAGATCAAAAGTACTGTATAATTACTGTGGTCAGCAGGGATTATGAAACTGTAATTGATACAGATCAGCCCTACACTAATCACTCTTTTAGCTACAATTTTAGGTATACTGTAATTTGGCTCTGAGGTCCCCCTTGGCTTTTGCTATTAATCTTCTGGATTAGACGGCTGAGCGTGTCCAATTCCAGAGACCATTTTTTGAATGAGTTCAATTTTTTATATTCATTCTACACACACACACACATATGTACATATATGTATATATATATATATATATATATATATACATATATGTATATATATATATATATATATATATATATACATATATATATATATATATACATACATATATATATATATATATATATATATATATATATATATATATATATACATATATATATATATATATATATATATATATATATATATATATATATATATATATATATATATATATGTATATATATATATATATATATATACATATATATATATATATACATATATATATATATATGTATATATATATATATATACACATATATATATATATGTGTATATATATATATATATATATATATATATATATATATATATATAGACATACATACACATACATATATGTTTGTGTGTGTACATTAGAAATTAGTTTTGACTAGATTGTTTTACATTGATTGGATTGGATTACAAGTATATTTTTGTCTCTTTTCCTGTTACTGTGCACTGGAAGCCAATGGCAGCACATTCTCTGCCACTAAGTATAAAACCGCTTGGTTGTTTTGTCAAAGGCAGACTTGCTCTCCCATAGTCCTGATAGCCTTCCTAAATATCTGTGTGTATTTTGCGTACAAGTAGTGTAAACATTTACCTGTAAATTAACTACTAATGTTCTGTTATTTGCTGATCCGTCATGAATACTATGAATTACAAACTCTTCTTTTTTTTGTGCTGCAGGTTCCCTCGGGGATCTCGATGGTGGGGAGGAAAACACGGCGGACAACCTCAGCCTATCGGGGGAGGACGGCGGGGCCTCGGACCCCGATGATTCGGCAGAGGGTGACAGCTCCAGCCCCCCTCCGTATATGCCGCTGTACAACGAAGGTGGGCACGTGGAGAAAGTGGATGTTTAGCAGAGCAGGATGAGAACATGTGACGGTGGAAGTGAAGTGAGGGCCTACTAACACAACACTCACTCGGTGAAACTCATAACATGGATCGTGCTCCAGTTAAAAGAGCATTTTGGTCACTCAGAAATCCAACCCAGACTCTGGTCTGTTCTGGCTTGATAAATTTGTGTTGAATTAATTAAACTTTATTTAAAAAAACAAAACAAACATTTTGTGCGAATCCAGGATGAATCTTCCAGTTTTGCACAGCTAACATTCAAAGTCTTTACATCGTGAATGTGAGCTGCGCACTGAAAGCCCTCTTCAAAGCAACTGTATCCTTATGTGGGCGAACTCGCCTTCACTGGCTGATCTTCAATGGTCAAACTGGCCCACTATTCCCATTCACCAGTTCAGCAACCCTACTGGTGTAACTGAATCATTACATGTAGCAGATATTGCAGACTGAACCACAAGCAGCACCATCAATAGCAACTGGTGCACATGACGATGTACGCAGACGACTCAATTTCGGATCTCATAACTTTCACTCGTCTCGCTGCGTGTGTGTAGTGTCCCATGTTTATTAACGTAGATATTCACAACGTTACATCTGTATTTTTGATGACTTTTTCTAACAGTTGGCCGTCGGTTCATCTTTTAATCAAGTCCTCAAGTCTCCTTTCATGGGTGTGTGTTGGCTTGCTGTTACGATAGTCTCACCCAGAAGCAGCACAACAGCAAAAAGGTTGCAGCCGGCCACGTGTATCTCTTTTATCTCCGTTAAGTAAAAGGGAAAAAAAAGAAGAAGAAGAATTCCCCACCTTCAATCTTGGTTCCTGTGAATCTGCTCCCTCATGCACTTCTTATCCCAAGCCCCCCCCCCCCCCCCCCCACCACCCCGTCACCCTTGTAGTTGTGTGATTGCAGAGTTTTCAGTCATATTCTTTTGACTTATTCAAGATTTTCGCTCGCTGTGTGTGTGTGTGTGTGTGTGTGTGTGTGTGTGTGTGTGTGTGTGTGTGTGTGTGTGTGTGTGTGTGTGTGTGCGCGCGCGTGTGTGTGTGTGTTTTTAATCTCAAAATTCCGGCTCTTGTGAAATTTTTAGGGCTGGGAGTGATAAGCGTCTGTTGGTTTGCTCGGTTTGATAAACCCATGGAAATTCTGTCAGGTGCTAATCGAGACGAGATTAGAGATTAGCCGTGTGTGCGTTTGAGGTGAGGCGCGGGTTATGTGTGCATCTGATAGTGGGAGAAAAAGGAGAAGAAGATGAGAAAAAACAGGGGCAGGCTGACAAAAACCCGGGCAAAACGCGCACCAACCGCCGCCACCCCCACCAACCCCTCCCCTGACCGAATCCCCTCCACCGGTTGCACTGTTGATTCACTCTCTCTCTCTCTCTCTCTCTCTCTCTCTCTTTCTCTCTCTTTCTCTTTCTTTCTCTCTCTCCCTCCGTCCATCCCTCTCTCTCTCTCTACCACTCTTTCTCTTTCTACCTCTCTCTACCTCCCTCTTTCTACTTCTATCTCTCTCTCCCTCTCTTTCTCTTTCCCTCCTCATCTCTCTCTCTCTCTCTCTCTCTCTTTCTCTCCCCCCCCCCCTCTCTCTGTGGGGTTCCTCGGTTGCCCAGCAGTGCCATTATCAGTTCTCTGTAAATCAGCCATGTTTGACGAACCTGCTCTTTCAACCTGGGATCAATACGAGGTCTTTATCTGGCGAGCTCTGGCTAATAAAGGCAAGGCCTCTTATCCACCATCTGGAGGGAGAGAGAGAGAGAGAGAGAGAGAGGGAGAGAGAGAGAGAGAGAGAGAGAGAGGGAGCCAGGATCACACCCACACACATACAACTTGATGCGCACACACACACACACACACACACACACACACACACACACACGCAGCTGTATGTGTGCGATCTCTGCGTCTCTGTTGGCTCCGGCCAGGATGAAACTGTGGGACCAAGCAAAGTTTTCCCACGGCTCGGGGCCACCACGTAACGTTAGATACACGCACCGACATTATCACGTCGAGCGAGCGAGCGAGCGCTGCAGAGGAAGTCTCCAACCATCGCTCGGAGATTGTCTGCGCCGCCACCGCGGCGTTTGTCCTTCGCTCTTTTCTCGGAACTTTTCTCAATTTGTAGATTGCAGGAGATTCTCTCCCTTCGCGACAATACAGGAAGCGCTGATAGAAATCCAGTTCAGCCGCTGATAAGTTGGGGTGCGCTGCCTTCTCGCTGACCTTTCACCGCCGTGCCTTCGTTTGGGCCAATCAGAATATTTATTTAATCCCTCCCCCCTCTCCCATCCCCCCACCGCCGTAATCTGATCAGCGGTCGATAACAAGAAGCAGCAGCAGGCAGCGACGGGTCAGCGCCTGCGTTGGTGTCGTCGTTAAGAGCAGCTATCGGACACCAGTGAATAGAATAGAAACCAGAATAGAAACTGTCAGAGTGAGAGCGCTGGCACGACGGGACATTTTTTAAGTAGTAGTAGTAGGAAGTACAGAGCACAGAGGTGTGAGCCGGTGTCCCTTTGTGAGGTCACAGATGGCCGACTTGGCTTGTTTGATTTGGGGCTGGGAGCAACAAAAACAAGGGGGCGCTGTCTCAGAATGTGCAGCACACACACCTGGTTGGTGGTCCACTGACCCAGGAAGGAGGTAGGTATTAGGAGGGTGTCAATGTCCCTTTGTGAGGTCACAGAGGGCTGGCTTCATTCGTTTGATCTGTGGCTGGAAAGAAACAAAAACAAAGGGGGGCGCTGTCTCCGAATGCACAGCACACACACAGCTGGATGGTGGTGTTGTTGCCACACACCCAGGAAAGAGGTACTGTGCTGTAGGTATTGGGAGGGTGTCAGGATCCCTTTGTGAGGTCACAGAGGGCCAACCTCACTCGTTTGATTTCTTTGACAAAAATAAACAGCGCGAGGAAAGGAAGTGAAAAATGAATTGACCAAAAATAATGCCATATGGGGACCTCTCGAGAGATGGCGGTCAATCCCCTCTGCTGCCGTCCACCGCGGAAGCTGCAGAGGGGAATACGTGAAACGCCAAGTGAGAGAGACGTGAAGCACGTGGAACACAAAAGGTCAAAATCCGGAATGGGGAAGAAAGAGGGACGGAGACGTATAGAAGGAGGCGCATAAGTTGGGGAGGCGAGATTCCGCGGGGGTGACTTTGCCCCGCAGGTGTGACAGGGGAAGTTCAGCTTTATCAGATTGATGGAGACTGTCTCGCTATGGGGGGGAGGAGGAGGAGAGGAGGAGGAGGAGGAGGAGGGTGGAGGAAGGTGGTTGGTTGGTTGGTGCAAGGAGAGAGAGAGGAGGGTGTTTTTCTTTTTTTCTTTTTTTTTTTCCAAGAAAAGTGTCTGTCGACTCCTCCTGATACCTGCCTCCCTGTCTGAGATGATACGGGAGATAATATTGATAATATTAAACGCAATAACTGTGTCTGCAGCTCCTCTCCCTCCCCTCAGCCGCTGCAGGATAAAATCAATGTGCCATTCAATGTGATTTATAGCTGAAAATAATGGCACTGTTTAGCAGGAGGGGAGGTGTGTGTGTGTGTGTGTGAGCACGTGCGTGTGTATGTGTACCGTATGCACAGCCACGTGTGCGTGGGTGCGGCTTAAAGGCGGACGTAATGAGAAGATGGATGGTGGATGCATGTGCGATTTATTGACTGATTTATTTGACGACGCAGATCCGATCGGCTCAGCCGTTGCATTAATAACGCGCGGGCATCGATTGGGTGGCCGCCGGCCGCTTGTTAGGGCGGGAACGCGATGGAGGGGGTAAACATTGGCTTCTGTTGGGTGGAAAGAGGAGTCGGTTGAAGGAGTGCAGCAGAAAAAAAGTGAGATGTAAGAAAAGAAAATAACGATTCCAAGATGAGCAAGTGGTTGCAAGTGTGACTTTCTTCCCTTTTGTCTCTCAATTTCTTTTCATTTTTCATTTTCTTTGCCGTTTACTTTCTGTTTCGACTTTTTTTTTTTTTTTTTTTTTTGATGTGATGACTTGAATCAAAATGCAACGTGCCGCCATGAATCAGTCCGGTTTAATAATGTCCCAGTCACTGTATCTCGCTGCGGAAAGCAAGAACGTGTCCCTTGTTTTGTCGGCTTTAATTATTAACCAAAGTACAATACAAATACGATACTATATAATAAATGTTTCTTATCAATGTTCTCCCAGTTTCAAGGCGAGATCCCGTAAGGCTTCTGTTTACAGTCTGTAAAGGTACAAGCTGCTTTTAAAAAAACAAAAACAAATAAACAACAACAACAAACAACGACGCCGCGTCTTGACCGATTGGCCGGAGTCGCACTGTAACCAGTGTACATTTATTAGCGGGGTTATTAGCCACAGCTTTGCGGGCTGTTTTGCGCCACGTCAGCTTTCGAGTCACTCCCCCGGCCTCGAGTTGTAGAGAGAGAGAGAGAGAGAGAGAGAGAGAGAGAGAGAGAGAGAGAGAGAGAGAGAAGAGAGAGAGAGAGAGAGAGAGAGAAGAGAGAGAGAGAGAGAGAGAGAGAGAGAGAGAGAGAGAGAGAGAGAGAGAGAGAGAGAGAGAGAGAGAGAGATCCCCTGCTCAGATATGCTATCGTGCAGGCGGTGTAACTATTAATCTAATCTAAATAATCACTATAGTCGGTAATCACTAATAGGGAGGGACCCCGGCAGCGAGATGAAGCCGCTGATATCTGCGTGTGCAGGCAAAGTTCAGGGTTTACGTATATCCGCGCTTGATAAACACATGCTTCACACACACACACACACACACACACACACACACAGCCGGCCACGTGTACAGCTTGATGCAGATCTCTTTGATCAGCAGCAGTAGGCTGTGCAATCAGCCAGATCAATAGCAGCCATATCAGGCCTGATTAGAGTGACGGAGACAGTCTCAGCCCTCGCCAAAGGTGACGGGCCGAGACGACGGAGGCGCACCAGGTGGGAGGAGGAGGAACGCCACCGAAAGAGGGGCATGGCGACCGAGATGGGAAGAGGACAGTCCGTGTGCAGGCCAGGGGTTGGGCAAGCTACGGCCTGGGGGCCATATGCGGTTAGGTTTTAATCCGGCCCGAGGAACTTAAAGAAATGATGGTAATAGTCAGTGACAGTGACATAAAATAGCTGCGTTTCATTTTTCAGTGTTTCACTGTGCTGTAGGTCAAGCAGAGCAAAAACAAATTTAAAAAAAAAAGGGGGGGGGGCAAAAGTGAAGAGTCGGACAGTGAAGATGCTTCCGATCAGTTTTAGATTCTGCAAAACACTGTGGTTCATATCAGAGGCTCCATCTCAGTGCTGACGTGAGTGCTGCGTTGCATACGCGAACAGCGGCTGTCCAGAGCGTCTCTGGGCGCCAGTCGCTGTGTTTTGATACAATGCCAAATTTTCTTTTTTACCTCGGTTTCGATATCAATATCGGTTCCACGATATTTTTATTTTATTTTAATTTTTTTAATACCGGATGTGATAAAAAACAATTTGAGCAACTACTAAAATGCATTGAAAATACACCGCAAAACTTTCATTTTCCATTTTTAGTGACAATTCAAATCAGGATTTTCTCCCAAATCAAGTTTGTTGTATTCCAGTCATTTGCTGCGACGTCCTTGGCACTAGTGTCGTGTTTTTATTTTTATTTATTTTTATTTTTTTATCCATCTTCACACTTTAGACTTCTTTGGCATGACAATCATTTTCACAGATGTTTAAAAGTGGTTCACGCCTCTAAAATGTGAAGTGTGTGTGTGTGTGTGTGTGTGTGTGTGTGTGTGTGTGTGTGTGTGTGTGTGTGTGTGTGTGTGTGTGTGTGTGTGTGTGTGTGTTTGGTAAACAGAACCCAGGACACAGGACTTGCAAGGAGGCCCCGATGAAGACGACGGAGAGGACGGAGAGGAGCAAGGCTCCGAGGACGGCAGCAGCCGGGAGGTGCAGGAGGAGGCGGCGGGGGGAGAAGAGACGCTACGGTGGAAGGGTCCAGGTCAGTCAGTCAGTGTGTGTTGTGTTGTGTTGTGTTGTGTTGTGTTGTGTTGTGTTGTCTGTATTGCTGTGAAATCTAACACAATGCCAATGCCAAAGAATCTGAACAGTGATCACCACCCGACAATAATACTCGCCCAGGAGTGGGCAAACTACGGCCCGGGGGCCATATGCGGCCCGTTCATCTTTTTAATCCGGCCCGCCAAACTTGAGGAATTTGTAATAATAGTAAGTAATTAATAAAAATAGCTGTATTTCATCCATTTTTCAGTGTTTTAAGAGTCATTTCAATGAAGAGAGAGAAATTACAGAGACCTCTGCTATTCTTTTGTTCCATGCTCTTATTTTTCACCCTCCTCTCTACACACCATGTGTAAAATGCACTCGTCTTAAAAAAAAAAAATGTTCTACCTCTCGGACTCGTGACCCATGTGTGACTGTGACTGCGTTGAGCGTGGAACTGCATTGTGTGCGTGCACGTGCGTGCGTGTGCGTGCGTGTCTGTCGTTCCATTTGGCTGTCCCTCTGTCCGCCTAAATATATAAAGTGTGACAAAGAGAAAATGTATGCAAGACATAAACACACACACACACACACACACACACACACACGCACACAGCAAAATAGGAGATAACCAGTAAACGGCCATAATTTCATTATTTATTTCCCGCCCTTATCAAGGTTTTGCTTATTTATTTCTTACCGTCTGTTGTCTTCAATGAGTTAAACAATGCGCCAAGATTACCGCACTATCTCGCATTATTTCCCTCTTCGAGCCGCGCTCGTTTTATGTACGTCTGTGCGAATGTGTGTTTACGAGTGTTTGTACGTGTGCGTGCGTGTGTGCGTGTGCGTGTGCGTGTGTGTGTGTGTGTGTGTGTGTGTATTTTAATTCCTCGCCTTGTGAAGAGAGGATGTGTTCATTATCACCCTGTCCCAGCCTCGTCCTTTTAACAGTAATTGGAGCGATATTAATTGCGGGCGCCGCGGCTGGTTGATGGTAGCACCATGATGCCGCGCTGATAGGGCCCCCGACTTTTTTTTTTTTTTTTTTTTACCCCCCCTGTTCCTTCCTCCTCTCCTCCTCACAAACTATCTGCTGGGTGAGCGAGGCGGGCGGACGGATGGAGGAGGAGTGAGGGAGTGAGGGAGTGAGGGAGGGGGGAGGGGGGGGGGGAGTCAGGGAGAGAGATAGCCCCTCTATCAGCTCCGGAGCAGGCGCTGTCTTTATCAGGAGCACGATTGGCAAAAAGGAAACTTTGACCGGTCTGAATTTTTCTCTTATCGTCGAGTCCCCCCCCCCCCCCCCCCCCCTCCCTCCGCATCCCCCCATCCTCCACCGACAACCCCCCCTCCACCCATTCCCTCCATTCATCCACCTTTTTCCCCCGGTCCCTCCATCACCACCACCACCACCACCAGCACAAGCTGCAGCAGCAGCAGCTGCAGCAGCTCCATCCCTCTCTCCCCCTCCACCTTCCAACAGTAGACATCTCTTCCTTCATTCCATCCATCCATCCATCCATCCATCCATCCATCCTTCTTTCCTTCCTTTCTCTCTCTCTTTTTTTTAACTCCAGCCTCCTCATTGTCCCCGGCGTGCCACCTCCGCTTCCGAGCCCTCGCCTCATTAGCTAGTGTTCACACGGCAGCGGCCTGCGTGTCAGATGTTTCCCATAAACAGCTGTGAGGAAAAGCGCGCGCGTTGGCAGTGCTTGGGAATAAACAGGGTTTTATCTTGTGCCGGGAATGTCGGCATTCCTCTCGTTTCTCAATCCTGTTGTTGCCCTCAGATGCTTTCGCTGCCAAGACCACAAGCCTTCAGTTTCCTCACGTGTCTTATGACTAAAGCAGCTTTATATATATATATATATATATATATATATATATATATATATATATATATATGTATATATATATATATATATATATATATATATATATATATATATACATATATATACACGCACATATATTTATACATATATATACACGCACATATATTTATACATGTATGTATATTCATGAATATATGTATTTAAATACGGAGTCAGATGCTACTCTTTATTGACCATCTATTTGCTTTGACACAGTCATAGTGTTTAACAGTTCTGTACTTAAATTGCAGTAACTGTCCATTTTTACCTCAAAGACACACAAATAATCTTTAAATTAACGCACATAATCCTTATTTCAGCGAGCCAGTGACTTGTAAGTCACAATAAAAAAACTGTATATTCCCCTGTATCAAATTTGTCTTCTTTCGCTGGCAGACATCTTTGCACCTTAACTGGGATGTACAGTAGAGACATAATAGTTGTTGTACAACTATGACCTCGTAGCATCTTTACTTATTAGTTAGTTACTTAGTTATATGCATTTTCCTCTGCATTTCAACTTCTTTGAACTGTTTGAATTTATGTGTTTCTGGCCATGTCCACACATCACATCATGTAAGACATTTGCTGTTTCCCTTCTACAGATTTCACTGTTACTTCATGCAGTATTATCAAAAAGATTATAGAAAAGGTAAAAAAGCAAAAATCTTAATAAATATATATTCCCGTAAATGGCATTATTTCTTTTTTAATTCCAACAAGCAAGTGTAAATTATTACCGCACAAATGAATGTTCTTCACAAAGGTTGAATTGATTAAACACAAGTGAAGCTTGCTTGCAAGTACGGCAATTCCAACATATGAAAACTGCATATATTTAATTTTTTTTCCTGTAATTACTTCATGTCACAAATCTCATTTTCATTCGCATAATTTGTTCAAATCATTTATTTGCCGCCATCATTACTGCTGTTCAGAGGGAACGTTAATGCAACCGAACACTTTCATTCATCCTGCCAGAAGATAATGCAGTTCATTACTGGACAGTGTTTATCAATCACCGCATTTTTGACATTGTCTCCTTTGCGCGTGTGTAATGGCTTGTTTATGTGTCAGTTCCTTAGTCATAGATGATAGTCAAAGCAATCTGTTTTGTGTTTTCTTAATCCTCCTTCTTTCTTGGGATTTTTTTTTTCTTCCTCTTTTTAAATTTCCCCCTCCAGCTGCAGTTAACAAAACACTGGCTTTGTGGCTTCCATTGATTAGAGAGTAAGAAAAAAAAAAAAAAAAAAGGAAAAACATTCGCCGTTGAAATTAAAGAGATGATAAACTTGGAATGGATTAGAGGCTTCAGCAATTTCCAGCTTCCCTTCTCCCGTGTGTAGTTTTCCCTTAAAAACAATCACTCGCGCGCGTGTGTGTGTGTGTGCGTGCATGTGTGTGTCTGCGCCCTGCGCGTGTGCATGTGTGCGCGCTCAGTCAGTTTGATGAGTTGGTGCGGGTGGCATTGTGTGTATTAGAAGTCTAGGTGTGGAGCTGGTCCCTATCACGGATGGTGTGATATGCTAAAGCCACCTTTTTTAATCTGCAGTGTGTCCATACTGCATGATATGCAAAATAAATTATGACAAAAAAGAACTATCTTTTCAATGACCTTGCAGGCTGGTGGTGGTGGGAGGGTGGCGGTGGGGAGGAGTTCAATATTTTCTCCCTCACTGCTTAAAATTCTTGATATGCAAATGGGTGTCACAGTAATCCCTTGTCACTCGCCGCCTCGGCTGCCTGGCGGTCTGCCGCCACATTCTCCCCCCACTTCTGACTGCAAACTCATTGTCAGCGGCAGCCATTAAGCGGGAGGGAGGGGTTTTATGGCCGAGACGTTGCGCCGTTACGAATATCAACACTGGCGTTTTGGAAGGCGGCACTTCCTCCGTAGTAAATAGAATGGATGGATCTGCCGGGTGGGATGACTGGTCAGGAGTGTGTGTCGGCTTTAGGAGCTGGAAAGCCTTCGTGACGTTTGGTGACGTGGACACCTCGCAGCATGTATTACTGTGTTGGGTTTTTTTCATTCTGTCAGGCAGGATAGTGCAAATGTGGGCAAACTTCCTGACTGGTGGGCCCACAGTAGGTTCTAAAATTCGACAGAAGGGGAGCCGGAGCAGAAGCAGACGGATGTAGGAGAAGATGTTTCGGTGACCCACCTGATCGGAGAGGGAAAAAATTATCATGGGATATGTAGAAAACATGTGCTTTAATGTCAATTGAAAATCAACAAATCTTTGAAGCCTCACGGTATTCAGCTCTTTACTGAAATGGCCCCTAAAACACTGAGAAAATTGATGAAATACAGCTATTTTATAACTTACTTACCATTAATATAATTTCCTCAAGTTCTCTGGGCCGGATTAAGAATCTTAACAGTCCACATGTGGCCCCCGGGCCGTAGTTTGCCCGTGTCTGGGCTAGTATATTGTCAGGTGGTGTCACTGTTCAAATTGCTTGACAGTGTTGTGTCTTCAGTGGGACAATGCACAGATTTATTACAATGAAAATGGAACTGGTTTTGTCATTGGCAGGCTACATGATAAATTATTTGGTCCACTTATTTATACACACACAGTGTGTGTGTGTGTGTGTGTGTGTGTGTGTGTGTGTGTGTGTGTGTGTGTGTGTGTGTGTGTGTGTGTGTGTGTGTGTGTGCGACAGAGAGAGAGAGTTTGTGTGTAGGTGTTGGGTTATCATACAGTAGTTTATTAGTCAGTTATAGCACATGTGTAACATTATTACTGCAAAGATTCTTTCTTCTGCTATACTTGGCATAGCAACCCCCCCCCCATGTAATAATTTGGAGAGTAGTGAGATAGAAGAAGTGTGTCTCACATATAGTTTGTTGTAATTGTTCCTGGATATTCAGCTTTCGTTGGCCACGAGCTGCGCTGCTCTTAGACACACGTAATGGAAACAGCTCCTCATCACGGTTGCCCATCGTTTGCATCCGTCCGAGTCGATTCAGCAAATCTGTCTCCAGCCAACAGGTTGTGCGTTCGCTCTGATTTTGGGTGAAAAAAGGACCAAAAAAAAACAAAAACAAAAAAAAAACCACACCTCACGTGAGGAAGTTGTTTCAAATTCTGTCGTTTTCATATGTTTTCTAGTGCAAATTTCTTTTCAATGTGCATGAAAAGTCTTTTTTGGAGGCAAAAAGTCACAGCCACTGCTTCCTCAACTCGATGACTTGATGGCTCACAACACAGCGTTTCTGAATTTGCAATAGTCTTCAGATTAACAAGCTTGTTTCTGTCAAATTCGTTGCACTTCAACAAATCAAGGAGTAAACAGTTCCCCTAGCAAATAAGTTTCTTCCAACATAACAATTAGCTATAAAATGTCATATCTGGCGGCGCTTTCTTCCACCATTTGAAGCACAGGCTGTGGTGAAGATTAATACGATTGGTGTTGCATTCCTCTTATCTGTTACAACAAGAAAGTGGACGGTTAAACCGTACCGCTGAGATGAGATGTCATCTCTGGGATGGTGAAGGTTAAAGAGGGTGTCCTCAGAACAGCGGCGCGAGAGCAAGAGGGAAGGAAGGGAAGGGGGAGGAAGAAAAAAAAAAAAAAAAGCGGGCGGAGGAGCGGCGAGAGAGAAGCGACTCGGAATAAAGAAGTACAATATCGAGTTGGAGCGCAAAGATAACTAATGAAGGGTGAGAGAGGGGTGAAGGTTTAAGGATCAATGAAAGCAAGAGATGAGAGGTGAGAGATTTTAAGAGGTGCGGCTCTGATAGCGAAATTAGAGGTGAGGTGTGGGTGGGGAGGGCGGCGGCGGCGATGGGTGTGGGGGGGGAGTGGGTAAAGTTAAGAAGGTTGAGGGAGATATAATATGAAGAAATCAGCCAATCCTGTTTGCCCCGGGTTTGGCGAAGAGCCTCTCAGGCACGCAGCTGCCGCTAATTTGCAACAGCAGCTACTTTAAGCCGTTATTGTATTTTTTAAAAAAAAGTCATTATGGTGTCATGAATTAGTATTTATTATTATAATATATTTAATTGAATTGGAATTTTGAAGTTTGCGTGTTCTCTCTGTGGCTGTGTGCGTTCTCTCCTGGTTCTCCAGCTTCCTCCCTGTCATGTCCAAATAAGACCCATCCCTTTCAAAAAAAGAAAAAGTATTAAATTAGAATGTTCACTTCCTGTTGGTGACGCCACAATTCAGCGACAGCTTGGATAGGCCACAGCAGACCCCCCCACAACCCTCTGCAGGAAGCAGTGGGTATTGACGATAGATGGAAGGATTATATCAATATAAATATCAATGAAAAAATAATAAAATTGGTGAGACAGCCCTGGAAAAGCCCCAGATTTTGAAGCCAAGTTTTTGGATGCAGATTTTTTTTTTTCTTTCTTTCCTTTTGCAAAAAAAGTAATGACAAGCGTTTGACAGTGAAGGAGGAAGAGATTAAGTGCTTAGGAGTGGGGAAAAAAAGTTTGATTTGGTGTCAGGGAGGGCTGCGGCTAATGGTTATTTAAAGATTAACCTGCCAGTCACTTCCACAATTAATCAATGTATAATTTTAATCAATTAAAATGCAAAATGGCTTTTTTTCACCCCAACATCCAGAGATTTCATCATCATTTTGCCATCGCTTACTGTCAAAACATGATTTTCCGTGTAAGGTGGGAGTCGGCCAGCCGGTATTTGATCGTTTATCTTGAAAAATTGTTTGATGTCTGTGGATTATTTAATAATTTTCTTGGAATGTGGCAACTAATCATTTATCGCGAGACTAATTGTCCGGTAAGGCAGGGTGGCGTGTTTTTTTTTTTTTTTTTTTTTTTTCAAGAGGAAGAAAATCGCTCGGTGTAAAAGCAAAGTTCCCCTCTCAGTGTCTCTCCCAGGACGAACCACCCCGGCACACCCTGTTTTTTCCGTTCCGTCTCAGTCGCGAGGTCCTTTTTTCTGACCAGACTCGCCCACATCCATCCCTCCGCCACCGCCGCTGTACTTTCATTCTAATCGTCCGTATCTCCAGCCAGCAGACTGCCGTGTCTCTCAGGTGAATGATGTCCCTGTAAGCGCCCTGTCAATTCTCCCCGTCAGTCAAAATGCCTTTTTTTGGGGGGATGATGATTGGTTGTCATGTGTCCGCAGGGCTTGTTCTGTCAGAGGCACCCCAGATGATGGTGCGATAGTCGTGCAGCTCTGCGGTGAACTGGGGTGGAGGTTCGCCTAAATGTGCACCAAGTCCCAAGTTTTCACGTGCGTTTATGATGACAGTAGGCACAGCGTTTCACAGCTTGGCTGCTCCTTGGATGGATACTCGCAAATGTCGGAAAATGCTTTGCGAACATGCAGTTGCACCTTCGAGATTTATCTGAAAGCCTGATTTCGTGTGTAGGGCACTGACAAAAGGGCTTCCTTAAAAATGCCTGTGTAAAATGTCTTGCTCTTTGTATTTTCTATATTCTTGATACGTGATCTATATACAGTATATGAGATGCATTCTAAGGGTACGAAAAGCAATTTACTTTTACTGTACTGCGAGTATATTGCGAGTATACACTATTAATGTATTCATGGGAAGCATATTAACCTTTTACCAATATAAAAATGAAGAAATCAAGCCAAATTTTACACACTGGACCTTTAAAGCATGTTTTATGGGTTCAGAAAAGAAACACAAAATAGAGTTTCATATTAACAGCTTTTTTTGGTTGAATTGAAACCAAATTATTCCAAGCTTCAAATGAAATCAAATCAAAGTCTATTTGTATTGCACCTTTCATACATAAAATGCAACCCAGGGTGCTTGACAAAAATTAAAAGTAATATAAAAATAAAGATTAAAAACTGCATGACACTGAAGTGCTGCAGTCTATTAAAACGCACCCCCCCCTCCTCCCAAATACACACAAAACGTGCAATTTATTGAAGCATTAAAATGTACACTATATCCTCACGTGTGCACAACCAGTAGCCTAAAAGCAGCAGACGTGCACAACAAGGTGCGAGTGATGTAAGTAAAAGCACCATTTATTTCTAATCGAATACGCCAGCGTTTGAACGTAGACTCGCCCTCCACCTTCCTCTCCCACTCTTAAACTTTGCCACATATTGTGAGTGACACACTCACTCACACACACACACACACACACACACACACACACACACACACACACACATACACTCTGTCCCTCACCATCTCTCCTCTCCAGCCTGCCTATGATGTGTCACTCTCCTCCTCCGTCCCAGATGATTGATAGGCGCAAGGCCCTAATCTAAGGGAACATTTCTCCATGCTGTCCGGTGCTATCGGCCCAGCAGCTTCCATATGTATGGTGGGGCTTTTTTTTATTTTTATTTTTTTTATTTATTTATTTTTGAGAGCCCTTGACCAGTCTGGTGCTGCTGGCAGGGCTAGGAACCGGCATACTGATTAGCAGCCGATCAGATTCTTGGCTTTTGTAGCTGCGCAACTCGTGAAAAGGCAAATAATGTCCATTCCACGAGTCTTTGTAGAATTAAGCAGCAAAAAAAAAGATTCATTCCACTTCATTGGATCAGTTTGAGAGTCAAACGGCCTCCGCATTGCAGTGTAGAACTGTAGTGAAAGAAGAAGTGCTCACTCAAAAGACTCTTTAGAATACAACAGTGTCTTTTATCTCGCCCTGTTTCTATTTGAATTCTACTTTCTGATTATCGTTGTCATGAGTTTCCTTCCTGTATTCAAGAGCAGTTGCTTGCTGACGGAGACCGTGGAAAGCTGACTTTAGGTTGAATAGTGCATGCAGTGCAGCGTTCAATTTCAAACTACAGTTTGGCTCCTTCCACTTTTTCAAATAAAATTACAAACAGAAAAGAATCATATTGAGTTATAGATTTAATCAAAAATATAGAAAATATAGATAATACGTTTGTGTTAGATCGATTGAGTCAATCCAGACGGGGGCAGATTTTAATAGTCTTGTCTGTTTAATTGGTAAACCTCTAGATGAACCTCACAGCGTGTTAAGCAAGTCCAGCACTCAAACTTTTTTTTTTTTTTTTTTTTTCCCCCTCCCTCCCGAGCTTGTCGTGCGTGTCGCTGATACCGGTCTGATTGAAATGTCCTTTTTGCGGGAGCCAGAAGGAGTTGTTAAAGCGGACATGAATTAATGATTGAATTAATTATCAAAGTCACATACCGTACAATTAATTTTGTGGCTTTGCCTCAGTCTTTTTTCCTCTCCCTGTCTCTGTGTGGAGAAGCTCGAGAAACATTTTTCTAATTAATTTATGTGTGATTATCGGGGATAGTTTCTGGAAGGTCCTCACTTTTCAATTTGTGACAGGCTATAGCAGAGGGAAGGGGAATGCTTGGAGAGACAAGAGGTGGGAGAGCCAATGAGGGAGCGGCTTTGCTCAAGAAGTACGTGCCCTCTCTGTCTCTCCCTCTCTCTCTCTCTCTCTCTCTCAGACACACACACACACACACACACACACACACACACACACACTGGTTCAGAATGCACACACTGCCGGACTTCCAATCTCCCTTTTCTTTCTCCAATATTTTGGGTTCCTATACTTGGAATTTCCTCATTAAGTACTCCGTAAGCTTAAAATGCTTGCTTTATTTCACAAAGAGAATTTTATTCATTAAACACGAAAACAGAACAGCAGGTACTAAACACACTGGCGTGCTGTGTATAATACTGCTGAGTCATAGCAGGAAGGTGTATTTTCCTCAATGGGACACGTGGAATCTTCTCAACTTACAGAAGTCACATTTAACGTTTGTCTTCTGAAGTATGAATTTGAAGTGATTCTGTCATTCTGCACTTGAGTTGGCTTCCTTTCACTTTTTGACCTCCGTGCTTCATGTCTGTGCCCATGACGTCGGCCAAGTACAAATAGGACCGGTTAGAAACACGGAAATATTTTGTTGCCCTTTTGTCTTATAAAGCGGGCTCTGCATACTTCTGCACTGATGGCTGTATAGTGTTTTAGTATTTTTAGTATAGTATTTTACTATTTATTTACTTTTTTTTTTTGTATTTTTGGTTTAGCATTTTAGTATTTATTGTTTCTCATTGATTTATCTCGTTGCACCGCCGCACTTTTTTTTTCAGGTGTGACTATGTTGTGTGTCAGCGAGCACCTGAATAACTGAGTGTCCCTCTGCGATTGATAAAATATCTATCCAGCCATTCAAGAAAAGACAGAAGGCTATTGAGAAAGAGTGTTGTAGCGATAGCTGGCCATATAGTTTGACAGTGTCATCAGCGAAGCAGTAGGAATGTTTCATTTTCAGTGGTTCGTAACAGGTCATTAAGTGACTGGTTTGTGGCATTATTCCCACTCTTCCTATTAATTGTGGAATAAAACTGCACCACAGGTGATCAAAGGTCATTCTGCTACATGGTGCCGGTAACATGGAGAGCGAGTACAGCACACCGAAATGCTTTTTTTGTTGCTGGTGAATGAAATTGAACCTTCTAGGATAGTGTTTGACAATGTATTTTTTTTATTTATTTTTTTTCACGCCTCACTGGATCAAAATGCTTCTTTTGTTGTTTTTCCACCTATCATACAACAAAATATTAACATTAATGATACATTACATAACTGTGTTTCATAAGATGAAAATCAAACGGGGTCTAATTTTTGCCACCTCCACGTTGCACCGCGCCGGTTGATAAGCCAGTCGGTTAAGCAACTTTTCGGCTTTCGGTTCTTCTGAAGGAGTATGAGGAATAAACAGTGTCTTGTGACTGTTTGACGCCTCACTCGTTCTCATACGACACACAAAGAGAGGTTCTTTTTTGTTATCTCTCCACCAACAGTCAGATGAATGAACTCCTAGATGAAGTTCTAGTTTGTGAATGTCAGTTTTCTTTGCATGTGTCTTTCTCCTGCGAGGACGGGAGAGGAGAAGGAGGAGGAGGAGAAGGAGAAGGAGGAGACAGTCGGCCCCTTGTTTTGTTTTCACCCCCTTCGTCCTCTGAACTGGGGTGGGGGGGAAAAAGCCCCATTTTATCTTTCTTTGCATATTTGTGAATTTGCATGTTTGCTTCTTGCTCTTTCTGCTGGTGTATGTATTTTGTAGATAAAAGTTCAGCAGTGCAGTTAAGAGAAATTAGTTGGGTAAACAGTGGTAAATGTCAATGATAAAGTTCTGTTGAAGCTCATCTGATTAGCTGGGTAACGCAGGTGTCTTATCTTGCCTGTGCAACAGAGGGTAAAATGGAAATGATTGCGTGGTCCTGAGCAGGAGATGTCTATCCTCCGAATGTCTATCTGCCGCCGAGCCCAGGCGAGCCTGCCGGACTCCAGGGATGTTGCTCGAAGACCACGGCAAAGAAGAAGGGAGACGTAGAGGGGGGGAGGGGGGGAGGAGGAGAGCAATCAGGTGTTTAATGTGGGCTGATTGGGGCCCTTTTATTAGCAGGGATTCTTGGTGACACGAGTGGTCACTGACGAAAAAAGGACTAGAAATTGGCAAATGAAAATTGTTCGATTTAACTATTAAACTGAGAATTATTTCAAAGTAATTCACATTTCATACCTTGTTCGTGTTCTCCAGCTGAATGTTGACCATGAACAAAAAAAAATATACCAATATATAAAATGTGCACACGCATATATAAAAACAGGACAGGTTTTTCACATGTATGTACCTAAACAGTGCATCTAAGTGACAATTAAAGTGAATCTGAATCTGAATCTGACCTGCAAACCGGGGTTGTGAACCCTACATATTAAAATAGAAAACCAGCTAAAGGAAGTTTAGTTTCTTACACTTTCATATTATATCACTATTACTTTCTTTTCAAGCCACATCGCACCAAAAACAGCAGCTTCTTTGAGTGTTCCACTTGCGTCCGTCTTAAAGCCCCAATAACTGCTACAGCTGTGTCATTAAGGGCATCTGATGCAAAAAATAAATAAATAAATATTTGCCAAACTAAACATACAAATCTATTTGCTGTGGTGACACCTGAATGGAACACCTGGAAGGACTTTTTTTTACTCCAAAAATTAATTTACTAACATGAACAAATTACCCACAGGTGGAATGTTCACAGTTATTTCTGGCTTTTCTGTGGTATTTCTGTGTGTTCCGCCTTAAAGCAATAATTTGTCGTCATTTATTGACACGTTACCTTACGCCGTTTCACCTTTTAATAAAGAAAAACAAGCTGCTCGAGGTTTCCTCAGCTGTGCACGAGCATTCTAGCCCGTCCCGTCGCACGAGGCCTGCCTGGCTCTTAAGGCACGGCTCGTGTATCGAAAGAAAGGCGTTATTTTTAAGCCCCGCTAATCGTATTGACACATTCAAACAGAGGCGACGGACTCCTTCGCGGAAACACAAAACACTATTTGAGCCGCGTTTCCCTCGAGGCCCGCGGGGGATAAAAGGAGCGGGGAGGTGTTGTGATTTGTCATTCAGCAGAGGTTAAACCCCACCTATTAGCGCGGGGTCGGAGTTGCATGCAGATAAAGATTTCCTGTTGTGTGGTGTCAAAAAATCAATAGTTCCACAGCGATGTGCTCATTTGATGTCTTTTTAAAAAATCAATTAGGCCGGATAGAGGAGACGACTGGTGTGAGGTTACACCTTTGTTTTTACCCCCCCACCACCTCCCCCCACTTTATGTTTCATTGTAATTGATATTGCATTTACATAACAAAACTTTGTTGATGTGCCAACCGGCACACAGGAACTATTCCAGACACTGTTGAAAAGCTCCCTTTTTCTCTCGCTTAATGGCATTCTTGTTGAAAGTAAGCAATGATTTATACGACATGTCAGTGCAGATAACGGCCCAACTGGGATTTTAATTAATTTTTCACAAAAAGTGGACGACAGCAGGAGACTTAGAATTTAAATATGCAACAATTATTCAACCGAAAAAAAGAAAAAAAAAAGATATCCCTCCATAAATTCTCATCAATGTGATCACAGATCTCGCCAACAATCACAAAGTGTTTGCGTGTCCTTAAGTCTGCTTGATTTAGACAGATTTATGTGTTATGTTTTCAAAACAGTTTTCAATGATGAATAATGTCTTGGTGGTCTTATTTGACCCTTTTCGTGACCTACCAATAATCTCAGCAAGTCATGTGCATCAAAGGTCTCTTGCAGTGAGTTACATCACAGCACATTCACAACGTAGAAGAAGAAGAAGAAGAGATGGCGTTGCATTGTTTCAAGCAGAGACATAGCACTGTAGAAAGACAACCATTCACACGTGTGTGCACGTACACACACACACACACACCTTAGAGTTCCCAACATTGCCTCAGGTGCACGTTTTTGGACTGTGGCATCCAACTCACGACCCTCTTGCTCACCAATGTCACGTGACTCATGTATTTATTTTATATGTATGTATTTCATGTATAAAGGCATTATAATGCCTTATAAAGGCACTCGTGTTTTATCATGCCTTTATAAAGGCTTTACTCCAGAAGTGCTGACACTCACAAAGCCATCCTCTAAAACTGGTAATTATAATACAGTATGCCATCCAGGACTTGAGTGTCACTTTGCTGTAAAACATTATAAATGATGAGCTTATTACACATTATATCCACCACTCATAATCATTTATAAACGTTGTCATAAGTTGTCATACATGATTATGAACCGTTATGGCATCTTTAATTATGCTTTATAAAGGCATTATTATAATGCCTCATAATGCACTATGCAATAGACCGTCATACAAAATGTTAGGGAATATTCTTTAAAGTGCAAAGTCAATTTAACAAGCTTAACAAAACTGTGAGGACAAATGATCGCAGACATTAAAAATACGTCCGCTAAAATGATCAATCATTTACATATTTCCTTTAATAAGACCATCCCCCATCGCCACCACCACCACCGCCACCACCACCACCACCACCACCACCACTCATCGGTTAATTGTGTTAGTCATTTCAATAATAACACACTGATTGTTTTATTGTGCTTTGCGCGTCAGAGGCCCACATGCCCGTATTGATAAGATACTTTGTGGACCCGTGTGTGTGTGTGTGTGTGTGTGTGTGTGTGTCACAGAGCTGAATGATGGCAGCGTGGACTGCCGTGGAGCTGTCTGACATCGATAACAAGGTCATCCAGTGAGTTTTTGGGACTGGGTCATCCGGCGCTGACACAAAGAGCGATGGTGTGTGCGTGGCGGTGATGAGGGTAGAGCATCATACGGTGCGTCGAGGAGGAGGAGGAGGCGGAGGAGGAGGAGGAGGAGGAGGAGGAGGGGCTGCCTCGGTGATAAGGAACACCACCGGGTTATTAAGCGGGGCCGTGGTGGTGCAAGGAGTGGTAATGAACAGGGATTAGTATTATTGGAGTCGACTTGTTACCCCAGTGATTACAGCTAACCTGCAGGGAATGACAAGCAGCCCCAGTTGATTTGCAGCGCCAGCACAAGATGCTGATGGTTGTTAAGAGTGCTCTGTTTTTGCGTATGTGGAAACGGGTCAAGTTAACACTTTTATTGGGACCTTGTATTTCCCGGAGGAACCGTCAGAGCCGTCATTTTTTTGCGTTTGTGTTGTGACCTTGTGACACCTTTACAACATCTATGACTCCTTTGTATCTTCAGTCAACTTATCTTTTTGTCTTCAGTCTTAGTATTTGGACAAGTTTGCTCCGTTATCTCTATAAACAGCATTTTTGCTTAAATTTCCCTTAGCATGAGTAAATAGTTTTGTTTTATTTTTCACATGGCCACATTTTTCATAATTAGGAAGTCTCATCTTACAAATGTTTAATTAGCGTTGAATAGAAAAGGAAAGGGGGTCTAATCGAATGGATAACTACATCATAATCATACGATGGGAAGCTGTCACTCATTAATTAGGTCAAATTAAAAACAATAGTATCAAGAATCGGGGTCATACGCTCTTTACAAGTCAGTGTTTAATTATTTCTTGTTCAGAACGTGCCATGGGTGTGTTTACCTGACCAACAATGTTTGGCTTGTTTATTAGCAAATGTCTTTCTTGGTTCACCGAGGTCAAAGCCGTGCGCCATTTCACAATGAGGGTTAATCGAGCAGGTCAGGCTGATAAGGCTCCCATGTGGTGCGAGCTGGCCAATGGTACGGAAGGAGACTGGACATTGATGGAGTGCTGAGATAAGCTGGATCATGGTGACCAAACTGAGGCCAGAGTAGGATGATAGGAGATGGGATCCTGGCCGGACGGACAGCGGCCTTCAGATTCAGATGCCAACAAGTTCTGCTATCTCCGGGGTCGTGTTTGGGCTGCAGTTTGACCTTGTACTGGTATGTGATGCTGACCCCGACGGGCACCAGGATTTTTGTGAGAATCCCAAAAGCTTCTTTGTTGGGTCGTTTTGAGTGCATCATTTTAAAAAGAAATGCATTATGTATTGATTGATTTATAAAATTGAGTTCATAAAATGTACAAAGCATTTTAAACTTACTACCTACCTTATGTACCTTATCTACCTTATCATCATTTGATTTTTATGTGTGTGTGTGTGTGTGTGTGTGTGTGTGTATACACATAAAATAGTTGAAAAAAACACACACACATACATGCACACATACAAACTCCAGCTTAAAATAGATAAAAACAAAACGCCTTTCCTATCCTTGTAGAGTCTTTGTGCTCGATTCTTTTAAACCTGGGCCTGTCCTTCAGTATTCAGAAAATTTGTTTTTTTTACTTCATTTGTTTTAAGAAACGTGTTATTCTCCCCCACTTTCGATGCCTCCGTCCGTCCCTCTATCAAAGCCCCCCCGCCGTCCCCGTCCATTCTATAACCCCTCAACGTCACTGCCACCTCCCCCAGCGGCCATGGAAAAAGCCATTTTATCAGCGCCCGTCCGTTGTTCTCTGGTGAGGATAGATACAGACAAGATAGATGAGTGTTTTGACATGGAGAGTGTTAGACAAACACTCTTATCTGGCCCGCCACTTTAGGCTGACCCCTGAAACAGTTGTGTGAACCGCGGATGACATAAGGCTGGCCAGCCAGAGGGACGCGAGGTGCGGTTCATCAGTGTTTTGATTCAAGGAAGCCTAGGGTGGTCTTAGCGTTCAATCTTATATCATTTTATGCAAGTCTGGACTAATCACTTTCCTATTGTGACCACGGTTCTACTAAGGTTCCAGGTCTACTTGTGTCTATCAGGGCTCTGCAGTTGTCCCTCCACAGCACAGTTATCACTTTATACAGGAAAACTTCCACTAGGAAAGAGAGAGAGAGAGCTCAGCTTGTACCGAACCCCCCCACCCCCGGTGTTGAGCCATCGACACTTTCTGTTTGCTCAAAGGGTTCAGGTCAAGTTCGTGTCATGCAGTGATTCTTACCAGCCTTTGCTCACCCACCGCCCCCGAGTACATGGTGTTAAATACGATACAGTCGCATGTCCGATTCCATGCGTTTTGCAGCTGGAATTTCCATTCGACACTTTATTTACTCTCAGTATTTTAAATATTACTATTGCATTAAATAAATAATACATTATGTTCCAGAACATGCATGCTTATAGAATTGTAAATGCCAACAAACAAACAAAAAATGACAACAGAAATCACGTCTCCATCAAATGTCACTGACTGCAGTGGAGGGTATTCCTGAGCAGATATTGTTGGACAAAGGTTACCTGGTGTTAATGGTCCCTCTTCCCCCTTCTTCTCTTTGCAGATGACCTGGAGTTAAGAGAAAAGAGCGGTGACAGCAGTGTGGTGACAAGCAGGGACCTTCATCCAGACACAACATGGGGCCCCTATCCTGGAATCCTCCAATCAGAGGGCAACAAGGCTGACGGGGAGACAGAGGTTGGTGCTATACTGCTCACATTCTGTGTCAATGGGCCAAAAGTTTCTCATAGTTAGGCAGGAGGTCCATTGTGATTTGGATTTTTGATTTGCTCACATATCAACAAACATTTTTTCTCTTTGCTGGACAATTTTAATTTCACAATGCATTGAATTTAAACCACAACCAGATTGCTCGACTATAGACATTTGTCTCGTTAACCGTCATAAAACCAGTGTGTTTAATTTAGTAAAAGAAAGCAGCTGCATTTAGAGTTGGCAGCTAAATGACACTGGATAACTAATGGGAATTTCTACTTAAACCTATTTTCATGATCAGAAAACGGTTCTTAAGAACTTAATAACTATTTCAAAGTAGTTATTTAAATGTACCTTCTTAAAACTAAGCAAGACCTTAGGAGTCAATGATAAAATATTGACTTTACCTGTCATTTATAATTGCAGCAGTCAAATGCCAGATGCACATATTCTATATTGTTGATTTCTTCATCTGATCAACATTTAAATGACTACCAAGGCAGCACATACATATTACTGTATGCTTTTATTTTTCATATATATGGTAATAGTAGTTGGTTAAAATTGAAAACCATGTTTAAACTCGTGCAGCCCGTCCCATAGACATGCAAGTTCTACCCAGTGGTGCGCAATTCCCATTTTGAAACTGGGCATGGCGGGAAAAAGCACCACACGTCTCTGCCAGCTTCTGCTGAAATTCTGAATTTGACTAACTCGCAGGTAAAAAACGAAAAAAACAACTTTCGACTGGGCTTGGGGATTTTGATTTTGAAATACTTAAGGTTTTTTTCCTCACAAACCAAAAGGAGCAGAGAGACTCGCACTTGAGATGTCAGGACAATTTTAACACTTTCTCCAGTTATGCGAGAGAGAGAGAGAGAGAGAGAGAGAGAGAGAGAGAGAGAGAGAGAGAGAGAGAGAGAGAGAGAGAGAGAGAGAGAGAGAGAGAGAGAGAGAGAGAGAGAGAGAAGTTTGTGTGTCTTTGTGTGTGGGACCGGATGAAGCTCTATCAGAGCAATGTGCAAGTCCATCTAATCATGTGATAGTGGCGTTGGGTGAGGCTTCCTGACTTAAAGCACAAACACGGACAATGGCTAAAAACACCGTTAGATCGTAATCTCCGACTTTTTCAACCGATTTCTTTTTTTTAATGCCATTTTTAATTGTTTTGCTCTGCTTTTTGTTTGTCTCCATTTAATTAGATGGCTTATTAATTTGAAGCAGCAGGTGCAAATAGTTCAGTGACTCAAGGCTGTTTCAGCAGAGTCAAACTGGTCCACTGGTCCCACCCACCCAAGAAAAAAAAAGAAAAACCCCTGCAGTCAGATAAAGTCAGATGGAGTTTATACTGGACATCATATACTTTCCCATCAGAACTCTCCCTCTCTCCTCGCACGCCGCAGACTCCCTCGCTATCTTCTCCCCTCTCCTCTTCCTCCTCCTCCTCTCCTCCTCCTCCCCGGCCCTCCCAGACGTTCAGCTGTCTTTTATCTCCAAATGGCGCCATCCTCCTGGACAACAAACCCCAGTGATTGATTCCTGCTTGATAGGCTCTCATTTCTAAGATTTCGTTTATTATCAGCGAGGCTCCGAGTGTACAGATGGCCGCCCGTGTGTGTGTGTGCGTGCATGCGTGTGTGCGTGCGCGCGCACACATTCTTTGTCGAACAGTCTCGCTCGCCCGTCACCTTTTGTTCTTCGCCTCCCGGCCGCTGCCCTCCGCTGTCCCTCGTCCTCCTCCAAAACTAGGAAGTCGGTTTCTCTCCTTTCGAGAGCTTTTCAACCTTATGGAAAGCATCCCGCCCCGACTCCCAGTGCCCTCGCTCTCTCCTCCTCCTCCTCCTCCTCAGTTTTCTGCCCCCACCTCCCTCCCTTTCTCCCTCTAACCCCTCCTATTTGTGGACTAAAGAAGTGAGGAGACAGACCATCAGTATCTGCTGCAGATAAAGGCTGCAATCTCACATTCCTCCTGTGTTTCTCCCCCTGTCACTCCACATCCTTCCCCTCCCATATTCGTTCTTCCAGTCCTCCTCGTGCCCCTCCCTTACGAGTCCAGCGTGGGCTGTGGCTATCCTTTCCCGGCAGGCGTGGGCAAACTACGGCCCGGGGCCCATATGCGGCCCATTAAGCTTTATAATCCGGGCCCGGCGAATTTGAAGAGATTATATTAATAGTAAGTAAGTTATGAAATAGCTGTATTTCATTTGTTTGTTTTTTCAGTGCTTAGGAGTCATTTAAATTAATAGCTCAATGCCGTGGGGCTCCCAAGACATTGATTTTGTTTACTTTGCTTTTGTTTATTTTCAATTGAGATTCAAGCACACGTTTTCGCCATATCCCATGACATATTTTTATTCTCCTACACTACCAGTCAAAAGTTTGGACACACCTTCTCAGGCAATTTTTTTTTTTTTTTTTTATCTTTCCAACTTTTAAAAAATACTGAAGACATCAAATATGAGAATGAAAGAAAAGACATTCAATTCGGAGAGTGCGTCCAAACTTTTGACTGGTAGCGTATGAGGTGCCAGGTGGCACATGTCACGGCTATTCCAAACTTGATGAAATGAAATTAATAGTGAGTAGGTCATAAAATAGCTGGATTTCATTTTTTAGTGTTTTAAGAGTCATGTCAATAAAGAGCTAAATACTGTGGGGCTTTAAAGACACAGATTTTGTTGCCATGCTTTTTGTTCATTTTCAATTGACATTAAAACATGTTTTCTACTTATCCTATGATATATTTGGTGGTGGGTCACCAAAACACTCCATTCATCTGCTCCTGCTCAGGACCCTCCATCAAATTTTAGAACTCATTGTGGCCCCACCAGTCAAAAGGTTTACCCTCCCCTGCTTTACGGAGTTATTAGAGGAGGAATCAAAAATCCTTGCTGTCTTTGACGAGGCCTGAGTGGCCACCGGAGTCGTGTTCAGCTCCCGCTCGTCATTGTCGTCTCATGTGACCCACAACAGCGTAAAATGTGCGAAAAGTGAACCGGACCTTGTTATTTATCAGATTTCTTTCAGCATTTTTTTTCTTTAGTGTTCATATGTACTGGTATTGACTCACAGTCAATAGCAGTACATAGAAATAGATGATTGAACTGTTTCTATCATCTTTATAGACGGTAGAGAAGAGATTGGAGGTGCAGGCTCGTTCTAGCGGCCCGTCCACGCGCGAGTGCTGACAGTTGTTTGTCTCCTTGTGTGGCCCTGAGATGAACTGGTAACTTGTCCGTGGTCCGCTCCGCCCCAAGATAGCACGGGATCGCCTCCATCCAGCATCGAAGCATTGATGGAAAATGGACGGATGAACGCAGAGCTGTGAGATTTTTCATCTGAAAGTGTATAGAATTCTGCCTTTGATGTCGCTTTAGCTTGTTTGAGCGTTATCGCATCAGTGGGATTGCGTTTGTCAGTTCAGAGAAATCGGGGTGGAGCAGAAGGGAGAGGGGGAAAAAATAAATAAATAACCGAGTCAAAGCAGATGAGATCAGGTCTTGGCTCTCCCTTCCAGCACATCTCCTTCATTACCTTAGTGGTGTGTTAACTGGCCTGTGTCATATGGAAATCTGCCCATTTGCATCTCTCGAGGAGGAGGCATGGAGCCATTTATCTATTTAAATATATTCCGGCTGATATGGCTGTTAGACTGCAGAAGATGGTATAATAGTGTTTACTGATGGGTGGATCAGCTGGGCTGCTGATTCCTTACACTTTTTGCTTGAGTGAACAGTCACGTCCTCCCGCGGCGGCCCTGGAGTCGGCGCACGAGCCAAACAATCCTGATTGGATGGGCGTGGGGTGACAAATCTGAGATTGAATTTTTTTTTTCCTTATGATTGGACTGTTTTAAAGGTCCAGTGAGTAGAATTTGGCATTTCTGATTTTTATACCGGTAAAAGCTTGACATACAGCCCATACATACATTAATAAAAGTGTATACTCGCAGTACAATAAAAGTTATTTGGTTTCCCTACCCTTAGAACAGTTTGCACACATAAGAATATACATAGAGCATGGGTTTTGCCCGCCATCGTGCGCCGCCATTTTTAAGGCCTAATACGAAACACGCTGTCAGGCAGGCTACCTTAAATACCGAATTTCCTTCAAAGATTTGGACCTTTAGATGGCAGATGCGCACGTCCATGCGATTTTTGACCAAAATTGCATGGTTGTAAAATTCAAATTGGTTGTTGTTTATAGAGACAGGACTTCATTGCATCTGTTGCATATCTGCTCCATAGGATTGAGCATCCCAAAGCAAAGCCCTACCCCAGTTCTCCGCCACTTGCGGCGGCGTCCTCGTTAATTCTCTCCTTCAGCGGCACCCCGGCAGCCCGCCCCGCCAAAACCCTGTCTTTCGTGTAAAGGCGGCCTGGAGGCACCATCCTAGAAGGAGCGGAGTAGGGGAGTTCAAAGCGTTATCGCGCGCCGAACGTCTTTTCATCATGTTTTAGAAACAAGCGTTCGCACTAATCCCCCAATAATCTCTCCAGGAGAACTGGGGCGATAAGGCGCGCCACCCACGGCTTTTCAAACACTTTTTGGGTTGTCTCCTCTTACTCTCTATCTCTCCTGCCCTCTACCTCCTCCGCTCTCATCTCCACGTCTCCTTCCCTCACTCCCCAGGAAGGACGAGTGAAGGTGATCTCGGTGTCACCCACTCGCTCGCTCGCTCTCGAGTTGTTTTTTTTTTCTTTTTTTGTGCGTGTTGACTTTGAGCTGGATTGTTTACACGGTGATTGTGATCTTTCTTTTTTTTTTATCTCGACTCATCAACGCCGTTTCTGCGCTTTCGGGTTTTTTTTCTGCACTCATCAAATTAGAATGTTAATTAAAATTGCGCTTCTTCAGAAGATGACAAATCCATGGCAACTGTGAGTGTTCGGATGTATTTTTTTGCAATGGCTTTAAATGCCTGTACTTAAGGTTTTGGTTTTGTAAAGTACAGGTAAAAGAAAAGGGAGGTAAACTTCCATGATGATGATAAAATGCGGCCAAAAAAATGTCTGCTTTTGTCCGAAAATGAATTTGAATTAGTATTTGGGCATTATTAATAAAAGTATTGATACGAACACAAGAGACCCCAAAATAATATAACAACAATCTAGAAAATAACACTGTAATATTTGCACCAAGTGCTAAGTTAGCATGAAATTCCACAAATGCTTTTTTGCTGGGGTTGGACCTCGGTGTCACTCAGACCTTGCCAGATTTGCACCGAAAATTCCAAATCCAAAGGGAGGCGATCAGGGTGGGTTGGAAGAAGGGAAGGGGTGAGCGAGAACCTTCAAAAATGGATAGAACGCCGGCCAAAGAGAACGGAGAACGGAGGTAAGGGCCGCCGGCCAAGGAGAAACACACGACGGGGAGAGCAGCGAGAGGGGGAGACAAAGGTGGCGCAAACGTGGAAGAGGAGGGTTAAACTGGATGAAGGTGGAGGCGCTCATCACTCAGTGGCAATGAGTGGCTGGTATCTGCATCTCCCTGTCATCTGCACTGGCTTGTGCACGGTAGAGGAGGAGGACGGGGAGGCGGAGGAGGACGGGGAGGCGGAGGAGGAGGAGGAGGAGGAGAGGGAAAACCTCTATCCCTTCTATCTCTGAGCCTCATCTCCGGCAGTTCAGGAGCCTGCTTTCCAAGAGTGCCTCATTTTCAAATCTCTTATCTCAGCCCCCGCGTTTTAAGTATCGCAGTTTTATATTTTTACATGTCATTTGCATGCAGCTCATCAAACCTGGCTCTCTCTGGGTTTTCTTTTTCTTTTTTTTTTATCCTTCGTTTTTCGCGCTTCTCAATATTAGCGCGCTGGCACAGAGGGGGGGAAACGAGTACATTCCATGTACTTCTGAAACCCCAAAAGCTATGTTCTCTGTTTAAAGCGTTTCACATAAGCAAAACATCAGGGTTGAAATAAGCGTTGCGTGCTTCCTAAAGGTTACGGAAATGTATCGGAGGTGAGGTATGCGTGCGTGCGTAGTTTGTGCGCGAGGCGGATGAGACCGGGTTTCTGATGTTTATCGGCCTCCTTCTTCTTCTTTGTATTTTTGGAGGATTCAACACAGTGACCTCTTTGTCTGGGACAGTGAGTACACCCTTCCAACCCCCTGGATCGGGAAAGAAACCATTTCCTGTTGCCGAGATAGAACAGGAGACGGAGGGAGAGATAGAGGTGGAGAAGAACGGGTGGCGGGCTCGCTGTTGGGAAACGAGAGCCGGAGAGAGTGAGAGAGAGAGAGAGAGGGAGAGAGAGAGAGAGAGAAAAAAAAACAAACTGCTTAAACGCTTCAATGAAACGCCTGGGTGAAATTCTTTGCGACGTGCCGACATAAGTCAACTGCTGTGCTGTATAGGTATTCATATTTCTCCTGAGTTGGCAAAAGCCAACATCTATTTGATGTGTTTGTTTCATAAACATCCATCTGATGAACTCTGCAACACAGAACATTTTACTTTTGGAAGTGAAGCGCTAAGCCATATATGCATATTAGCTTGAAGTATCCTGCCAGCCTGTTTAATTAAGCTGCAGTGTCTCGTGGGAAAGAGTTTTATTTATATTTATGCTGATGATACATGTGTATACATGTTAATACACACAACACACACACACTTAAACTTAAATTTAGGTAAACACCGCGATGCAGAAGTTCTTTTTTTAAAGGTTTTTAAGTACGGTATTTCTTTTTTCAAAAATATGATCATAATTCTTATCCATTCAATTCCATTACCACAAGTCATCCTCAACACGAACCCATGTCACTGACAGATTAGCCATTTGTGCCAACAAGCAATTGAACATTTTACACAGCCATCCAAAAAGAGCAAAAAACATTTTTGAAGCTCCTGCCTGAAACCATTTTTTTTTTCTCTCTCTCTGTCTGATTCTTTAACACTCTTTCCATCCTTATTGGGATTGCAAACCTTTGGGCTCCTTGACCGCCTCTTAAACCGCAAACTTGGTCACATTTTATCTCCAGCAGCCCACACTTCCCGGCCCACTTCTGCCCTGCAGCTATTGCACATCACACACGTGCGTCGTAGAGCATTAGCATATGGACTAGCCTCGCGGTTTAGACTGGACCGACCATGAGGCTAGTCCTGTTTGTACTGTAACTCTGGAACCGTATAGACTGTTCAAAGCCTATTTTGCATAGGCAAACATGCTCATTCCCAAGTGACAGCGGTAAAACTGCCCTTTGACTGGCGTCCAGAGGAATCTTGCTTCCCATCTACAGCGCAAGGTTGCAGGGGCGCTCATCGATTTTGCTGTTCCTCACCCGTTACCACGTATTTAATTGTAAGTTACAAAGTCACGCCAGAGGGAGGTAAAAGTGCTGGGTTTTAGCTCAGGGAATATGTTGGGTTTTTTTGGTTTTTTTGCATCCCATCAGTACTATCATCGTACACACTAACGTTTGGCTCCCCTGAGAGAGAGAGAGAGAGAGAGAGAGAGAGCAAAGAGTCTTTCTGAAACTGAACGGCGGAATGGAAGAAGAAAATGAAGAAATGAAATCAGCCAGCATCATTTGCATTCAAGTTTTATCTGTGTGGGAGGAGGGCGTTTTTGGGCCTGATAAGGAGAGGGCGTCGCAGACTGCGCTGGAGGTGGAAGGGGAGTTGGTGGTTCAAGGTGTGTGTGTGTGTGTGTGTGTGTGTGTGTGTGTGTGTGTGTGTGTGTGTGTGTGTGTGTGTGTGTGTGTGTGTGTGTGTGTGTGTGTGTGTGTGTGTGTGTGTGCGCGAGAGAGAAAGAGAGAGAGAGAGAGAGAGAATCACTGCTTGAATGTTTTATACCAACTGACTTTGGCAAAGAAGGCAGCTTCTGCAGTTCACTCAGTGTGCGTTTCCCATCGTCCATCCGCTGTGCGAATGTTACAGGAGGAGGACGAGGATGGGAACGATGATTGTCTGCGTGTGTGTGTGTGTGTGTGTGTGTGTGAGGTTGCGGGCGCGGGAGCGGGGGGTTAATATCAGACCAAATAATTAGATTCGCTATCGTCTCGGCGGCAGCAGTGCGGGGATCAGGCAGATTAAAGCCCGGGCTCGGGGCTGGTTAATATTCATGAGGGGACCGGGGTCCGGGGCGAGGGGGCTTAGACTGCGGCTCAAAGACTCTCCTCCGGCTGATTGGGCTTAAGGCGGCACTCTCCACCAAGATGGAGCTCTGCTGGTTGATGCCTGACAGCCTCCTGATAGATGGAGGCGGGGGGGGCTCGATAGTCAGACTTAGACAAAAGGAAGAACGGGCGTGAAGGAGGAGAAAGAGGAGGAGGAGGAGGAGGTGGAGGAGGAGGCGCTAATGCTTGATACAACTGCATCTATGGGGATCTGGAGATCTTTATTCCAGAAGCCTGATGATGGTGATGATGATGATGATGATGATGGTGGTGGTGGTGGTGGTGGTGGTGACCCCGGAGATGTTTGACCCCCTCCGACCCCTGCTCTTTTTCTCTTGCCTCAACTATCTTCCTCGCTCCACTTTATCGCATCTCCACAGTGGGAGTTACCTCACCCTCCGCTAATACTCTTTCCTCCCAGCTTAAGAAACACAGTAACACATAAAAGAGGTCAACTGATTGGCACTTCTTATAGAAAAAAGGAATGAGGAAAGGAAAAAAAAAAACATGCGCGGCCAGATGGGCTGATGTCGCCCCTCGACAGCCCTGAAATGGTCCCCTGTCAAACTAGATCACCATGAGGTGATGACTTTGCAACAAAAAAAAATTAAAAAATTAAATGATTATTAATCAATTTCCCTGTTTCTAATTTATATTTATATTAAAATATGTAGTTTTAGTATAACTCTTGATAAGTGCTTTATCATTGTAGGAGGTGGTGGTGGTGGTAGTGATGACGTTGAATCAGTGTAACCCCCCCCATTCACACGTGACCAGAGTCTGTCTACGGAGGGCCAAGAGTGCCAAAATTAAATACAAAAGTACACAGACAATAATACTTTAATTTCTTATGAATTTGATTGTTTAATGATTAATCAAATTATTGAATACACAATATGATGCATGATTCTATCCTCCCTATGCCGACAGTTCCAGTTTTTATAAAGATAATTATATAAATACAAAAATAAAAATATTTTATTGATTCATTCATTCATGACATATCAAAGGTATTTATTTAATTATGAGCTTATCTAAGTTGGTAGATTTAATTCTGACGCATTTCTTGAGGAGCTGGGCAATAATTGTTTATTTTAATATAGTGTAGAACTTTTTCTCAATTTTAGATGGGTTTATTATTAGACTGCCAACCTGTTCAACCGTCTTTGGTTCTTCTTATTTTTCATTGAGACGTGACCAGGCAGCACCTGCATCTTCTTGATAGCCAGTTGTGGTCATATCAGGTCTGATGGAATGTTTACAGTAGTCTGTGTATCGGCACTCTGCCGCTGCTTCTGCATTGTTCCCTGAATCACAATGCATCAACAGGAGGGTCCCTTTATTCCCAAGGCTTCCTGTCTTCACATCTGATCCCGATAATGGCCAAGAGGGTCTCTTTCTGCTTAGCGCAGTTAGCTTATGCAATTCAAGTTTAGAGATGGTATTGCAGTGAAATTGAATGTTGACATTTGTTAAGAGTAGGGATGTTAACAATTAATTCGATTAATTGTCGATTAAGAATTTAACCGATTAAATTAAATTAGTTGCATTTAATTGAATTTTTTTTTTACACAGGTAGTTAATATCATTATAACAGTGTAGCAGCAGGAAAAAGCAATTCACCTGTAGATGCTGTGATGGTCATAATATACCGAGAACAAGTTACTTTTACAAGTCAACTTAAAGTCAGAGGATAAATGTTTAGGGTGTTTTTACTGTTCTCTTTCGTAAAAATGGGTCACATTGGACCCTCAACATTTTTAAGGGTTAAATAACGACTTCCAAACACATTTTTCATTGGGAAATTTAGGTTCTCAGGAAAAAAATCACAGCTGATCAATTAATCGTTAATCGATCGATAAGGTCAATAAATTGACGATTATTGAATTAATTGATAATTTAACCCAATCCCAGCTGTTTTGACCGAGCAGGCCCCCTAAGTTACAAAAAAGCTCGCGTTTAAGACTTTTTTGCCTTTCTTTCTGTGGTGTGTGCACCACACACACACACACACACACACACACACACACACACACATTGCTACTGAGCTCTCCCTGTTGCCCTATCGTGGTGAATTCCAAAGCTGTGGCCGTGATGAATTAGTCTGAAACAAATTAGCAGTACTTACAGCTCAGACGGCTCCAGCATTGGGTTACAAATTAAAACAAAAGCAGCCATATCTCCACATCAGCGCTAGTTCCCCATGAAATCCAATACACTCTGCCTCGGTCTTCGACGCGCAACAGACTAGGAGGCTTCCTTCCTCTTCTCTCCTCTCCTCTCATTGTCACTGTGTTTCGCACGGCGCATCTTCAACCTTCTGTCTGGTTCTGATCTGTTTGCGGCTAATGTAATGCAATGGACAACTTGTGAAATTGCTGGCCGCGCTGTGTCGTTAGGCTGATACTTGTTTTGGGTTTTGGTGGCATTTGAATTACTAAGCGAATTAAAGCGTTTAAAGGTTAAACTGGAATCTGGCTGAAGGATTATTAATCGCTTACATTGTCCATCATCTGCCATTTACCATTACCTTATAAATAAAACATCAATCAAGACTGACTTCTGAGGAATGTACAGTGGATGATACGGCTCACAAAAATAAATGGCATAAAGTGTCACTCTGTTGCTCAGCCATGATGATACTAAAAGCCCAGTAAAACTGTGTTAGAACCGGCATTCCCAAACCACTGGGTCATTTTATTGAGTCTAATTTCCTTTGGTCAGTCTAGCACCAGGGCAACGGCTTGGTGTCAATTTGTGTCTCAAAAAGACGAGGTTAAAAGTTCACACATTGTTTCAGGAACACAGATGACCCTCAAATCAAGAATATGTTTAAAATAATTCATGAATTGCAGTTTTTTGTTGTTGTTTTTTTTTTACAGTTAAAAGTGTACAATGATTTTCTTGTTATCTAAGAACATAATAAGTGCCCTATATAGAAAAAGGTCATGCCTTTTTCTCTCTCTCTCTTTTCTTTCCCTGCCTGATGATGATAATGAATGTAATGGTCATCTCTGCATGGCCCATCATCATGTCGCCTCACGAGATGAGCCTCTGCATGTAAAGCTGTTGTCATTTTCACCGCATTCTTGTGCGATTACTTGCACGTTTCCGGCCATGTATTTATCGTGGCATGCCTTTCTTTGGATATGACGTCACGCGTCACGGCACTGGTGTCCTCAGCTCATGCAATTGATCCCGTGAGGTCCTCAATTCTCGCACATAATTCGTAAGAAGGCAAACGGGTGACATGCAGTCGGATAAAACATCATGCAGACTTTCAGACTTGGCAGTTTTTCACCAAGCTGTCAGTCACAACGGAAGCGTTTTTTAGGATTCAGTGCTTTGGAAACGCTGCCCCCTGGTGGATAGAACGTTTCTGGCTCTGGGTGTGGGGCACAAATGTTGCCACACAGAACAAGAATAATCATTATTGTGGGTCAGGAAAATGATGTTTGTTGATTTCTCAGATGCTGTTTGTTGTGTTATTATTGTTCCCTGTTGCCTGTCACTGTCACCAGACTGGTAGTGGTGGCAATTATAGGATTATTAGCGGTATTGTAGTATGTGTGTGCGCACAGTGGAGACATTGAGTGAGCCGGTGTGTCCAGAGTGATAGTTGGCGGGAATGCTCCCTCTTCCTCACATGAACAAAGACAAGATTGTACTCAGGTGTGTGTGTGCGTGCGGGTACTCGCCCTCTCATACCTCAACACACGGCGGGCGGGCGGGCGGGCGGACGGACGGACGGATGGACGGACGGACGGACGGACGGACACTGTGTGGTGGCTCTCCACCCCTTTGTTCAGTGTATCCACTGTGGATCTTATTATGGTGGCCACCTGAATAGCTGGCCGTCGACCTCATCAGATCTTCTTTCTCTCCCTCACTCTCTCCCCGGGTCTCTCCTTCTCCTCTTTTATTCCTCCTCTCTTTTTAGCCCCCCCTCCCTCCTTCCCTTATTATCATCTGTGCAGCTTTGTTCAGCCCATGCCCACCTTATTTCCTCATTTCCTTCTTGGGCTGTAATCACACTCTGCTTTCTGCCGTTCTTTTTTTTTTTTTTTATAAACAAAGATTTACAATTGGCCTCATGCTGGTGTGTTACTATTCATTCCCAATTTACGACGTTCATTGCTTTTTTTATTATTCTAAGTTGGACAAAAAGTGAATAAGCATTTGAAATTGAGAACGGTATGAATTTTTATTGTGTTTTTTTTAAGTAATTTGCCATGTTTCTTTTTATCGCCAAGGAAATCATCACGCTGATAAATTGCTATGACAGTTTAATGGTGATTGTGGCTTTCGGTAATCAGAATTTCCTTGTGTTGTGACATTGCAAAGACCTGTCTGGTTTGTCTCTTTGTTTTTGTTCCTTGCAAGGGACAAAAATATATTCAACATTTACAGCTGCGTGAAGTTATGAAGTTGCAGTTACACACTTCAAAATGCACATGTCGCTGTTTTGTTCACCCCTGAATTCCTCTGTGTCCGTCTCTTTGCTCAGAACTCCAAGTTGGCCCTGGTCTGCGAAGATCCCGAGTGTTGGATGAGTCTGCTCCCTCTGACCTCTGACCTCTCAGCAGGAAACTGTAACATCTACAGCCAAGGTGAGCTCATACATTTAGGAGCATCACGTCTGAACTGAAGATGGCGCCCTACAGTGGCGCCTGATTGTAATACCACTGATGTCGACATTACCTGCCTGCATGTCTTACTCAATGGTCATTTTCATTGCACTGTACAAGTCAAACCCTGATTGACTGTCGATCAGACGCACTGCAGCGAACTTGCTGTTGTGAAGTTATTGGGCTCTGTTTGCTGTTTCCTACCCAGCTGTTTAGAATCTATCAACCTACTGTCACTCTATCCTCATATTAGTAAAGTGATAGCAGAATTAGTCCCTCAGTAATCAATCAACAAGCAACAGTTTTGTAATACTAGCATCACTGTTACACTTAGATGTGTCAGTTAAAAAGTTGTTGTTTTTTTACGTGTGCACATAAATGCCACATTTAAATCATTGTACACGATAGAAGCTCTGTCTGTGTTTATTATATGCACGTTATTCTGAATAATCAGAAATGGAGTGTCTCAGTACCACTTCCATGACTGACAGGTGACAGTAGTTCCCAGTCACGAGAGCAGCCTCTGTGTTTCCAGGTGGCCAGTTGTTCTGTAAGGTGACCAAAGAGCTCACGGCTGGTGAAGAAC
The DNA here is from genome assembly GCF_046127955.1 of Nelusetta ayraudi. Lineage (NCBI taxonomy): Eukaryota > Metazoa > Chordata > Actinopteri > Tetraodontiformes > Monacanthidae > Nelusetta > Nelusetta ayraudi. The sequence continues at coordinate 1,285,116 of NW_027466121.1, read as the reverse complement.
TCTTGGCCTCCCTATCGCCTCCCCTGGATTCCTCTTCCTCCTCCTCCTCCACCTCTTCCTCACTGGGCCAGCTCTCTCCTGCACTCAGCCTCATCGCCCAGAAACAACCTGCCGTCAAGGAGGAGTCACTGTACCCGGCGGCGCTGCACTCAGACATCCAGCTTCTTCCTCAACAAGCTGGAATGGCCGCCATACTGGCAACCGCCATTGTCAACAGTGAGTTTTGTATAGAATGCACAGGAACAGTGTTTCACTTGTCGACCGGGTTGATGAGTTGGATTTAGTGGATGCGGAAGATGGTGCACTTCTCAGAGAATAAAAGTAACAAAGCAGGAATACTTCACTACCACACTTAAGTACTACGAGCCCACTACAAGTACCACTACTTCACTGGAGCCCACTTTTTTTCTCCTGCTTCCACTTTTGCTCCAGTAGGTATTTTCATTGAGGTTAATATGTTAAGTCTAATTATGTAGCAGTATTGCTACTCATTACAATTGGCGGTAGATGGCTCTACCACTGACCGCAAGCAGATTTGGTGAAGCTGGCTCATCATTGGCTGATCTAACTACCTTATCACAACATTGTGTAAAGTTTGCTTTTGCTCTACCTATTGGGTTGCAGCTACAGAACCCTCCTGACCTCTTGACATAAGTCCGGACTGCTTTCTTCATCAATTTGAATAACATATTAAATCTCAATACTTATTGCTTTTACTTACAATACTTCACTATTGAATTTTAAAAGTACAGAAATATTGAATCACTTGAGCTTTAACTTCTACTGAAGTTATTTTTCGATACGGTGCCTTTCTTTCCACTCAAGTCTGGGTCTATTTTTACCGTGTACATTTCTGGCACTACTGATAAAAGAAGTTGTGTTCACTTTGGCCATAAGATGGCACTGTTGCACCTTAGTGATTAACACTACTCCATTAATGGCTGTCATTGCTATTCAGATGCGTTCATACTTGTAATATCAGTTTTTTAGCAGTTGTGTCTGTGCATATGTGTAAAATATGAAAATGTTCAGCTAATTTATAAAAGTAACAAGTAACGCTATCCTTTATTATTAAATATGTTGGGTTTGAGGTGCGTTTTGTGCGGAACCTCTCTTTACGCCTGCGTTTGTCCTTCCAGAGGACATTTTCCCTTGCAAAGACTGTGGGATCTGGTACCGCAGCGAGAGGAACCTGCAAGCGCACCTCATGTACTACTGCGCCAGCCGTCAGAAGCAGCCCGCCGCAGCCTCGTCCCCTCCGCAGGACAAACCCAAGGAGTCCTACCCCAATGAGCGCATATGCCCCTTCCCACAGTGCAACAAGAGCTGCCCCAGTGCCAGTTCCCTCGAGATCCACATGCGCACCCACAGCGGTAAGAGCCAGACCAAAGAGACGTCATCGGCATGATTTCCTTCTAACTTAATGATTTTTTTTTTTTTAAACCATTTTACTCTTCTGTCCTTCCTCAGGTGAGCGTCCGTTTGTCTGTCTCATCTGTCTGTCAGCCTTCACCACAAAAGCCAACTGTGAGCGCCACCTTAAGGTCCACACGGACACGCTGAACGGGGTCTGCCACGGCTGCGGCTTTGTCTCCACCACCAGGGACATCCTGTACAGCCATCTGGTGACCAGTCACATGGTCTGTCAGCCTGGTTCTTGCAATGAGGTTTACTCTCCAGGGCCAGGCCTTCCCAAGCTGCCCCTTACCACTGGTGAGTCTCGCTCTCGCTGTTTAATCCGTCAATTTGGATTTAATCACTAAATTTGACGAGATCTCCAGTCAAGTCCAACATAGATTTGGCTCTCCATCCAAATGTATTCCAAGCAATTAAAGGTCATTTCAAATTTAGGGCACTGTCTGGCAGGCTTCCTTTAAAAATTGTGGCGCAAGATGGCAGCTCACTTAGGAGCAAGACCCTTATTGCTCTGTGTATATTCCTGTCAGAGGTTGCGTTAATCGAATATTTTCCATCATTGGCAGGGTTTTTTTTTTTAACTTTGACGGAAAAATCTGAAGGCCATCTGTCATTTTGACAGATTGCAATTCACACCCCTGACCACTTCGTTGCAACGGAAGTGGTAGTTGTAATTTTAGTGTCCAGTGTGGCAGCAGAGCGCATATTCAGCCTGGAGAATGACATAAAAACAGCCACGAGGAGTTGTCTGTCAGAGGCATGTTTCACTCTGTTCATATGTAGCTACTGAAACCACAGTCAGTTGTTTTTGTCACTGCGTGTGAAGAAAAAGTTAAATGTTCATCTGCTTGATACAGTTTGGATTTTCTGTTCTGCTAACTTTAGACTAAATATTATAATATAATTAAAAATGAATGTGTTTGAATATGTCTTTCATTTAAAAAATTAAAGTGACATAATGGGGTTATGATTGGATTTTGATGATCCTGTCAGTCAAAATGACTGAAAAGTCTTATGTGTGACGGTTTTTATTTATATATATAACAATATACATAGAACAAGGGTTTGTTGCTCGCCTAACAGCGCGGTTCGTATTTAGGGTGAACGCTCACGTCCTCAAATAAACCAAGGACAAAGAAGATAGACAAGGTATCCAGATTTGGGTGCGCAGGCCACTGTAGTTCACAGGCAAGTTTAGGAGAGGGAGAAAGAGTAAAAGAGAGCTGCAATCCAAAATGTCACTACTTGATGTCACCGCTTCTTCTTCACAAAATATTATGCTCTTAACCTTTTAGCTTTGACCAATATAAAAATCATAAATAAAGCCAATTTTTACACCCTGGACCTTTAACTACTTTTTTTCCTTCTTTTTCCTCCCGGAACAGGACTGAGTCCAGGGGACTCTGGTGTGGTGCTCAAGTGCCAAGTCTGCGGCCACAACTCCGACTCCCCCGCCCAGCTCCAGCAGCACGTGAGGACGCACCTGGAGGTCAGGGTGCCCGGCGAACGGAGCCCCACCCCTCGCCAGAGCACGCCGTCGTCGGTGGACGGCAGCCAGCACCAGCCATCCCCCCAGGCCAGGGAACCGGCTGGCTCCTCCAGCCCAGGAGCCAACGGCAGCTCAGCCACACCCCGCGGTTGCAGTCCCACCGACGTCCACCATGCCGCCGCCCAACTCCGAATCAAAGAGGAACCTCCTTCGGATACGGAAACGGAAGAAAAGATGGAGATTCACAGGAACGGCGAGGAGGGGCCGGCCGGCGCTGAGGACGCGGCTCCAGAACCGAGAAGAAACTCGAGCGACGGCCGGAGCAACAACTTCTCTCACTCCCCGAAGAGCCCGGCGCCGGCCAGCATCAAGGCCGAACCGACCAGCCCCACACCCGGTTCCAGCCCCGCCCACTTGGGAGGAGCCATGCTGTTACCTCAGTACATGTTCAACCCGGAGGCGGCCATCTTGCCTCAGGCCTCGGAGATCCTGGCCAAGATGTCCGAGATGGTGCACAGCCGACTGAAGCAGGGCCAGACGGTTCCTCCCGCCAACCCGGCGGCGGCATTCTTCCCCCCGGGGCCGACGGCGCCCACCACCGCCGCGGCCACTCCGCCCCACAAGGGGGCGACCTGCTTCGAGTGCGACATCACCTTCAACAACATCAACAACTTCTACGTGCACAAGCGGCTGTATTGCTCCAGCAGGCACCACGCAGACGGCGCAATATCGGCGCCGGCCCCCGTCAGGGAAGCCGCCAGCGCCGGACGTGGTCCCTCTGTGTCGCCGCAGGGGGGCGCCGGAAGCAGGGCAGCCTCCGCCTCGCCGTCCGGTTCGGACCCGGCTGACCTAAGGAGGGTGGCGGAAGGCGGCGCCGACCCGGCCGACTCCGCCGAGATCGCCGGCGGGAAGGAATCGTCGTCCTCGTCCGAGGGGGAAGGTGCTGCGAGCACCGGAGGAGGTGGGGTTAGTGGCGGTGGAGCAGTTGGCGGGGAGAGAGCGAGCGACGGCAGCCAGAGTCCCGCCAGTGAGGACCCGGAGGACTCGGACCCCAACAAGACCTTCTGCGGGGCCTGCAACATCCGCTTCACGCACCACGAGAACTACACGGTGCACAAGCGCTTCTACTGCGCGTCGCGCCACGACCCGTCCAACCAGCGCTCGACACACACGGCCAAGGCTGCGGCGGCGGCTTTGACGGCGGGTGCGGCGGGCGGCTCAGCCTTCCTGCCGCAGCCCATCCGCACCCGCAAGAGGAAGAAGATGTACGAGATCCACATGGCCAGAACGGAGGCGCTGGCTGCTGCGGCCGCCGCCGCCGCTGCGGCCGCCGCCTCGGCCGTCAAGCGGGAACTCTCCCCGAGTGGCGGCTCCAGCCCCGAGGGCGACGGCCCCATCGACCTGAGCAAAAGGCCACGGCTGCGGGAGGTGGTCGCCGCCGCCGCCGCTGCCGCCCTGCCGGCGCTGCCGCTCAGCGACTACCACAAGTGTACGGCGTGCAGCATCAGCTTCAACAGCATCGAGAACTACCTGGCGCACAAGACGTACTACTGCCCGGCCACCACACTGCAGCCCCACACGCTGGAGCAGCTGCACCGGCTCAAGAGCTCGTCGTCCACCTCCCCCAAGAGCCGGCAGGCGGGTCACCCGGACCCGCCACCAATCCCCCTACAGCAGCAGCAGCACCCCCTAGAGGCCAAGGCTACACCCGCCGAGTGGGCAGCTCAGACCCGGGCAGGGACGACCTCGTCCTCGTCCTCGTCCTCGTCGCCCAGCCCGCTTTCCTCCTCCCTGCCGCCCCCCAGCACCACGTCCTCGCCCCAGACCGCTACCAGGGGCGCCAGCAGTGGTCCCGCCTCGCCGCAGGTGGCGTGCCCATACTGCCCCAGCAGGCTGCCGGGCGGCGAGCTGATGGAGCACTTCCGCAGTGCCCACGGCCTGCTGGTCACCACGATGGGACGAGAGGCGAGCAGCGGCAGCCTGGGTCTCAGCCCCACGGGGGGCGCCGGCGAGCCCAGGCCGCTTTCTAGAGTCAACGGGCAGGTGAGGAGCGGCGCCGCTTCGCCCTCCGCCTCCCCGCCGCCAACCAACGGCGGCTCGTGGACCGAGGACGGGCCAGCACCGGCATCGCCCCGGTCCGTGTCTCCCTCCAGGGCGGCTCCCCCTCTGACTCTGTCTCCCGCGTCTGAGGCCTCCAAGGAGGCGTCGCGCCACCTCCCGAGCAAGCCGGCGGCGGCGCTGTTTAACCCGCAACCCACGGCGGCCAACCCCGCCCCAAAAACGGCGGCACTCCCCTCCCCTGCCGTGCAGAACGGCAACTCGCGCTTCTGCCGCCTGTGCAACATCAAGTTCAGCAGCCTGTCCACGTTCATCGCACACAAGAAGTACTACTGCTCGTCCCACAGCGCCGAACACGTCAAGTGAGGGAGGGGGACGGTGGGTCAGGGGGGGTCCCCCTCCTGTTTTTTTATCTAGAACCCTCTCCTATCTGGAACCTGTTGGGAATAAAGACACTCTTCCTCAACCTGAAGTTCAGAAAGCTCAGAGTCCCGCCGTCTTCTCCTCCTCCTCCTCCGCCTGCCGGGGAGCTACAGCGGCCGAGGTGGCGGCCAGGTGCCAGGAGGGGGCGCTCATATTAACCGATGACTGTTACACACCTACTGGGACTTCATGCTGAGACTGCAGGTGTTGTTACCAACATTTCTTTTACTGATATTCCCGTCTTCATATGGGTCAAAGTGTGTAAAAATTGAAGAAGAAGAAGAAAAATTTGCTGAGACAGACACTACCTACACAACCTGTTGTTCTCTTGACCCCGATGTTGCTCTCATTTGTTGCTCTGTCCCTCACCAGTACTCGTACAGTACAAGCTCACGTACCACTCCTTGGCCTCACAATAATATTGTTGGACAATCGGAGGAAAAAAAAAAAAAAAACGTGAATGTGCCCAAACTCATGTGTTCACCCTCTCCTGTCTTGAATTGAATTTCTAAGGGCAGTAATTAAATTCTTACTGTCTGCGGCATTTTTCTGATGGATGATAATTCGGTAACGTTTGTCGTCCGCTACGATAAATCTCCCGTCTTTTTCTCCCGAGCTCTTTATGTTCCACACGCCGTAACGGAGGGATCGTTTCTGTTGTGCGGAAAAGACTTGATCATTGTGAACAGTTTTTATTATCTGTGCATAGTGGATGATGTCTGATTTCTATATCGCTTTTGGTTTGAACACTGGCTCTTTATTGCTTCCGAGTGAAATGAAAGCATTTTTAGCTTTACAAAAAAAAAAGTGAGAGAGGAAATAGCTGGTCACAATGTTACTAATTGCTGAAGGATTATATTTTGAAATGGACAGATTTTTTTTTTTATTATTATTTTTGGTTTCATACACATTTTTTTTTTTCGTTTTCTCCTTAAAAAATGCAAATGGAAAAAAAATAGGTGAAATATTTATCCTCTATCTTTTTTGTCCTCGCTGATTTCACGTCAACAGAGAACTACCTACCTGGTGTCTGAGAGTATTTGTATTTTTTATTTGTATATTTTTCATACTGTTGGGAAGGAACTATTTGAATCCGGGCGTGTGAAGTGTATTTTCTAAATGTAGATATTTAATATCACTGTGGACACACTGAACGCATTACTTTAGAAGGTAGTGTCTGGTTTATTATTATTTTGTGTTTTCTTTATTGATGGCAAGGTTAGAGACATGAGTATGTTTGACATACAGACACATTCACAACTTGTTGCTGATCCTCACAATGATTAGACTGGATAGGCCTCCTTGCTTACCTGTTCCACAATTAGAAAGAAGCACTTCTAACACTGATTTTTTTTAAATATATATATTATGTATACCTCCATAATTTAAAAATTTCTATCAAAAGCCCAGTTAGTTTTCTTTCTGTGTTTTGCAGGATTCTGATGTTGCTCAGTTCTTATTAAACAGACCTCAACCATATTAATTCGGCCATAAATACACATCTCAGAATTTCAATTATTTCATGCACAGCAGAGAAAAATGATATATTAGATTAACACACACACACAAAGTTAAAGATAAGTACATAGATACTCAGCTCTTAGTTTGGCCTTCGTACGTGTGGAAAAAACTAAAGCACACACTCCAGCACAGTTTATTTTTTCACACCTTCCTATGCTGCTGTTGTGCTTGCGACACTTGAAAAAACTGTGAAATGCTTTCACCCGTGCAGGCTTCATCTGATTGACAGGAGGGCAAGGTGGCTGGGTGGGTGTTTGAACAACCTGCTAAATTTGTTACACAACACTTTATCAGGATATTACTGTGACCACTGCAGTAGATATATAGTCATAAACTCAATGCGTCGTCACGGTCAGTACAGAAAACATGGATCAGGTGTCATCTTGTGTTGTTAGTTTGTTTTTTGTCTGCTGACATCAGTCAGTGAACCCCAACAAATTACAATTTCACAATTCAGTTCTGTCCTCGTCCCTTCCTTAAAAAAAAAAAACATAATTTTATTTATGTTCAACCTATCAGTATGTCGCCGAAAGAAGAATTCAAAACAAATGTAAAAGTGAAGGATTTTTACTTGTTGATTTGCTGCAGAGACTTAGGCAGCAATGCATCAACTCTTAATTACTATAGAGTGTTTACAGTCGTGCCACTTTACCTCGTTCAGTTCTTAAGAGAATGGAAGGACAGAGTAAAAGGCGAAGGCACGTCAGCCCACGTCATGAAGCGAGAAACTCACCCGCGTATTGTCATTTCAAATCGCCCCCATTTAATTGCACTGTGTTGTAAATGTGCTGAATGTTTTAGTTTTAGGGACTTTTCTTTTGTTAATGTATTTATGATTTGCAGAACTTTTTCCCAGTTATGAGTGCGTCTATGTTCCACCTTGAAATGTTTAATGACGTGTCCTCTTTCTCACAGAAGACTACTTCTCCTTTCATCGTTGCTAATTTCTTTTGGGTTTTTTGGCAAATAATTCCTTTGATAATCAATCCGTAATGGAGTAAATCACAATGAATGTCGAGGCTTTTGTGTTCACTTTTTCTTTTTTTTTTTTAAGTTTTACTTCAGTTTCACTACACTCTTGTCCAAACTATGCATGGGAAATAAAAGAAAAAAGAAGTTCTGAGCAACAGTAACTCGGAGTGATTTCTTTTAGTGGCTTTTGTTTTGGTTCTTCCTCTTTCCTTCTTCACACCCACGCGCAGCCTCCATCATTAACCTGTGTGGGGGGGACCTTCCTTTTTGTCATCGTTTGAATCATCGTTACTGTTGTGGAGACTCAAGAAATCACTGCCTTTCATAGGTATGTTTCAAGTGCGATGCGAGTGATGCTCTCTGAGGAAGCAAGGCTGAATGAGTCATCAAACCTCTTCATTGACGGTGCATGTGCACGGAAGAAAAGCTTGATGTGCCCCCCCCATGCAGACCTTCCGGCTGCTCCAGTCAATAGCTAAGTGCCTTAAGCGGCTTTTGCAAGTTTCTAAGGTACATTCGTGGTCTTGTGTTAATTTGAGTCAGGGCCAATTTATTATCACTGCTGAGGTGTGAAAAACAACAAACAGAATTAGTCCTCTCTTACCAGTTTTTCCCCTTAATTTAATTTATGATTTTTATGTTGGTAAAAGCTTAACATGCAGACCATAAATATGTTAATAAAAGTGTATACTGACAGTACAATAAAGGCAATTTGGTTTCCCTACCATTAGAACGATTCTTATATGTATATAAGAGGGCAAGGGCAAGGGTCTCTTATAAGGCAAGGGTCTCACTCCCAGTTAGCTGCCATTTTGCGCCGCCACATTTCTAAGGAAGCCCGGTATGGACAATCCAGTCCACCTGACATCACATTTTGTATTTAGGATGAACGCTCAAATCCTCCAATAAACCAATGAAGAAGAAGGTGGACGAAGTATCCAGGTTTGTGCTTGCAGGTCAACGTAGTTCACTGGCAAGCTCGGGAGAAGGAAGGTACGGAGTTCCTAAGGGGGCTTAAATGGAAGTGCACTGCAATCTAAAATGTAACCACTTGATGGCACTATGTCGTCTTTGAAATTTCCAAATTTTACGAAATTAACCTTTAATGTCCACTTTCAGGGCGATACAGTGGCGCAGTGGTTAGCGCTGCCGCCTCACAGCAAGAAGGTCGTGGGTTCGATTCCGGGCCTTGGACCTTTCTGTGTGGAGTTTGCATATTCTCCGTGGGTCCTATCCTCCTCCTCCTCTGCACGTTTCCAAACCAAATCTACCATTTTTTTCTCTGCCACCGACTCTGAACCACACAACATTGCTGCTCTCATTTTCTCTCATTATGTACAAATGACCTTTCATTCTCATTGATGCTCTTTTATTGAACATCGTACCTGAGATTTTTCTGCACCTGTTCCACCCTGCTTGCACATACTTCTTCACCTCTGTATTTCACTCCTCTTCACTCCGGACCCATGTTTCTCAACTGTGCCTCAACTCAAAGAATCTGTGCTTTATAGTGTGGTTGGGATGACAGTAACTGTAACAACACACTCTTAAAGGTAAAGTGTGTTATATTTGGAGATTTAGAAGAAAAAACAGCGACATCGAGTGGTGACATTTCAGATTTCAATGTCTTTCACTCTTTCTCCCCCTCCTGAACATGCCAGTGAGCTACGGTGGCTTTAAACGCAAATCTCCAGAGTATTTTTTACCATCCATTACTGTAATGCTATCCTAAATATGCTGATCCACAGTCTGTAGGTTTGATTAGATCTTTGGTCCATTTCTGTGGTTTGTGGTTGTCACTGACAAATCCTAACTGCCCTTTCACACAAAACATCCTGCCAAAAATTAAGACTGATAATATGAAGATGGCTGTTAGCATTGTTCAATATGCGCCACCACTTTACACGGACATTGTGTGTGGAACACTGCGGAGAAGTCACAGAGCTGAGAGTCACACTTTAGCTAACACCCAGTTCGGAGTCACCGCGTGACCTAAGATACACGTGTTGGAACAATGCGAGTCCGAGTCCGCACGCCCACTGGAGGAGGCATGACATCCATGGCGAGAGAAACGATACAAACATAAATGTAAGAAAGAAAGAAAAACATCATGTGACTGCTGTGGCAACATGAATCTGAAATAGATGCCACGCAAGAGCTGACATTTTTGTTAATGTCAGGAGCCACTACAAACCGGCATGTTCAAGTAATTATGTTTCAAAACATAAAGTTTTGACGCTGCACATCTCAAGTGTTGGACGCAAAATGTCAGACCATGACTGAGCAGGATTTCTAAAACATATTTGCACTTTCATGTTTTGTGTTTTCTAGCTTTAGTCAAGGCTTTCATTTTCCCTCCGAAGGTTGCGTCTGACATCTCCTCTCTATTGTTTTTTTCCCCCCCACTTATAGTTTGAGTCGCCACTTTGGTGAGAGTGCTTTTGCCTTGCAAGCTTTTCCAAGCAAAAAAGAAAAATGGATGTCATTGTCCATTCCGGTGCAGCGAACAAGAGTGAATGCATAGTCGAGCCTGGAAACAATTATTGTTGATCACTTCAATCAGTGAGCAGTTTATATGCAGTTTATATAATAGAATTAGAGCAGTTACATCTACAAACTGAATTTGCTGCCGTACTGCACTGAAAAAATGCTTATATTGTAAATTGCTCCATAACTTACTAGCACTATATAGGAAGTTAGTTATACTGGCTATATCATTCCAATGCTCACATTTACAGAGAGAATTTGAGAGAAACTGATGAAGTTGATTCAAAATGAAAAGCAAAAAGCAGAACATGTTTATTCTTCTTCTCTAGCTTCACTGCTTTTAAGCCCTGCTACCACTTTTAACTGTAATTATAACTGCATTCACGAAATATTAACAAAAGCGACATGATGTTGTGTTGGTCAGCACCGTCATTCATGCACATGTACGTGATGCCACGTATGTGCTAAAAGTTGAGTCAAAGTCTGCCATAATCTACTCTGCACTGTCGGCTCTCTAATATTAATTATAAATTCAAGCTCAAGCGTCTCCATGTGTAGTTGTCATGGAGTTGTGCGGTGCGCACATTTCACAGATTAAATCTTTCCATCCGTTCAAAAATAGACAGCTGTTCCTCTCTCCCTCCCTGTTCCCCGCTTCACGCTGTTTCCATGGTGAACATTAACAAGTGACTGCTTTAGACCTGCTCTGTCTTCTGATGTTTCTTTTTTTTTCTTCTTCCCCCCCCACATTCTTTTGAGCTAACATTGTGAGTAATCCACAGTGTGGCAGCTCCCTGTTGCGCTCACTTCCTACAGGGACCAGAGACGGGTTCCGCCGTGCTTCTGTGTCCATACCAACAGACGCTCGGCGATGATTCAAAATGTCAAACCCATCGACACCAACACTTCATGCATCATACCGGCACCCAGGCGGCACAGAAAAAAAAAAAGAAAAGAACGGGTGCACTGTAAAGAAAAGGCTGTGCCAATGTTGTGAGGCACAAATTTCATATCATTTAAAGCAGTCAACTGGTTACAACAAATCTCGGACAAATCGCTTTCATAATTTGATTTATTTTGGTTTTTAAAAAAGGCTTTTGTATGTTTATGCTCTTTCCTGAAACTATAGTTGTCTTATGTTTTGGATGTACGTTTTATCATCTGATTCCCCAGCAAGATATAAGTGCATAACTCCCATGGCCTTCAAACACAAAGTGATTGTGCCCGGTAGGGAAATCAATAATTGGCTTCCTATGCTGACCCCTGACTGTGAGAATCATTAAATGTTCAACAGAAAACAAGCTGTAACCTTTAGTTATTCCAAAAATGGACATGTAAGGTTGTAGTTCGGTCTGAACCTTGAAGCAAACACAAGCAACATTTATGTGAATTCAGGCTGCATTTTTTTGAGGAACTTTTTGAGGATCGAAATTAAACTTTCATGAGAGGATGGATTTAGGGTTGGGGTTATAGTTGGGGTTAAACTTGGATTTAGGATTGGAGTTGGGGTTAGGGTTGGAGTTGGGAGTTGGGGTCAGGGTTGGAGTTGGGAGTTGGGGTTTGGTTCGGGTTGGAGTTATGGTTGGGGTTAGAGTTGGGCTTCAGGTCAGGGTTGGGGTTGGAGTTATGGTTGGGGTTAGAGTTGGGCTTCAGGTCAGGGTTGGGGTTAGTGGTAGAGTTGGGGGTTGGGACGAAGGCTTTTGTGATTTCTATTTCAGATATAAACCTTGGTGGTAACCAATCCGCTAGTTGCCAAAGTGCAAAATGCATCTGGAACACTGTTGAAGAAGCCACACCTTGTGTTGTTTGTTGTTTGCACACTTATGCAAGATGACTGTGGCAAAATAATGGCTGTTTTGTAGAATAACCACTGAAATTAGAAATACAAGATTTACACATTGCATTTATAATCTACTTTATTTCTTCTTAAATTTATTTATAAGTAATACATGAATATATCTATAAATAAAAGACACATGAGACAATATATCCTGTAAACAATTGGTTCTGCATGGCCAATACATAAAAATGTTTCTTTTATTGTGTCACAGACAAGATTTTTGCCATGCATGATTTATTTATTTATTTATTTATTTATATATATATTTTTTTAATGATAACCAACAACGAATTGCCAAGTAGATTATTTGGTATTTCAGCATTAGCCAACTAAGAGGTAAAAGAAACAAGACAAACAAGTCACCATTTTGGGAACCTATTGCCATAACACTAAATTTACATGAGTTGATACATTGTCCTTAACTATTAGTACCTGGTGTTTTGAGATCTGTTGGAGTTTCATTTAACCTTGTTCAACAGCATGCATGTATAATAAGTGGGTCAAGAGGCTCTGTTTTGAAAGAAATAATTATACAAAACATCAAAAAGAAAATCCTTTTTTTGTGTTCATTTGGTTCCTAAATAAGATACAGCGGTAAGTAAGAATTTGCTTTGCATAAAATGTGGACATAAAAAGGGGAAAATAACAAAATTTTAAACATTCACATCAAAACGGTAATAATTACGGTTCACTATGGAAAGTCAATGAGTAGTCTCATTTATAAAATGTAATGTTTTGTAACATGAAGCAAATAGTCACAACTACTTTCCTGAATATATCACTGGGTGGAGTTTTGGAGTTACTTCATTTTTAACTCAAATAAAGAAGTTTCTGAGATTTGGTTATTAAAAAGAAACATCACTATCCACCACAAAGTCTATTTCGATTATGGACGTTGGCCTCTGCTCATTAAACATAACTGTCTTATTCTTCCTACTGGGGAGTTTTTCTTGGCCGCTGTCATTCCTTGCTTGCTCTGGAGAGATCAGTTGGTCTCCCTTTGATTGTGCAAAGCGCATGGAGGTGACAATAGGGATTATGGCCAATAGGCCAATTTGCCAAAATGTTAAATTATCCCTTTAAAGTTACACTGAAACAGCACATCTACATTGTTTGGTACAATCACATATTGCAGTCGCACATTCAAGATATTTTATAGTACATTGACAATAAATATCTTTAACTCAGTAAACATTTACTAGCATTTTGAAACCATTTCACTTTAACCATTAACAGTGTAAGATGTAATAATAAATAATACATTATTAAATAGTTTGTCCATCATTACTGCCAGACAATAGAAGGAGTTTTAAAGAGAATACATACTTCCACTTGACACATAGCAGACATGACGTGAAACTACTAACTCGGCTAAAACTGGCGCTCACTCTACAAAATCAGTCTCCACCATATGCAATTTAGCAGTAACTGCAGAATAATACAATAATGGAAAAAGCCCTGTGAGAAAGATACAATCTGAGCTGAGCCAATGATTTTTGAGGATGAAAAGCCTTTTTTGGAATGAAAGAAAGAAGATAATTTCCTTACCCACAGCTTAAAACAACATGTAGGAGCTAATTTCTATTTACAGATTTACATAGCAGAGAGAAAATTAAATCTGCTCATTGATTAACCATGTACATCATTCTCACAGAAATGTCCCATCCCAAGCCATAACAAGCGACTTCAAGTAAATATTGTGATTAAAAAATCAGTACAACACAGGACACATTACTAAAAACATTAAAAGTTGAAAGTCATTTCATTTTTCACTCTTAGTGCGGCTACAAGGGTTTTTATATTTTCAAATAATGTTTGATAGAATTTCACATGAGTAATGCAACATACACAAATTACATAAAGAAAAAAAATCTGTTCACGACTGGAAATATTATCAGAGTGCTCAAACAAACATTTCTGCCTCAATCATCTTACAATACACTGCAATGCAATGCTGACAGTTATCTCACAAATTACACAATATTGCAAAAGGGCAACTGGATTAGCATGACAAAGACACAAGCCTGCCGGGACAAATCTCATTCACAAATTAAAGGGTACGCCGACTCATGAGAACTTTTCAAACCTCGTACTGGAGCCACAAAAAACCTGCTATTTCACAAAGTGCAGCATCTCATTTTTAAACTCATATACAGCGGGGATGCAATTTTAAAAATCCTCCCCCCGGTAATGACTAATACTGATCAAGTATTAGTCATTACCTGGAAAGGTTACGTGGTTTGGAAAACAATATAAGTCTTTGTGGCAAGTTCTTGCTTTCATTTACATTTTTTTTTTTATGTTAAGGGAATGTTTTATTCCAACACATTTACTGGTACAAAAAAAAAAAATATGTAAAAAGTGCCGTACAGTGCATGCTTTCAAAGGCAAAACACTTTCATATACAGAAGAAACCATTCACGGAGCAAATTAGATTTAATAAAATATCAATACAATACAGAACTGTAACTTCATAACGTCCAGTGGGGGCAAAAGTCAGCTGCGACAACACAAAGGCCTTGTTTTGACTCAAGAATGATGACTTCTTTTCAGGGTAAATCTTTTTGAGCATATTAGAATATTAATGTACAGTACAAGTGTAGAAAATCTTTACACATTCGCACCTTTTGTGGCAACTGCAGCCTGACAGACCTTGGCATTCGAGCAGCCAGTTTTTCCAAGGTAATCTGATGAGATTTCAGCTCATGCCTCCTGGACCGTGCAGTACACTTGATGGAGTGTGCGAGTCTACACCGTCAAAGTGCTCCCACAACAGCTCAGTGGAGTTTAGCTTTGGAGACGCTGCCGGCCACTCCACTGCAGTCGCAATGATGCTCCGCTGCTTGTTTTAGTGAGTGTGTATTGGAGTCATTATTCTGTTTTAGGATCAAATTGACCCCAGTCAAGTTCTGTCCACAGGGTGTGGAACGATGTTGGTTGTGACAGCCTTCCTTACTCCAGGGACGATGCCGTCGACACTGGTGTTGGACTGGTACTAAAAGATTTTAAGTTTCCTTAGGATTTCCAGTTTTACATAGCCTACAGGTCTCTAAAGAAAGTCTGCAAACAACTATTTATGCTTCAGATACTGAACTAAGCCGAAGAAGCCATGCTCTCTAATTCATACAGTGTTTTGGTTTTTGTTTGGTTTTTGCTGTACAACACAATTGCAAATAGGTTTACTAATACTCAAATAGCCTAAACACGCACACACACGCAGACACACATTTTCATTTTATAGTTGGTTGTCTCTGATAAAGCTAAATTTAGTATAGTAGCTATAATGACCAAAAACAGCAAAACTTTTAGACTGTACAAACAAGTCGTAAAAATTTGTGGATTAATCTGAATTAATCTGGGGGTTAACTGTAACACGTTCTCACTTTTTGCATTTTATTTCTACTGTGGGATTTTGGGGTTCTGTAAACTGTTTCCAATTCTGCCATAAAATCCTTATCATGTCATGAACTAGGATGTTAGCTATTCATTTGTAGCATCCTTAGTCGAAAGGCTAATGGAATTGCTTGGTGGGGGCTTCTCCTGTTTCTCATCAGGAGTTACAGGTGCAGCCAGTGTAGAAGAATCCAGCGCCACGTCACCGGATGATTCTTCTCTTTTGACTTTTGCCGTCTCCTGATGACTGCTTCCATTTAGTTTAGCGGTCACGTCGGAGGCGAGGCTCAGGTTGATTCCCCTTGCTTTTTCATTGGTTCCATTGAGATCTACCTGAGTGCGGGGGTACCGGACTTGAGCGTTAAAGCCGACTTGAATCATCGATGGCATCCTCTGATTTCCCTCCGGCCGTTGGCAGTGGTACAGCCCCCGAAATGCAGAGCGGAATTTCTGAGACATGGCGTTGTATATGACGGGGTTTATCGCGCTGTTGGCGTAGATGCACGTCCGACAGAACAGCACAAACCAGGCGTTCAGGTAGGGCGTCGTCACGAAAGAGTTTATCAAAACCAGAGTCCTGTAAGGCATCCAGAGCAGGGCGAACAGGATCACTATGACCGCCAACATCTTTGTTACCTGAGAGAGAGAGGAGAAACACAGACACACTTCATCAAACGCCTTGAAGTAAATCCTCGGCCAGTGATGATGAAATCAATTCCATGTGGGAACAAACTTGCTCACAGAAGACCCAAAACACAAGAGACCATTTTGTCAAGATATCTTGAAAAAAACGAAGTGGAGTACAATCAATGAAAAAGCAAAATGTCCAGTTCCTAAAAATATGTATTTCTCTTTTAAAAATTTAACTTAGATCTCAAAGTAAAACAGAAAGTAAGGTTTAGTTAATTAAACTAAACCTAACTAATTGAATTTACATAATTGAATCTAATTAAAGAGTTGATTTATGAATTATACACAAGTAGATAGATGACGCTTTATCTCATGAGTATAAAAAGGTATATGTGGGATTGCTGAGCGTGTACTATATTTAGTTGAAATATGCTTAAACAGCGTTGCTTTATGTATGTTCGGGTCATCGGGGTCTATTTTGCTGTAGTTTGTGTCTTTTATTGCATCATTTCCCATATTATTTTGAAAGTCTTGTCTTCCCCACGTGTTGTCGCCACCTCTCCACCTCCAGTATTCTTTTCCCGCCAACTGAGATTACCCTGCCCCACCCTGATGTGTTGGACCTCATTCTCCCAACACTCATCCAAAATAGCTGTTCTCTACTTGACCCTCATTGCCAGATTGTCTTGTCCCCTGTGTCGGAGTTTCAGCACTCTTCCACTTGTCCTTTGTGTATTGCCTGAGCCCGTCCATCATTTTCTGCCGGTTGCCTTTGTACCTCTGTCTGATTGTGATTGATTAACCTGTTTGTGACCCGCTGCTTCTATCAAACAGGCTGTGGTTTGATAAAGTCCATTATGACACTGCATCATTGTGTCCTCTGCCTCGGTTTAACTCAAACACTGGCTGCTGAAATTCTGTATTTTAACAAAGAGATGTATCTATGAATATATGAAGTAGGATATTATTCATGCATAAAATGTTGAATATAATCCACAGACAAATATGGGATATTTATACTCAAAGTCAAATCGTCAAAAATAATCTGCAAAAACGCATTTGTATGTTCCAGCTCAATGGGTGAATTTAGTCATTGTTGGATTTTAAAGTGTCAGAGTTGGGTGTCTGCAAAGCACAACAGTACTATTACATTGCATTACATTTCATCTAAAGGGATGTTTTGTATTATATTGCCTCATGAATAAAAGAGGGCTGCTACTACTGCTGCTGCTGCTGCTGCTGCTGGATGCTGCTTGCAAAAAATGTGTTGCTTCATTACAATATAATGACCATATCAGAGGAAAAGGGTTCATCTTCTGAGTGATTGAAATGCCAACGGCTCGGTGGCCGGCAAGGGCAAACATGCTGCAAATGTGCAAATGCTGCCAAACCAAGAACACTCAAATACGTAAAACACACGCAAATGCTGCGGTTACATAAACGATGCAGAAGCAGAAATATCCAAATGCCTCTATCAATTAATGCATCGTGGAATTTTTGTTGACATGTCTTTGGGGTGGATTTTATTATCTATATATCACGTAAGATGCATGTAAGGCTAATTTTTAATTGTTTCATATGAGGAAATATTTGACACATTGTGAAAAGTAATCCCAATCTTTGAACATGAGGTTAGTGATCAGTCCACTAATATCCCCTTTCTTGAGGAACGTCTCATTGCAAAATATTTATGACTTATTTCATCTCAAAATAGAATTATTTATTAGAGCAAAGCTCTTCAAATCCTTCACCTTCAAATTGCTCCTCATCAATATTGTACAAGACTGAAGCCAAGCGGTTAAAAAAGTACATTTTTGTTTCACCTCTCAAAAGAAAGCTGAACTTCTTCAAAGCGTGCTGTGAAATATCTTTACAGAGGGACTTTCCCCACAAGACTGAGGTCTCAGGTCCAGTGCCCCTAGTGTGCTGGCACTCTTGGATTTTGTTTTTCGGGAAATTGCAGCATCTCTCTCTCTTGCAGTTGTATTTTTTGGTGGTATTTTGCAGTGTTTTCCCTTCGCATTTGCTCTTTTTTTTGTTGTTGCACACAACAGAAAACGAGTGTCCAAAAAAGCGACGGAACATCCTATCTTGTGTTGGTGACAATAAAATCCAACATGAAATGGCACAACGATAGACGGGCTCAGTCTCTTCGTCTTTGTGAAGGAAAAGCCTCAGAATGCCTCGACACTGCGGCGCGCTCCTTAAATGGCCGGTGACCATAGAAACGCTTTCCACATTTCTTCAGCCCTCATCAGGGGTAGGGGCGGGCGATGGGAGGTCGGGGGGGGGGGGGGGGGGGGCGCGGCGTTGGCTGGGGTGTGTGGAGCCTGACAGTTAGTCTTATCAGTCACCACTAATGCTTCTCGCACAAGAAACCGTCCATTTGTGACCATTTCTCAAGCCAGCCTTTAAGTAGTGGAAACCTTTCACTTGGCTGTAATTTCTTTGGTTTGTTCATTCTTTTTTTTTTTTTTTTTTAATAACCACATCTACTTAAGAGTTAATTATAGAAAAACAAATGTGGTCAACACATATTATGCGCATACCTACCATTTGCCCTCTCCATTTTTACACTATCTTTGTGCTGTGAGGCCAAAAAAATCTTAGTGATAATATAAAATATGCATATTATGACTGAAACTGCAAAACTGAAAATTAGTCTGATATTTGACTACTAGATTAAAAACAATGAAAAGATAATAGGAACCCTCTTATAAATGGGCATTCTGCACAATATGAAGAGAAAAGAGAATCGTGATGTAACTGATACTGATTTGTCATTTGGGCATCGCTACCGCACCTTTCCCTCCCCGCGCGCTGGGGAGGATGACGGAGGTGAAGAATGTCAGAGATTAAAACAGCGGACGGATCTCTCAACGTGATTTATAAATCTGTATTATTTTGCACGCAGCCGTTTATCAAACCGACATCGGACTGAGTTAGCAGGTGAAAAGAGGAATTAGAGGGAATAAAGAGTCTACTGAGGAAAAAGGGAGTCAAGTCAGCCACAGTGTTATTCACAAGTCATTGTAAAACCCAAATCACATCTTCAAAATCGACCTTCTAGAACACATGAGATTAGGATCTCATCTTTCACACTAGTTTGCCTGCGTAGGCTGTTGCCTTCACACCGAACAAAGTGCGCAAGCCGTCCAATGTTCAAGGTTGCGTTACTTTTACAAAAGACAGTTAAATCTGAAGTGGAAAAAAAAAATCAATAAACTCTTTGCTCAAACTTTGCACCCAACAATGTGATACAGCTCTCTCGGTCTAGCTCTCAATTTTTTTCATGCTAAACAAAATGGGGGCAACCCAAGGTCCTCAAATATTCTAACTCCAACTAAATACATATTTTCCAATAGTGTTTGAGGCTTAACATAACCGTTTGTATCAAACAAACAATAGTAAGAAAGAGTTAGAAACTCATCGTAAATGCATGACTTTGGCACGAGCCGTGAGCCACAGAAGTGTGACGAGGAGATATTGCTTTGCTTTATCAGAGCTGAGACAGAGAGCCATGCAGACGGCCCTTCGGAGGCAGCAGATGGCAAACACATCATCGCGACACCATTAAGAAGGAATCGTGGCCTTTGTCCGAGTGGATTGCACACACGAGCTCAAGATCAATTCGGGTCAAATGTGTGTGAGCTAACACCAAGTAATTGCTCCCGCCACTCATGATATGGCTGCAGGAATAGAGGGCACAAAAGTGGTAAACGGGAAAGAAAAGGAGGGATCGCAAACCTGTTTCCTGGAGGAAAGGGCGCGACCTCCTCTTCCTGTTTCACCAGCTTCCCGGCAGCTCCGACGCAGTGTGGTGGCACCAGCGTCTGGGTGATTGGTCAGAGAGCTGGAGGTACACAAAAGGGGGGATTATAGTGCTTGACCCTCAATGTTGACGTCCTGAAAGGCATCAACTGTTTTGGCTTGGAGGTTGGAGAAGACAGGTCCCTCCCAGCTTTGTGAGAGTGTCTCCACCAGACCTATTGAGAAAAGGTAAGTCAGACCTAAACTGATGTGAAGTATCATGGAATCTTTTTGGTTGAGCCCTTCAGAAAAGTTTTGGAAGTTGGAAGAAGTTGTTGTTACTTTTCAATTTGCAGTTCGTGGCTGCGTTTCCATCACCCCCGAATTGTGCAAAAGCTAAATATCGCAATAAAAAACTGGTAATGGAAACACCTAAACTTCGAAAAACCTCTGAAATATGGCTAAACGTTTTTTACGCTCTCCTGAGGTGGTTTTCAGATGCGTCGATATAGAGGTCTATTGCAAAAGTGTCACGGAAACATTTCTTTCGCATTTACACGTCAGCAGACGTGACGTACGGGGTCACGCGACCAGTTCACTTCAAGTGGAAATGGCGCGTTGCGATTGGACGGAGGAGGAGACAGAATATTTTTTTTTTTTACAAATAATCAAAGAGAAAAATATAACAACCATTCTCAACAGCAAACAACATCAAATTGCAAATTTATCGCAAAATGTTTTGTGCCTCCATCCAAAGTGGAGTCTCGCGGGACGAGATTATATGAGACTTAGCGCGAATGCGCTTCACACCATTCAATGGAAAAACCTGCAAATGGCAATTGCACTTTGTCTAAATTTTTTGAAATATCCCTTTTATTTTGCGAAAAACTTTCACGGAAACGCAGCTAATGCTGTGACTCGTCCTCTCTGTGTGTTATAAAGCTCAGAAGCACAGTCACATTTCTAAAAGCAAGAGCAGCAAGATTTGTGAATACGTAGAGAAGAACAAATGACCGCATTGTTTTTAGATGATCTGCTGAATTGTTTTGCACTACCTGAGGAAGAGGATCCTGGCTATCAAGGCATACAGCACGATGGCGAGGAGCAGCGGGATCACGTAGAAAATGGCAAAATCGATGAGGTAAATGGGCAGGTAGAGCTCCCGCTTCACTCTGTATCCACACTGCACATGCCCATCCTGGCCCACCTGAACATCACACCACAACCATTATTGACGATTTTTGATGCTGTGAGAAAAAGTCAGAGTGACTCAGGGATGAGGTTCACACAAAAAGCCACTCTCTGAAAATGAAGAACGCTTTTTAATAACCTTTTATGCATTCCACTGCAATAGAATGAGGACATTTGTGAAAAAGGGTCTTAGCAATCATGAATGTATGATGACTTCTGCACTTACTGAAAGCTTTACAGTCTGTGCTTTTATTCAGCTTTTATTTTTATAATAGTATTTTTCAAGAAACAAAAAACATACAGGCCAATTCTTTGAAATAATGTCAATTAAGTGGAATCATCTTACCTGAATGTCAACTAAGAATAACCACAGCATGCAGTATATGCAGGTGAAGATCCAAACCCCAGCAATGATACGCTTGGCCCGGGACACCGTGCACACAGTCTGGGCCTTCATCGGATGGCAGATGGCTATGTACCTGCATAGACAGAGGGAAGCAGGTTAGACCGCCTTTAGAAGTACAGGGTTGTACTAAAGGTTAAAGGTTCAGTGTGCAATATTTGGAGATTTTGAAGAAGAAAGAGCGACATCAAGTGGTTACATTTTACATTGCAGTGTCTTTCATTCTCCCTCCCCCTCCTGAGCTGGCCAGTGTGCTACAGTAAACATGTCCACCTTCTTCTTTGTTCTTCTTTGTTGGTTTATTTGAAGACGTGAGCAGGCACCCAAATTATGAAAAGTGTTGTCAGGTGGGGCTGTATTGTCCAAACCAGCTGCCTTAGAAATATGGTGGTGCAAGATGGCAGCCGACTGGGTATAAGACCCTTGCTTTATGTATATACTTATATAGATATATTAGAACCATTCTAAAGGTTGGAAAACCAAATGACTTTTATTTTTTTACTGCAATTATACACTTTTATTAATGTGTTTATGGGCAGTATTTTAAGCTTTTACCAATATAAAAATCATAAATCAAGCCAAAGATTACACACTGGACCTTCATAGGTCCAGGATATGAAGGACCTTCATATCCTGGACCACTCATAGGTCCAGTGTGTAATCTTTTATCCTTTATCCTTTATCCTTTAGACTTGATTTTGCTTTGTAAAATATGCACAAACACACACACACACACACACACACACACACACACACACACACACACACACACACAAAATAAATTATAATTAAAACTTTATAATAACACATGAACAAAACAGGCTCACCTCTCCACAGTGAAGGCAGTGATGGAGCAGGAGGACACATTGATACCCAGGTACTGGAGGTAGGTGATCCCCAGGCACCCGGCGTGGCCAAACACCCAGGTGCCCGTCAGACTGTCAGACACGTTGGGGAGCCCCGCGGCCACCAGCACTGTGAGGTCAGCTACGGCCAAGCTGACGAGGTAACAGTTGGTGGGTGTCCTCATGTGGCGGGTGGTGAAGACAACCAGGACCACCATGATGTTGCCCACGATGCCCACCACGCACACCAGTAGGACGAGGAACACCGACACCGTCTTGTACTCCAGCAGCTCCGACACAGTCATCCTGGCGCTCAGCGAGATGTTGGTCGGGGAATCGTCACCGGAGCTCACGTTGTTGGTCATGTTTGCTTGTGCCGGCTTTGTGTTCTTCCCGAGGTTTTCTTAATCGATTGCTGTGTTTATTTCAGTAAGGCTGGATCCTTGGCCGTCACTCTGAAGCGTCAACATGTTTTCTTCCCTTTTGTAAAGCAAAACCTTTTATTTATTGTTCATTTCAATGAATGAAAGATGGAACATTTTGAAGTGTTTTTATGTTTTTTAAATGACCTTTTGTCTGTCTTCAGATCCTCGCTATGACAACTATTACTACTGCTATGATAAACAACAAGTTCAATGTAACCATCCCACGTTGAAAATCAAGCCAGGCTCCGAGTGGGTTACCTAAAAAAATGAAAAGTGTACAATTAGTTGATTGTGATGGAAATTGAGTGGGTTGCCAATTTAGGTATGTCTTTGTGCAGTGATATGTCAGCACACAAAAGCACACCATGTCTTCAGCTCTGCATAGAATCCATTTACATCTGTTTTTAAGCCCAAAGTCTGTTGCTCCCTGTCCAGTACACGGATATGAAGGACAGTCAGATGACAGTTGGCAGTTATTTGAGTTCAAATGTAGCTGCTTGACAGGATGCTGCTGCTGAAAGGATGTGTTTAGAAGATGAACAGGCCAAGTTGATATTGGCCTGGAGGAGGAGGTACAAGTTGCCCTCTGTGCACTAACTTCTCCTTATCCTGAGGCCAACCTTGGAATTCACCCATGCTCAGAGGTTGGCTTAGCCTTCACTTCACTTCAGTATATTATATCACTGTAACAGAAGAAGGATCGGCCTGTTTACAATCCCACTGTGATGCAAAGCGTACTGAGAGACCCCTTGATCTATTTTGTATTTGCCACTCATTCAAAATGGTAGCAATGGTTTTCTTTCATATCTGAGATTGTTCTTGTCTCCAGATTTTGTTCACTTGATTAATATGTTACCGTACTTGAGGGCAGTAAGAAGGGCAAGTCTAAAGACAGCTTGGGCTCCAACAGATGTCAGTTTGTAGTTAACACACTTTAGCATCTATTAGCATTGTTTCTGTTGCTTGTGATGCTTAACCATGACGGTCGTTCGATCTAAAATCAATGCAAACACACGAGTGCTTTCCAAGGGTTGTGTGCTCAGAGAAATTTTTTGCGCAAAACAAATTTGACTTTTGAGTAAAGGAGCATACTTATGTAGCAATGCGTGGGCTATAAGTATTGTGAAACCCCTCAAGATCACGGAATTGAGGTATTCCAATCAGTTCCATAATTTCACGAGTATGACAGCAAGGCACCTTGGCATGCAGACTGCCTCTTAAAACATTTGAGAACGAATGGTTCTCAAGAGTCTCACGAGTCTCAGTCAAATTTAAGCATGGTACCGTGATAGGAATACACATAATTAATAGTTTATCTCTGAAAACACCTTTTGGCAGCTCCTTTTGCTCCTCTTCCAGCACAGTCAAACTCGAATCTTAGCTACCCCTCCTGAGACCTGCCTCTAATAAATTGAGGTGGACATAAAGTGAAAAGTAATTTACTTCCACTATGCTGCCATCCCAAAGCCAGGCAGCCAGCCATGCTCGCTACCCATGTTGCCCAAGGCCCCACGAGTCTAATATTAAAGAAAGAAAGTCTTAGGATGAACATGAAGTGTCCTTGTGGTAACGACAGTGAAGGGATTTAACGCTTCATGTGCATGGTGGGAAAAACACCTCTTGACACCAGTTGTCGCTGATTAGCAGACATGCTTATGGGCATTGCAACTTTTATCCATGTGTCTGGTTTTTTTTATACCTATGTGCAGTCATGTGAATCTGTCTGTTTCCAGTTTTCCATTCTGATATCATTTTTAAAAAATTGCTGGCAGACTGCAGTTCGCAAAACACTGCAGTCAGAAGAACGATGAAGACAACCGTGATTTTTGACAAATGCATGAAAATCTTGGCAAGGCCTGGAAGAAACCCCAACATTGCTGCAGAACTGTGGTTAAGACATAGATTGAGTGTCCCCGGTAAGAAAGCCAGCTATTGGCTGTCCTAAAAGTCACCAGAGGTCCTAGATGATGTCATCAACTAATCTGCACAACTGGACATGTGCGTTTAATTGTAATGGACACAGACGGGCTGTATGAGAGAGAATAACATCGTAGGGGAGACAAACAAATATGTTTAATGTGTTTAGAACGACAAAGTTGATTTGCATCTTGAGAGAAAAGAAACACTTCAGCTGGAATAACTTCTTGCTTTTTTCTTACATTTGGTTTAGTTTTTAGTCTTACTTTATGGTCCACATTTGGACAACAAATGACAAGTAAAAAAGCCATATAAGTAACCATAACCATAATAAATAGAAACAAAGTGACCATTTTAACCATAACACTTGAAACGTAAAAAAAACAAACTACATTACAAAAAGAATTGTAAAAAAAGAATTTCAAGCTTTGCACATTCACACTGGACACGGGGGTATAAACATCTGCTCTGACTCGCTCGGACGGAAGGAGATTTATGATCAGACAAGAAGAACGGTGCATGGTTGCGGGTCATAGTCGCCAAAAGTCTCCAAGAGCCAGAAAATACAGGCTGAGTTTTCTAAGAAGAGCGAGGAAAACTGCAATTTCCATCACTCGGACATTTCTGTGTGGTGTTTGCATGGTCCCCCTGTGCCTGCCAGGGGACTACCAGGGTTTACTGCACCCACCACATTTTAAACATGCACATTGAACCAATTGGTTAATCTGAATTTGATGCAGGTTTGAGTGTGACTGTGGGCGGTTATTTGTCTCTATAAGTGACTCTGCGCTAAAGTGTGACTCATATATTTAATATAATAACTGAAAGAGCTGTGTGTTGTTATTGATTTAAAAGCTGTCTTTTGAGACCTGACAGACCAATTCAAAGAACTTGCATGTCTTTAAAGTAGATGCAATTAGAATGTCTAAAAATAGAAATGTCTTCTTTTTGGTGTTTTTATGAAATTGATCAAATAATCAAACTCATGCGGCGCCTGTCAGGTTCAACATCTATGCTTCTCTCTTATTCTATTTTTTTATTTTTTTATTTATTTTTAAGCTTGAGATCTAAATATCGTTACACATTTGAAAGGTGACAGACATTAATAAGCATTTCAAAGTTGTGTTTCATCTTGCTCATTAGCAAGGGAATAACAGAGTAATCATGTAAATTACCTACCTCTTTGGAGCGGAACATCTTGATATTTCCTTTTAAAACGAGAGAGCAATTAATCCTGTTTCATGACAGTCGAAAGCCGGCTACACCAAAGCCATGCCGAACTCATCACATCACACTAAGCCCGTCTACCGGTGCTTGAGATGTGTCAGTAAACACCTCACGGAAGCAGCGCTGTTGCCTTTCACAATAAGGCGCAGTGATGAGACACCCTTTTCATTTTTCTTATCTTTTCTTTTGAAAAAGGTAAAGCAAAATGAACCAATAAAACACGGAAGTTCAATTCCTATTTTAGTTTTTCAATTATAATTCCCTATAAACTATCAGTGTTGAAGATATTAATTTCAATGTCAGCAAATTTGCTGTATTTGTGAATCAAATCTGAATTCTGATGCACTAAAATGCAATTTGGATGTTTCGTTTTTAAGACGATTAAAGGATGTTTTCTAACATGTATTCTGCCAGTGACAATTTATCTTGATTGTGTCTTCCGCTAAACCACGCCGCAGTGATTTTTCCTTCTCTTCACTTCTCTTCACTCAAACTTGACCATGTCTGTTCTTGTTTTTGTTTTGTTTTTTTGTTTTTTGAAGGTACAAATGTTACAGTTCACAGTAAATATGTATCTTTATAAAACTCGGTGGATAAACTCGTGCATATATTGCCATTACGTTGTTATTATAAGACAACTAAAACAATCACTCCTCAAGTAAAACCGTTCATTAAAATCTGAAAGCCCGAAGAGCACTGGTGCTCTCTAGTGGTCAATATTTGGAAGCAGGGTTGAGGTTCCTGCAGCAACAAATTGTGCACTTCAGTCTCTTGGTTAGCCAAGGAGCACTTCTTAGCGTTGTTATTTTCTGCATTATTAAGAGAGCATGTAGGCCTATTTGAAGTTAGCAGGAAAATAGTAACTGCCACCAGTATAAAAATGTGTTTTAGTAAAATAACTAAAAGTGTAATATAATAGAGTATATAATACATGGCCAACAATAGCGATAATATCACAAACAATAGACAATCCAACAACGATAAATCACAAAATCTGTTTGTTTATATACACCCGTTAAAAGGTAAAGCACAAGATTTGAGAAACGTCAATAGATACTCTGTCTTTTTTCATTTCTCCAATCATTTGCACTAACATGGGTCCTGTTTGTGTTAAAAGGGGAGGGGGGGTGGGGGGCGTCCAAAAGTATTAAATGACAGTCAGTCATTAATTACATTTTTTTTTAAAGTCTCTCCATTTTGTATACCCCTGAGTTTTTGCCCACTTAGGGTTATTGGAGTCCTGGATGAATGAATGTTCAATGCCAGACATAGGTGGATAATGGTTTATCCAGTTCATTGTAGGCCTAAGAGACTGGGAGACTATTCAACAACTATCTACACTTACATTCACATCTATTCCCAGTTTAGAGTAGCCAGTTAACCTATTGCACAACCCTTTGAAGTTGGGATGAGGGAAACCTGTGACACACTTGAACTTTCAAACTACACCACACAGAAGGCCTCAGATCGTTATCTGCTAACTTTTTGAAGAATACTCCAACATATATCAATGATAAAAACAATATGCAATCACTTTTTTTTTCTTTTTTTTGTATGTGTGTGTGGTAGGAGGATTTAAGCACTGAAATGATAAACTAATCCTTTTGGGGGATTTTTAGTATTGTCATAAATCTTTAAAACTGTTGTAAGACTATATTATGTTTGAAAATAAACATGTCCTTGTGAAGATAAAAACGAGTTATGTCAACGACAACATTTAGATGAGTGAGAAGATGACCGTTCGTTAAAAGCGGGACGTTAAAATATCACAAAAAGCTGTCCTGTCTGTTGACTTGCTTCGAGGGAGGGGCCCGTCCGTCACTTCCAGCAGCGCTTTTTACGCCCTCGAATGTCGTGTGTTGATGACGTTGAGGTAATGGCCGCCATCGTCGTGTCGTACCAAGTGCTTTATTTTCTCCACTAGAGTGTTAAATTAAACGTATATTATTTATTGTAGGCTTAAAAAAAACTATATCTGCTAGAGTGGGGCGTTCTTAACGCAATCCTGTCGTGGTTTAAAAGCTCCGGTTTGGCAAGGTGAATGAAAATGTGTGCTTGTTAGCCGATAGCCGAGTGTCTTCTTGCGTAGCTTTGTGATAGCTTGCATTGTCGGTGAAACGCTATGTAAATCCCTGCTCAGTGCTAAAGCGCCACGACCCGTAAGTTATACCTTACAGTTAACCGCCTATTCATTTTTAGTATTTGTCTCCGAGTGTTGGCTTTCGGAGAAGGCCGTGCGCTCGGTTGTTATCTGAGCTTAGCAACTTGCACTGACAAATTGTGGCCCTCTATACAGCAGAGCGCGACCCAACAGTGAAGCGTTAACATACCGGTCGTGTTGCTGGCTGGCCCGCTATAATTTTGACGCCTGAACGTATTTTTCCTATTGTTTATGTGCAGCGGGCTAACGTGTCATTGGCCACACACACGGTACTTGCAGTTGTGCAGTCGTGGTTGAACCCTTGTTGGCCATTTAGTTAGTAGCGTAGGACAGCGGTAGCTAAGCTATTGCTTTGCTTTTTAGCTAGCGCTGCATGCCTGTCGATAATTGCAAGCACTTCAAAGCGTTCGGCCTGTGTCGATGCATTTTCTAAACGTTTTTCAAAAGGTTCTGCATTTTTATTTGATTGCTGAATCCTTGCGATTTGCAGGCGAGAGTAGAATGCTGCTGGAAGCCAAGTTTCATATACGCACCAGCCAACGTGTTGCTAAGCTTGTTATATTAGAATTTAGTGTAGCATTATTACTCATTACCTACTTTGAAAAATAAAAGTATTGTAAGGTTAAACCCGCTCTGAATGCTAAATAGCGTATATACCATGTGATTGATTTTCTGTATTAATTATTTAATTCAGTATTAAATCTCTGCTGCACTTCAACATATGCTATTATTCTTATATTGTTTTTCCTGTTTATTGTAGAATATTCTTTAATGGATACTCCTCAAAGCCCTTGCCAGTCCCCTCTTTCTCCTGAGGAGGAGGAAGAGCGAGCCCTTTCTGACAGTAAACTGCTGGAATCCTCAGAGGAAGATGATAGACTCATCTCAGACAGTGAAATGGTCCCGGCAGAGGAGAACGATGCACTGATCGAGGAGGGCAATGAGGACGCCGACAGCCTTGGAGGAGATTCAGCATTGGAAGAGGAAGGAGAAGACGAGGAGGATGAAGTGGTCCCCGACTTTGTGTCCGACTCGGACAATGATGAGCCCGTTGAGGATGGAGAAGGGTTGGAGCAAGAGGACGGTAGCGTTATGCTTGTGGAGGGCGATGAAGACTGTGGGGAGAGAGGGGAGAAGGAGAGAGACGAGCAAGAGGACGCAGTTGCCGATGGCCCACAGTCTCCTGACTCGGAGGCCGAGCGGGACCAGAACCTCTTTGCAGAAAAGGAGAGAGAAGATCGGGCAGGCACATACAGTGCGTATCAGAAGGAAGCCGAGGCAGAAGCTGACGCGGATGACGAGGACAAAAGCAAGGCTGAGGACGATGATCGGATAGACGCCAAGGAAAGGAGGAGAGTCATTGCCGTCAGAGAGATGAAGGACGATTCGTCGTCTGTTACCAGGGAGCTCGACGAGCATGAGCTGGATTACGACGAGGAGGTTCCCGACGAGTCCAGCATCCCCGCGCACGAGGAAGAGGACGATGAGGAGGAGGCAAAGGTGGATGGCGAAGAGGAGGAGCGTGCAAAGAATATCATCCAGAAGAAGGAAAGGAAACCAATAATGCCCCCGTCTCCTAAAGACGGTGAGTTCAAGAGGGCAGAGGAATCAAAGGGGCCCGAGCGGGGGCGCAGAGATTCTTTCAGAGACAAGAAGAAGGATGAGGATGATGGAGAGATTGACGAAGGAGAAATTGATGTAAGTGTTTGACGCGACATTTGCACTCTGATTGGTTTGGTGAAGTTTGTGTTGTTACTGTCTAAAATAGCTGCTGAAATGCACAGATTTGGACAGATAAAAAAAAAAAAAAAGCTTGCGATTAGTTGCAACTTAAACAATCGTTGCTGGTTTGCAGGATGATGACCTGGAAGAGGGGGAGGTCAAAGACCCTTCAGACAGGAAGATCCGACCCCGACCTATCTGCAGATTCTTCATCAAAGGTAGGTGTGGGGAGACTGATTTCCTCAACCCACTCATGTGACCATACACCCCTCTGTTCTTTTCTCATGTCAAAATGCTTCATGTTGATGGATGGGGGTTTAGTGTACGGGTGAGATTTTTCAGGGGCACACTGTCAGTTTTTATTGTGTTCTGTTCAGTGGAATTCTCATGAAAGAACTAAACCAGGACACAGCTAGTAGAAACCTGTGTCACTATTTTTTAAACAATAACAAAAAACATCTGATAATTATAATGATATATAAGCATTTGATAATAAGTGTGTTCAATGAACTTCCACATTTTTAACAGAAACATGTTCACAAGTGTTACTTTCCCACTGGATGTAAACAGTAAACTCTTATTTAGTGATGCCATTTTGTTTATCAATTAATCCAGATTTTTATCTGTGCGGTCCAAATTATCAACAGTCATTTTTCCTAAATGGTTTTATTCTCTGTAAAGTACAGACGCACCACACAAAATACCCCTTAGGTCCTCCAACTGGGTGAGGAAACACTGAAAAGAAGGCGATCTAGGATGGTTTGACGTGCAGTACATCTTACAAATAAATATATGTATACAGCAACAGCGAAACAATCAGCAGTGCATACAATGAATCATTTTGCCACGGGACTCCTCCAGGCCAAACTCATATTGATCCAGATGCATATGAGCAACAGGTGGAGGAGTAGAACCATAAAGAGTCTTCAATTTATCCAGAGACAAGGTGTAGGAAACCAGATGTTCATGCTGATTTGTAGGAACTGTGTGTGTTACATCACGGCAATGCCAGAACTGCACTGCACCGTGTTCTCCATGAAAAACGTAGGTAGCCGAGCTCAAAGAAGACGAGCAGCACAACCGTTGTAGTAAATTCCCTGTGTGCCAAAAAATGCCTCATAATTCACTTATCTTGTTTCTATTGATCTGGCGAGCCAAAAAAAACAAACAAAAAATCCAATAAATTACGCAGTCCCACCATAAAGATATCGTATTAATTATTTAAATCAATGAAACATTGCAGTAGCCAGGTGGGTGTATCAAATCTCTCCACATCACCAAATTATGAAAGATTTTGTGAACCTGTCACTGTTTGAAATGTTTCCTTTTAATACTTCAAACTAACCAGCAGAATTCAGACTGGGTCTGGATGAGACGTTCTCCCATTCAGTGAGGAAAGTTACTCGGGATGCGTAATAGAATTAAAGACAATTCCTTATTTTGAACAATTTTTTTACTCTCACTTTTATTTAGTTCAACATTTAGAAATGTTCAAAGCGTGAAGCTTCAAACACCAGAGTACAAACAGTAATATGGGGATGGATGTTTTGATAAGGCAAACAGTGCTCAGACATCACATAAATCATAGACGGTCAATGTTTGCCATCCCATTGCAACACATTTCTCAAAACTATTCTCCAGCAGGGGGCGGTGTAGTCCAGTTATTACACTTGCCTTCCGCCTGTAGTCACAAAAAGTTGAATTTAGTTTTTAGCTTGTTGTGTGTTTATTAACTGTTTACCACATCATTAGATTTATAACAAATGTATACAATTATTACAGTCTCAATGTTTGAAACATCAGAAATTTTATGAAGGATATTGGCGGTTTTGTGACTCCTTTTGTGACTTTTTCAAATGGTGGAACTCGAAACTTGACTGGTTGCTTCTGTAATGCAAAAGTGCAGCATTTTATTTGAATTAACAATTGTGGCAAACATTGGTTCATCAATACCTGGTAATTTGTTGAAGCGAAATCTGCTGTAATTTACTTGGCTATTCGTAATATTTGATCTTGTCGCGCGCAGGGAACTGCACCTGGGGCATGAACTGTCGCTTCATCCACCCCGGGGTCAATGACAAAGGCAACTATTCACTCATCAGCAAGCCAGACCCGTTCCCACCTAACGGTGCCCCTCCTGGAGGACCACACCCACTCATACCCAATAATCCCTGGGTAGGTTGTTATGGACATGTCCCGCAGATCAACACAAACTCTAGTCATCCATTTATCATATTTACTTTGTATGATTCCTTTGTATTGCCAGCACATGTGAAGAAATTAACAATAAAGCCGACTTAAGCTTTATTTTTGTCCCATATTATTTGCCTCTACTGCTTTCTGTGGGAACGTGTGAGGTCACAAAAGAAAATGTCTTAATTTTTTTCAGGCCGGCCCTGCGGTGGAGGAGCTTCCCCCTCCGCCGCCACCTCCTGCAGAGCCTCCAGTAGAGAGCGCTTGGGAAAGAGGACTCAGGCATGCTAAAGAGGTACACACCTGTGCTTTCTCAAATGGGGTTTTCTGCTATACAGGTGGCGGGCAGGCTTGCTCACGTTGGACTCATTGAGAATGACTAGCAAGCGGAACTGCCTGGCCAAAAAAAAAAAGGTCACATATTCTCATATCTTGTGGTTCGGGAGGCACGGAGATGTCATTTCCGCATATGAATTGGCCACTAAAAAGTCCAGACCTTAACTCCCGCTGAGGGTGAATTTGGGATGTGCTGAGGAA
Organism: Nelusetta ayraudi; assembly: GCF_046127955.1. NCBI lineage: Eukaryota > Metazoa > Chordata > Actinopteri > Tetraodontiformes > Monacanthidae > Nelusetta > Nelusetta ayraudi. The sequence continues at coordinate 1,252,516 of NW_027466121.1, read as the reverse complement.
TGCTTTGTGCAGTCATCAGACTCTCCCATTGTCGATACAATAATGCACCACTGGACAGAAATAAATCTTGTGACGTTGCAGAAGCTTTTCGAAACCACGCCGCAGCAAATGCTGTAATCAAAGCTTAAATTTGACCCTTTTTTTATGGTGGTGATTATTTTTGTGCAGGCAGTGGACGTATGTTATGCATATCTGGCATTCAGTTCAGTTAAAGGGGCTACAGCCAAAAGCTCGATTGGGATTTTTTTTTTACACTACAGGAGTTTAGTCTGCTTTCTAGTCCATTCCTGACCTTTAACATCTTTGAAATATAAACCAGTTACAGATAAGCAGCTGGACACTCGTGTTTTCTCCTTGGGAGTTTTTCTGAACTTCCCACACATTGTGGTCAGACCAGCATGCTTGGGTCTCCCCTGTAGATCCCAAGGCAGACTCTGTTGACATTTTGAAGATCATCAACTTCGACTAGAATGCTGCGCTGTTTTGCGGTGTTGAAACATGTTCCATTTTACTTGCCTGTGTTCGTTCCATGGATTTTTTTTTAATACATTTTATGAATCTTAAGATGTTGATTGGATTTAATATTTTTAATACTTTTATTTTTTCAGAAGGTTTATATGTGTTTTAAACAAATATTGTCTGTTTTTTCGCCCCGATAGGTTTTGAAGAAGGCCACCATTCGCAAAGAGCAGGAGCCAGACTTTGAGGAGAAGCGCTTCAACGTGACCATCGGGGAGGACGACAGAGAATTTGACAAAGAGAACGATTTTTTCAGAGAGCGCAGCTACCGCATCATCCGAGAGTAAGCACTTTAACTAATTACCTTTGGTGAAAAGCAAGTCAAAGCAACTGATTGACGTAAAGGACGAGTGAGTTGCAGTCTTGAAACGGCTTCGAGGTTGTGGGCAAAAATGTTTCGGGTTGCGACGATTAGTCGTAATCGATTACGTCGACAACATGAATTCGTCAACCCAAAAATTGAAGCGTTCTTCTCTGAAAAGGCTTGAAAACTCTGACTCAGAGTCTACAGACTAGATTGGTCGAGAACAAAAATAATTGTTAGTTGCAGCACTAAACATGTTTATGTCTCAAGTGTATAATTAAATTGACATTGTAGTTAAAAAAAATATTGATGACAAACATTGTGTTGCTTTTAATTTCCTCTTGCAGAGAAGCCGATTTCAGAGATCCGATGTATGGGTAAGTCTTCATTGATTGGTCAAGAAAATCCCTCCACAATTCTTTGTAAAGGCTCCGACCCACTGAAAGCGGCAGATCGGTGTGCGTGTTCCCACCTGGTCCACTGCGGCGCCTTTGAAACGCATCCCAGAAGCGCGACACCAAAATAGCGCAACACTTTTTCCCACTTCACGTTTGGCAACCGCGTCAATTGACAGGAGAGTGAATCGTTCAGGCAGGAAGTCAATGATTGGAAAACGCAGTGGATCAGGTGGATTTCCATAATATAATACTATGTGCTGTACTTTACTGTGAAGCGTCAATATTGGCCTTAGTACAGTAATAAAGCAGCTATACACGGTTTGATTTCTTTCTTTCTTTTTTGTTGGTTTGTTTGTTTTCTACACTGCAACACTTGACACACAGGTTGCATAGCCAAAAAAAACAAAAAGGGTTTCATTTGACTGGTGTCTTCTTGAAATACCTCCATCCATTATCGCACTGTGTTGCAACTCTCACAGCAACCGGTCCGGCCGCGGCGCCAGGCGCTCGGCGCCAGGCGCTCGGCTTCGTGACGCGCGGCTTCGTGACTCGCGACTTTGTGACTAGCGGCTTCGTGACGCTTCGTGACACGCCTCAACACGCACGCGGCACGCAACGTCACTTTCAGTGGGTTGCAGCGCCACATCCCTTCCTGAACAGCAATTTTGAATACAATCCTCTTCCTTTTCACAGTGAGCAATATGCCGACCCCTACTACGATTATGAAATGGAGGCCCTGTGGCGGGGGGGCCAGTATGAGAACTTCAGAGTGCAGTACAGTGAGGCTCCTCTTCCTTACCACTACAGTGTGAGTACTATTCACACACAGCTTAGATATTACTATACAACTAACGTGAAAGGACTTGTTTTTACACAAACGTAATACACAAATAGGTTGTGTGCTTTTCTAGTTTTCTAAAATGATGACTTTATTTTTTGCGCCTTCGTTTTTTTTTTTTTTTTTAATTATATATATATATATATATATATTAGAGCTGTCAGTCGATTAAAAAAATTAATCCGATTAATCGCATGGTTTTCCATAGTTAACTCACGATTAATCGCAAATGAATCCCATATTTTTTTTTATCTGCTCTAAATCTACCGTAAACTGATATTTTTCCATTTTTTAAATAATCATATCAACATGGGAGTAGGCAAATACTTGCTTTATGCCAATGCAGCATGTTTATTCGTGTTGGAGCAATGACAAGTACTACTAACAAAACAAAAGATGCACAGGGTAAAAAAAATGGTGTGTGTGTGTGTGTGTGTGTGTGTGTGTGTGTGTGTGTGTGTGTGTGTGTGTGTGTGTGTGTGTGTGTGTGTGTGTGTGTAAATAGAAACACGCACTCAGGTGTCCATCTCAAGACCTCTTTCATAATGATCACTGACTGGCATCTCTAGGATCAAACAGACATATTTTGATGAAGTCTTCCTCTGCGTGTGCGTGTGTGTGTATTTGTTTAATCTCTCTCGCACTCTGATACGATGTACTGACAAATATAACATACAAATATGATCGAATTTGTCATTCGGTTTTTATTTTGAAATGAGTTTATTTTCGTTTTTTTGAGCGACCTTCTGTTGACGAGGATCGCTCGCGGCTCGCGCACAAAATAGAGCAGACGCCAAAACGACAACTGCATGGCGCGGATTGTTGATTAACATGGGCGCCGAATGGAAGCGCTCGTTACAGGAAATGTATATCACTTTTGTCCTGTCAAGACTGCCATCTGGCAGGGTTTTGAAGTGGAACTTTCCATTTACAATTGACGTCTTATCCATGTTAGTCTACGCTCAGTGTCTTTTTCTTTTTTTGTTGTGTTTACAAGCCGGCTGCAAGCGTGTGACTGTGTGCTGTGAGTCAATTCATTTCCCGTTAGTCATTTCCGCGTGAGTTAACGCGTTAATAACGCGTTACCTTTGACACTCTTAATATATATATATATATATATTAAAACAAGGGTCAGTTTTGAAATCGTGGAGTTAAACGCTAAACGCTTTTCTCAGGTGCGGTGATACCAGCGATGATGACTGTAATGATTTTTTCCCTTTAACATATATATATATACATATATATATTAAGGGTGTCAAAGTTAACGCATTATTAACGCGTTAACTCAACGCCGCTTTATCGCCGACAATGTTTTGAGTTAACACGTTATTAACGCGTTAACTCGTGTGTGTGTGTGTGTGTGTGTGTGTGTGTGTGTGTGTGTGTGTATATGTGTGTGTGTGTATATATATATATATACACATATTGGTTAAGTCTGTCTTGTGATTTAATTATAGTATTTTATTGTTTTCTATTTATATTTTTGTGCATTAATGCAAAAATTATCTTTTTTTTTTTCCACATTTGAAATACATAAATAAATAAATATTCAGTCAATTAAACAACTTTAAACTCTGTCCTCAAGGAGCGCGAGCGCGAGCGGGACCCCCGGGAACGGAACCGGGACAGGGAGAGGGAGCGGGACCACCGGGAACGGGAGCGCCGGCAGAGAGAGCGGGAGAGGGAGCGCGAGCACGAGCGCGAGAAGGAGAGGATGCGGCGGAAGGAAGAGTGGGAGAGGGACCGGATAAAGCGCGACGAGAAAGAGAGACCAAAGATGCGACCGCCGCGAGACGCCCGCGAGAAGAAAGACATGGAGAAGCTGAAGCCTCGTTCGCCCCTAAACATGCCGCCCAAGTAAGTGAAATATTTCTTTTCTTTTCTTTTTTGCGCTCACAGATTGCGGGAACGAGCAGGTGCAGCATCTCGTCGCAATTCTGCTCTTACCAGATCTTTATTCTGTTTTATTTTTTGCTTATCTTTTTTCAATCAAACTGAGCGATCGCTTGTTTGACAACAACATGGATTTTTTTTTTTCTTCTTCTTCTTACAACAATCAGTGACGTTACTTATTGGTGTTAACTGCTGCTTGGAAAACCAGCTTCAATAAGAACAAAAAAAGAAATTCAGATTCCACACACACGCAATATTTCTTATGTCATAAAATCACAATGAAAAGAAAAAGCGCTGTTACATTACAGCAGCAGCATGGTGCTATATACTAGGATCTAGGTTAGATCACTGATCACCGTCTCGTGATAACAACACGCAACATACCTTGGTGGTTCCTGTCTGGAAACCGCCACTGATTGGCCCCGTAATTAGATACACCAGATACATATTTGACAAAATATTTATCTGACCACAATCTTTGAGCAACAGCAGTCATCACCAACCACCCCCACCCACACCCCCCTCAAGGCTTTCACACATCGTAGTACTTTTTCCTTTCCAGGAGTGATCGATGGGTCATTGTGGTGTCATAGATTTTTGCCGTTTGACTCACAAGGGTCAGTTTTGAAATCGTGGAGTTAAACGCTAAACGCTTTTCTCAGGTGCGGTGATACCAGCGATGATGACTGTAATGGTTTTTTCCCTTTAAGCTCTCAGTCCACGCCCGTAATGTGTGAAATCCTGTGTGTGACGTAGGTAGCTTGGACCAATAGGGACATTTGCAACATTTTTCCATCGCCCCCAAGCAGTTTTGGTCAGAGGCCTGAGCTTTGGTTTGTCCAACTTTTCCGCATCGGTAGTAGAGGGACAGTTCTGGTTGGAGCGCCATCTCTCGACCAGGATGGGTTGCTGCAGGAGCAGATGAATGGAGTGTGTTTGGGTGACCCACGTCATAGGAGGGGAAAAATGTATCATGGGATATGTAGAGAACCTGTGATTTAATGTCAGTTGAAAATGAACGAAAGCGTTACAACAAAGTAGGATTTACACCGATCATATCGGCTATATCGGATCGGCCGATATTAAGCATTTTTTGAAATGTTCGCGATTGAGCGTCATGTCATAAATCTCCGATCAATGACGTCATGGTCGTGTTGAAACTTTTTTAATCTGTCTCATTTACTCCAAAGTAGTCTCACAGCATCGACATGTTTATTTGTTTGTATCCGAGAGCTAATGATTCATGATTCATGATTCAAAAAAACGTCATTTTCGTCTTCGTGCCTCTTCCTGTTTTGAGTACTGTCGCTATGTGACGGACAATAAAGTTTCTTTGAATCTTCACGACAGCAACATCCATGGGCGACACAAACAAACATGTCGGAGGTGTGGAAGTTTTTCAAAGTGAGAGAAACTGACGTAGCACGAGCTATCTGCAATATATGCAATGCTACAGTACCTCGCGGGGGAACGTCGGCAAAAAATTTCAACACGACAAATTTAATCAGGTACTTGGAAAAGATACAGACGGAGGAGCATGTCGAGTTCAAGAAACGCAGCGCGGACAAAGGAAAAAGAAAAGCAAACTCCGAAACGGATGCCAAAGCAAACATCTCAGTCAGATTGGGGCATGGCAAGATTGATACTCAGGAAACGGCACATGAGTATATAAGTACATAAACAAGTAATTTAAATATTGCTCCTCACGTGATCGGATTGGTGATCGGTTATCGGTTTATTTAAACTCACTGATCGGTGATCGGCACAAAAATCGTGATCGTGTAAAGCCTACAATAAAGTCCTATTTTTTTAAGTGACTCTTAAAACACTAAAAATGAAATACATCTTTGTACCTAGTGCTAACAGTTTATTAATGTAGTCTCAAGTTTGGTGGGCCGTATTGAAAAGCTTAACAGGCCACACATGGCCCCCGAGCCATAGTTTGCCCACTCCTGGTCTAACCCCACCATTCTTACATATAAATAATAACCATTCTGTGGGTAGGAAAACCAAATAGCTTTCATTGTGTTTCAAGTATACACTTTTACTAATGTATTTATGGGCATTATGTGAAGCTTTTACCAATACAGAAATCGTAAATCAGGCCAGGTATTACACACTGGACCTTTAAAAAATGATGCTATGGTCCCTTCTCCTCCCTCATGGGAATTCCTTCCAGATGTTCTGCCAACTTGAACGTCAAAATTAATTATATTTTTACAGATTTGCTTTCGTCATGACAGTTTATTGAGCCTAGAGGCCCGACACCTGCCATGACTATCACCTTTCCATTGTTCCATTGCATTTTATTGTTACCCCGGAGGCCTTGTTTTATTGCTTCCTTTTGTCATTGAGTTCTTTCTCAAAGGAAATCAGCTGTTGCTAAAACGAGAAAGCTCTATAAGTAGTGCTGTTTATTATCATTATTATTACTACTACTACTACTACTATTAGTAGTATTATTATTATTATTACAAATGCAAAACTAGCCAGTCAATGTGAAATTGCCTTTCCATGCCACCAGGGAACAGAACATCTTCACACTAGCAAGTTCACTCGCCATCCAGCCATTAAAATAAAATGATCACAAATGAATAAATGTGTCTGTCTGAATTTGCGTCAGAAGACGCTGATGTGACGGTGGAGGCTAGTTGCAGGCTGGAGTGGTTTGAGTTTTCTGTTTTGTTTTGGTTTGTTGTTTATTTTATTTTTTAGATTAACTTCTTTAGAATGAACTTCTTTAAAATGAACTATTTTAACATATTTGCTTTGAAAATAAGAAACAAAATGTAAATAAAAATGGCTACGCATTAACCTCTGCTTTACCATTGATTTAAAGGGCACGATCATTTTCCATGTCTCCCTCACGGAGCGCCGCTGCTTTGGGGAACGCAAAGAACAAGCCGGAGCTTCCACCTGCGTTACATAAAGGGTAAACTTTAGCTCTCTCTCAATCTCTCTTTTTCTCTTCTTTTTCTTCTTCTTCTTCTTTTCCCAGCCCACTTTATTGAGCCTTCAAAGGTCGGCCACCTTCTATTATTGAACGCTGTAAGCCTGGAGGGTTTATTTTCCCACTTCCTTTAGTCAATGATTTCTTCCTCCAAAGATATCAGCTGTTGCTAAAAATAACTCCCAAGGAGATCTAAAAATAGCTCCAGTGCTGTCATTCTATTTTTAGCGCTGCATTTTTTTTTTCCTGCATCACTTGTTTGCCCTTACATCACGCTTGTGGAACTTCTCATTAACTCGGGTGCACATGGCTCTCCCCATTGTGCTCAACCACAGTGGATGATGCAGGCGCCACTGTGTAAATATATATGTCTCTTTTCTCTGGTCCACATTTATTACTTTTCCTTTTAATATTTCGATTAAAAAATTCTTTTTTTTTTTTTTTTTATGTTTTTTTTCTCAGACAAAGCAAACTGCACTGTAATCAATAGTCAGTGTAACAGTAATAGAATGAAACAGACATGATATTACAGGCACTAATGTCATGTTTAGACAGAAGCCTAAAAGTCAATACTGGCTTTTGCCTGATGTCAAGCATTTACTGCCCTACTTGGGAAAATCCCACACTTGTTCAGTGATTCCCACTGGAAATTTGACACATGGCTTGTATGTAGTTAAGCGAGATTAGATATCGAATCCAATGAAATGCTTTTGTCCAAGCCATAGACCTAAACAAGACGGCGAGCCATTGTAAAACTGCATTTATCTTGGGATAACATTATATCTTGATATCAAATTATGGAAAACTTTTTTCTTTTTCTTTTTTTTAAGATTCAAATGGTTATTCATTGAGAGAGTAGACTGGCACATGTATGGAAAGTTCTCAGGATGAAGGGCGTGACTTTGAATCTAAATCTTTTTATGTTGACACCAGTGATTTCATCAGCAACTGGCAGTGGGAAATTGCATGAAGTAATTTTCTTTTGTTTTGTTTTTCTGGCTGCTGCTTGACAGAAGGTGTGGCCAGTCTCCCTGTTGTAATTTTGGAATTTTCATTTTGTTTTGTTGTTTTAGATGAAATATTGAATTAAATATGAAAATGCAAAGTCTCAGATGGGTTACAGATGTTCATGTTTTGAGCCAAATTAGAGACGCATTGACCAAAACCCATAGTTTATTCACCTTACCTTGAAAGACTTGATATTAATTGCACCATATTTGTATTACAAACCGATTTTAATCTCTTCAGCAGACCCATGGAGCCTCCATTGAAGAAGGAAATGGTTCCAGTGATGCGGCGGCCAGATGAGTGGAAGGACCCCTGGCGTCGGTCCAAGTCTCCCCGGAGACGCCCCGGCCTCGGGTCCCCACCTCGGGGCCGACGGAGACATCGGCCCTCGGGCTCCTCTGCCTCCCTGTCCGGCTCCTCTCGGTAAAAACATGAGTGACTTTGAGTATCAAAACGACGTATGAACAGACATGGAATTATGTAAGAAACAATAAAAGTGCCAAACAACTCAAACACATTTTATATCGAAATTCTTCACAATAGTCAACTTTCATCAAAAGCATATTTAGAGTTGTTTAACATGTTTTTCTTTTGCTGCATAATTACATATATCTTGCTTATATTCTTCAGGATCTATCTGCAGTGTAGAAAGTTGTAAAGATTAAAAAAAGGTGTCCAAACTTTTGACTGGTAGTATATATACACAAAAAATAGTTCATCGTGTTGAGCTTTGATTCTGCTAATTGATCAAAACGTTGTATTTAGCCTGAACCCAATGACCTCGACCTGCTTTCTTGCTGCAGAGTTCTTCTTAACACGCAGTTAAAGTCCCCTGGTGTTCATGTTCTGAATGAAAGCGAAGAACAATATTTGTTTGTTTTTTTTTAACCGATAAAACAACAAAACTGTAATGAAAATGCAGTCTCACTGTATGACGGTGATACAATTGATCTGTGTCTTCCAGGTCAACATCTCGCTCTTCATCCTACACGGGCTCTGGGTCGTCCCGCTCCCGTAGCCGCTCTTCTTCTTTCAGTTCTTACTCCAGCCACTCCTCCCAGCACAGCTCCTTCAGCGGCAGCCGATCCAGGTGCGTGCGCCTTTGCCTGTTTGGCCTTTTGTTTGCATTGTGTTCCAATGTTGCAAACTGTCTCGCTCCCCCCCGTACCCACCCCACTTTCCCCTTTTTGATTTTCCTTTTTCAACTGATACTGCTAAGAGTCCGATAAAAGTAGCAGGTCAGAGTAGTTGTACTTCAACAATAACCCTTGCCAGGGAGGTCGTGGCTGCAGCACTGCCCTGCTGGTTAGCCAGCTGACAGTGTAAATACCGCAGAGCCGTTTTGTGTGAGCACAAATCACGCCTCTTCAACAAGTGGATGTTTAAAAAAGCATTCCCTCCAATCAGGGAATTAGAATATTTAAGAATAGATTATATCCAATGCAAAATGTTCACTGATTTGCTTTGAAAATGTGCACAGAAATCAAGTCAATTCAATAAATATGCACTAACCTCTACTTTACTGTTGAATTTAAGGGCACGATCGTTTTCTTCATCTCCTTCACGGAGTCCAGCTGCTTTGGGGAATGCTAAGAACAAACCAGAGCTCCCACCTGCGTTACATAAAGGGTAAACCTCACCTTGAGTTCTTGTCATTATTCGTATTTGCCCTATTGTGGTTTTTAGCCGTCAAGTTCTACCTGCAGCCTGAAAAACATACCTCTTCTTTTTTTTTTTTTTTAATCCCCCTCCTTATGAAGCATGCCAGTAAAGCCTGGCACAATGCCCCCTCTTCGCAAAGACAAGCCTCTGATGAAAAAAGCCCCCAGTCCCCCTGCACCTGGGGGTCCACAGGGCAGGCCCCCCAAGCCCTTCCCCGAAGCGGGGAAGCCTCCTCCGAACCCACGGGAGCCCGGAGGCTCAGGTGGCGGCGGACCAGTCAGAGCTCCGCCTCCGAGAGAGCAAGGGAAGCCTCCGAACCCGCGGGAAGGCCGGCCGAAAGAGAAGCAGCCGCGGCCTCCTCGTCGGTATGTGGCTCATCTTGTTTCTATCTACTGGAAGGCCAATTTTACATTGGTGCAAGATGTATGTATTAAGTTGAGCGTGAAAAGGAATGGCTTATGTAGATGGATTTGGCTGAACCGAGAACATTTGGCCAAAAAAAAAAATTTGTTCCTGACGCTTTTAATATATCTAATATAGCACCACCATCTGGTCACATTAGTTTGACTTTCATTATCTGAGTAGTGGCTCAGATTTGCAGCTGATTCGCCAAGTTTGGCAAATTTAGCTTTAATATTTTTTGGGGTAAATTGACTTTTAGCAGAGAAGAAGAAGAAAAATAGAATAACTGAAAAAGTCCTGAAAGGTTCCAGCTCTTGGTGCTTGGAACAACTGGGAGCTAATTCTGCAGGAAACAAGCTTGGTAGCTGGAGGTTCTGGCCCCAGTTCGGCTTTTTGTAACTTGCGCGACCAAAGGCGACAGGAATTCTGAGTTGGGCTCGTTAAAAAATGATTTTTATTTTCTCAAGCGCCTGCCGAATGCAGCGTCTGCCTGCACCCTAAACCTGTCACAAAGTGTCATTCTGCGTTTGTGATGTTAGCACTGGGGGGGGGGGGGTGTACAGAAATATCAGTTCAGTGTTCATGCCCAAAAGGCACAAAAGATTCCATTGCGTTCGCAGCATTTGTTTACGCTTTCCTTCTTGCCAAGTAAAAGAACAGCGTGTTGAAACCAACAGTGTCGCCCCTCTTGCAGTGCCAAGCAGTTACAATGATGTTTTAAATGTCAGACTGCACCATTATTTTAGTTTTTACTTTTTTTTTTTTTTTTTAACTGTAAATGATGAATTATTGGGCTACTATCTGAGCAAATTTCTGGCATGTCTGCAGCCTAAAAACAACGTATGCTAAACCACACTGACGGATGTTGACCACGAAGCTGTGATACACAACCACTAGGGATTAACACGAAAGTGATCCAGCATTTAAGAAGAATTAAATGAAGGGCTGGCAGCCGCACTGACAGACATGCAGACAAGCCTGCAGGCCGGCCGCATACGCTGATCTCCGGCGCGTCGGGTCGCGTTCAAGACCAAGAATGTTGTTCCACCGTTGTTTTTTCGAGGGCTTGACCCGTTTTTTTTGTTGGTTTGTTTTTGCGGTTGCCTCAGCATTCAAATGGACAAAGCCATTTCCTTTGCATATTTGGCAAGAAGTAACTCCACTGGTGTGGTGACGGTGTGAGACAGGTGTTCCCGAGGGAGTGGGCGGATGATTGAAGAAAGGAACAAATGCAGTGTTTCACCTGTGCACCCACGTGAGAGAGTGAGCAAGGAAGAGTAACTCTATCCCCCGTGGAAAATAGTGGAAGGGCGGAAGGGTTTCTCCAGTTTTGTGTGGGCGAGTGTGTTGGCCGAGCAGCTCCCGCTCATTCAAACTACTTCCCTTTCACGTTACAAGAAGTCGTTTTTTAAAAATTGTGAAATTAAGACTTATTTCATGGTCTTGGTGATGCAATGGGTCCTTTTTTTAAGCTCATTTTTTAGCAGAAGCAACAAAGATACAGCAATTCTTTACAAATCCCAAGCCGGCGTAACTGTAGAAATTTCAGACTGAGCCTTTAAAGTGAACCAGATGTTCAATTCATGGAAGAGAAGAAATTCCAGGGCATCTTTGGAGATTAGAGTCCTAATAACCCTTTTTCCTAAAAAAAACTAAACAAAATATTTTGTTTGACACTGTGTAGCTTAAATGTTAGGCCAGTTTCCGGTACATAAAATCTTGCCTAGATGCATCTAACTTTATTTAGTTTTTAACGTCATGTAATGAGCAATATTTACTTAAGATATTTCAATCGTATGACTCCGGACTTCAGGTAGGCCGTGCTTATTTTTATGAGCCACGCAGGTTCAAAACCTCCACGATGTGTTTTGCCAAAATGGCAAAGGCCTTACGCTGTTTGATTGGCTGAGAGGCTTGTTGCAACACCATTGTGTTGACGTGAACATTTTTGCATGCCGACCCGTTCTTCTCGGATGTTTAATTTCTGTCCTCATTCCAGTAGTTTGTTGTCAGTTACAACTAAACGCATGATGAGTCTTTACTTGTCCAAAGCGCAAGTTAACGACACACTCACGCAAATTTATAATATTGCGAAAGTGCAGTTTCAGCTACTTCATTGTTGTTGCTGTCCATGAAGTGAAGTTGCTTTCTGTCTCTTACAGGCGAACTTTGAGTGGGAGTGTTAGTGGAAGTGGTAGCAGCTATAGTGGCTCAAGTTCCAGATCCAGATCCTCTTCCAACTCCCTTTCACACTCAAGAGCTGGATCCAGAAAGTCCAGGTGTCTATTCTAAATAGACTTTGGTGATTTTTGGATGTTGAGGATTTATTTTTTTCAATTTATCTTTCCATATATACACTTTACATTTTTTTAAACATTGCCATTAAATCATGTCATCTTAAGCTACGGTACTCGTATAAAGTACCGGGCCAAATATTAGTGGGTTTTCCACTAGAAAACCTCTAGAATTATGGGATTATGACGATCTTAGATTTAGTAGTTGGATTGGTTTAAAAGTTAATCTGCACACCAGGGGTTATTGCACGTGGCGTTACTGCTCCAAAAGTAACACTGCATTTTCCTTTGTCTCAATTTCATGTGCTGTCATCGGCCGACCTGCAAGGAAATCCAGGTACGAATGTGTTCATTTTCCAATGCGTCCAAAGGCAAAAGTCAACGCTGACCACAACGTGGTCTGCCGATGCGTTGCGTTTCTGCTGAATGCGTTGAAACCTGTGCTTTCAGGTCGCTGAGCGTGAGCAGCGTCTCCTCGGCCTCGTCGGCCTCGTCCAGCAGCAGCTCCGTGCGCAGCGCCGACTCGGACGACATGTACGCCGACCTGGCGAGCCCCGTGTCGTCGGCCAGCTCCCGCTCGCCCACGCCGAACCACCCCCGCAAGGAGCGCGGACCCCCGCGGGACCGACCGCCACACGGCAAGGACAAAAACCGGGGTGAGTGCGAGCAGGAGGCAGCGAAGAATTCAACTAGGGCTGTCAGCGTTAGCGCATTAATCGCGATTAGCTAAATACAATCCGAACGCGCCGCGTCAAGCTGGACGAGACGTACCTCAAAGAAACAAAAGAAAATCAGTAAGTCAAAATAAAAGCAATTTTTAAAATAAAATACCGCGATTGACAAATGCGATCATATCTGTGTACGTTAATGAAATTGATGATGAAAAGGCCTTGATGGGGGAAAAAAAGCTCTGAATGGGAGCAAACAACAGCCGAGCAGAAGCCCTTGTTGACCGTCGCAGAGAAATCCGAATCCGGTGTGAACTCGGTGTAAACCTTTTTGTCCCTTTTACTAACCCGTAGTCGGCCCCTCTGGCCGATTTCTGCTAAGAAGTGCTTCACATTATGGGGTTAAAACTGCCTTGAAATGCGAAATAATAGAATTTTATATATGCATTTCAAACCGCGATTAATCGCAGTTAACTAGAAAGATTCTGCGATTAATCGCGATTAAAAAAAATCAATCGTTTCACAGCCCTAAATTAAATGGGCGATGGGAGGGGGCTTTCGCTCTCTGCTTTTTGTCGTCGTTGAGCATTTTTAAACCCAACGTATTCTAATAGCTATATCTAGATAATCATGGCTATCATTGAGAGCTATGCAAATACAGAAATACCTAAAATATCTGTTGCCAGCTAAAATATGTTTGCTCTGCCTGTTTGCCCGAAACCCAGGTGTCATTAACGATAGGTATGCACATACATCACTTTCACTTCCTTTATCGATGACATAGGTATTTAACAACCATTCCTTTCATTTTCAGCATGTTTTTGAGCCGTCCTCAAACACACCAAGAACCAGAGCAATGCTACAATGTTTTTTTTTTTTTTTTTTAATTCTTTGAATAATTTGTAGATCTAATGTACAACATTGGCATCTCAGCGAACCGTTTCTGTTTTTCAAAACGAGCTGTACGCGTTAAGTGATTTTGTTGCGCTTTAATGATTTTACATCTGACTCAGAAACAGGTTTATTGCCACTTACGAGGAATTTGCTTTGGTGTAGTTGGCACTTTAAAAAACAACAGCAATATAAAGAAGAACGACGAGCTTTACTAAATATATCCAAATATATATTTACGGGAGAGATAAAAATGAACACTTGCATACATACAGTGTGAAACTTGGACCAAATGATCGACGGTGATGTTGTTTTTCTTCCTAGCAGCAGAGAGGCCGTCAAAGAAAGAGGAAGCCTTCAGGGACGACCGCAGGAGACTGGACCCGACGGGGCCCTCGGCCAGAGGGGGACACCCGATGCCCAGGTCGGGACCCGGAAACAGGGGCCCCAACTCTATGCACCCCCCGCCCACCGCCATGGGTCCGCCGGGCAGCCACGGAGGTTCCGGATCCCACAAAGACATTAAACTCACCCTTCTCGCCAAGGTGACCACTAGTTTTTCTGAAGCGCTGCGATTGTGCGAGTGTCCTGGCCCACACACGCTTCTGGATTAGTTGATGAGGGTTGGGTGCACCTGCCACGGTACTTGTGTACTGTCTGTTTTCATTGGACTATTTTTAGTTCTTGCTTCAGATTCTTGGTGGTTGTTTGTTGCCTTTTTTCACGTACAATCAGTCTGTCCTTTGAAACTAACGAGAATGAAAATTGGCATAATATATGAGAATGCAATTCAGCAAAAACATTGGTACTACAAACAGTTCTTTTTCGTGACTGTTTGAGTCTTTGTCCTAATTCCACGCAAAACCTACAAACTTGGTTCTTTGTGTTCTGTAATCATGCAAGGACTGAAGTCAACCTGAAGTGGGACCTTTAAGATGTTGAGGAGGAAATACCACTTGCTCTGACAGTGAAAAATCTGACGTGAAATGTTTTTCTGAGAGATCACACCAGCCCTCAAACATCATTTTTGAACCATGTTTGAACCGTATAATACAACTTTTTGGGATGAGCACTGGCTTCTGTTATGCGCCGCAACTTAAAAGCTCAATACGTTTGGTTGACAGACAGCTATTGACTAAGCTCGGGGATAAGGGGATTAAATACTCAAAAAAAGATAAATTCCGAAATTAAGCCTGAATAGTGGAATGGTGCATTAGTGTCACTGTGAAGCTAAAGGTGTGACTGTGCTAGACTCCATGCTTTCTGAGGGTTATGCCTCCATTTCTCGTTGGACAGTGGCACAATGCAAGAAGAAAAGCTTTATTTTTCAGAAAATCATTTGCTCGATATGTAGTCATGAAACTGTTGGATTGGTCCTTGCAGCAGGGCGACAGAGGCAACAGGAAGCGGTACCTGCCTTCAGACAAAGAGAGGCCAACGTCTCCCCTCAGCAAGAGGATGGCCATGTCTCCAGACAGAGGTAGGACTGCACGTCTGACACACGTGAGGGGTTGTTTGTTTTTAAATGAGTGCTATTTCAGTGAGCGGCAAATATAAAAACCAAGAGGTTTAACCACTGCCATATATATATAAAAATATATATATCCTCTTAAACCCACTTCTGGAGCAAAGGTTTGCTCATTGGACTTTGAACCGATACATTTTTACCCATGTAGTGGCTGGTTAACCGATAACAATAATTCAACAAGCGTTGGTGTCGGTAAGGTTAAAAAAAAAAAAAAAAAATGACATTGACTATGAAAACCATAACTACTTGTGTTTCAAAAGCCGCGCGCCCTTGTCTCCGTGCTGCGCAGGTCGAGACAAGAGGATACCTGGCCGCCCCCCACCGTCACCTCGAATGGAGCGGCCCAGAGGCCAGGGCCCCAGAGCCATGCCCCCCCAGGGAGAGAGGTCGGTCCATCCTGGCTTTTGTCGCGGTATCGCTGACCACAGTCTTTATGCTCATCACATCTCCAGCTTTGTAGTTCAATTATTCCCCCCGGGTGTGGAGAACAGTGTATTAGACACACGAGGCGCACGCCGGTGTGGAAACTTTGAGGTGATTTTTCTCAAAGCGGTGGCATCAACGGGCTAAATCCGTCGAACCTACGTATATGGCCAGAGGAATACCCAAGTGTGTGTGTGTGTGGGGGTGGGGGGTATTTGATCTTTTCCTGACACATGTACTCTGTTGACATTGCACCATTGTGGAAAGACAACATCCATTTCATTATGGTGGAAGGACAACATCCTCCTCACTCGGTGGTGCTGCGAGACACCTGTGCTTGTTAGCACTGTGCTGATAAGTTTATTTATTGATGGTAAAGGTAATTACAATAATGACTAGAAAAGAATAAGAGTAACTGTCCAACCACAATACACTTATTGATCCGACCCAAGCAGCTATCCAGTTAATCTTTACTTAACTGGTTGATCCCTTAGTCCGACTGTGGACTTTTTGGGTGAATCGAAAGGAGGGATATTCCTGGACTTGGGTCATCCAGGTTCCGGGTGGTGTTTCCAATTCTTTTGGTAGCCTCAGTCAGCTGTTGCTGACGTAGCACTCCCGTGCGAACAAGCTGACTGTGCACCTCGCCAGTCCACCGAGTAACCAGCGAAACCTGTTTTCATTTCACCGTTTGTCAAAGCCTGTGATCTAAACATACGGCTGTTGTGATGGGATTTACCAACAGCAAGAAAGTTTTTCTATAATTTCCAATTACACGTAAACCCTCTTTATTTTTTCAGGAAACTCAGTTAATGATACTTGTTGAGTATTGTTGAATAGGAGTTTCATGTGCATATATATGTTCCATAAAAGATTGATGAGGCACTTGATGTCGAATTCATTAAATTAATTTAAACTAAGGAGATGCATTCATACATATGCATATATACACTTTCCAGTCCTTTCAACCTTATTGACATTATTGTACACTACAGTTTTTTTTTTATACAAAAATTGTCCAAACATTCTTGAATCATCTGTACCTCCCATCTATGACCATTGCCAACTTTAGCTATCAACTGCATCAAGATACATAGCTATGTATCCTTACATAATCTCAATACTAATTGCGATACGCAATACTAGAATATTTGTTACCAAGACGGTATCTTTCAAAAAAAAAAAAAGTACATTTGTGCACTTCCCCATAAATGGCACATAGATGTGGTTGTTTTCAACCGAACAAGTGTATTCAAAAATACATACAGATACAAAAAAATGAAATAAAAGTAGAGGTACCTAAAATCCGGGCATTGCCTTGATCACTGGAGACCATTTAGAATTAAAAACTCTTATCAGATTTCAGTTGTAACCTCGCTGTGATTCCTTCCATGGTCACAACATTTCGTTCTCTCCATTCTGTGGTTTCAGCCAGGATGCTCTTATTGTTTTCTTTCCCATGTCAAAGCAAAATTCTCGATTAATAATAGACAGTGGATTAGTAGTACTCTACTAGTAATGGCAGATTTGAATGGCAACTAGCCAAATTTATTGCGACGTTTCGTTGCCAAAAACATCGCAATAAATTCGGCAAGTTGGCCTCCTCCGAACCCACGGGAGCCCGGAGGCTCAGGTGGCGGCGGACCAGTCAGAGCTCCGCCTCCGAGAGAGCAAGGGAAGCCTCCGAACTCGCGTTTGTGATGTTAGCACTGGGGGGGGAAGGTATAGGGAAATATCAGTTCAGTGTTCATGCACAAAAGATTCCATTGCGTTCGCAGCATTTGTTTACGCTTTCCTTCTTGCCAAGTAAAAGAACAGCGTGTTGAAACCAACTGTGTCGCCCCTCTTGCAGTGCCAAGCAGTTACAATGATGTTTTAAATGTCAGACTGCACCATT
The DNA here is from genome assembly GCF_046127955.1 of Nelusetta ayraudi. Taxonomy (NCBI): domain Eukaryota; kingdom Metazoa; phylum Chordata; class Actinopteri; order Tetraodontiformes; family Monacanthidae; genus Nelusetta; species Nelusetta ayraudi. Next base: position 1,234,841 of record NW_027466121.1, on the reverse strand, counting down.
CTTTTAGTTTTTACTTTTTTTTTTTTTTTTTTAACTGTAAATGATGAATTATTGGGCTACTATCTGAGCAAATTTCTGGCATGTCTGCAGCCTAAAAACAACGTATGCTAAACCACACTGACGGATGTTGACCACGAAGCTGTGATACACAACCACTAGGGATTAACACGAAAGTGATCCAGCATTTAAGAAGAATTAAATGAAGGGCTGGCAGCCGCACTGACAGACATGCAGACAAGCCTGCAGGCCGGCCGCCTACGCTGATCTCCGGCGCGTCGGGTCGCGTTCAAGACCAAGAATGTTGTTCCACCGTTGTTTTTTCGAGGGCTTGCCCCGTTTTTTTTGTTGGTTTTTTGCGGTTGCCTCAGCATTCAAATGGACAAAGCCATTTCCTTTGCATATTTGGCAAGAAGTAACTCCACTGGTGTGGTGACGGTGTGAGACAGGTGTTCCCGAGGGAGTGGGCGGATGATTGAAGAAAGGAACAAATGCAGTGTTTCACCTGTGCACCCACGTGAGAGAGTGAGCAAGGAAGAGTAACTCTATCCCCCGTGGAAAATAGTGGAAGGGCGGAAGGGTTTCTCCAGTTTTGTGTGGGCGAGTGTGTTGGCCGAGCAGCTCCCGCTCATTCAAACTACTTCCCTTTCACGTTACAAGAAGTCGTTTTTTAAAAATTGTGAAATTAAGACTTATTTCATGGTCTTGGTGATGCAATGGGTCCTTTTTTTAAGCTCATTTTTTAGCAGAAGCAACAAAGATACAACAATTCTTTACAAATCCCAAGCCGGCGTAATTGTAGGAATTTCAGACTGAGCCTTTAAAGTGAACCAGATGTTCAATTCATGGAAGAGAAGAAATTCCAGGGCATCTTTGGAGATTAGAGTCCTAATAACCCTTTTTCCTAAAAAAAACTAAACAAAATATTTTGTTTGACACTGTGTAGCTTAAATGTTAGGCCAGTTTCCGGTACATAAAATCTTGCCTAGATGCATCTAACTTTATTTAGTTTTTAACGTCATGTAATGAGCAATATTTACTTAAGATATTTCAATCGTATGACTCCGGACTTCAGGTAGGCCGTGCTTATTTTTATGAGCCACGCAGGTTCAAAACCTCCACGATGTGTTTTGCCAAAATGGCAAAGGCCTTACGCTGTTTGATTGGCTGAGAGGCTTGTTGCAACACCATTGTGTTGACGTGAACATTTTTGCATGCCGACCCGTTCTTCTCGGATGTTTAATTTCTGTCCTCATTCCAGTAGTTTGTTATCAGTTACAACTAAACGCATGATGAGTCTTTACTCACGCAGATTTATAATATTGCGAAAGTGCAGTTTCAGTTACTTCATTGTTGTTGCTGTCCATGAAGTGAAGTTGCTTTCTGTCTCTTACAGGCGAACTTTGAGTGGGAGTGTTAGTGGAAGTGGTAGCAGCTATAGTGGCATGTGTGCAGGAACTCTTTTTTTTTTGTTTGTTTGTTTAATTTGGACTTAATTGTCGCCCTACGGCACAGGAAATAGATGTGCAAAGATTTTTGCCTTTTCGTAATAACCCCATTTAACAATTTCTTCAAAGTTCAGCCAGCCTCGCTTGCTTTGGCGGCACTGACATGGGTGCGAAGCGTAAACTCACGCATTTATTTTTTATTTATTTATTTTTTTCTCTCCGTCTCGCAGGAAACGTCCCCTGTCGCCGCCGCCTAAATCGTCGTCTGGAAAAGGCCCGAGCGGGCCGGCGTCTGCGGCGCCACCGGGCAGCAAGCCGGGCGTCCCCGGTTCCGCCTTCGCCGCCGCCGCCGCCGGCCCGGGCTCCGGGTCCGGCAAGCCGAGCAACACGCTGTCCCGCCGCGAGGAGCTGCTGAAGCAGCTGAAGGCCGTGGAGGACGCCATCGCCCGCAAGCGAGCGAAGATTCCCACCAAGTAGAGAAGCGAGAAAAGGAAATCTGCACTCGTCTCGTCTGCCTGACTGCCGGCCCGCCCGCCTGCCTGCGAGCAACGAGGTGCAGCGAAGGTTGTCGGATAAACCCCTCCCCCACCTTGCCTTCGTTGGACAAATAAAAAAAAAAATTGTAAAGACTTTGCAAAAGTGAGCAAAACTTAACCTTTCGTTTCTCTCTCTCTCTCTCTCTCTCTCTCTCTCTCTCTCTCCGTGGAGTTTCTGCTTCACTCTATAATTCACCCCCCCCACACCCCCCCCCGACCCCACTTGAGCAACCTGTCGAGTCTTAGAGCGTCACAGCTGCAGTTTTACCTCATGACAGCGGGGTCGGGGGGGGGGGGGGGGTTGGGCAGCAGCTATTGGGCATTTCGGTGAGGGAGGAACGTCTCAGGAACGGCCCGTCGAGACGTGAGAGCGCACGGCGAAGAAGACGACCTCCTCCTCCTCCTCCGCCAGATTTACACCTATCCAATCGACTTCTTCTTTGATCATGTTTTTTTTTTCGTCTTCTTACTGTTGGTTGGTTTCTACATTGTGGAACAGCCCCCCCCACGCCCCTCCCCCTCTCGCTCCGCAGGGTATTGTCGACCACCTGCGAGACTTCTCGCGCCAGGCTTTTTGTATAAAGCTACGGAAATTCCCGAGCGTCCCCGTACTCGATGTCTGTGAGCGGCAAAAAAAAAATTAAAGTAAACGTATAGCGAGTCAGCGGTGTACATTCACAGGCGCCGTTCTGTCACATCTTGTACAATTTTGCGCCATCGGGACTGTTTTAAGTGTATCATAGGCAGCAGTGATGTGAAAATACTGTTGTTGTTTTTTACAGCGTTGAGTTTTTTCTTCTTTTTTTTTTCTTTTTTTTTTTCTTCTTAGCGATGAAGTGATTACCTGATGTTTTATTTGTCACACTTTTAGTTGGAATCATCCAAAGGTGGACTGGAGTATTTAGAAACAGGATATGTCTTGCTTTTGAGAGAAAAAAAAAAAGCCTAAATAAACTATTTTAATAAAGAGAAGCCTGTTTTCACTCTGCTCCTTAAAACGAACATTGTTTGTTCTTTGTGACAATCGCTTTTCCCCGAGGAGAGAATCGGTGATGTCATCAGTTCATCCGTCCAGTGTCTCCCATCGCTTATCCTGCACTCGGGGGAGCAGGAGTGCTGGAGCCTCTACCAGCTGTCCCTGGCCACAATGGGGTTAGACCAGGCGTGGGCAAGCTATGTCCGGGGGGGGGCATATGCGTCAATTTTAAAGAAGTTATATTAATAGTTAGTCGTGAAATAGCTGTAATTCATCCACTTTGTCAGTGTTTTAAGAGTCATTTCAATTGAGAGCTGAATACCGTGGGGCTTCAGACACATATTTTGTTATGCTTTTTGTTCATTTTCAATAGACATTAAAGCATGTTTTCTAAATATCCCATAATATATATATTTTTTTATCCTGACATGGGTCAGCGAATCGCTCCATCCATCTGCTCCTGCTCCGGCCCCCTCTGTCAAATTTTAAAACCCACTGTGGCCGCACTTGTCAACAGGTTTGCCCACCCCTGGGTTAGACCCGGGTCAAGTCACCAGTTTATTCTAGGGGCAACACGGAGACACGCAATCGCTCATACAGTACCAGTTGATACTGGTACATCTGATACAGATGATTTACAGATACCAATAACCTGCTGGTTTGGCACTTGGTCAGAGGCCCTGGAGAAGTAGGACAGGTAATCTCCCCTCAGAAATGCCTTGAGTTGGACTTTATCCTCCAATTTTTTTGCGTGAATACTATCAACTGTATCGCTGTGTTGTCCCAGAACCATTTACTGATTGTGTTTTTCCATCCTAGAGTGATATTTTCCATTGAGAGGACAGACCCGATCCAATGTCTCACTCATCTCTGGTGTTGATTTAGCGCAAATGTCTTGGAAGGAGCCAACAGCAAATGACTCTAGGAAAAGAGAGACACTTTTAAAAGTGAAACTCAGCTTGGAAGCTCTTTTGAGAAAACTTGCACTGAAACCTGGAAGTCTTGTTGTGTTTAAGGCTGCAGCCACAGTGGATTACAAACTGGAAGTAACTTCCTGTCAATCCAAAGTCCTGCTTGCAGTCGGTTGTGTTATACTTCAGCCCTATCAGAGCATTTCAACAATTCGAGCATGCAAGGTCTGCAAGTTCCACGCAGTATGATGTGTTTTCACACACACTAGTTAGGATTCAGACATTGAATATAGACGAGACTGTCGACTCAAGAGTCTTCTTTTCTGCTGTTCAACAAATGCAGATGCCTTGTATACTTTGGTCACACCACAGTGTCAAGTCCATCAACTATCAGAGTGCAGCACAGGCGTGCAAACAGTTATGGGAAAGATTACAACCTGGAAATCATTCACCAGCGTGTCATGGCTTAAACACTGACTGATTGCATCAAGCGCTGCTCTGCCTGCTCTTTGATGTTCTGGCGACTATCAGAAACGAGTTCAAAACACAGTAGCTCTCATGAAAAACTGTTTGAAACTGGACATGTGCTTTGTATGGGTTTTTTGTTTAATACATTTAATTACATTTTTGTCTTTCGGAATGTAGAAATAAGCCGTAACCTCTTTTATGCAGTTAGTTTATGCCATTTGGGATGAAGGATTGGTGTGAGATGGTACAACCAACAACTCTTGAAGAACCTTGTTTCAACGTGCATGCTGTGTTTTGCATGCAAGGGTTTTCTTCTACGCTTTGAACGTTACACATGGCAGAAACTTGGTTCCTTTTTTCATGCTTTGAACTTGACTTGAGCAGAGTTTTAATACGTTGGCAGGAAAAAAACAAACTGCATACATTAGTTACCGAATTAAGAAAGTTTTTCTTTTTTCTTTTTTTTTTTAATGTTGCGTTGTCTTTTTTTGTGCTGTGAAATCAGTTGTGACCCAGTTGTGATCAGTTGTGACCCTCTTGAAATGTTCATTCTAGTGAGGAACTGGAACTGATTACAGTTGACAATTACAGCCAACTGTAAGCAGTTGACATGCATGGGGCAAAGGTGGCGTGTTTATGTAGATGGCACTGATTCTTCACGGGGTTGACATACGAACACATATAAAGACTCGCCTTCACCCGTTAAGTGCAGTTTCGATGCACTGACTTGCAGCGGCCAATACAGTATATACAATACCGCAGTATGTAATGCCTGTCATGAAAAGTTGGAAAGTTAAAACTTGTCAACCAAAAAAAACATAATTATAAGCCAACACGCCATCTGTTTACCGCAAACTGATGCAAGAGAGGTGTAACAACAGTGCCTTTCAATTATTGTCTGTGTGACAGGGTTAGTTAGTTAGTTTATTGGCTTTGTAGTTGCAAAGAATTTGATCATCCCTAGGCAAGGCTTTTATTGCACAACCCTTCAAGGGAACTGACTGGGTGAGAAGTACCATGTAAATGCCCCTCGTACAGTCCAAGAGGAAATTCCACTTGTGCTCGATTCACAGTGATATTGTCGGTGGAGACAAAACAGTCGGGGATCAGCCAGGGTTCACTTGATGACGAGTGAATCCGGAATAATTGCAGGATGGCGATGATGGTGATGGTGCGTTGCATGGTGCTGATGCGGCATTCACAGCACGAATGGCTCCATCACTTGCAGTCCTTTGTGCTTTAGTGTTTGTGTTAAACTTCCTGACAGAATCCCGAGCCCCGTCCACCTCTGTCGCCCATTACTCATTTCTGTCATGTCCCGTCGACTTTGTCCATTCAAATCACGTTCGTGTTTCGTTTTGTGTTCACCTCTTTGTTTAGTCAATTGCCCACTTCCTGTTTTATCTACCTGCTTTGTGTGAGTGTCATCAGTTTTTCTGTCCAGCCCCCTGATCATTCTCACCTGTGGTCCCCTGCCCCTTTTTTGTCAGAGAATCTTGAGTTGTGCTTTAACTTATGTCCCAGTCCTTAGAATTTCCGCCTCCCATAAAGTGCCAATTATTAGGAGAAAGCCGAAAATAGCTCAGACTAACAGACATCGAACTGCCTTGTCAGGAGGAAGTTGTATGGCAAGTCCAAAGAGGGAAGTTTCAGGTGCCACCAAAAGTTGGACTTTTTCAAGGGGGACTACAATGCATTTTTCCCCCCTGCCTAGGGCTCAGTGTTATGTTTAGTTTTTTCCCTTTTGTTTAATACAAGACAGGTTCCGTTCATTTTACTGTCAAGACCTCGGTCAGATAAGTAAATATTTGTTCACGACGTGTCGTTCTAAAGGCCAGTTAATCAGGTTTTGTTGTGAGAAGTTCTAATTAATGAAGTGGATATATACGACAAAAAGGCTTATTAATATAATTCAGAGACATCAGAGTTTTCTCATCAAATCCTTGTACGTGTTGACATATGAAAACCGGATCATGTTCAAAAAACCAACTCACTGTGAAGACCTTACGAGCTGAACTCATGAGCCGTTGAGTAAGTAAGTAACAATGAGTATTTTTTTTTTTTAGCGCTGCCGCCTGATCTTTTCAGGCTTCAATGGAGGCTTTGCGTTGCTACTGCACCAGATCAATAAACATCTGCAGGGAATTTAGGGCTGAGAGAGATTAGAAAAAAAAGAAAGAAGAGACAATAGGCTGCTATTTTTGGAACTTGGTCACTGGACTTTACAATGCTGCAAGGCGCCATGCTGTTATTACCTCACCAGAGTTAAATGGGCTGGCACAGCAGTGAAATAGACTCCGACCTGGAAGTTACCTCATGCCGAAGAAATTTTGCCATGTGACACGAGCACAGATTTCCAGTTCACATTTCAACAACTTCTACTTTTCTTTTTTACATGCAAACTTTCAAAAAACAAATGCTTGATTTTCCACCCTTAATATTTTAACTTATGTGCTCTGTTTCCCTCATTTAAAACCATGTTTTATCTCTTTGTGATAGCTCATTTACAAAAATGATTAAATAAAACCATTTCATACACTGAGGTTGTTTTTGTAACATATTTCACGAACACGTGTCATTCAAATTTTGCATCATGCCTAATGCTTCTAGATAAACTGCAATATATAAAAATGAAATCACATGTCACCACACAAACATTACCACAACTTTTAAAATATGCGTGCAGGCTTCCTCCTAAAAAGTGGTGTTTTGTTTGCTTTCTTCAAAATGTACACCTGCACTGGGGACAGAAAGAGTTTTTGTTAGCTTTCATTGTATCCAAAAGATGAGTTCAATGTGAATCAATCCACTGAAGATTGAGACTGAAACAGGTGTCGACGGAGATGTGAGCAGCCTTAAGTCACGAAGGCAGCAGTCTTGAACACTGCGTGACTGTAAAGTTCTGGAAGTTGCATCTCAGAGGTGCCAGTGATCCAAGTTGCTTGAAGCTCAGGTTGTGCTGAGATATAACGTGAAATGTGTAAAACGCATGCATGTTGTTGGAAGAGCAGGTGAAAGTCAGCGTCAGCGGTACCAGGCTTCCAGCCCGAGTGCCCTCCACAGACCAGGGCTGGGGCCTGACAGGTAGGACCCACTGGCAACACAGCTCCACAGTTCATGGAGAGAACCCACTCAGAACCAGGGTGTGCATGCACACTCCACTTAGAGAGGAGTTTTTGCTTGTTAGACAACAGTGCACTGGAGTGTTGGTGACAATAGTAGTAGAATTGATGTTGCTGATTGCGTAATAAATCAGCAACAGGAATAGTAATAATGATAATAATGATAATAATAATAATAATAATAATAATAATAATAATAATAATAATAATAATACCCAATACAGTATTGGGTATCGGTACCAATACCAGGGTTGAGTACTCTACTCATACTCGTAAAATACGTGCCGATACCACGACGCCGGTACCAGTTGTATATGTACGTGTATGACAATTTTGCTAAATTTGTGTTTGTACTGGAGTCAAACTTGCTACGTTCACTCGTGTTGTAGAAAGACATGCTAAGGAATGTTCTTCAAATAACACAACATCTCTGGAAAAATAACAAAATCAAAGTAATTCTATAATGTGTAGGTGTCTATTCAAGTACTCAGTATTGTTATCGGTAAGTAGTGATATGCAAGTACTGTCTCTACTTGTTCAGTAAAAATGTGGTATTTTTGCATCCCTAATAATAATAATAATAATAATAATAATGAAGGAGAAGTTGTAATATTGCCTCTTAAGTGTTTTAATCTTTAGCCCTCGTAAAAAAAACAAAAAACAAGAGAGTTATTATCATTATCATTATATAATTGTTATTGCCCTGCTGTTTAAAACCCGCACAGCTTATTACAACACGCCGTTGTTTTACACACGAGGACCTGGTCGAGAAAATTCCTCAGTCCATATGACGACCGGGGCCCACAGTTTAGGGAAGAGGAAGTCGCGGAAATAAAATCCAATTTCCTCATGCCGCTGGTTTTTCCCAGGTGCAACTATAAAACAAACGCACCTGAGGGATGGTGGCATCAGTACTACAATCACGTCAGCGACGCTCGGTGGAGAAGGACGTCGCTGAGAGAGTTTTTTTTTTTTAGAGCGAGAGAGAGAGAGAGAGAGAGAGGGAGAGAGAGAGGGAGAGAGGGGATGGACGTAAAGCAGGTGAGTGTCGCAGACAAGGCCCGCAGATGGATTTTCTCCGTGCATTTCTGCACACCCATCATCATCATCATCTCCCCTCGCCTGCAGATTCTCATTCTCGCCTTCCTCGCCGCGTCCGTCTCGGCGTGCAAGATGAACCGGTGCTATAACGAGAGTGAGCTGAGCGAGGCTGTGGAGAGGAAGCTGAGGTCTCACTACCATCAGCCCCCGGACCCGTTGCCTGCAGCGGACCCGGACTCCCCCTCCTCCTGCCCCGTGGAGCTCTACCAGTATCTGGCGCCTCACGAGGAGAACAGGAGATCCCTGTCACCATGGAGATACGTGTGAGTGACACACCCGAATCTATTATTATTATTTATTATATGATACAGAGTATTTGATAAGGTCATTACACTACAATAGAATTACTGTGATTCCCCCCATCCCGCCCCCATGATGTTATTTGAACAACATTCCTCAGCATGTCTACATAATGCGTGCATAATTTGCGAGTATGTGTAGATTACTCAATCCCGATATCGGTACTGATAGCCAACACTGGTATCGGTATTGGTGAATTTCAAGTTATTATTATTATTATTATTATTATTATTATTATTATTATTATTATCATTATTATTATTATTATTATCATCATTATTATTATTATTATTATTATTATTATATATGTGCATATCTAAAATGTGTTAAAAAATAATAATAATAGCAGAGTTTGGCATCTGCTGTCGCAAAGAAGTGATCACACAATGACATTTTATTATGTTTACAGTGTACATCTGTTTGGGAAATTAAACCCTTTGCTGCATAGCCAGAAGCATTTTGGCATGCACAAGTAAACAGCTGGGAAATGAAAATAATCTGTCAGAGTAAAGATACAAACAGATGACGTGTGGGGTTGGCTCTTGTTATTCGCGGCTAAAATTGCCTAATGGCAACGGAATTGGAGCTATGTGCATTCCACTCAACCTGTCACCCGTGTCGTCGCTCTACTCGAGGGAAAGTCCCTCTGGCAGGTGTGTGTTGCCTCATCACCTGGGGTGACGTCAAATATCACCCTGACAAGTAGACCGTCTAAGCCAGTCCAACTCCGTCGCTCGTTTTAGGTCATCAGCTTGTTTCCCTTTGGCCTGAAATCCCTCCGCCAAATTTTACCAGTCAAAACCAGCTGACAAAACACAGCTGTTCCATTCTTCGTTGAACCCTCATAAGTCGTTTCGTGTTCCTTTTTTTGTTTGTTTGTTTGTCAGTTAATTTGTTACTTAACGCTCAAAACGGAGAGGAGATAGGCGCAAGTTAACAGGTGAACAGGGCGGCCCCAACGGTAAAAGGTAAATTAGGAACCGGAAGTCGTCTGAAAACGCGGTCACTGTGGCTTCATTGCACTTTATGAACGGCGTGTAAGGTTTTTTCGTTGCGTCATCGTCATCGTCTTCTGGAAGCTTCCGTACAAGGGGAAGTGAGCATGCCCAACTTGGGAAGAGCGCTCGGCGCTGACCGAACCAGGGCACGCAGGACATAATTGGGTGTTTCCGAATCACCCACTCGCTCCTTCCTCACTTTGTCAAGGGAGTGGCGCGGGAATGCTGCTTAAAATTAAATAAATAATAATTATAATAATAATAATTAAAAAAAAAAAAAAAAAAAAAAAAAAAAAAGCGTCTTATAAACAATAACAACTCCGTCCAGACTGGTATTGTTAGTACTAAAGGGGGCGCCAGACATCCTCACAAGTCTAATGTTGTGCACTGTTTAAGCGAGTAGGGAGTGCTTTTCGGAAACAAGTCAACCGAGACTGACCTGGAAACTATCAGTGGGTTGCAATTATCGCCGGTTGTTCGCCGGTGTGGCGTGCCAAGAGGCGCGAGGGTCAAGATAACAAACCGTTGAGCAATCCGCTCGTCTTTTTCCTTTGGTATTTGCTTTATGTCCGCTAGAATGCAAACTTAGTGCAAGAGGAAAACAAATAGGTTGTTTACAACACCTGCGCCAACCCTTTATTGACCCCCTCGCGTTTTCTGCAGGTTCAAAGGGGAGCGGCCGCAAAAAGTCAGGTCATGTCGTTAAAATGGAACGTAAAAACTATTACCTGGCGGTGGTGCATTGTCAATGTGAACTGTCTACCTGCAAGAAGCTCATTATTGAGGCTTTCATTTAAAAATGAATGTAAAACATAATAGCCAGACTTGAACGACAATGTCTCGCATCATGTTCAGTCTTTAAATATCTCTACGATAAGTCGCGCTACACACGTCCACCTATTGTCTCATTTAGACGAAGACATTTAGGGTAATGAAGGTAGCACAGAAGATGACGTTGACGTGAAAAGAACGCGTAGAATAGACTGTAATTAAAAGACAGCAAATTTGCTTGTTGCGGTGCAGTGTGTAAAATTGTGCCATCTAGCGGTCAGACTTTAGATTGCAGTCCTCATTCACTCGCCCTTCCTCTCCCAGGATACCGTTGTCTTTGTCGAGTTCTCCAACTTATAATGAGGTTCCCATAAGTGCACCTATTTAAACCATTTGTTTGTCCAGTTAGCTTATTAAACCTGACACACAAGATAGCAGGTATTAAGAAGCCTGTTCTTATCACACTGCTGCCAACCGAACTACTTTTATTGTACAATTATTGCGGACATACACAAATATTAATGGGTGGTATACTATGCTTTTGCCAATAAATTGTAACAATGATTTTGTGTCTGCTTGAGGAATGTGTGTGGATTTACCTTTTGGTAATTAAATAAAGAGAGAAAATTTTGTATTTGTCTATGTTTATATTACTACTCTAACGCATTTTCTCTAATCAGAGATCTTTCCTTGATTATTTTCCTAGTGTAAAAAATATATAAGCTTTATTCATTTATTTTATGATCGCTTTGTTTTTGACAGCAGAATATTACAAGTGTAGTTCCATTCACTTCTCATCTTCTTTTGTTTCAGGCTCAGATCAATGAAGGATCACTTTCCCTCGACTTACTCGGAGGCTGAGTGTCTTTGCTCAGGGTGCATACTCATCCAGGACGTCCCGGGGAAAGGAAGGGTCCCAGTGGAAAACTTCAGTTACACATCAGTGCCCATTATACAGAGCAGGGTGTTCCTCAGGAGGGATTTATGCGGTGATGGTGGGAAGTACCGTTTGACTCCAGTAAGTCAGGACGTAGCTGTGGGCTGTACCTGTGCAAGGCCCATGAGCACATAGAGGACAGCTATGTTGCCAAATGTTTTTTGGTTTTTTTAATGTTTTATTTTGCACAAGTTCTCTGGAAACTCTGGGGCATCAGGCCTGTAGAGGTAAAGCCAACTGGCAGCACTACTCTCTTCTGAAGACCTAACACTCCCTGGGATCATTTCATATCAGCCTATTTGCAGAGGCCTACTGATTGTCACATTGATATGCTAATATTTTGTATGCATTTTTTATGCCCACGTTGATTTTTATGACTTGTGGAAAAAGTCCTAATCTCTTCTCTTTTTTTTGTCTTGCATAATATAAAATTGCTATTTATAGTTTTGTAAACCTAATTTAACTACTAATAATATTTGAGATATCTATTTATTTGTTTTTGCATATGGCGTGTTCAAGTGTGTTTCATGATGCTCATGAGCTGAAAAAAATAGTCCCAGTGGGACTTTAAAAGTTTGTTGAATGCTTAAAATTCAGCTTCTTTGAAGCAAAAATAAAATAGGCATACCTAAAAGGAAATATGTTGTTTGTGTGTTTATTGAAAAGTGATGGGGGGGGGGGGGGGGGGGGGTCTACCTTGGGGTGAAGGCAGGGTTACACCCTGCACAATCTGACAGGGGCAACAAATGGTTTGTGAATTTTTACCAATAAAAAAAAAAAATAGAATTTTACCTGAAAAGCTAAACAAAAATTCTATCAAGCACTAAAGCAAACAATAGTATTGCTGTGCTTCACAGTGATATTTGAACTGACATGAGATTGCACAGTATGTGTAATCCTCATAAAATAATTGTATTATTTATTTATACATGTGTCAATGAGCCATAAGTTTTAGTGCACTATACGAACGAGCCGCTTCATGCCTATCTTTTCCTTTTTGACTTTCTACTTTTATTCACAATTACTTTTTAATTGGAAAAAAAAAAAGAGTTGCTACTTAGAGGACTTTAAGTTCAGCCGTTTGATCAATTCTCCAGGAATTTAAGAGGCATTTTTGCTTTCAACAAACAGGCTTATTTCACCGACCACCTCCCTAAATTAAAGGAGCAACAGTTTAGTTGTTCAGTTGTTCACTAGCCTGTGAACCGACAGAGGAAGAAATTCAAACCACTCGCAAACAGTGACAACTTTATAAGAGTTTTTTTTTAATCCCCCTACAAAGCAGGGACACATAAACACTTTTAAAAAATGACGTTAAAAGTGAGGCAGTCACATCTGACACAAAGTCTGAAAAATCTTTCCCCTCGAACGAGGCGGGCGCCTCGGTTGAGACGGTTTATCTTATGTGGCAAACTTCTTCTGTCGCACAGGTGCAGGCAGCTGAGACATGATATCCAAAAGGGGACGCTCCACGACAACCAGAGAGTGGTCCTCCAGTAAGCTGACATGCATGAGGTGCTGGGGAAACACGGATCAAAAGATCAATGATTAAGACGCAGTCCAGGTTCATTGCAGACCGTTCACTGTGTTACCTCACGTTTAAATAATGAAATACGCTTTATTTGTACTAAACAAGCAAAACAGTTTTGATAAAGAAAAGCTTCTCTTTATCAAAACTGCTCCTACAACATACAGAGGTCATATTTGACCACCTTAGCGTCTCAAGTTTACAGTTAAAATGTAAATAATACACAGCTGTATCACGGGGCCAAATCAGCTTAAACACAACCTTCCTTGATTGAGTGAAGTTATGAAGGTGGCGGTACCTGAAACCTCTTGCACATCTTAAAAGCATGGCTCTGTCTGATCCTCTCCGGCTCCGGGAGACTCCGCAGTGTCATCTGATTGTACAACATGGACTTTGCTTCAGGGAGCGGCTACAAGTGGGGAGGGGGGGTGACACAAAATCAGGCAACATTTTAATTTCCCTCAGAGGTCAAGCAGACCAAGAAGCAAACAAACAGCAAATTGCACCACTTGGCAAACAGTGTTTGCGTACCAGAGTCTGGTCAATGATGCAGAACATGAACATGTCGTGCATCAAGACGTGAGCTGGATTTTTTGGACTGAAGCCCACGTGGGTGACGGGTGTGTCTCTCGCCAACCACAGGGGGTGCAGTCCGTTTTTCTGCAGCCGTCGACTCCACTCCGTGTACTCTTTGTGTAGCAGCGAGTACTCAAAGATCTGCAACGCAACACACGGGGAGTGTAAAGAGCCAATGACAAGTTAATTCCAGGGCATCCCGGTGTGAAAAAAAATGAAATTGCATCGCTTACATGTTGGTCAGCGTGAACTGTGACGAGGTTGCTGTTTGCCGGGTTGATGGCGATGGCCGTGGGGCAGGAGTTGTACACTGGGATTGTGCAGTGGACCTGCAAACAACAGTGTTTATTGAGTCATTCTTCAGCCACAGCTCCAAATTGAAATTTGCCCGTCTTTAAGAAACACCTTAAGTTTGCGCAGGTTGTAGACATGAATCTCACAGCCTGTGTTAGCGGCTGCCAGCCACTGACCATCTTCACTGGTGCTCAGCAGGTGCACCGGCTGTTTGGAGCCTGCAATTGACCAACATGGGGACATCTTGAGGAATCCTTTCATTGTGGAGAAACTTAAAACATGTTCACATTATTGGTATCCAGCAAATGAAACAAACGCCAAAATCACCAGCAAATTGCTCTTCCAAAGAAAACAGCTCTCTCTGTCTTGTATTTGGAATGTTAACAACCAGAAACGCAGCGGAAGCAGTCTTGCTACAAGGCCTGACCTTTATAGCAATTTCCATTTACCTCTGAAGTGGGAATTCAAAACTAGTGATGACACGTCTATCGTACAAAGTTACGACAAAAGATATTTCATTGCAGTAAATGCAGTGGAAAATTTTCAGAAAGCCATATCGCATTGCTGCGAAGTTCCTTCAACTTTCTGAGGTAAACTATTCTTAGTTGTTGGGCAAGACTTTTAAAATATGTATTATGGAGTGTACACGAAGTCTGAGCAGAAATTCTGCAGAAAAGAGTGATGTAATAATTGTCTGAGATGTTGCTGAAGGAAAACATCTCAATTCTGGAAAGCGTCATCAATGGTTTTGTTTCAACTTTATCCTTTTTCTTTTTTTTATCCGTCCCCAAGTGTACATTTACACTAACCTGACTTTGGCTTTAAAGTGTGAACGTATTTGCACTCCAGCTTGCTCAGAGAGGTAACAACAACTGAAGAATGATTGGAGGAAGCAAGGAGTTTGGATGAGTCTGAGGAGAAGCAGAGGTGGCGGCCTGAGGAAAGCTCCTTGGGCAGTTTGGACACCTGAGGAAGGAAACGGAGAGGCTCAGCTTCATCGTCAAACTATGGAGGATAACAGAAAGCCGCAGCCGTTCTGGTGTGAGAGGGTTCTATCAGCAATGTGCAACGGTCGGAGTGTCCTCGTGCCAACCTTGGTAATACTGATGTTGTTGTACTGTAATCTGTAGAGCCGGACGCCTGACAGGGCAGAGTAGGCCAGCCAGCTCCCACACGGAGACAGAGCGCCGCTGCAGACGTGATCATTTCCCTGCGAGAACCAAAGAACAAAGCCTTGCACTCGCCTGTGTGAAAATGGCCTAAAGCAAAAAAATAAATAAAAAAAATGAAATCACCCACAAACCTTTATCTTGAGCTGAATCAGTTTCTCCGCTTGCGTCTTTACAGGAAGGTGGTCGCCAGGGTTACCTGTGGGAATCGGCAAACAGCGGCTCATTCGTGACGCCAACAACAGCGTTTCAGGAAAAAAAAAAAAAAAAACTTCGCTATCGCTTTTGAAGCATCTTCTGTGTTCAAAGTGCGTGCGTTGGTCTCACCGTTACCGTCGCTCTCCCCGACTCTCCACAGCTCCAGGTGGCCGGGGAACTGGAAGAGCAGCAGTCCGGCTTTCTTTGCACAACAAACCAGGCTTCTCTAAGGAGGAACACAGACGCAGGTATGTTTCCCATGGAAGCAGTTTTATGGTGCTTTCGGATATAAAGTGCACGGCTTGGGGGTGTGTGGGTCAGTCAACTGAATGTCTTCTTACATGTGGGAAAACTATTTTGCGGAGTGCCGACTCCTGGGTGTTCTTCTCCACTTTGTCCAACAGAGGTCGTACGACCAGCTGTGTGTCCATACCTGTGGGTTACCGCAAGAAACAAAAGAATGCAGTGCGGCATTAGGTACCACGACTGGCCTTTAAACACATGGAGAATCTATAACCAACATGAGCTGCGTTTCCATTACGCCCAGAACTGCGCAAAACCTAAATACTGCAATAAAAAAAAAAAAAAAAAAAAAGGTAATAGAAACACCTACATTTCAAAGAAAAACAAACCCTCTCAGACATTGCTAGAAGTTTTTTTTCGCTCTCATGAGGTGGTATACTGTAGAGGTCTATCACAAAAGCAACATGGAAACACTTTTTCACATTTATGCGTCACCGGATGTGACATTCATGGTCACGTGACCATTCACGTCAAGTGAAAGCGGCGTGTTATGTTCGGACGGAGGATTTATTTTATTTTTATTAGTAATCAAAGAGAAAAATATAACAACCATTCTTGACAGCAAACAAACGTAAACAAATGTAAACAAACAAAAGCAAACGCAATTCTCGTAAAATCTCGCGAGATGTGATTTTACGAGAATTACGGCCTGTGCGCTTCACACCATTCACTGAAAACTCCTGCAAATCGCAATAGTACTTTGTCGAAATGTTGGAACCGTCGTTTTTATTTTGCGAAAAACTGCAAATGGAAACGCAGCTAGTAATAATCAGCGTGCAAACAAACACTGGACGGGTGCAATGTCTGTCAAAGTAGGCAGGAGACATTGCTTGGTCTCTTTGCATGTGTTGTCTGAAGTCACAGTGCACTGAGACGTGACAATTAGTGGGACGCCAAATTTCAAAGACTTTTAAAATAAAACACTGACCTCCAGAAACAACAGCCGTCTCTGTGTGGACAAGCGCCCTCACATCATGCGAGTGGTTCTTAAAGGTCCTGGTCCGGACCCACTCCTTGTCTTGTTGGTCCACAGTAGAAGGCAAGAACTGAAACTGGACAACGGTGCCCTCCGATGTCCCGGCAATCACGCTGCTCTCATCCTGCGAAATCATTTTTAAAGCTTTACCAACGGTCCAGCTATGAGCACTTCAGCGTGTGCAGTCACAAACATGCGTGGAGACTCTTGGTGAGATATCAACCTGTGAGACAGACAGGGCCAGGACGTCCCACTTTGTGACCAAGTGCGTTTTGATCAACGTTCCTGTGAATCCATCCCAAATCTGGACCTTTCCTGCAGAATCACCACTAATAATCGTGTGATCAGACAAGAAGGTGACGTCCCAAACCACCACCTCTTTGCTCTTGGATGCTCCAATGGCCCTCTCCACCAAAAGCCTGTGTGTGGTTTGGCCTAAAGTTGGGATACGGGAGGGAAAAAAGGCTCAGAGTGGCATCAGAGTGATATATTCAAGTCACCTTTTGAGAAGCGGCTCAAAGCTTTATTCCGTCTGGGCTAATCCTTGGATTATAACATCTCTCCTCACCTGTTTCTATGTCGAAAATCTTGATCATGTCCATCATACCAGCAGCAATTTGTGTTCCAGAGGGATGCCACGACAGAGATATAATACGACCTGCCAGATTAAATCAATTAAATGTCAGGCAATAATGTACACAGTTTGCAGTTGCACCGCCCCATCTTCGTGTTATTAATCAGCATTTATTAACAACATTGATAACCGAGTAGTTAATGATTTAGCACAGCTAAAAAGGCAAATGCCGGTCGATCGGAAAGAAAAAAAAAAAAAAAAAAAAAAAAGCTCAATCATCAATTAGACATCTTACCTTTCTGTCTGCTCAGGTTTCTTTGAAATTGAATCTTCTCATCAAGTATTTCAAACAGCTTCACCGTCCCATCCTCACAACCAACCTGAAACAGACAACAAATCGTTGAGTCGAATACATTTTACTGGCTACGCATGCAGAGACGGGCCTCTGTCACGAGTATAAAACAGAGACTTGGGAGATGATAAGAGACGCTACTAACGGATAACAGCGTCTCTTGTCGGTTGCAACTGATGGTCCAGATTGGTCCTCCATACGCCTCCATAGTATACCGAGGCCTCAGTTTCTCCAAGTCGTACTCGGTGATCTCGCCGTTCAAACCGGCACTGAAGAGACGCTCGCCGACCCAACACAGAGCCTCGACAGCCCTGCCATCTCGTCCTGGGATCACCTGCGTATCAACGGGTCAAACAAGTTCAATTGAAACTCTACTGGAGTCTGAAGGAGGAATCAAAGAGCGCTCCCGAAATACGTTCTTACACCATTATTGATTCCATTAGGTTAAAGTCGTCTGATCTGCTACGGTACACACGAGCGGGAAAACGTGGGGGTAAAGTCGAGGATAAATGCTTTTGGCGTGTTTTAGATGGTCTGTCGGTCGCTACCTTTTCTTGAAAGTGTCGGTCGGTGAAGTTGAAAATCTCCACAGCTCCATCAGCACGAGCCACAGCCAACCTCTCGGTGCGGCTGTTAAACGCCATGGTTCTGATGGCGCTCGGCATGTAGTCGAAGAATCGAACACGGTGCACCTTAAACTCTCCCATTTTGCTGACACACAAATGGAAAACAAACAAACAACGAATGTGAGAAACGAGAGGAGAAACACTCAGCATGCTGGAGTAAAGGCAACAAGTGATCTTGCTGCGCATTAGCAATACAAAAGAAGGAGCAGTTAACCTCTAAGACCACATGTTAAAAACACGTTCTGGTAATAAGACAACAACGACAACAGTTACGTTCCATCAAATCATCACAATTTCACACTTTACCGGCGGTTATTCCTCCACAAACACACGATTTTCTTGGTCCGTAAATTCACACGCTGAAAAACACCAGGAACCACGTTGGTGACATTTGAACCGGCAACAATTCTGCTGCTGCTGCTTCTTCTTCTGCGTTTTACGGCAGTTTGCGTCCATACTGGTACTTTACTGCCCTCTTCAGGTTCCACTCGTCTTCACTACTGCTGCACTAACTCCTCCTACTAATGACTCGCTAGTCCAAGGGGGCGGGGGGAGAGAAAAATGATATACGTCATCACCCCGCGACGGCAAACGCAGATGGCGGGAAAAACTACCGGGGACCGGCGTTGAAATGACCGGCTGAGAGTAAAGATGTTTAGAAATTGTACAACTCGGGCGAATTTTGTGCCATTTACGGATTTGCAATAGCCTTCTCTGACACCTGTAAGGACAATGGTACAAATAATAATCAGGTAAAGTTGGAACGCTTGCCATATCGATGTATTATTGCTGTGAAGCAAATGAAACTTATTCTTTCCTGAAATTGTTATGCTATTATTATAACTTGCGTGACATTCTTTCTGACGCCAGGTGCTAAAATAACTATCGAAGGATTGACGTATGGTTTTTAAAGTACCAAACAGCATGTATCCTCGTTGCTGCATTTTAATGCATCTCAGCATAGCAGTCATCCATACATCCATACATCCATATATACCTATTTACTCCTAATGTGTGCTTTTCTTCGGTTTTGTTTTTAAAACCTGTACTCCGATGTCCTTACTTTTTATACCTCATTTGATCGTTAGAATTTATAATAAATAGAATAATTTTGCACAGTGGGTGGGAATGAGTACTCAATATATAGCCAAATTATCAAACAGCATTTTATGATACATTGTGACTCAAGAAGAGTGTAAAAATACATTTTATGTGTGGCATCACCTTCAGACGATTCTGACAATTTCCTTAGAATGGGCGTAAGGTTTGCCAAGCAGTTTACTTCCAGTTTCTTTTAGTTGACCAAGATGTTCATGATTCTCTGCAGGAGCAGTGTTGACGGCCGTAGGCCCCCAGAGTGGCTGCTGGTGGAGCTTCAGGGAGAAGTGGTCTCCAGACACAACTCAGGTCTGGCAGGAAATGTGATGGGAGACCTTCTCTATACTAAAGAGGTAAAGTAAGAGCTTGGTTTAAAAAATAAATAAATAAAAAAAACTCCATAACCCCTCTTAAATCTGAACAAATGGACAGTCAAACAACAAAACAAAAAAAAAAACAACAACAACAAGACAACAACTAAACACATACTTCCTTTTTTCCCTTCACCCATCTCATTGGTCTTTTACTCAGTACTCTTGGCTGTGTTTTCTTAAAAGTTGTCACTAACTCGAGCCTTTAGCATACTAACATGTAGAGTAAAACATTCTAAATTCTACTAATGTTTTGTGCTTTGCAGTAGAAGCATAAAAAACTAAAAACTAAAAAATAGTAACCGTTATTTCATTCAGTTATTTTTTCGTTCTTCCACCAGGGGGTGCCAGTGTTGATTGTAGGACATCACATTTTATATGGGAAACAAGTCAAGCTGGAGAAACCCTTTGCTGTCCTTACTAAGCACACGGGCCATTCACAGGACAGCCTGGGCAGCCATGATAACACTGAGAAGAATGATGAGGTCACACAGGTTCCCATGGAAACGGATCAGCAGAGACTGAAGTGCACCTCTTATTCCGTGTGCGCGCTTATCAAACTCAAGTTAATCTTCAAGACCCGGCCTAAACCCATCATTACTAATGTTCCCAAGAAGGTATAGCGTGGCTGTGTGACAAGGACCAATCTCATCTGATCTGTACTGACTTCTTACTATGGTCTGTCTTCTGACTGAACTGAAATAAGCATTTAATTGTTTCTTTTGCTGTTCATTAAAAATGTTGTTGACAAGTTAGATTTTCTTTTGTCTAAAAGTCCCACTGTAGAATAGTGTGATATAAAAAGAAGATGAAGATGTGGAACGCTTCTATTATGACAAAACTGACTTTTTCAGCTATTTAACATGTATTTTTGTGTTACTGGCATGCCAACTAACTCACCACAAATCTGAAAAATGTCAACATGCGCATTTCTAAGTGGGCTAGCTTTTTCCATGTTGCTGCGCTGAAATTAGCCGTTTTCTCTCTCTTTTTTTTTTTTTTTGCTCATCCTTAATTGAGCTGATTCTCATATTAACGCCTCTTAAATGTGGTCGGGGTGTTGCTGCATGAGGGCTTGTAGCCATCTTCCCAGCCTAGCTGGTGCGCGATCGGCCAATCACAAGGGAGTGTGCTTTTCCAATGTGGTGCTTTCAATGGTGGAGGTTTGGTGAGGGGGGAAGAGAGGCTGAGTGAGGGAGAGCTCCTTGTGTGTAATATATGCAATCACCAAGTTTTTCTTTTTTTTTTTTTTTTTTTGACCAAACAAACCTTGTTTATTGTTGGAAGTAGACCACCAAAATCAATTTATCAATTGGCCATCATTTGGCCCCTTTAATAACGTTTTGCCAGATGAAGTTGGCATTCACTCACACAAAACTCTTGGTTGTGTTTATGCCTTTCACTGTATATTTTCAAGATTCTGCCATCTCAGGTAATGAGATTCAGATTCAGTTGTTGTTTTAATGAGAAAAGTGTGTATGAACAGAATGCTGCTGAAAGAGTTTACGATCAGGAAGCGTACGGTAAACGGAAAACCATGGAACGGTATACAAATCCACGGTTCAGTTTGTGTCACGGCCTTGTGGTGATGGTCTTTGGTCCGGTTCGGTATAGGCTGTTATCTTTAAGGCTGCAGAAATACCATATATCAGCTAAGATACATGGCCCAATAATTCCCCATTTAAATAGTGGAGGGAAAAAAAATTGTCAGCACAACAAAATCATTGTCTTGCATGCAGAAACTGAAAGAATGAAGTCTGACATTTAATTCATTTTCGTAACAGCTGCTGAATAGGAGACATTGCTGGAGACATTGCATTTTTTTTTCTTCGCAATTGAGGTTCTTAAAAAAAACATAAAAAAACATGCCAAGAATTAAATGGTTATTCCCTGTGCCTAAATGCAATAGAGTCTTTTAGGCATAAATACTGCACTGAAATATATTGCTGATGTTTGTCAATTCGCCCTTTGCTAAGCCCCCCGCCCTCTAACCCCCCCACAGCACGCACCATGGTTACTGTTGCTATGCTGCCATGCCTGACAAGCTTTCACTTCGCCATGTTACCACAGATTTTACTGTGATTTTGGCGAATGGTAAATTAATGAATGAACGGAAGGTGAATGATTTTTACCAATTTCGAGAAAAATACCAGCGACGTGATATCCAGACAGGTGTGGATTGAAGCCCCATCAGAGCTGAAGTGCACCTAGAAGAGAATTGAGTACACACTGACACACATTGACAATGCAAATGAAAAACAAATGCTTTTTCTGCTGCTCCACTGTTTGGTTCACTTAAAGAGGAGTAAGTTTGGTTCTTTTAAAGAGGGCCTCATGTGGAAACATCAATAACAAAAAAAAAGAAAGAAATTAAGCCGCTTTGTTTATGACAGATAGGGTTGTTGGTCTGTTTATTGTGTGCCCCCCAAACCCCCTCCCCAAGTTTTTAAAGGGCAAAACCTTTCCTAATTGCCTCTCTACAAGACATACATATGTAATAAATCTAGTAATTCTGTTAATCTTTCCATCTGACAAGTAACATGAAATCTCAACATTTACTCTCAACAAAAATGTGCAACTCACACAAATATATTTAAAAACAAAATATATATTTCGATTCCGCATCTCTGTACCAGGGTACAAAAAGACATTGAAAGATCAAGTTCGTCGAACAGCTTGCACCGATTTCCAGTCAAATCAGTCGTTAAAAGACATTAAAATACCAAATACCACAAACTACAGAAAATGTCAACGTAGTCCTTTAGAACGCGAAGAAATCTCTTTTGGGGGCAGCGTGGTGGTTCAGCAACAGTGTCTCCAAGGTTGCTGGGCCTTTCTGTGGGGAGTTTGCATGTTCTCCCATGTTCTGGGTCTGCATGGGTACAACAGTATATTGTCCATAGGTGTGAGTGCGGAGGGTTGTGTCTGTGTTGGGCCTGCATTGAACTGGCAACCCGTCCAGGGTGTACCCTTCCTTTGCACAAACGCAGCTGTAACAGGCTCTGTCAATCCCACAAGTGTCACTGCAGGAAATGCGTTGGTAGAAATAGATGGTGACATTTCTTCCTATGAATAGAATAACTGTCCAAACAGAAAAAAAATTATGACTTTGGAAAATTCCAAAATTCCAATATCCTGCGAGATCCAAGCAGCCTGAATGCAGTGCTAAATAATGTCCAGAAAAGCCTCTGATTTTAAAAGAGACATATTTGGTGTTCAGCCTTGACCCTGCTCCTGATCCAGTGAACCAACAAAAGCTGCATCTCGTGTAAAAAGGAACAACGTTTAGATCAGAGTATCGGCAATCAAACTGTATTTTCACATGTACAATTTGGCACATTTACAATGTATAAAGAAACCATAGCAACAATCTACATTCAGAAAGTACAACCTGCTGGGAATGGAGAACTTATAAACAGAGACAACAAGAAATTACCCCTCAAAACCACCAAAGTTTGCCAGTAAAATATTTGTGCTGTTTGCGGCCAATGGAACATACAGCGCTGACTTTCCTTGGCCTTGAGTCTCTGAGTAGCTCTGTTTTTTTTTGTTTTTTTGTTTTTTTTTTCAGTAATTGCTCCTTCTTCCATTCAAATTTTGAATACTATACTACACATACTATCTGCCTTTATTCAGTATTGATCTTTTTTTTTTTTTCCAGTCACCCCACCCCAAACACACACAAATGCACATACAGACATCCTAGATTTTGCACTGTCTGCAAGTGTGCAATCATAGGTTTAGGTAGATTTTACCTTTTGCATACCCTCTGTCAGGTCATATTTAGTGTAAACTGAATATTCTCATTTAAATTTTTGTCATACTGATATGGTACACTTATAAAAGAGATGTATAAGGACTCAACTTTAGGTAAAAATTGACTTTCAATGTGCATGATTGATCTAGTTGCCAATTTTTAAAAACCAACTGAAAAGATGCCCAGATAGAAGTTTCATAGCCAGTTGCAATAGACTGGCCTTAATATGCATACAAAATGAATTTCTACTACACTGAACAGAAGCGTCTTGTAAATTTGAAAGTTTACAATTTTACAACAATTATTGCTTTTCATTAAAAGATTTATTCAATCTTTTTACATCCTATTTAGTTTTAAATAACAATAAAGAACATGGAAAACACACAAGCAATTCAATAGACTTTTCTGTCTCTTATGACCTAGGCTTTCTGCTCGTTATTTATATTCACAACAGAAACCACTGTGCTACACCCTCTACAGTTTACAGCTAACCTTCATCCATGGACTTCCAAATGTTATTCTCAGAGTCATTATTTCATGTCTATAAACATATAAAGACACTGGTTCACAGATGCATTTTTCTATCTGTTATTCGATGTGAAGCACCATTGAGCATAAGTAAATCTTCAGTTTTGGCCTTTTGCGCATTAGCACCAGTTGATGAAGATGTGAGGGCCCTGTTCTCTGGCAGTTATCAGGTCAGCAGTGGCACCACTGGACTTACACCACTTATGTGGCAGACGTTTCCGACAAAGACCCCTGACAGTTTATGCTTCTGCATAGGGCAGGTGATATTGTTCTTCTCTCTTATTACACCTCTTGGCTACGATGGCCAGATACAGCACCAGTAAAATTAGCCAGTAGCAGGCATACAGTATAGACCCTGCTATCAGCAAGGCTTTCTCCGTCTCAGTGAATGGCTCTTGTGTTTCGCAATAAATTGTGTATGCCACACCCCCAAGCAGGACCAGGGCCCACACTGTAACGGGCACGGCACCAATGAGGTTGACCACTATCTTCCTGCGGCCCGAGGTGCCCCATCCTGCCTTGTTGATGGTGAGCAATGCAAATATTTTGGCAGGAAGTAAGCTGGACATGTAGAGCAGAGAGTAGAGCGACATGAAGATCATGACCAGGCTGCCACGCAGGAAACAGGCGTAGGTGGCCTTCACCATCCCGACCAGCTGGACAGTCAATAAAAATAGAAGGATGTTCCATAACCTACCACGGTAGAAAAGGTGAATGACAGTTGCAACCAAGAAAAAGGGGAAAAAGCCTGTAACCACAGACTCGTAGGTCATCCAGAGGCTATGCTTGTGGAACCACAGTGCATTGTAGAGCCACTCGCGAAAGTAAGACTTGCTCCATCGAGTCTGCTGGTTGAGCCAGCGTAGAAACTGCGTCGGCGTCTCCGTCTGGCACTGCGATCGCGCCGTGAATTTTGTCTTGTAGCCAAAGCTGAGCACCCGATTGGTGAGGTGGCGGTCATCTCCAAAGCTGCACTTTGAACCCAAGAACGTCTGATGGTACCAGGGCTCCAGGAAACGCTGGAGCAATGAGTTCCTATACATTCCGAGAGGGCCGCTGATGCACTGGACACATCCAAAGTAAGACTGACAGGCTCGCTCGACGTTAAAAGCCATCCAGTATCGCACGCTGCTGAGGAAAGAGATCCATGAGTCGTATTTGTTGAGGATCTGAAACATATGCGATTGGAAAGCATTGGGCATTAGCGTTCACAGTTTTGGTATCTGTTTTAGCCCGATTGGCAGACTTCAAGTTTGGTCTCTTTCAAATGCGGATTTTACCTGCACATCTCCGCCAACCCCTCCCACCATGGGGTCGTCCTCGAGAATCTTAAGCATTTCTATGGTGCACGCTGGATCTAGAACTGTGTCTGAGTCACACACCTGGAAAAGGGAAAAAACAAGGTAGATGCATCAGATATCGAAAGAGGATGAGGATTGCATTACAAAATTGAAATTTTGTTGCACACAACTCTGCAGTCTCGCAGACAAATGAGAAGCAGTGGACGGAGATGTTGTACGCAAAAATGCAAAACGTGAACATGCATAAATGTAGGCAAAGCTAAAATTATAGCACAGTTTATGCATACACATGCAAGTGCTAACCACTAATGCAGTGGGCATAAAATCTCAGAATACTAATGAGTGTCTTAATTCTAAATCATAATGTGATTTGTATAGACGAAACCTAAACTGAATATGCGTCAGCACAGAAGCTGTGCAGATATCAAATCAGAAATTCTGTTAATTTCATGGATTTGGGATTAGTGTGTGCAGGGGAATATGAATGAGTTTTAAGTGATCACGTTGTGTGTAATGTGCGTTTTATTATTAAGTTACAGCTAAATTTGAGAATTATCTTGGGATAAAGGCTGGGTACGCCGTGGCCAGGTCGCCAGTTTACCACATAGCCAACATAGAAGAACAAAACAACACTCGGACCAAGGAACTGTTTTGAATCTGCGACTGTGGACTTTTGAACAGAACCCAACAGACTATAGTTTACCGTGGCCTCCGTTTAGAAAGCCTTCAAGAAACCAGATGCTGCATGGACGAAGTAAAGGAAGCCTACATTTCTGTAGCCGATCTTTTTGAGTTGCCTATACATGCTAAGTATGTCCCCGGAGCTAAAATACGTTTTCCTACATGACAATGTTGATTATAAGGGGACCAAAAAGATTGTCAAAGTAAAGTATTCACACATTCCTAATCGTGCTTTTGCGCTCCTGCGGTGCAAATTCAATGGCGCGGGTCCTCACCTGCACATAATCCACACTGTCCCCCAGCGCTTTAAAGGCAGTGTACATCACCTCCCTCTTCCCTCCCCACTCCTGCATGATGCAGGAGAATCGGCAGCCCCTGACCAGCCGGGCCACGCGCACGGCCTCCTCCATGTGCACTGAGCTCCGAACTCCACCGGCGACGCCTCCCGCTTCACTCCCGTCACTGTGATAGTTCCCTTTCCACACCATACTGCCAGCCTGCTCAGCTCCGCCCATCACTTCCTGAAAAATGTCCATCATGTAGCGGTCCTCAGGTCGGTTGCCGTCCACCACCAGCACCACGCGGAGGCCGGGGAAGGAGATGCGGCGGATGCTACGCAGGCACTTCCTCAGGTAGTCGGGGTCCTCCTGGTAAGCAGCGATGCAAAGGGCCACGGAGCGTCGGAGGTGCTGGCTGCGGGCCGGGCTTCTCATCCTGCGGTGCTCCAGGAAGGCAAAGAGGCTCTGCAGGAAGAGGTGGAGCGAGAGGAAGGCACCATAGAGGCCAAAGGATAGGTGGTGCTGCTCCGTGTGGATGAACTGGTAGCCTTGGAACAAAACGGAGACGAAAGAAATAAACGTGAGAATGACGTTTTTGCAGGATTTGAATCGACATCCAGGAAGGTGTCTCTGAAACTATCGAACCTGTCACATAGGCCAGCAGGATGGTGAAGAGGACCACCACGGCGAAAAGGGTGGTGACCGCGATGTTCAGCGCATTCCTGCAGCGAGAGGGCATCTGGAGGCAGGGAAAACACAACCGCATTTGTGCAAACATGGAAAATCACACTTGTGAAACGGTCAGGCACAAGTGAAAAGCTGAGCTTGTTATTGGGAATCAACGCGATCAGATTTACACAAGTCTCTTGTACCGACTAAGTGAGACAGACTTTTGGGCCCCTGACCCTCAGAGCTCCTCAGAGCACTCGGACAGAGAGCGCCTGTGACTCCATATGAGGTGACCCAAGTGCCATTTCCTGGATTGTTTTTCCTGTTTACCACTTTCACTAGCATCAGCTCAGGACTCAGTAACCTGAGTGACTGACATCATGGAACCGCCACAGGAAGCTAACTGCACAGTTTGTCATGTTTTTATTTTATTTTATCTACAACGTCAATTCATGTTCATAATTGAGCGTAAAAACCTGCGGCGATTAGTTTGTTGAGTAAAATTGGATTCCTTCTTCAAATGTCACCGCTATCCTTTGTCCCACGGCTGTTTTTTCCACAATCTCTGCTCCTTGGATAGCTTTCTTTACCGTCTAATCTGCACTCAGGACTGTGAGAGTGCTGGGAGGGGAAGTGAGCCTGAACAGTTTGCATGTTCATCATAGGATAAGGAGATAAAACAAACATTCAGACTTTCAGTGAATTTAGACTCACTCATTAACTGTGTCCTGCTGCCCTCTCAGCTCATTCTGTCTATTTATTCCACCTCCAACTTGATGAAGTTTGCATGTCTGAGAACTGCTACTGTATGTTCTCTCTCTCTCTCTCTCTCTCTCTCTCTCTCTCTCTCTCTCTCTGTCTCTCTCTCTCCCTCTCTCTCTCTCTTTATCTATTTTTTTAAATCTGTTATTCGATGTGAAGCACCATTGAGCATAAATAAATCTTCAGTTTTGGCCTTTTGCGCATTAGCACCAGTTGATGAAGATGTGAGGGCCCTGTTCTCTGGCAGTTATCAGGTCAGCAGGTTGGACTGTGTGTGGAAGCCTGAAATGGAGGAGAAAACTTTGACGACATGCAAACCCCAAAAAGAATTGTTCAGTTGGAAACAAACCAGGTTCGAATTTGTTAATCCTGCACGTATTTATAAAATGCATGTGGTATTTCAGGCGACAAGGTCAAAAGCAGGTCGTGCAGGATTTGGAGTTTGAAAACCAGCAGTGGTTGTCTTAAGAATCTTTTGGGTGTTTGAGGTTTAGACCAGCAGTTCCACTTCATTGCTGCACAGAGTGCATATGTACCATTCAGTAGGTAGGCACTTAATACTGCACTCCCTATAATTTTGCGCGTCTCCTTATTTTATTATCCAAGTAACAACTTGAAATGAAGAAGCACAAATAAGAACAAAAGAAAACGTGATTACGTGTGTATTATGTTGTAATACAATGGTGTTAACTTACAGGTTAAATGTTTTTTGTAACACCACCTTAGTTTTTGTTATCCTTGTGCGATTGAAGAAACCTTGTATCTTGCACAGGGATATGTCCATATGTCCATGAATTCTGCTGTATTAGGTGAGGATTGCACTAGAGGTTTCTTGCTGTTACCAGTTTGTGACCCCTTCATCTTCTGAGTCTGAGCCACATTGTGCAGTCATAGCGTCAATTGTCTAGAATTATTGATCGTTTACGGCCAAAGGCAAAAGCAGAAAGAACTGACATTGCCGACACCATATACTCTACATATGTCCCTATTTCATTTGTATTTACACCCAATATCTATCATTTTTTTTTAACAAAAAATGTAATAGTTCCATTAGCTATGAATGCCAGTATGGTACAGAAACACCCAGGGCTCTCCGGTGATGGACATTCAATGACCTAATTAATACGTTTAGAAAAAGAAACTCTGCCTTTGAGCACCAGCTGCCCATCTGTTATTGTCCCTTTCATCTGCTTCTTTCCCACCAGCCCCTCTGGCGCTCTCCCCTCTCTCAGGGTTAATGGCTCTAATTAAAGGTGGGCTGGGGTTTGGCTTGTGCTTTGGACAAGTCAAAATAGAGGAACAATTCTGTCCTTTCATTCATGGAATTACCTTTTGGCCCTTCCTCAGCTCACCTGGCCAGACCCATACAGGAAAGACAGAGTGATATTTATGTTGCCGCACTCAGACCTCATTCTGGACACTCTAGTGCAGAGAGATTATCTGCCTTTTTGAGTGAATATACATCCTGGAACTGAATCAGCACGGGGAAACAATCTTTGGGATTGCATGAACAGCGCGACAAACAGGGAAAGCAGACAGATTTTGGAACTCAAAACCATCACTGTCATTTAGAGACAAGCCAGAAGAGTGAAATTGCTTGAAATTGCTATAATTTCATCTGCCTTTTCTTTCTGTTTGCAACTCCTGCTTGGCAGTGGCACAGCAGAAAACAATTTAATCATGAAACATTCGACAAAACCTGAAACATATGTTTAAGATGCTCACTGTCTCCTAAATATGACATTGAAAAAAAAAAAACTATTTCTTGTTTAACTGGTTCCATTTTAAGTCCTCTTTGAACCTTTCAGATATAATGGGCACAGTGGAGTAAATGGGTTCATTATTTTTTTTTAAAGTAAAAGTCTCTGCCTCTTGTGTTTCTGTTTTTAGTTAGACATTTTCAATTTACAGGGGATCTGTGATTAGTCTCCAGTGTGTCATATATTAATCTTTGTCATTACCCCTGAGTTGTGGATGTGTTATAACAAGCCTATTTCTATATCTTCTATAATCATTGTTTTTTTTTTTCTGTTTTTAGTAGGGTAGAAAAATGCATTTTCATTTTATTTCCCAAGTTTGAAAAGCCACCAATTTCTATCTAAATGGTGCAAACAATATTTAAAAAAAAATAAAATATAATTATAAATTTAAATTATGAATTTGAAAAGTTGCCAGTTATATTTTAATACTGGGATACATATAAGACATATAAGCACGAGGGGGGTAAACTTGGCCGTGTTCACTTTGTTATGCTGGTGAATGTTGACATCAAATAGAAAGCGCCTGCTCAGTACATAATCCATGTTGGATTAAAGCAATGGGCCCAGCAGCAAGCCCTAAATGCCCTAAGGCCAGGATACTATGTACCCCTTGATCTGTGGGCTACAGTCAGTCACGAGAGGGGGTTGCTGGCCGAGATCAATCGCGGTTAAGGATGACCTATTGTGACTGCTGCACCTTGGACATGATGATGATACTCCATTATCCCAATTTAGCTCGTTTCTGCGCAGTTTAACAACATTCAGCACATTTTTTTAACTTAAAAAAACAAACTATTTTACTATTATTTACAAATCAAATTTCAGTTTCATTATCACCCAGTATATGTATCCACATTGAAACAATTTGGCCATCACTTTTGCAGTATTATTTCTACTTGCCCAAGTTTTCTATATCGTGGTAAAGTAATTAAGATTAGACGCCAAGCAGTTGGCTCAGTTTAGAAAACTTAAGAATTAACAACTTAAAAATTTAAGTTGTAATTAGTTTGTTTTTGATCTTTTTTCTGTTTGCAATTCTATAAATACTAAAGAAAGTATTCTGAAGTCCAGCTATGCAACACAGAAAACCTGTCAAAATATGTTTGTTGCCATTGTTGGTATTTTGTAGTGTACTTTGGCGAGCTTCATTTTGGGCCATCAATTTGTTATTCACACCAAGTTCTACAGCCAGAACATGACAAATTAAAAAAAAAAAATGAGTTGTTCATGGAAGACTATAATTAAGAAAGGGATGGGCCGCCTTCGCAGATGGGTGAATAATTGGACGCCATTGTGCCTTTGGCTACTGTTGTTGTTGTCATCTTCCTCAATGCTCCTGGGAAAAACAAAGCCCGGATTTGCTGCAATGCCATTTTATCAACTTGTTATCCATTATTACTGATGTTAAGTCAGCATGACCAATAAGGAAGATTACTGTCCCCAAAGTGATTTATGAACTATTGCTTACTGGTCACATTGTTGCAGTTGATCGTAATTACAGTGTAGCGATAAAACAAAATGCTTCTCACAATTTACCATTTGGAAAGAAATTGTCGGAAAATGTGTAAAGAATTACTTCTATTTATACTATTTCTGTATCTAGAAACTTGCCCAGACAGTGCATAGATCACAATGCACAAATGGGCTGTTGTGTGGTTTGAGTCAAGGTGCCAAGTGGACCGTTTGAAAATGGCAAAGATGCTGTGGAAAGTCAGACACAATAGTGAGCCACCCGTCTTCAGTCTCTAGGATTCTGATCACCTTCATCCTATCCGACACCGTCCACCTCGGCAGAAAGGACACCCAGCACACTGCCAGCATGCACCCACGCTGCGACAACACACACTGAGACACCCACTGTTGACCGCGACAGTTTCGAATCAACGAAAGGTGTCAACTTTTAAAAGTCCTCGTCGTGGGATTCCTTGACTCTCTCGCTCAGGTAAGGGAAAAATATTTCCGCAACCTCACTTTGTACACGCGTTCACCCCACCAGCCGGGACATACTCGACTCTTTGTCCTGCGTTTTACTTTCGTGTTGCTCATTCTTTTTTTTTTTTTTTCCGCCACACTTTGCTCCCAGTGAAAAATCTTACTTGCCACGTGAATACTCTCATTCATTCCTTTTTTCCCCCCATACTTTTTCCATCAGCCCCGCACGGCGCACCAGGAGCATAATTTCAGACAAAGTTTTTCATCCTCGCCGAAAAACTTTGGCGAGGATGATTTGCGTCAAACGGCAAACGTCTATGGGGTAAACACAACAGACCTCGAACGCAACTGGAGAAGCCTTACCTTCCTGACCCAAAGGACCCTCGCTCGTCTTCTTCCCCCACAGGACTTCCCCCCCCTCAGACGTCCGTATGCCTGGTCCTTCTGTTGAGCTCAGGGCATCCAGCCCTGCCCGTTTCCTCAGCACAGCACGCTCCTTGTTCTGGCTCTCCGTCCGCCAGTCAACACTACATCTTTATTCCGCCTTGCCTCGCTCGCCTTGCTTGCCTAATGCGCGAGATCCCACATCCAAAAATACCGACGGCAGCGCGGACGGCCAGCCTCCGAGTCGTCCCCGAGCCCAGCCTCCCTGCCGCCTGCTCCTCCTCCTCCTTCTCCTCCTTCTTATCTCCCAGGACTGTCCCAGGGCATGAGCACCCCCCACCACTCCTCCCCACCACCACCCCCAACACCCCAGCTGTGATCAGAGGTGCTCAGCCCGCAGCCGATGCTGACGCATGTGCCTCTCAAGCGCAGATTGCCGGTCGGGGGACGGCGGCCGCTTTGCCCTTGATGCTCCTCTTCTCCATCTCGGCTCCAGACGTTCACCATTCAGCAGTGGGGTGAAGACACTTGGTCAAAGTGGGAACCCAAGTGTCCGTCTCCGGGTCCGATTTTTCTCCCTTCCTTCCCCCCCGCCCGCCACCCTCCCACAGTGACTCACCCTTTCTCCCTTTCTCTCCCCTGTGCTGCAGCATCAAAGCTTCTTAATGAAGCCCGTTTCCCTTTCCCCCCCCCCTCCTCTGTCACAGTGTCGCGCACTGGCCGCCGTTGGAACCAGCACAGCTGAGCGTCTCTCCTCCACACCTCCTCGATCTCTGTGCCTCCCCTCCCCTTTTTCCTGGACACCTCTGTAAGCGCCCCCACTCTCTCTCTCCCTCTCTCTCTCTCCCTCCCTCTCTCACTCACTCTGCCTCTCTCTCTGCAATGCAGCCAGCAAGCCTCTAACAAGCTTTCGGACTGTGCCGCCACAGCCCCCTCTTTTCACCTCGCTCAAAGCACTCTTTATGGGGCTTATTTATCTACTCTCCCTCCTCCTGACTTGGAGGCTGAGTGTGCTGACGTCCTGCAGGTTTCATGCTCAGGCTTGTGCAGGCAGCATGAGATTAACTGTAGAGGATCGATATAACAGCGCCAGAGCCGCTCAGAGGGAATTGAATTCGAGTGATTTTTCAAGTTCTTGCAAAGAACGCTTGAGAAGTGCACCAGTCACAGCTCAATGTTCTCCCCCTCTTCGTTATGCCTTTCCTTGCTTCCATAAACAGGCTCAGATGTAGTAATTACAGCAACTGACTTCAGTCCCTCACCTTTCTTTGCTAGCTAAGAGTAAGAAATGCAGTTGTTTTAAAACTCTTAGGATGGAATTCGGGGAAAAACAATCTTACAATCCATCATTTTCAAGCTACAATTAAACTTTTACAGAAACAATAAATCTTAACACGGCACCAATACTGAGTAAGTAAGCAGAATAGTTGATCTAGAAACCTCCCAATTTCCTAATGACCCTCATGTGCAGTGTGGAAGAACATGAATCCAGTGTACATCAGCTCACTGAGGATCCATCCATCCATCCATCCATCCATCCATCCATACACATTATATAATTAATGCAGACAATGATTGGATTAAAGGTGCATCTCAAACCAATCGAAAAATGTATTTTGGCACACATGAACAGGAAAAGAAAATAACTACAGGTACAGAAA
This sequence comes from Nelusetta ayraudi, assembly GCF_046127955.1. NCBI lineage: Eukaryota > Metazoa > Chordata > Actinopteri > Tetraodontiformes > Monacanthidae > Nelusetta > Nelusetta ayraudi. The sequence goes on along the minus strand of NW_027466121.1, from coordinate 1,201,498 downwards.
ATGGTCAAGGTCGTTACTCAGCGCAGGGTAACTGGTAACGTTAAATTGTCTGTAGGCTTGGATGTGCTAGTACACTCGTTAAGCTGAATGCAGGCAGTGATAGAGAATGATCCTATGGAGGCAAGACAGAGGCAAAACATTGGGACTGGCTTTGGCTACAGGTCTGGCTGCTAGCGGAGGCATGTTAGTTCTTGATAATAAGACTGAAGGAAAAACAAAAATATCTTGGGTAAATATGTGTGTTGGATGAGGAGTTGCAGTGGCCTCACTTTGTGTTGCTCCTATATATGGGCAAAAGGTTTGTGTGAAAGTAACCGTTCTTTGGGCGACTGTAGCTCAGGAAGTAGAGGTTGTCCAATGACCAAACGGTTGGCGGTTCAAACCCCCCTCCATCCCAGTCTCAGGCATCGAGTCTTTGGGCAAGACACTTTACCCACATTTCCTTGTACGAATGTTGGGCAGTGGCCGGCGGCGCCGTTTGGTGCAGATTGGTAGCCACAGCTCCCGTCGGTCTGCCCCAGGGCAGCTGTGGCTACATACTGTATGTGGCTTACCATCACTTGTGTGAATGTGGTGTGAATGAATAATGGGTTCAATGGAAAGCACTTTGAGTTTTTGTTGTATATTTGCATGATTGTTTACAAATCGACAACCTTCAAGAGGTTAGCGGTTGTTCACATTTTAAAAATCCCTACTTGCACATATAATTGTAGTTCCTGCATTTAAATATATAGATATAAAGTCTTAAAAATATACAAGATTTCAATAATGTTATTTGGCTAAATATGTACATTTAATGTGAACATCAACACAACTTGATTCGTGGTTTTCAGCTCAGTTTGTAACTACCTGCAGCTGCATCTTCCATGAATGGAACCTCATCCACAATGGCAGATTTCCTGCTAACCTTTCAGAAATCTCTTCTCGTTGTTACATTTTAGTGTTGCGTGAAGCAGAATTAACAGCCATCTGTGATAAAATTGTTGCAATGGTTTTTATGTGCAAGTTGGACCTCAAAAGGTACTATTTTCTTATTTTTCTGATCCAAGAATTTTTCTGCAGGAATTTTCAGGCAGCTTCTGCTGGAAGTATAACATGCCAAGTTAACAGGCTGGATTTCATGTCTACATTTTGGTGGCTTTGCACATCTTGAGCCCCTGAATCTTGTCAGGAGCGGATGTCTTTCCACAGCAGAAAATATCCAAGCATTGTTACCAACCGTGTGTCTCCAAATGTTTGTCTGCAGAGGGGGAGATGGGGAGGGTCAAACAAAGTGGGACCCCACTGTTCAAACAAAAGAGAGAATGTCTTTTCTTGGCTTTCAGTCTCAAGTCTGAATCACGCGTTTCTGGACCCAGTGGACTTTGTTTGCAGATAGTAGTCCAGCTTTTGACCATCCTCCATTTCAGAATGGCGGTGAAATATTTCAAGAAAGAGCAATTTCTCTAAAAAGCTACGGGATCAACTTACTTTTATTTGATTTGACATCATTTGACAGAAATTGTCTAGAAAACTGAATTCCGCAAAGCAGGGAAGATGTAACTGATTGCACATAACAGTTAGACATCGTGAAACAAGTGAATGAACTAAATTGTATAAGATACGCATGGAGGAAAAGAAAATCAAGTCCCCCAATAATTAGTAATGCTAAGAAAGCATATTAATCAAGCCCTTAGCAACCTGTGCTACTTATCTGTAGCATGTCTGTGCTCCCTCAGGTATGTAGTGCAATGTGGCCAACTCCTACAAGTGGACCCTCTTCATGTAAATAAAAACTCCGACTAGAAAGCAGAAATGAAAACACAACAGTTTTTATTTGATTATTTTAGTTTTGATTGTTTGAAATTTGAAAGATGTCATCATTTTACATCACAATTCTTTATTTGAAAAAGTAGAACGTGATTTTTGGCTTGTTTGTACACGACAGAAAACACATTGCGGCAACAGAACAGGGCTGTTCCATGACCTCCACGATTCTGCTGCGAGGGAAGCTCAGCTACGGCAACACGACAATCTTCTTCTCCAGCTTCTGCTCAGGGAAGATGAACCTTCTCATGACGTCATCGAGCTCTTCCAAAGCCAGCTGGGCATGGAGCACAGTGACGTCATCCGGATCCGAGCGAACCACCCACTTCAGAGCTCGGTAGAGGTCCAACAAAACCTCACCGAGGACCTGGGGAAGAAAGGCACAATGGTTTGACATTAACAGACACGTGGACTTCTTGTTTCCTTTCAGCCATTACACTAATTAAGGCTCTATTCCATTCAGGTGTCACACAGACCAGGTGCTGCTCACACTGACACAGTTACAGACTTAAGACAATCATATTTTTTCCTTCAAAGAGGAGTTAAACTTTTAGCAACTCTAAGACGTGGTCACACAATTAAACCTTTTTAAATTAAACCTTTAAATCTTGCACATCTTTCTTTCTAACCTCAAATGAATAAGTTGCCCTTAAAAAAACAAACAGAAGAAGACACATTATACTCCCTATAGTAAGACATAATACAGTATGTGGAATAACTATTGTAGAATAAAACAAAAAAAGGTGAAAGATTCAAACTTTGACCCCTACCAAGACCAGTTATGCTGTTTTAAAAAAAGACAATTGAACAAACAACACCTCTAAGACAGCCTAAGACCAGTTTAATCTTAAAAGGTTTCAATTGAATTTTAACATTTCTGGCAGCAACACTTGATCTAATGTTCGTAAGCTCCAGATATCTGAAATAAACATTGGAGAAACAATGAGCAAAAAAAGAAAAGAAATCTGTGATTCAAAATGTAATCCTTGCATGTTTTCTAAAACATTCAACAACTCAATCTTATTATTTTTTGCAATATGAACACCAAATTAACCACGACTGATCACTGATAGGTGATGACAAACTGATTGCGTGGCCTCTAAGCGTGGCCCATGAACAAGTACGGGGGATCTTTCAAGCATGTCTACAGTTTTCTCCTCCACAGTCAAATGACCACACCTGGTCCAGACTGTGCGCTGCAGTCCGTCCCTCTGTCCCTCTGTCCCTCTCATTTGGGTTATTGGCTGTGTACACCTGGTGCTGCCCGCGCTCCAGCTGTTTAACTAATGACAGGACCTGGTCTGGGACCAGCAGCTGGACAGCTCAGCAGCCGTCCTGACGGTGACTCGGGAACCGCATGACATCCAAGCCAATAACCAGCAGCTGACATGCAGGTCACCCCACTGAGCCACCAAAGAAGCCGCAAACCCGCTTCTCATTGCCAGTACTGTCCCTTTATCCTGAGTTATTCTTCCCGAGGTGCAATTATAACCACCTTGGACAAGTGATGAAACCACATCTGGACTTGAACTGTTCCTGTAGAGTAGAACAATGACACCTTTCTTTCTACAGCTCAACCAGGACAAAACAGAGGTTTTAGCTGTTGGTCCTGAAGGCAAGAGAGAGAAACTTTTACCAAAACTTCACAATTTTAAACCGGCACAATCTGTTAAGAACCTGGGTGTCATTTTTGACTCTGGGCTTAGTTTTAATCTGCATATTAAAACCATCACAAAGACGGGTTTTTATCATCTTAAGAACATAGCCAGAGTCTGCCCGTCTCACTCCCAGCAAGACACAGAGGTGCCGATGCAGGCGTTTATCTCTTGCCGGTTAGATTATTGTAATGCGCTGCTCTCTGGTCTACCCAAAAAGACTATCTCCAACCTGCAGGTACTCCAGAACTCAGCCGCTGGTGTGCTGACTAGGACCAGAGGGCGGGATCACATTACGCCAGTTTTAAAGTCGCCGCATTGGCTCCCAGTGCGATTCAGGATCGATTTTAAGGTGCTTTTATTAGTTTTTACGCGTCTTAACGGTCTTATTTATCCAATCTGTGACCTGTTTCGTCTTATGGTTCCTCAGGGCCCTGCCTGTTTCTGTGGTGGGGGTGGTGATGACTGTTTGGGAGGAGGGGGTGGGTTTTAATTGACTGCAGCACTTTAGTTAAATGCTGTTTTTAATATTTATTTTTATTTTACTTTGAACTCTTGTCAAGCACCTCGTGTTGCAATTTATGTATGAAAGGTGCTAAACAAACACAATTTGATTTGATTTGATCCTGATTTGCAGACGTGCTGACCACTCTCACTCTCCACTTCTAGGTCCATCTCTATTACTACTTGTATCTGGGTTTTTGTTTTTTTTTTTTAATTCCCTTTTCACATCAAGCCAAATTTTACACACTGGACCTTTAAAGTCCTCATAGACAACGTAAACGCAACGTGCGACAGCGTGTAAACTGCGTGCTCACCTGGGTGGTTCTGTTGCTGAGGCCTCTGAGCAGCAGGGTGATCACATGCACAGCAGCTCTTCTGACTTCTGGCTCCTTCTCAGTCTTGATCAGGGCAGTAAGGCAGGAACTGAGCTGTGCGCGTCATCACAAACACAGTCCATTAGTTTAAAGGTTTGAGAACATATTTCCATATAGTTTGGTGGCACACTAGTCAGTCAGGAAAAGGAAAAAAAAAAAAGAAAAGATTTGTATCGTAGTAAAGTCTTGTCACTGTGCATTTACTCATGACTGCCCAGGAATGAAATACTTCCTCCTCCTCATCCTCCTCTTCCTCTTACCTCTTGAGCCAGTGGCCCTAAGGCGTAGTTCATTCTCTGACAGAGCTCTCCCATGTTGGAAAGACTGCTGGCCCGCACACTTTGGTCAGCGTCCTTGGTTCCTTGGAGGAAAACCCCCACCAGAGGACGACCAAGGTGTGGCGCTAGATCCCCTGGAAAAGGCAGAGTGAAACTCCAATTGAGATTTAGTTCACATGGGCTGTCACGGAACTCCAGATTAACCCTGTAAAAAAAAAAAAAAAAAAAAAAATTTTCAACCCTAAACTTTTCAACCCTTGCACATCCGACCTTTTAAAGACAGGTCGGATGTGCTCAGACTCCACCGGAAGAAAGACAGACGCTCAGAGCTGTTGCGTGTTGGTACGGTTCTCATCACATCCACAGCGGTTGCCTTGACGATTTTGAATTAAAGACGAGGATGCCAAGAAAAGTCTCAGTCTCCTGTTCTGTCCACACATAAATACCGTGTCGCTATGTTGTCACGGCGATAACTGGTCACGAGACGGCATACGCAGTCGTGGAAAGGTGAAAAAAAAGTCTTTCCGTTGCACTTTTGCAATATATTTCTCCGATGATGATAATAATAATTATCATTACAATAATACTTCCTAATGAGAGCGTAAAAAACACGTTAGCAATAATTGGGGCTTTGCGCATGGATTGTGTATTAACACTTTATAAATCTATCATTATAAAGCATGATTACACAATCAATAAACAACTAATAAACATGTTTACAAATAAAGTAGTGAAAACATTCACTGCTAAACTGCTTAAAGTGTATTTTTATATGTTTTATACGTGTTACCAAAATTATCTAAGCAACAAACCTCAGACCAATTGTCACCCTGGCAGAGGTGTTTATACGCTTACACTTGCACACTTTCTTGCATTTATAAGTTTAGAATTCCAAGCTAGACCTCAGTGTGGCTATTGTTGTGCCTGGGGTGTTGTCCACGGGACCGTCTTTTGTCTGTCTGCACTGTTGGCTTTGAAGTGCACGAAGACGTTGTCTGTCTTTTTTTTTTTTTAAGTTGGGGGGGGTGAAGAGGAGTGGGGGGGAGGGAGGGGGCTAATAAATGTTTTAAGACACACTGCAAGCCCACTGGGGGAAACCGGCATTGAATAAAAGAGGCATTTTCAAAGTAAGCGCACAAGAATTCCCCAGGCGTGTCTGAATGTGTGTACAGTCATCCATACGCTCATCATCCATTTCTATATATATATATATATATATATATATGATAAAATATGTGTAAAAATGAAATTAAATTCCCTTTTAATTGGCAGCTCAATGCCAAGCCAACATGTCCAGGGTGTAAAACTGGCTTTGTCCCAAACAGCTGGGATAGGCAACAGCACCCCTATGACTGAATGAAAAGGAAAGGATGGACGTTATCAGTGTGTTTAGGCTGCCATTCCTGTAGCCTTGGGCTCTGTTGATGGGAGTCACACATCTGCGCCATAAGCAGCGCCACGCTGCAGACAGTCAAGGTCTAAATGAAATGGACTGAAATGAAAACTTGGGTCAATTAAGTCTCCAATTTTCCATGGCGCAGGAACAAAGGTAAAGAAAGAGGTGTGTGAAAACAGTTCATTTAGAAATCAAGACCAAAGACACGACCTGCATCCAAGACCGAACTCAGCTTGACCGCAGATCCCATAGTGTTTCAACACAGCAAAGTGCTCGGGGCCCAAAAAGACACAGGTTCTACCTTTAGAATCGACATGCCGACCAGACTAATGCTGTTGTTCACACTCCGCCTCACAAGCTGTGTGTCTGGTGACGCTGTTAAAAAGCGAGACACGAGGAAGGGAGCCAGCGGCTGACCACAAGCGCCTCTGCCAAAGGCAGGGAGCGCAGCCAGAGGGCCCCCATGGAAAGAACACAAGCAGACTACTGGCTGCCACATTACTGCTGCATGCACCGACGCACACTTGGAAAAAAACAGAGCAGTACATTCAAATAAAAGAGTCTCTCTAGGACTTCCACACTAATCCCAGACAATTGGCAATTCAACCTCAGAGAGAATCTACTGCACTGTCCTCCGATCGGAATAAAAACAACAGTCAAGCCGACTTGATAAACGCGTGGCTACAAATGTGACGAGTCTCTCCTTCGACTTCACAAACTTGCCTTAACTAACTTCAGTTTGGATCCTGTTACAGCCTCCAGTCTCCAGGCAGGGGTTAAGCCGTCTTAGGCTCCGCCCGAATGACGGTGGCAAACGCTGTATAGATTCAGCCTCTGGGCTGCCTTTTGATCTCTGAAGGGGAGTCTGTTGCTACACTGCCAACCCCAAAATATGTTGGTTTTATTTATTTATTTTTTCCTGCTCGTATGCACAAGAACATCTTTGAAATAGAAATAACCCACAAATGTTCAGCCCAGGCCCTTTTGCCTCTGAATTTGATGACTTTAGCATTTTTGTCATGCTTTCGTACCAGTGCTCTTAAAAAGCGTAATTTTAACTAGAGTAATTAATGATTTTATGTCATAAAGGGATAATCTACTGTGTTATGGTGGATGCAAGTTTGCATAATTACTATCTTGCCAAAAAAAAAAAGAAAAAAAAAAAAGAAGAAGACAAAACACCCAAAACACCTGGGAAAACTCACTCACACATCCTGCATGTTCCCAAACGTGCTGAATTCCGGGCTACCAATTCTATTCAAGCTGCATTTAGAAGCATTTTGCCCACCTGTGCACATGAGGAGTTCTTCCGCCTCTGCAAGAGCAACAGAGCAGTAGCTGGGAACAGCCTAAAGGAGAGCCAAACATTCATTTATTCAACATTTACTCAACTCGGCTGTCCAATCACGAGAACCCTCTTATTTACAGACATGGCAGCTGAGTAAAAGAAAAATCCTGGCTGCTCGGAGGGGTCAAGACAAACACAGACAATTGCTGCGTGTCTATCCAGGAGGCTACATAGGATTTATCCAATCCCTCAGCAGGTGTCCCATGGAGATGCAACAATAGAAATCTGGCAGATAAAACGACATCCAGGCTTTTGGGATACAGAGGGTTTCTCTTCAACAAAGACACGCCCTATGAATTTAATATCTTTTCTTTCATTCTCATGACTATTGACTTTGCAGTTTCTCACTCAAGGCATCAAAACTACTTATGAACACACATGGAAGTATGTAGGAAACAGTAAAAGTGTAAAATAACGAACTAAGACCACCTTTCATAAAAAAACATATTCAGAGTTATTTAACGTGTGTTTCTTTGCTGCATAATTACACATATCTTGCTCATATAATTGATAGTCTTTTGTATCGATCTGCAGTGTAGAAAGTTGAAAAGATAAAAATAAATTGCATGGAATGGTGTCCAAACTTTTGACTGGTGGTGTATAGGTGGGTTGAATAATTGATTGATAACATATAAATAAATTATTAGGCTACCATCTTTCAGTAGAAGAAACTGATCTCTGGAAGTTTCCTTTGTCTGATTCGGTCTATTATAAAATAAACTGAATATCAGGCTATATTTGCCCTTCATTAGTTGATCCAAAAATGATCTGATTTGTGACTCATGAGCAGGAGCCACTTTGGAAATATAATTGTTTCATTCTGACATAGATGCATATATACAGTATATGTATACTGCATGCACATACGAATATGAAATTCTACCATCAGGAGGCGCAAATAAGCGTATGGATTTTTTTTGTAGTTGCACTTTTTCCTCAAGTGATGCCAATAAATACACACAGCAATCCCCAGGTGATAGCTTGGTGCGTCCATCTGCTGTTTGGTGCCAAGCGGGAATAGCACAGCGGGAGGTGGATCACGGCGGGTATGTTTGAGTTTGTCGCACGTAAACATATGCATATACATATAGGCTATACTTAGATTATTTCATCCTACAAAGAATTGGCAGATGCACTTGACAAAAAAAAAAAAAAAAAAAAAAAAAAAATCGCAGATGATACCCACCCATAGCTCGACTGGCTCTCATTAAGACCTCCCCCACTTTGAGGCGGGTTTCTATGGAGCGCTCTTTGTTGGATGTAGGAAGGGAGGGACCACGTTGGAAGTCTTGCAGCAGCCTCTCCAGGATCCTCTCAGGGTAGGAGTCAGCCAACACTGCCAGGCCTTTAAAAAAAAACAAAAAAAACATACAACCTCAAAATCGGCAAACTTTTTCAGCGAGACAAGTGAACGTCAAAATAGGCCAGACGCTGCGTTTATTTATACCTTGAATGGCTGAGAGGTAGATGAAGGAGTCGTCTTGCTCCAGATTTTCCAAGAAAAGCTGTAGGAGACAAATTGTCAGCAGAGTTTAAGTCATTAAATTAGAGGGAAAAATAACCTTCCTTTCTTGTAAGGCACAAAAAAAAATACCAAAGACACATCAGAGGAACCGAAGGGGATCAATAAAGTTACATTGCAGGGCCACAATGCATCAAAGGGAATAATGAATTAAACAATAAGCTCAGATTCTGTATGATGTTCTTCGGGAGATGGCTTTGAGAGAATCAGGGCGTCTCAGATATAAAAATGATAGAAAACTACGCTGCACTGGGAAAACTATTTAAAGTGCATTTGTTTTATATTAAAAGGCCTTTTTGCAGTGACAGGCAGGCTGATGGAGTTCATCTGGGAATGTCAAGTCAGAGGCTTTTGACCATAGAGGATAAGAAAAAAAAGCGGCACGCCCCTTCCCTGGAGTGCATCTCTTAATCCTCAGGTCTGAATTCCATAAATCTAATCTCCTACATCATATATGTTTGTTTAGAGTCCCAGGAAATTACAATAGTGCAGTTTAAAAAAAAGAAAGACAAAACAGGTAACCATAACAGAAAGCCTGAAGCAGCAGAGCAACATTGAGTTTGGATGAGTAGACCATTCCGAATAGTGACTTGTTCAGGATGGATGAAAAAATATTCCAATATTTCGAATTTTTTCATTTAGAAGATAAAGGATGAATACGTACTTTAGATGCACCAGTACACCTGGATGAGTAATGACGTTTTTTATGCCTAAAAACTCACTAAACATCGTATGAAATAAATTTTTAAACACTAATGTCATTTCTTTTGGAACAAAAAAGTAATGCCACCACCAACCACTGATAAGTGATACGCAATCATTTGTTACTGGTAAATCCTAAATGTATCAGAAAAGCATTAAAGTGTGTAAACAAGCGGCCCACCATGAAGATTTTCTCCTGAGCCTCTACAGCATCTGGATGTCTTGCTTGAATCAACCTGGTCAGGCTTCTCAGGGCCACCGCTTTGGTCGGGACATCAGGGTCACATGCCTCCAGCAGCAAATCAGCAACAGCCCTGGTCGGGGTCGGGGGCAGGCAGCCGCCGCTGCTGCTGCTGCGGCTGCTGCTGCTGCTGCTGCTGCTGGAGCTCCTGCTTCCATCTTTTGCACGCATTTCTGAAGCAGCAGAGGCGTTAACGGACGTCGACTGCGTGGTCGGGTTCGGACCGTTCCGTGGACTTGGCGGGGACGGCAACCGGGAGTCGGCGGGTGAATCGTCTCCTTTGGTTCGAATCTCTTGCGCGCTTGTATGAGCGGCGGCAGCGAAGCCGTCTGGACGGTACGCCCCGTGCGTAGCGATGACGGCGCCCACGCTGGACGCCAGCTCCCGGATGACCTCCTCCGAGTGCTGCTGGGACAGCGTCTCCAGCGAAGGGAGCAGCTTGAACATGCCGGAATAGTCCGACGCACCAATCTGGAGGAACACACAAGAGTGCATGTGTTTGACTGCTTTTAGACTGACTGCTTTTAGACTGACGCAACTTGTTTTTGATCAATGGGTTTAAATGATCAAACTTGATACATTTAATTTCATTTCGTAGCAATATTCGATGCCATGCGACACAATGGCGAGTGTCCTATTTGTCAGTACCTGAGGTCCAGACAGCAGCGAAGCCAAAAGGCCAATCCCCATGCTTAGCGTCTGACTCTCCACTGGGTTTCCAAGACTTGGACCAGTGGCCTGATTCAAACCTATGCAGGCCCTTTGGAACAGGGACAGCAGGAAGTCGACGATCTGGAGAGAGAGAGCGAGAGAGAGAAAACACACTTGCGTCACCGACAAAAGGGGATACGAGGCCATTGCATTTTTTTTTTTTTTTTTCAAATGCGTAACTGAAACACAAGGTGGAAAATTTTAACGGCCAAAGTATGAGTAGTAACTGAACTCATCATTATTCAGTTAAACTGGGCCGAGTGTGTCAGATTTGGTCTATATTAGCAGCCAGACGTCACCCTTCTGGGAACTGTTTAGAGAAGCTATTTCTGCAGCAGCAGATGCAGCATGATTTAACACATGCAGGGCTGCTTCCAATTCAAGAGCTTCTACGGGGAAGAATGGTTTCAAGAATGAACTTACCAATAAAAGACACACAATCACATTGGTTGCGTCGCACAAGTGAATAATGAGAAGTACATGCAATGCAGATGTCGCGGTGGAACATTTTTCTGGTTGTATTCTGGGCGACATTTCTATTCTTCTATTCTTTCATATTCTATTCTATTCTATTCTATTCTTTCTTTGAGGAGGCGACGACAACTCATTTTGAGACGCGGCAAACGTCTTCAAACGTCTTTGCAGAACTAAAGCCTCACCTGTGTGATTTTCCTCAGCAGCGCTGAATGATGCAGAGTCTCCACCATCGCAGCCAAAACTTGAAGCACAGCCAGTTGCTGTTGCCGCTTTGCGGTTCGAGCCTGCAGCTGCTGCTCCACTTCCAGCAGTGACATAGTTGACAAATTTAACTGCTCCTCATCTTCAGCCGCTGTCCATCTGGTCAGCTCCTGGAAGAGCCGACGGAGGTACGATCAAACATCAACCAGGTTTATAACTCCACGACAGGTAAATTCAGAACGACTACGAACTGACCACAAAAGTTCACCGTCAATACCAGGCAGGTGCAAACTACGGCCCGGGGACCGTATGCGGCCCGTTAGGCTTTTTAATCCGGCCTGCTGAAGTTGAAGAAATAATATTCATATTAAGTCATAAAATAGCTGTATTTTAACAATTTTTCAATGTTTTAGGAGTTATTTCAATAAAGAGCTAACTACCATGTGGCTTCAAAGACACATAATTATTCCAACGCTTTTGTTCATTTTCAATTGACATTAAAGCACATGTTTTCTACTTATCCCATGATATATTTTGTTCTCCTATGAGGTGGGTCACCAAAACACTCCATCCATCTGCTCCTGCTCCGGCCCCCGCTGTCACATTTTAGAACCCATTGTGGCCCCACCAGTCTAAAAGTTTGCCCACCGCTGGGTTGGACCCTGCGTCTGTACCTGCAACAGGTCCAAGAAAAAAGCCCCAGGCACATCGGAGTCTTTAAGTTGAGCCAGCAGCTGCATCAGACACTCCAGCCTCCACTGCTCGCCCGACAGCTTCTCGTACAGGGCGTCATCCTCGTCACTGGCGGAGTAGCACGCACAAATGTCAGGCAGAGTAAGAGTTTGTGCCAGCACGACAAGGAGTTGAAGAGAGAGAGAAATATTCCAGGTCGGGTCAGTCACCTGCAGCTTTCTTTAGAGGAAAGCCGGACGCCGCCGTCGCTGCCCGGGCTGAAGTGAAAGCCGGCCGCCGCTGCCGGTCCGCTTTCGTGTCCCTGCAGACCTGAGAGTTGCCTCACGACAGTCAGGGCTTCAGGTGTTTCAGCGTGGCTCAGGTACCACAGCAAAATATCCTGACAGGGGCCCCTGGAAGCATTAATTATGGAAACGTACATTATCTCATGATCTTGACGTATAATTTAAGATGTGATTTTTAAGACCACAGAGTCTGTTTCTTTTGACAAAGAGGCGCATTAAAGCTTTGAAATGACCATTTTATGCCTAGTCTATTTAAATTGCTGCTACCCTGAGTATTAATTGCCACCCCTTATCACTCTCTATCATTCTGATTTCAAATAAACTCTTATTTTTGACCATGAGTTACCATAAGTCGTAAACACAGTTTATATAATACATTTAGTGGTACTACAAAATTAGACCACCATGTACTCTAGAGACGAAATGCACTCCTGTCCAACTTCGTGCCAGTGTGCGCTGTTCATTCTTGAGTAGAGAACATACTGCAAGTTGAGAGCTTTGTCGCCATCTAGGGGTTAGAAAAAAAGCATTTCTTTCACTTTGAGTCGGGCAGCGGTTAATGCAAGCTCGTGAGGGATAAGCGATCCCAATATATTTCAATGTGTTGGACACTTTGCATTTTCCAATAGCCCATCCCACCCTGATCTGAGCACAACCCACCAAACCAGTAAACAGCGTTCAACCAAAATTCAATTTTGGAAGTTTTACAGTGCTAGTTTCTATTCTAGTAAACAGTGTGTTGGCATGAGTGCTAAATCTCTATTTAGTTTAGAGTGGAAGAATTGAGTTGGTAGGCATTATGATTCATTTACATCAAATGGTTAGGTTAGGTTACTTAGTCTGTGTGGTTCACGCAGTTGTGTGCAGACAATTGACCTTAGTAATATCATCCTGTCCAATAGCAAAGTTAAGAATAGTGATTATTGTAAATCACTTCATTATTAGATGTATATAAAGTTAAATATAAATTGAATATGAAATGTTATTACCCTTATTTCTACATTTTAGGTTTTTGTAGCTTGCCAATGAGAAGTCAAGGCTGTATCATTCTGGCCATCCATTTCAGGGTGAAATACACCACACACAAGGGTTTGGCCTTGTGTGTGTCTTCTAAGGTAAAGCACAGGTATACATGAATATTTGTGTCACCTATATTCAGAAACGTTGGTCATACAATCAGAGTGCATGAAATCAGATCTACAAGAGATTTTTTTTTTTTTTACCGCAAGTGGGAGACGTTCTGCTTGGTGAAACAGAAGAGTGTAAAGACAACAGGAAGAACTCCCCCAAGGGCTTTAAGAAGAGAAGGTGAGGGGCTGTTTTCAGCCACCCAGACCTGGGGGAAGAAACACAAGAGCGAAAGACCAAAATATAATTGGTACAGTAAATACAGTAATTACATACAACTGGACTTTCTTACATTTTCAGTCTCTGAGATTCAATTCAGTCTAATTGAAAAAATAGTAGAGTGTGTGGGTTCTTTTTGAAGACAGTAATATCAATGTTAAATTGTGTTGTGCTGCATGATGATTTGAAGGGACGGCTGAATGGACTCGGAAAGAGTGTCAAATGTGGATGCATTGAATTTTTAGATCATCATTGTGCATTCAAGACTTCTCTGGATGTGATTTAGCTCTTTACAAATATACCTGATTGATTCCATAAGTACGCACAAATGTTTGAAAAATACTTGTTTTCACCTTTTGTATGTCCTCCACGCAGCGTGTTATCTCCCATTCCTCCACTGAAGTTTGGGAATCGTCCTTCTCTGAAAAAGCAACAGTTTGTTTGCATGAACTGACTTGACAGTCACCGAATCGGCCAATAAAAACATCTCATTAAATACAGAGTTGAAAGAGTTTAATATTTTCAGTTTAAAGCTGATGTGAGTCACAAAGCACAGTTTACATAATGGTACAAATGGAGAAAAACTAAATATTTGGGAATTGCGGGGGTGGTTCCCAAGGAATCTAATCTCTTCTGTTATGACCCAGAACTCTTGTCACTCATGTGGTTAAAATGTGAATCCAACTAACTGGAGGCAGCTGTGCAGCAGTCCAGAGGTGCAAGCAGAGGAGCCAATAGGTTTTGCTGGCCAACGCTGGGCTTCGTCTCCAACATGAAGTGCACCGCCCTGGTGGCCACACGCTGGAACTGTCGGGCTGTCAGTTTGTCTTTAAAGTGAAGGAGGTCAAGAATCTGGAAGAGAGTTAAAAATAATAAATAAAATAGAATAACGCTGGGTGCATGTGTATGTGTAGAGCTGCTGTGTTGTTGAGCAGCACACCTGAGGACAGACTTGTGTGTAGTAGCCACTGGCTGAAGCAGACTGTTGAGGGCAAGTCACCAGGATTCTAGCCAAACTGTCACATTTCCTCCAGTCAGACTCGTCCCCTAGAAGAAGTAAATGGCAGCATACAGGTGTTAAGTTAAACACAAATGTACAGTATAATGTATTATATATATATATATATATATATATATATATATATATATATATATATATATATATATATATATATATATATATATATATATACATATAAATGTATAATAATGGGTAAATCTAACATTTCAAGAAGATATTCAAGACCGTTTTACGTTTTACGTTGTCGCTTATTCAAATCCTCTTCCTCTTTTACTCACCTGCGCCTCCCTCAAGAATGGCTTTGACTATAGACTGGACACCCCCGGGCTGCATCAGTCGCTCAGACAGCAGCTGACCACAGAGGCGCCTCAGCCAGGATGGAGCTGGCACCAGAGCCGACCTGTTGCTGGGACCTCCAGGCTTCCCACCTGCACCAGACTGAACGGAGGAAACCTTCAGAGTCTAACAACAGTCCCTTCAGATGCGTGATGTGAGGATATTTATGAGGATTTACGAGGATGTGAGGATATTTAGAATAGCATATGTAAAAAGAATCCAACAAAAAGTGTCTTGTCTGCCGATGCAAAAATGATCAGAGCACTGGTGATGTAACATGTACATTACTTACCCAGATGACACAGTCCAAAACACATATGAATTAATAGCATGGAACAAGAATGAAAAAAGTTGGTTACTTGCTCACCTGCTTGGAACCACCTTGAAGAATGAGCAGCTCCTTAATGACGACTGGCTGGTAAACCTTTCCAATGAGCCTCTTCAGGGCCTCCTGACATGTCTGTCTTTCCTCTGCACTGAGCTCTTGCGTCTAAAATATTGGAAACACCCACATTGCAGACATTTTCATGGTCCCATGCCTTGGTCCGCCAAAAGAAAAGGCAAACGAGGCAAAAAAAAGTTTGTCAAGACCGAAGAGTGTTTCCGCAAGTTACCTGATCCTCCATGCTGCCTTTCTTCATCCCCTGCGGCTGGTAGCCGAGCTGGCACAGTGCTGCCATGATATCGCACAGATGTCTTGTGAACACCAACGTGGCAACAGATGACAGCTCTGCGAACTGCAGCAGCACCTGCGTTGTGGTGAAAAGGCGGCGTGCCGCTACAGAGTCTGCCCGCTGGCTCACCAGCTTCTCCACCACTGTGCCAAACGCTGACCTCCGAGCCAATGGCACACCGACTCCAGGCGCCAGGTAGGGACACAGGCCGAGAGAAATCACAAACTGGAGGGCACCTCCGAGCGTCCTCTCCTGGCTGACACTGAGGACGTCGGGAGATAAAGGGACTGCCGCCTCTGGGGTGCATCTCTTGGCTGCCGACGGCGGAGGAGCTCGATGGAAAAGTTCAAGTTCGGCGGACAAGTGGCGTGCCAATATGAGGAGCAGCAGGAGGCCCTCCTGGACAAAGGCCCACGTCGTATCTTCTGTACTGCTGGAGAACCAACTGGCCTCCGCTACTACCTCCTCCCTCAGCTTCCGAACCACTTCATAGCTCTTCTCCGTCTGCAGCAGCCCCAAGAGAGCTGCTCGGTTTTCTCGCAGCGCCGCCAAGAGAGCCTCGTGCTGTGAGGGCAGAGCACCGCGCGCCTGTGGCTCTGCAGACAAAACACACAAAGAAGAAGATGTCATGACAAGAAGCATCTTAATAAGCCACTTCTTACTTCTACCACACAAACTAAAGAAGGAGGGCTGGAGTATCGCAGTGCATCGGTGATTACTCACAGCAAGGTAACTTTACGTAACGGTTTCCAAAAGAAGAGAAACTGTCATGATGATGCTGAGGACATAAAGCTTTTGCTTTGTCTCTACATTTCTAGGAACTCTAAAGGCAGTGTTGCAGTTAACAAGTTATCACACCACCCTTCTACACCGGTGCACTCCTGACCATTGTTCAGTGACACTATAATGAAAAGCTGTTTGTGGCTTCTACTTTGTGCACTACTGACTAGACACAGAAAGACATATACATTTCTCTGCAAGGTCGGGAATCACTGTTGCAGAGCAGACCCGCACCGCTAACAATTCTTATGGCAGTGGCACTTTGAGCTCTTTTCAGTGGACAGTGGCAGAAAAAGGTGAATGACACATACTATATAATTATTTAATTCAACAATAAACACTCAGTAATGGCATTTCAAATAGAACAGATCTACATAAAAAGATGTATTCAGTATATGCTTTATCTCAAGATAAATATATTAAAATTGTTTCCTGTCACTTGCCTGCAAGAGGTTTTGTAAGAACAGCAATGGCTTCGAGAATGGTTGAAGTCATCTCCACATGGCATTAATAGTTTGCCAGGTAATCAGGAAAATCGCGTTTAAGCGATTTAATTTAAATGCGCCATAAGAAGCGTGTCCGAGAGCGTATGTTGTCAGTCCATACTTCGAGCTCTGTGGCTAACTCCGCCTACTTCCTGGATACGTAATTTCCCCCTACCTACGGATGCCGATGTGGATGTTTCCCAAAAACGCGAGAAAAAAAAACGCGTTTTTTTTAAACTTTTGTTTTAAAGTGTAATCCATACGAGGGATATGCATTTATGACAGGATTTAAATATAATACATTAATTAAATTTTACTTATTTTATCAAATAGATATTCCTAAATCGTAATTTCCGCCTTGTCAATTTGTATCTGTATTGAAACAGTGTGACATGTTGATATTTTTTCCTCCTTAACTACCAAATTAACAGCATTGACAAAAAAAATCTCAACAAAACGGGCATTTGAGCATTCAATTTAGGAAGAGGGGTTTAAGTTTTGTATATTCAAAGACCAGATGGCTTTGTTATCCGTCACTTCTTTTATTGTTTCAAACTACTTCTTCATTTCATTCATGAACTACTGGATATTGGGTTTCCTTTCAGTCCATTCTTTCATTTATGCATATAAAGCTTTCCATATAGAATAAAAATGTTTTGAAATAAAACATGGCCTTTGTCAAATTCTTTTTATTAGTCATCATGTATATACCCTTCCTATGTGACAAGTTTGTTCAACTGTGCTCAGGGAGCAGCAACCCTAAGCATTTTTTGTGTGACATGCACATGCACAGACCTTTTGTGTGACAAAGGTTTGTATTATATACAGACCTTTGAATGTGTGTTTATTCTTGTGTTGTATAAAAGGCCTTGATTTGATGCTTTCTATCTTGTATAGTAACTGTGACTTCAGTTTTGAAAGGAGCTGATGGTTTAACTGCTTTCATTTGTCCTTATTCAATAAAAGAACGTGATGTGTACTTACAGTATGTATTTATAAGGGAGGTGTAGCCTATATAATCTATGGGAAACTGCAAAATATGTAATAAATTATATAATGAGTGCAACGTCATCTAAAGCCATTCGTCTGCATTGATTGAAACGAATGATAACAAATTTTTAGATAACGACAACGGGTATAGTCGAATGTGATAATGTGTAGTGGAGAGTGGAATAACAGTTGGTTTCCGTTTGTGGCGACGGCTGACCGAGATAAGGGATGAGATTAAAAAAGATCCTGGAAGTTAGCCTGGTTTGGGGCAGACTAACTCCACAGAATAAATTTCCTCGGTAACTTTCCAAATCCCATTTTTGTGCAACCAAATTGAGCCAGGATAACCAAGATATCCCGACTTAATCCCTTATCCTATTTTTGTTCAAAGGGCCCCTGAATTTAGTATTTAGTGAATTTAGTGCTGCTGCTGCTGCTGCTGCTGCTGCTGCTGCTGCTGCTGCTGCTGCTAATAATAATAATAATAATAATAATAATAATAATAATAATAATAATAATAATAATAACATTAATAATATTTATTATTATTATTATTATTATTATTATTATTATTATTATTATTATTATTATTATTATTATTGCCAGTACGGTCCTCGGCGGAGTCGTTGTTCGGACCTTCACATAAATACATAATGTGTCAACAACACACTCTGTGCTCAGTGTCCACGCCCACACACGTAACACAGTGTTGGTGTTCGAGTGAGAGCTCCGAATAGCGAATCTTCCCAGGAGTCTACGTAGCGACGGATTAAAACCTTTAAATCGGCGCACTTTCGCCCGTTTTCGACGGATACGGCAAGAATACTCCCTATGATGGACTAAGAAGACAACATGGTGGTGAATTCGGTACATTGGTTTCGCAAAGGATTGCGTTTACACGATAATCCTGCGTTGCAAGAGGCCCTGAATGGAGCTGACACCGTACGGTGTGTTTATATTCTCGACCCGTGGTTTGCTGGCGCAGCTAATGTGGGAATCAACCGATGGAGGTTTGTAAACGTCGTATGAATTGTGAAATGTTTACATTTAATGAAATGCCGAACATTAAAAAAACAACAACAAGTTTATCCTTTTAATTGGGTCACCGTTTGACTGTGCGTTAGGGCGCTCTGAGTGCAGGCTCTGGCCTCTTCCCCACGTCAGTTAGCACAAGCTAACAACGTCAGCTTCACGTCGTAGCCGAGCACAATCTAAGAAACAGGAAATCTTTAAATGTTTGATTACTCCAACGGGAAGGAACCTTTGCAAGAGGCAAACTCCAGACATGTGTGTTGAATTATGTTTACAACATGTATCAAATCCAAATATTGTGTTTAAAAAAGCAAGTGCGATTTAAATCTCCGAAGTTTGCTCACTAATAATAATAATAATAAAAAAAAGAGGTCATGATTAGCACGCAAATCGCTAGTTGACTTTATTTGTAAAAGTTCATTACGGTGTGTGTGTGTGTACATTCAATATTCATCCGTCACATCTTAGTCTGAAGAAGTACGTTATATCTAGCGTCGTACGCAATCGTTAATTACGGCCGCCGTCGATCTTTTGGAAGAAATGGCTCACTGATGTTGCTGGGGAATCACAGCTACTGAGTTCAGTGGTGAATAATCATGTCAGCCTTTGGCCAGAGCCTGAGATCCTGTGATTTGGCCTTCATCAGACGGTGAACTACGGAAATTGTAGTTGCTCCCGGATGATGGGGACAAGTTAGGTCAGAGAGGGTAATTGCAACCACTTCTTCTGGATTGACAAACCGCTTGTTAAGGTCAACTGGCATCCTCCAGGAGGAAGCCTGATGGAGTGGAGAATGGAAGGGAGCCCGTGTCTCCGTCACTTGAGAAGTGTGCCCCGGTTTTCACCCTTACCAGGTTTCATCCGTTTGACTCTTTCTGCAAGGATCTTATCTTGCCTCCACCTGTGCACCTTCTCCTCCTCCCAGTCCTTTGGCACATTCCAGTCAGTTCGCGATTATTGAGGGTGGAAATTGTTGTTCCCAAGTGTTGGCACAGAAGGGGTCTTCCTCCTTGCCCCAGCAATTTTTTTTTTTTTTGTATGGAGTCAGTAGCTGCGTTTCCGTTGCAGCTTTTCAGCAAATAATAGTGATATTTCTAAAGTTTCGACAAAGTACAACTGCAGTCGTTTCCATTAAATGGTGTGAAGCACGTAAGCTGTAATTCTCGCGAAATCTCGTCCTGCGATAACTTACTTTGAGGAGGATGGAGGTACAAAACATTTTGTGTCTTGGAGCAGCTATTTGAAGTTAACTGGTCACATGAACTGTGTGTCACTTTTGGTGACGTGTGAATCAGGAAATAAGTGTTTCCATGACACTTCTGTGTCGATACATCTGAAAAACCACCTCACGAGAGCGTCAAAACCTTTTAGCGATATTTGATAGGTTTTTTGAAGTTTAGCTGTTTCCATTTTATTGCGATATTTAGGTTTTGGGCAATTCTAGGGGTAGTGGGAACGTGGCTAGTGACGGCCTGCAGGAACGCTGAGGGCAGCGTTTCGGTGCAGTGCTTATTACTGTTGCCTCACAGCAAGCAGGTAGCATATTTGATCATAATTCATACCTTTTTTTGTGTGTGGTTTGCATTTTCTCCCTAGGTCTGTGTGAGCTATCTAGGCTGTCTTGTTTCATTGATTGTTCTAAAATACTTCAGTTTATTGCTGATTCTTAACTTAACTGTCTTGGTACAAATGTGAGCATGTATGATATGCCCTGTGATAAACTGGCTATTTGTCGAGGGTGTATCCCACCTTCACTCCAAGGTAGACGTGATAGCGTCCCTGTGTGTCACCAGGATTTATTGAATAAATACTAAGGACGGTTTTACCAAATCTCTGTGACCTCGCCCTGCTACCACAAATATGTCTCTAATTGTATGTATGGTCGTGCAGGTTTTTGCTGGAGGCCCTGGAGGACCTTGACTGCAGTCTCAAGAAACTTAACTCCAGACTTTTTGTAGTCAAAGGGCAGCCCACTGATGTTTTTCCAAGACTTTTAAAGGTGAGTATTTCTGATTATTACTTGCTATTCCTCTTTTATAGGAGTCACTTGAGACTTGAGAAATGTCACAACATTTATTTCAGTTTTTGAAAGAGAGGGCGACAACAACAAGGGGGTCAACAATGTTGTTTTTTTTATTCTCGTCATAATAATGAATTATGCCTCATAATTAGGGTTTTCCTCAACATTATTCACTTTCCTATACATTTCTGAAGCACTGCAGATATATTTAGATACAGTCCCAAGTAACTCCAAAATCACACAGGAAATTGTGAGCAATATTTTCTGTAAATTATTACTGTGCTATTTTAGGTATGGACTGACATAGATGAACTCTCAGGTTGATTCATAGAGTTGTGCCTCTCATCAGTTCAGTGCTGCATTTTTCAGCTCTGCGATAGCACAACCATATAAAATCATATAAAGCGCTTTCCATTGGAGACGCTGCCTTGTGTCACTGTGAGTCAGCAAAAGCAGGTTATTACTGTTTCAGATAAGGTATGCATTTTGCCCGCATGAGGTGAACTCGGTGACAATTCCAAGCATTCTGGCTTTTATGTTCTTTGAGTGACGTTCGACTGTGCATTAAATCATGTCAAAACAACCATAGTTTGAAAATTGGAAAATGGTCACTTTTATAATGCTGAAAAGATACTTGTCCTTGTAAGTGCATACATTTTGCATTTTTGCACTGAGCTGCCCGCATTTCTAAAGCCCAAATTCCTTTCTTAACCCTGAGCCTTAACCTTCAAGTTCAACCATCAATTTAAGTAGCCCTCAAAACCAAGTGTTAAAGGCTATCATGTGACTTAGAAAGGGGACACCCCCTTAAAAAGGTGAAGGCAGCTACATCACCAGTGGTTTGCATTACAAAACAACTAAAAAGGGCCCGACGGCTTTCTGACAGCAGAACCAGCACCAGTGACGCCTGCAGCTGTGTCAGTATGTCGATTACGTGGGCTTTAGGCATCTGTTTGATTGCCAGTG
Source organism: Nelusetta ayraudi (assembly GCF_046127955.1). Classification (NCBI taxonomy): domain Eukaryota; kingdom Metazoa; phylum Chordata; class Actinopteri; order Tetraodontiformes; family Monacanthidae; genus Nelusetta; species Nelusetta ayraudi. The sequence continues at coordinate 1,179,655 of NW_027466121.1, read as the reverse complement.
GATGTATTCATCACATAACCTGCTTTTAATCATAGCGAAACACAGACTGGAACTGTTAATCAAGGCTGTACCATTAATGTAACCAGATAATACGGCTATGGGAGGTGACACAAGCCTGTATGTCGGGCTAAACATCACACTGTATCTGAATAAAAACAACTTAACAATAACATTACGTACTACAAAAAATGGAATGGTAGAAATGGTATTGCTACCATGTCAGACATTAGCGTGGGCACAGATGCTGGCCCTGACCTCTTCACACATGTGAATCATCTTCATTTGGAAAGCCAGCTGGCAGTGTGAAAACACACGCAGGTGTGGCGATAAGATGCATTTGTTAGGTTCTGCATGAACAACACAAGTGGCTTATTTGTGCACCTTCGAGGCAGATTCTCTGTGTGAAAGGTCTTTATATTCTGACAGAACCCCTCGATTGCTTGTCTTGGATTGAACATAATCAACAGGTGATCATGATGTACTTCACCCTGAAACTCATGCATCAGTCTGCCATTAGCCAGAACGTTATCATCGCGACTTATTTTATGACTTGGGTGACACTGGTTGCAGGGTTTTGGTGCAGGATACTGGGAGTAGTGCAGAACAAGTTGTGTGATTTGCTTGATTCACATTGGTTTCATCTCTTTTTATTTTGTTTGATAAATGATTGCGCTGGGGGGGGGGGGGGGTGTCTCCAGAATAACGTGCCGGATGCATATAGACAATAAAGTCAATAAAAGAAATTTTGCAGGTTCACGGAGCACAGAGGTGCAACATGGCTATCCGGCCCTTAACCACACGTCATTATGAGGATATGAGAAACTAGATTGTCAATACGTACAGTGAAATGTGGCATTGTAAGAAATGTCATCTGTTTTGCCAAGGCAGCTTATATCACACACATATTCCAGCTCGCATGAAAACATAAAACAACATTATTAAGAAAAGCATGTGAAGGATATTTGTAATACTTTATCCATTGACCATAATCTTTGTTTTGTCCTGTTCCATCTTTCCTTCTCTCGTTTCCCCCTCCAGGAGTGGAAGGTGACACGACTGACATTTGAATGTGATCCTGAGCCTTATGGAAAGGAGCGGGATGGGGCCATCATCAAGATGGCTCAAGAATTTGGGGTGGAGACCATTGTCAGAAAGTCACACACGCTCTACAACTTGGACAGGTCAGTATACAAAATATGATATATTGATTTATTTTCTATTTGTAATAAACATTGCTTGTTTTGCAGGCAGATAAACTCTTGTGTCTGTCCAGAATGAGTGTGAAGTGGTTCTATGGAACAGCTATGGTCAAGTTCTGTCCACCGGTCTTCATTGACTTTGCTTGAAGCTGCATTTAGCCTCAACCAAATTCAGAAAGTTTCCCTCACATTTTTCCTCACTTGGCATACATTGAAACCTGAAACATGAACATTAATATGAAGGGATATGTTTCATTTTTTCATTTTTTGTGTGTATTTCACATTTGGACATTTGAACAGAATCTCCCTACCTTGAGTACCTTGAGTACTGTTACATAAACTGTCTTCTTCCCTCTTCTGTTGTATGTGCTACTGGTCTCAGGATAATGGAGATGAACAACAACAGCCCTCCTCTGACCTTTAAGCGCTTTCAGACCATTGTGAGCAGACTGGAGTTGCCAAGGAGACCCCTGCCACCCATCAGCCAACAGCAGATGGATAAATGTTGCACTAAAATAGCTGATAACCATGACCAGCTGTTCAATATACCCACACTGGAGGAACTAGGTATCCATCAATATTATCATTTCTTATTATGTTCAATTGACAGTTGTCTCTCGCAAACAGCAATTTAAGGCTAAAAGCAAGGTTTTGCACACATGCTCATTGACTGAACATTTTCTAGTGACTGTGTTGCTGTCACCTGCAAAACATAGTGGCAGAAGTCTTGGAGGCTGATGTGTCGTTGACCCTGTCTTCAATGTAAATACGTCTCCAGGGTTCAAGACAAAGGGGCTGCCTCCAGCTGTCTGGCGGGGAGGGGAGTCAGAGGCCCTGGACAGACTCGGCAAGCATCTGGACAAAAAGGTAACTGATTCTGGGATGGGGTGAAATACTTGATGTATGCAACACATATACTGTAGCTTGCTGTTGTCTTTGCATACCGCACAAATCAGACCACTATAAAGATGGACACAGCTTCCGGTTTCAAAACTTAGGCAGTTACAGCCTCAAGTCCTTTTTGAATATGATGCCACAAGCTCGGCTCACCCAACTTTTTGGCCAGTTTTGCACGTTTGTATGAAACGCAGTGTATAATTGTGAATGGCCGCTGACCATTTGAGCATCTGTGTCTTTGTATAGGTGTGGGTGGCCAATTTGGAACACTCTCGGGTCAACACATGCTCCCTGTACGCCAGTCCCACCGGCCTCAGCCCCTACCTCCGCTTCGGCTGTCTGTCCTGCAGAGTTTTGTACTACAACCTCCGAGAGCTCTACATGAAGGTAACCGTTACCGTGGAAGATGTTTTCCTGCCCGTCGGCTCGAGTTGTAGCAGTCTGCCGCGCTCTCTGACCCGCACGTGTTCAACTTGTTTCTCTCTGCGATCCATTAGCTGCGTAAACGCTGCAGTCCTCCGCTGTCCTTGTTTGGCCAGCTGTTATGGAGGGAGTTCTTCTACACGGCCGCCACCAACAACCCCAATTTCGACCGCATGGAGGGGAATCCAATCTGTGTACAGGTGGGCCTTTTGTTTGAGTTTGAGTTTGTTTACAAACTCTGTTCTTGTAAAATTTCGCAGGACGGGATTTTACGAGAATTACTGCTTATGCCTTTCACGCCATTCAATGGAAAGACCTGCAAATCGCAATTCTACTTTGTCAAAATATTTAGAAATATTGATTTTATTTTGATCTTTGAATAACTGTTGAAAATCGAAACTTGTATCTCATCATCATCATCATCATCAAAAAGCTTGAGTCCGATGTGTGTAACATGTCAACAGATCCCATGGGACCAGAACCCGGAGGCTCTGGCCAAGTGGGCCGAGGGCCGGACTGGCTTTCCTTGGATCGACGCCATCATGACCCAGCTGAGGCAGGAGGGCTGGATCCACCACCTGGCCAGACATGCAGTGGCCTGTTTCCTCACCCGGGGGGATCTTTGGATCAGCTGGGAGAGTGGCATGAGGGTAAGACGATGCGCCTCCGATACCTTATGTTCCCGAGGAGGACCGACGGGGTGGAATATCAGTCACTGATGTGAAACAAAGAGGAAATGGATGGAGTTTTCATACCTCCCAACCTGGATGCATTTTGAGCAGCAGGTGCACAATTAGACATCTGGACACACTGCTACGAGTGGCCTCCCTGGACTATGCAAAAAGCTGCAGATGTGCCAGCATCATGCAGCACTCAGCACGATGCAGTGGCCCTGACCCCCAATTCACACCGAAAGCGTCTGCGGCTCTCAGCAGACCACTGCCATTAAAGTCAGTTCACACCAGGTGCGGTGTGGGCGCGTTTCCGAAGCGTCCCAGAAGCGTGAAACCAACGGTGCCGCTGTTCTATTTTCCAAACGTCACCGCGTCAAATCGCAGGAGGTAGAATCGCTTAGGCAGGAAGTCATTGATGTGGATCCGGTTTATTTTCATCGTAATATACAATGTGCTGTATTTAGTTTTTCTATGTGCTGTATTTTACTGCGAAACGTCTACGCGACGTATCGGCTTCAACACTGTTCAGTTCGGCTGTCAAATAGCAAAGCAGATTTCACTTTAAAATTTTGCTGTCAAAATTAACGCTGGTCTAAAGTGTTTTTTTTTTTTTATTCAATGATGATGCCAGTGCGCCCATAGATTGGGGGGAAAAAAGAGAAATTTGTGTGTGCGAGTGTGTGTGCACATGTGTATTATAATTATATTCAATATACACACAGGCACACATATAGTTTTTTTTCATGGGAGCTTTTTCTGCATTTGCGCTCTTGCAGGTGTTTGAAGAGCTGCTTCTGGATGCAGACTGGAGTGTAAATGCTGGCAGCTGGATGTGGCTGTCCTGCAGTGCCTTCTTCCAGCAGTTCTTCCACTGTTACTGTCCTGTAGGCTTCGGAAGGAGAACCGACCCCACCGGAGACTACATCAGGTACGTCTTCCACTGCAACTCTCTTGCCGTGGGATATTTAATCATCTGGTATACTGAGTTGCAAAATGAATTTCCCCTTTTCCTCATGCCCGCTAGGCGGTACATCCCAATTCTGAAAGACTACCCCAACCGCTACATCTATGAACCGTGGAATGCTCCCGAGTCGGTGCAGAAGGCAGCCAACTGTGTTGTGGGAGTGGATTACCCCAAGCCCATGATAAACCACGCAGAGGGCAGCCGACTTAACATTGAAAGAATGAAGCAAGTGTATCAGCAACTGTCCCACTACAGAGGACTCAGTAAGTCGGCCATCACCACTAAGTGTTCGGTATCTAGTTGCTGTTATTTACCGTTATTAGTGTTGAAAAGGCCAATATCCTTTTTATTTAAGCTTTCATTCAGACAAAGGATCCCCATATTAGAGCAACTTTTATATATTACGATAAGTAGTTGGCCACATACACTACCAGTCAAAAGTTTGGACATATCGAAGTGCGTTGCTGCCATCCTTTGAAAAAAAAAAAAAAAAAAAAAAAAAACGGCGCTGTTTCACGTTATAATGTGAAGATTTTCACCAAATAACGTGATGGTTTCACGTTTTTACGTGATCATTTTCAGGTTTTAACGCGAGTATGCTTTTTATGAAAGGTGGCTATTTTGAAGAATTTAGACACAAAACGTGTTGAAATTATTTGATGCTTTTGTTGTTTCTTACATAATTGCCTCCAGTGAGAAACTGCATTGTCAATAGAGAATGAAAGAAAAGACATTAAACTCATAGGGTGTGTACAAGCCTTTGACTGGTAGTGTATAGTCTTGTTGGCCGTGGTTGGCAAGACGAGGAATATTTTCCAAATGAACGTTCTTCTGTCTCCAAATCATATTTGTAAAACATCAGACTGCTGCCACCAGCTCAAAGTCACTCCTGTGATTTTTGCGTATCAGGTTTACTGGCATCAGTTCCCACAATCCAAGAGGAGGCAGAGCCGCCAATGACCGACGAGTCACAGACCAGCAGTGGCCCTGGTAGGAGGCGACAAAGAAGCAAAGCTCGTATTCCCTAGTCATAGACGATGCTGAGCGATGTGTGTTTTTTACCTTAACGTCTTTGTCACACCTCACTAGATTCTCCTCTCGGAGCTCCTGCCGACGAGGTAGCGAGCAGCTCCACAGCCCCCGATTCGTCCACAGTCTGCGGAGCATCTTTCCACATTCCGAACCCACCAATGGAGGACGAGTCGGAGGGTTATCCACCCCACACGCCCGCTGCCTGCTCCAGCTCACGCGCTCCCACCCCCGCCGCCATCACCTCCACGTCTAACTTTCCCGCTTTCGCAGCATCAGCTGCTCCCTTTGGGGCCCAGGCCCTTCCGCCGAGGTCCAAACCCCCCTCGCCCTCGTCGTCGTGCCCCTCCTTGTCCCCGACCCCGAGTCCCACCACGTCCCAGGCGTCCTCCCTGGGACAGAGGAGGAAAGGCCTCGCCCGCAAATGCCGGCGCAACCAGAGACAGCGAGGACGGCACATTTGCTCCACCCCCGCCCGGGAGGGAGACAGGCGGTCCGAGGAGGAGGAGCAGCGGGAGGAGGCAGGAGGGGACGAGAGGATGGAAGAGGATACAGAGCAGGACGTGGAGAGAATGGAGGAAGAGACGACACAAGAAACATTATCCCATCAGCAGTGATAGAAGGTACAGTATGCTGCTGACACGCCTGCCACTACTGTGTGAAAAGGAAAAAAATATATATATATTTATAGATGTGTATATTTTACCACTGCAACAGGTTGACACCAATATAGAATAGAATAGAATAGAATAAATTTACTTTATTGATCCCAAATTGGGAAACTACACTGTTGCAGCACTAAAAACAATACAAAAAATAAACTACACAGTAATTGCAGTACTTGCAGTGCCAGTAACATTTAAGCCAGTCTATAAATAACAAACAAACCAGAGCGGATGTGCAAAAGACAGTCAACCGTGCAGAAGCAGAGATAAGCATGGTTTTATTTACCGTCTGCGCGTTATTTGCCACTGAGTCCAGAAAAGTCCTGAATATTACCTGTTGCACAGTGGGGAAGAGTCACAGAGGGTTGTTTGGAACCTGCATTCATCTACTACGTCCTTGATTTATATTGTGTTTTTTCATTTTTTAATTTGATCTTCCCCTCTCCTTTGTCTTGTCTCCCAGGCGTCTCTGTGACTCGCTCGGCCCGCAGAGGCTTACAGACGACAAGGCAACGTGTTGGACATGATGTGAACTGACGCCTGCATACGAACACAAAATGACACGGACACTATTTTCATAACCGAAGGCCCCCCCCCCATTTTCTTCTGTTTGCTTTCAAAATAGTTGTGGCCATCAATGCGTTTTTTCTGTTGCTGCATGCAGATAAAGAGTCCATGCGCAGAGCAACAGTGCAAGTGTGCATTGGCCGATTCCATTGCCCCCCCAAATCCCCTTTTCCGCTCAGCTACGGCCTGATACAGAGTCCTAGGAGACCCCTGGAAATGTTCTTGTGAGCACAAGATATTTTTTTGAATCGAGATTTAAGAATTGATATATGAGGGGGGAAATGAAACTTGTTGAAGGCTTAGTAGATATTAATCAGAGTGTCCTATTACGCACCCGCTCAACCCAAAGATTAAGTTAGCGCGTCGATATAAATGTGACAACACGCAACTCTCTCTTGTCTTACGTCTGTTCAAAATTCTGCACATTTAGCACACAGAGATTGTAAAAATGTTGAGTGGAGGCAACCGCCGACTGGTTTTGCCACCTTGAAGACGTTTGGCCTCTCATCTGATCAGCTTCAAGATGGCAAAATCAGTCCTGTCGCCTCAACTCAAACCTTCGACACTAAGACAACCTGGACGACTGAGAACCTTCTCACATAGCAAAGGGCGAAAGCTGTCTTGTTACTGTTGAGGTTCTCAGTTGCGTCCGCTGCCATGCACTTCATTTTCACTAAAAGCACCTGTCATATTATGGTACAGATCCTGTGCAATCTTAAGTCCCAGGTAGATATTTATTCTTTTAAGAAGTTATGTATTGTATCGTCATATTTTCTTGTGTCAGAAGAGTGGGGGGGAGGGGGAGGGAGACTGTACTTTTGGGACTTCTGGGTCTCTGTAGCTTCCTGAAGCTTTAGTAGGTTTTAATTTCCCTCCAGTCGCTTGCGGTTGTTTTTTATTCATAAGAAGCACTTTTAAATTTTTAATGCAATATTTCAGTACCTCCCCTTTGACAACTACACTGGAAACGTCAGACTTTTTTAAACAGATTTTATTGAGTGGACAGAGTCAAAAGTTACATGCACATAATGCAGTTAGAAACTGCACGTAAGAAATCTACTCATTTATACCGTTCATCAATATGACTGAAGCCGCGTTTCGACTGCCATCCAAAATCCGATTTTTAGCCCATGCAGATTGAAACCGGATGGCTCTTTTGTAGTCTGAACTGTCACAAATCACATGAAATCGGATGCGGAGCTGTAACGTCATGGAGCAGACGGAAGACATAGAAAACACCAGACAACCTGTCAGATGAGTCAATAATGTGGCCGAGTCTGAACAGAGCCAGATCCCATTTGGACACTTGCTAAAAAACAGTGTGAACAGTCAGCCCTAAAAATCGGATTTGAGAAGGAATCGGATTTGAATCCGATTCGCCCGCAGTCTGAACGCAGCCTAAAAGTCGATGAGTCACCCGCCAGTAATCGCTAAATGGCTATATGAAGGACTTTCACATAAAAAAAAAAAAAATCTAATCCAAATTGGCTGTAAATAATTTAATGAAACCATTGAATTTAATAGCAGTTGAACAAAAGCTTTAGAATGTGTAGTAATCTCTTGCACGGTTCCTTCAAGTGAAATTGTCCCTTTTTGCTTGTCTTTCTGCTTTAGACGATAAATGCTCCTTTAGCTTAGACAGTGCGGGAGCCTGGAAGCCCAACAAGCTGTCTCTGCTTCCGCATTGTACTTTTGCACTTTCTGCGGTAATCATTGTGTGATGCAGTTTATTTAGGGTCGCGGCCAGGCCCGGGATTCACCTTAAATCTCTCGGAGGCGGGAAACGACACACTTGCTGCGTCCAGATTTAATGTAATTTAGAGAAATGTATAAAAATGTAATGGCGCCCTCAAGTGTACAACCGCCGCCCGCGGTTGTTGTGCTGGCTCCTGTTGAGGGTCTCCTCATTTACGCTCGAGTGACCCTTGTGTGTTTGTTCACATTTTGAAAAAACAAACAAAAAAGAAAAGCAATAAAAAAAAATTAATGTGTAAATGCGCAACAAGAATGTGTTTCGTTTTGTTGTAAATACCTCAAACTGTATATTCCCTTTCTAGGGAACTGGTATCAACTGTCTGTTTTGGAGGTATAGCACGTGTCTATTGGAAATAATATTTTTTTAAAAAATGGCCAAGATGAGCTTTATTGAGCGGGTTTCCTGCTTCATGTATTTGCCATATCTTTCCTCGGAAGTTAAAGAAAAGAGGGTTTTTCCAAATGAATGTACTTGTAGGGGAAGATATGAAATGTGCTGCCTATACATCCTGCAGTCAACGTATGGAACCCGAATTCGTCAAACTTCAGAAATGGTTAAAGGGGTTTCACCAAAACTTGTCACCACTTCTAAAAATGGCCACTAGAGGAGAGCAGAAGCAAGAAGTTTGACAATGAAGATGAAGACAATCTGGACCTTGACAATTCTGAGATTTTAACCTGTCTTTGCTACCTGTGTTATATATGTTTTGAAATGTGTTTATTGTTCCTCTTCTTCTTGCGTTAAGATTGCTATAGTTGACAGGATTTTCTTCTTTTTTTCGCTGTCGTGTTGACCTGCATTGTAATATTCATTGCCTCCAATTGATTTTTAGTTTTGTGTTTAGGTTAGGACATTTTCCTGTGTGTCGGCATCATTACTTGGTTTTATGATTGCCGAAGAAGCAGATCGTGAAAGCTCTTAGATCTCACTTGTACGGGTCCAAAAAATTCAAAAAATTATTTAAAAAAAATAAAAAAATAAAAAATGATGGGTTACAGATGAGAAGAGAAGGTCTGTAATGTGGAGCATTATACTGTTGCTGTGGCGATATGTGAGAGACAACTGATCCCAAACTGGTTGAGTTTAAATTTTCATTGTGCCCTTTATTCAAAACACAACATAGGTTCTAAAGGTGCTTTATGCTTTGATCTGCATTCCATCTAACAACTGCATGATGCTCTGCAGAACCGAGAACTAAAGCCTCTATGGATATTTTTTTTGTACAAAGAGTTTATTTTCAATAAAATCGCAGAAGAAATTGTGGTTTAAATGTGATAAATGTGGTGTCATTTTTTTTCACTTGCTTTTGCTTTACCATAGCATTTATATGTCCAAAAATTAAGGCAAATACTTTTTCACCAGAATATAAACATCATGTTTAATTTTATTGCAAAAAAAAAAAAAAAAAAAAGCTTGTTGGCTCATTGTCAAATAACAAAATCTATCTCAAGACAGAAAGTTTCTTAATCTGCCTCCATGATTGGTTGATTTTGGGCTTTTGTGAAGGGGCTCATAGTGTGAATCCAAGTGCAAAAGAAAGACAAAATGAAGGCATCAAAATGGAAACAAGCTCTCTGACCTTTTTGAGGCTTCTTGTCAAATTACACGCTTGGGAGAAAAAGGATTAAGCTCTGCAATGACGAGGTCTTGTTGTCCTTATCTTTGTATAGGAATGAAGGCAACAGTTGTGAGATTGCGTCTCACTAATTTATATATATGTATATATATATACATATATGTTAATATATACATGTATATATATACATATAATATATATATATATACATATAAAATATATATATATGTAAATATATATATATATATATAATATATATACTTGTATGAGCACTAACAAGCTTTGCTCACTTTTAAAAAAAATTATTTAATTTTTCTGTTTTATTATTTCGCTTCCTCCATTTTCATTCCTATATGAAGTTATTTAAAGAATAAAAAACAAACAAAAAAAACCTAAAACAGTCCTAAAGGAATCCTTGTAGTATTACTGACTGTAGTCAGTAACCCTTCAGTAATCTGCTGTTTCCTGAATTATATTGTCTTTCACTGTCTAATTGCCCAGCGTGCAGGCTGAAACAACAAACATTGAGCCCAGTGTAAAATAACGCCTCTGCTTTGTCAGGTGGCTGATTTTGTTTTGCTGGCTGCTTGGTGGCTTTTGTCTCTCAGGATCACAGTTACTCTGTAATCTCATTTGACAGGAGTACAAACACACACATACACACGCAGATGCACTCAGTGTTTATTAGCTTGAGCTCGGAGAGAAACGCCACAGGCAGATGGGCTGATGATGTCATGCCGTGCTCCTATTGGCTGGCTCCGACTTCCTCCCAACACCCTGCTCCCCTCCCCCCGCCCCTCCCTCACCAGATTGCTGTTCCTCTTCTCCCCGCTCTATCTCTCTCTCTCTCTCTTCAACACACACACACACACACACACACACACACACACACACACACACACACACACACACACCATCCTCCCCTCCCTTCCCTCTGACTCTCCTCTACATTTCCCTCTGCTGCTGCCAGGAACGGGGATGATGATGCTGATGCTGCCGCTGGTGACAGTGGCAGTGATGTGACGCGGCGGGCCAGCCGGCCAATGGCTGCGGAGGGACTAGCGAGAGGGGGCGGGCTCAGAGCTAAAGCTCACAGCTGATTGAAGCTGAGAGGACGGAGGAGGATGAGGAGGATGACTAGGAAGGGGACGGTAGAGGAGGAGGGAGGGTGTGTGTGTGTGTAGGGTGGGGGGAGACCTTGTCCTAGCTGAGGCGCTCCTGTGCTGGTTCATTATCAGGGAGGAGGTGGAGAAGGAGGTGTAGGTGGCGCTGCCCCCAGCACCACCACCACCACCCCACCCTCCTCATCCTCATCCTCGGCCGCTCGACCTGCGCCGACATGGACAAATATCGACCAAAGAGACCCACCACACTGGCTCTGTTCCCCAAGCTGCCACAAGCCGGCACCCAGGTAGGAAACTGGGAGGCTCCCCCTGTTTTTTTTTTCATTTCACAATTGGGTTACCACAGTGCTGAGCATCATGGGTGGATGCTGTGGTCAGGGTGAGGCTGTCGTGGTATCACACTGACACACTGACTGTGCTGTGGTTCGTGTCTCTTACATGGGACAGCGTTGCTTGATGCTTTCATCGGCGCTTGATTGTATTTCATGTGTGTGTACTGACGTGGCTTACTTCTCAAAATGGTGAAGCAGGAGGCTCTGCGTGTGTGTGTGTGTGTGTGTGTGTGTGTGTGTGTGTGTGTGTGTGTGTGTGTGTGTGTGTGTGCTGTACTTGAGTGCTTAGGTTTCCTGTTTGGTGTATTGCAAAGCAAATGGCAGATTTATTTATCGGCAGTATTTTTCAAACTCACTAGAATAGCTAATAAATAGATAAATACATCAAAGCTCCAGTTTAGGTCACCTGGTCAAGGACACATGCCAGGGATGTTGTGGTGATTAGCCCAGATTGGTGCTGGTAAACATAGCATCAAAGCTCTTCTGTCAGACGTAAATTATTCACAAAATGGTCAAAGTATAAATTTGATGGACCAACTGTTCGATTTTTTTTTCAGTAAGCCAAGATAAAAATGGATGTAATAACACCATCAAACAACAAACAAAACATGAATGATTTCCAGTGGTAATAGCACTGCATTAGCATTAGCTGCTCAGGCAGCACTGAGTGATCTTGCTGCCTTAATGGGAGTCGGCATTAGCTGTAGCACCGGCCCTGGTGTGTCCCTTTAAGAGGGAGCTGCATTCCGTTTACTGTGCCGGTGGAGATCAGGGTGGTCACGAAATCCTAACCTGCATCTGCCTACTTGCATCCAGTTATCTGTTAGCACGTAAAGGTTCTCTAATGGACCAACTGAATCATTATGTGTTTGACCCACGTCAAAGAATAAAAGGTTTTCCTGGGCGCAAGAGACTAAAGTTTAAAACTCAATTAAGATAAGACAAAAATGTACATGTCTAGAAACATGATGATGTTACACTTACAAAATGAACAATGATCACAATCTGCTTTTCTCACCCATCTGAGGAAACATTTGGATGAAAATCATGGTTTGTCATCCTCAGAGTACTCGTCATCTTGCTAAAGCACGTTAAGATAAACTGAACCATCTAGACAAAATAAAAACACAAAATATAATGAATAGAGATAAATAAAACCTGTAATGTTTTACTGCAATGAACAGGCCACCTGTGCAGGGTGAACCCTGCATTTGTCCAATGGCGGCCGGGATAGGCTCCCGCTAACCCCGCCCTACCAGAGTGCACGAGGGAGTGGGTGTAGAAAATGGATGGATCGAAGCAATACTTAACTGTAGTTATGCAATATTACTCGTTTTACCGTTACCATTTATCATCATCGTGTAGCATCACGCCACCACTAGTAGAGTGATTAGTAGCGTGATGAGCCGTGCTAACTGGCTCTACTAAGCTGTTCTAGTGCCAGCTGGACTCACCACAGGAGCCAGATTAGAACACTTACTGGACTGGCACTAAACTATCTGCTCGTGTCAAAAGTTCAACAGTGGGCACAGCCGCACGCCACGTGCGTTTATTCACTTGCAGACGTTTGTAACTGTGTGCTGTAATTCACATTACATGTCTGTTGGAGTTTGTGGTTAAAACTGAATTTGCGGCCATGTAAGATTATTATCGAAATAGAAACATTGTATGCTTTTGCCTCTTTTGGTGCACTAGATAAATGGAAAAAAAAAAAAAAAGCAAAATGGAAGCATTGCTCAGGAGGAATTATCTACACTATGACCATGTTATGACATGTTATGACACAGTTATGACATCTCACTTTTTTTTTTTGTTAACATTGACCTCTTAGAGTTGTGAGTACTGCGTGTCCCTAAACCCTCTAAACTTAACTAGCTGGCTGCGGTTGGTGGTCAAGAAATTGTGAATTTGCTGTTTGATTTTAGTGTGTCTTCTTGGGTTCCCTCTGTTTACTCCAGCTTCAGCCCACAGTCCTAAGACATGCACTATTAGAATAATGTGCTACTAGAAACTGTCTATAGGTGTGAGTGTGGATGGTTGTTTGTCTGTCAAGGCTCCGTAATAAAATAAACTGGGGACTCTTCAGGATATCCTCTGACCCAAGACAGCGTGAACTCAGCAGAAACCCAGAGTGCAAGAGAAGATGAAGATACATACAAAAAAAATACACGGATGTATTTATATTGTCGACAATGTACATGCAGGCATAAGTTAATTAAACAAAAACATAAGGCTGTGAGGTGAACATAAGGCTGTTGGAACATAGGCATGACCCACTTTTAATAATCACAATACAACTGCAGGCTTGACAGGAGAGGGAGCTGGTGAGATGTTGTTGCATGTCGTTGTGTTTTAAAAGCTGACTTTGCAGCTCTGTCTCATTCTGTTCTGTCCAGGACTCGATCAACAACAACTCTTTAGGCAAAAAGGAAAGCTGGAAGAAGGACTCGCGCTCTTCCTCACCTCACATTTCAGGTATAAACCACAGTGTAAGACAAGAAATGATCTTTACAAAATGCAGGTATATATCTAGAATACACAAGGACATAGTGATTCAAATTTTGCAGAAATTGAATGTCTTCTAGCTTCTTTTAAGAGAAATCTACTATTGCAATAACATTCATTCAATGGGCTTCAGTGTGCAAGTTTGTGACATTTGCATTATGTCCTGTGTGTAGCTAAGTGGGTTGCAGTGATTTTTCAGAGCTGAGAAGAAGAAAACCACTGTGATTTTCTCTAGCCTTCGCCGTGTGACCCAATGGCACATTGTTGATAGAACGTGTCAACATCCAGTGATTGGTTTGTACGTTTTGAAGCTAAATCAGTGGTTCTCCTATTTGTTAAAATACTCTGGATTTGATGCAGCAAGTTCTACCTTGTAGTTTGCCCTAAAATATGTAGAACACTTTGACTTGAGTTTTCAATCAAATCAAATTTCCAGTTAGAATTTGTCATTTGTTTATCAATTTTCACCATTTTACCTTTTAAGTGTGATATGAGTCACGGCTAATTTTTCTTAGTTTTACTTGGATAGTCTTTTACATAAAGAACGCAGTGAGTTTGATGCTTGATCCGACCGTTCAACTCTTTTTGCGCACCAACTCCTTGCTGCGCTCCGTTAATCTACCTCTAAGCTTCACCCGTAATCCAAAGCTCTACGTTCCCCCCCCCCCCCTGTTTCTCAAGGGGATGTGGCACCTGCAGCCAGTCATCCAAAAGCAGAGGACAAAGTCCAGCATGCCGCACGCCGTCCAGCCTCCAAAACGGCCCTGGCCGGCGGTGTTGCCCACAGCAGGGCAAACAGCCAGGCCGCCGCCACCACCTCGGACACGCACGCTCGAACCCGGGAGAAGCAGCTGTCTCGGGCCGCGAACGCACAGCCCTCAACCACGCCAAGGAGTCAGAAGAGAACGGCGGGAGCGGGAAGGGGAGCAGCGGCTATGAAGGAGCGAAACCAGAGGGACGCGAGGGGTCGGGATGCTCCGAAGGAAGACAGGAAAGCGGGACGGCTGTGTGAAGAGTCCAAAGGGAAGGACAAAGACAGGACTGGGCATACGAGGCCGAATGGACTAAGAAACCACGGGGCTGACGGGAAGGGAAAACTATCCGCCAAAGGTGGTAAAAAGGAAGGAGGACTGAGACACAACAATGCAGTAGCCACTCAGGAAGTCTATCTGACGGCCATGGTTGTTCCGCGGACACCTGTAGCACCGAGAAACCCGGAAAAGACCCAAAACCAAGGTGATGAACCCACCTGAGGAGTGCTCACTGCTGGTTTAATCATTTCTCCTTTCCTTGCTTTTAAACACACTAAAAAGGTTGAGGGGAAAGTGAGGTGAAGTGGGTTGGATGAGTTGATAGTTATTATTCTTAAAGATGGAAGTTCACTAATCCATAAAACTGCCATTACTTTTCTCTTTTGAAAATACAGCAGTGACATTCATATTAGGGTTTGTCCTCCTGGCTGTTTTCAAGTAATTGTATTAATTCTATTTTTTTTCTCTTAATGCTTTTTCAACAAAATTATACACTGAATGAAAAAGGTACTGCAAAATGTACTGAGGTGTGTCATTATAAGACGTTTTCTTTTTAAATGAAAAATTTTCTTGTTACATTTCTAAATGGTATGGTGTACTATATTGCTGGCATTTACTGAACATTCGCACCAGCTATCAAATTGCAGTAATACAATAATACATAACAATATTCCTTATGAATTTCATTATTTGTTCAAACTAAGCTTAATTCTCTTGTTTACTCAGCCTAAGTCAACATTTGACCAGTGAAACTCAATCACATGACATTTCAGCTCACTAAATAATTACTCCCTCTATAATGTGTTTAGGTCCTAAGCATTGCTGTGTGAGATGAGGAGTTACAGCCTATGCTGCTGACCAAATAGCAGACAAGACAGTGACAATGCTTTGCTGCGATGTTATGACAAATGAATAATTCTGAAATTCGATGAATTCAGCCATATTGCCATTTGCTCCAGAGTAACATGTGCAACCTACATAACAATTCCTCTGGCAGGCAGTAGAATTGACGGGTTAACCTGTTCCGCATCACATACAACTATCATCCACAATCAACAATCAACATTTCTTCACTGTCCACGTTGTCGTTTTATCCCACAGGCCAAAACCACAATAGGAGCCGGGAGAAGAGCACCGCTCTGTCCAGGTCCAGCAGTGATGGAGTGTCCAACAGAATGTCCATCAGCTCGGACACAGAGTGCCCGGCGCCGGGGCCGCTGTGTCCCTCTCTACCCCAACAAATCAACCCTGACATCACGGAGGAGGAGGGCGAGGGACAGCCGACTCCCAGCGCGCATGTCCAGAACGGTGGAGCCCACTGCCCCGAGGATGAGAGGGAGACGGAGAGGAAGAAGGATGGGAAAGCGGAAGTGGACGCAGGGGACGGACAGGGCGACGGCGACGCCGCGCTGGCCGACCCTGTTTCTCAGGGAGAGGGTTCGGCCGCCGTCCAGAGCGACGTCCGAGCAGGGCTGAACTACGACTCGGTCAAATACACTCTGGTGGTTGACGAGAACGCTCAGCTGGAGCTGGTCAGCCTCAAGGACTGCTTGCATGGTTACAATGAGCACAACGACGACAGCGATGCAGAAACTGTCTACCAGTCAGCCAATGAAGAAGAGGACCCAGATTATGAGGAGGAGAGGAAGAAAGGAGGGAAAGCCAATAACAAAGGTATGGCGATGAAACCCCCCACCTCAAAAAATAAATCAATACATTTTTTGGTCAGGCTTTCTATCAAGGTCTATTGTATAATGTATTATGAGTGCCTTTATAAGGCATTATAATACCTTATAAAGACATAATAAAACATGCCATAAATGTTCATACTCACTTATGACCTTTAGGAATAATTATAAGTGGTGGATATAAGTGTGTTATATGTGTGTATATATGTCATATGTGTTATAAGCTAACTGGTTATAATAAGGTATGTCATTCAGAACTTGAGTGTTAACTTTGCCATGCAGGTATAAAACATTATGAATGATGAGCTTATAACATATTATATACATTGTCATAAGTTGTCATACATAATTGTCAACATTCATGACATGTTTTCATAGTGCCTTATAAAGGCATTATAAATGCATTATACCATAGACCTTCATCAAAATGTTAATTTTGACTAAATTGATTGATTCTAAAGGTCCAATGTGTAAAATTTGGCTTGATGTGTTATACACATAACATACTGCCCATAAATACATTAATAAAAGAGTATACTCGCAGTACAATAAAAGTAATCCTGCCATGAGAACGGTTCTCAGGCTTATTTTTTGGCAAACGCTTTGAAGAAGGCTCTGAAAGAAAGCAAGTGACAAACTCTGAAGATGCAAAGCAAGGTGGCAGGAGGGCAAATGAGCACTATTATCTCCTTCCTTGCTAAATCCATCCATCTACTGCATGTGTGTTTCCTGGTTTTACACTTGTAAATTGAACTCTCCTGTGTTTTGCCCGTCTTAGATAGGAGCGAAGAGGACGAGAAGAAAATAAGGGAGGATGAGGTGATCAAGAGGAGGAAGGAGGAGGATTTAAGAAGGAGGAGAGAAGAAGAGATCAAGAGGAGGAGGGAAGTTGTTGCAAGGGTCTGTAAGCAGCCTAAAGTCATCTCGACAACAGCTACAGAGGTGGATGAGTCCCATCGAGGAAGGGCCGCGGCTTCCCAAAGCAGGAAGTTCCTCAACCTGTTCGGCAACAGCGCCAGTCAGTACAGCGCCACTGGTTCGTATTTTCTATTTTTATTTATTTGTTCAAACATTAGTTGGTAGCGTTTGTTTTTACAAAACTCAGTAAGGATATATGAGTGTCCCTGTTCCCAAACTTGTGCACGAAATGGCCCCACAAACAGTATTAGCTTCTGCTACACATGCATCTTCTCTGCATTTGTCTGCGGGCTCTCTACTGCCCCCTGGCGGCCCCCATGTTGATAACCACTGCCCGAAAGCACTGGGAATGATGAGATGATTGACACATTCTCATCATTGTTATACATCGTCAAATGTTTTTAAATGGTTGGCTGTTTTGTTTTAACGTTTCTTATCTTATTCACTTTCTTAATGTGAGGAAACTATGCAAACTGCTGAGCATAACATTTGTGCTGTCTAACTCAGGTGCTGGATCCTTTGGGCTTTTTTCCTGCGTTTTGGACGGGGTGGAACGGCAACAGAGCCACAGAGCGGTCTACAGGTAGGTCACCGGACATTACACAAATGAATTATTTTCAAATATGTAGATTAAAAATGCAATTTTCTGGTGACCCGACACCAGGTTTGTACCCCGCCACGAGGATGAGCTGTGCCTGGAGGCAGACGACCCTGTGCTGATGCTGGTCCAGTCTGAGGACCTGTGGTGTCAGGGCTACAACATGAGGACTGGCACCATCGGCATATTTCCAGCGTTCTACGTTGTCAAGGTGGCTAAAGAAATGAACCAAGGTGCGCCACACGAAAACGTAAAACAGGATCACTTTTTCCCTTATAGTTGTGCCATAATCAACATTTGAGAGTTTTTTTTTTTTTATGTCTCAGTCCAAAAAGATGGCTGGACAGAGCAGTTCCTGGTGCGCTTCCTGGGTTCAGTCCTGGTCCCCATCCACAAAGGCAATGATGTGCTGTGTGCGGCCATGCAGAAGGTGCATATGTACTTCACTAAATCTCAATTTCTCTTCGAAACTTAAAAAAACCCCAACAAAACAAAACAAACAAACAAAAAACTTTACAACTGTCCACCTGGGGAGTTGTTGATACAATTTATTTTCCATGAAAAATCACCACAAGAAACCATTAGATCACGTTAGGATTTCATCACATTCACCGTGTTGCATAAGTGAAAGGCCGTACCTTTGAAAGCTAATCACTCTGTTTTCTCTAAGCTCTGTAAGTAGGGTCAAATCCTTCCTAAGAACATTATGACACAGAGCTCGCTAGCTTTCGGCTCGCTTCATGAAATGGTACATTTGTTCATTTTATTTCACGATTTAGATTTTACTCTGCAGCAGGCTTAACTATTGTTTCCAAATGGACGGGATTTGATGGTGTCATAAGCTTCCTGAGATTGTGAGATCAACTTATCGCATGAAGGATTCTGAATAAGAGGTCTTTGTATCGTGCCTGGGCCACTGTCACGTGGCAAACAAACAACTCATTTACAACTTGTAACTTGCAAATTGGTAAACACGTTGATGTTGAATGATCAGAGCCGTTCACTTCCGTTATTTGTTATTTATTGTTGTTATTTGATCACAGGTGGCGTGTAACAGGCGGGTAGCAGGTCAGCCACCCTCAGCCTGTGTTCTGGAGGTCAGCGTGAAGGGTGTGAAAATCAGTGTCCAGGACCAGTGTCAGTCTGCTCGCAGGGTTCGTGCACAACTTTATGCTATCATGTGGTGTGTGTTCAACTATAAACACATAGAGAAATGTAGGTAAAATCCAAGCTCTGGCAATAATTGGTCCTTCTGCCGTGGAAGGCTTCCTCATGGTTGGTATTTATCACACCATCACACAGTACAGTGTACAGTACAGTACAGTGAAAGATAAAATAAAGAAATATTCTATCATTTTCTTTCATGACATGGAGCACACCAAGTTTCTTTTCTTGCAGGGGGAGCAGTGTTTTAACTTTTTCCAGTTGAAGAACATCTCATTCTGTGGGTGTCATCCAAAACACAGCAAGTAAGTGCAGCCAATTTTGTCGTCATCATCATCAAAAACGAATTGATCTTTTTTTTTTATTCAAATAAATTGTTTTCCTCAAGACGTGTGGCATCATCTACAAAAATGCTGCTGATTAACACTGATTAACACTGCTCCACCTGCGGCAGGTATTTTGGTTTTATCACCAAGCATCCTGACGAACAACGCTTTGCCTGTCATGTGATGATGTCAGATACAACGTTACACCCTCTGGCCGAGAGTGTTGGGTAAGAGTTTTGCGCGGCATTTGCATTTTGTTCTTTTCATATTGCATGTGTGGATGTTTCTAAACCACCACGAGGCAGATTCATATTTTGTTGCTGTTGTATTTTGTGACAATTCTGTGTCCTCTGTGGTTTCCCTGCAGGACGGCATTCCAGCAGTTCTACAAAGAACACATCGGTTACTCCTGTCCCACTGAAGACATCTTCATTGAATAACATTACATTCCTGGCCTAGCTGTGTACTGATTACTAGCCCTGTGCTTTAAAGAAGAAAAAAAAAAGAAAAAAAAAAAAGAGACTGAAACCATTAACTGCACCACAGATGTATCTTTGTCAGCACTTGCATGGTGGATTTCTTAACTGAGTAGATTCCTGAAGTTACGGAAGGGGGTAAGAAAGGACACTAGAAGACGCTCCATTGGAAGAAAAAGTTAAACCTGCTCATACATAATGTCAAAATATAATAAGGGCAGGAGTTGAAGTCATGAGGTTTATATCAAGTGACAAATCCAATCTCGGTCAACATAAATCAATCCTTACCACATGACTCTAAAATGGTTTAAGAGCAAACTTAAAATGAAAGCATCCAGAATTGGTCCATTATCAAGTCGTGATAAGGACAGTGCCTATATAAATACAGAAATTAAATATTTAAATGGAAATTAACCTTTTTAGAGGAAGAAACATCTATATATTATTTTTGTCAAACATCAGAGGGTTCGAGATTCTAGAAATTCTGACATGTTTGACGTTTCCAAAAATACTCTCTGTCCTGCTGAATCCCATTTAACATTTTTAACCCCTTGACTTGACAATCTACTGCTTGACAAGACCATGGAGTTTCTATTGATGTGCCTCGTTTCTCTTTTTGCTGCTTGATGTTTTTTTTTTTTAAATCATTATTATTCCTCAATGTGGTTCCAGCCACAGGTTAAATGTGTACAATTACAAGGCCCAAGCGGCGCTGTGCAATTAAACGTGTACAACAAAGCAGGCTGGTGGAATGGTAAATCACTGTGCATTCGAGTAACATGTCACATTCTGTTCACTGTAACTTTGTATCGCCTGCTCAGACTGGGCGGGGATCCAAAACAGTGTTAGGACACAATATACTCTGATAAAACATTGCAGTCGAATGAAAGAAATATCTGCACTGTCTTTAAAGGAGACGCTCACGGTTAGGACCCCTGGTGATCTGGTGGCTCAACTGATTTTACAACCAAATTGCTCTCTATAGTGACCAATGACCGTGCGCGCATATTTGTTTGTTTCGTTCCAAAACGCAGCTTCCCCAGCATCTGCAAACATCCGAGTTACGTGACGAATACGTCTGAGCAGATTCATGTAAAGGAACATTAAGATGTTTTTCAAAGAGTGCCTATTTAATTTTCTACCGGTATTGTGAGTGTAAGTATCCTATGTATTTGATGTTTACTTTTCCGTTAACATGATCTAAATACTATTACTATCAGTCAGTCTCACTGTCTGGCTCTGACCTTGTGCACCACAATGGCTGCCCTGCAATGTTTTATATCCTCATTCAAATCCTTACAAGGCTGGTTACTGTGATTCAGTGCTGTTGTACTGACCGTGTGTCATGTTGTGGACTGGGGTTGACAATGAGTGTCCTTTAGTTTTTATCTTTAAGATTAGCATTATTAATGGACCTCTGCATTTTCTCGCTGATGATCTTCCTGCTATTGCATTCAAGGGAAAACCAATATATCAATTACTTGCAAATATGCCGTAATAAGAAATGCATTGAATATCGGAGGCATGTACCCTGAAACAACACATAAAGCAGAATCACAGTTGCCAAGTTGGGAAGGAGTTTTTCTGAACATCCTGCATCCATAAAATGTTCATTTTCATGGCAGTCATGTGTGATGCACTATAAAGGTTGTTCAGATCCACCTGAAAGTGTCCTTTCCACTTTTGTGATTCAAACAGCATGGGAGGTCTACTGTACATGAGTAATCTCTCTCTCTCTCTCTGTCTCTATCTATCTGTTCGTCTGTTTGTATATTATTGAATGCTGTTGGTCTGACCCAAACCTGGCTGTGACAGAGCATGATACTGAAATTGATGTTGTAGAACTTAGGACACAAACAACATGAACACAAGCAGTATTGATGATGATGGTGGTTATTCTTGTCAATAAATCACTTTTGCATCTGCACTTTAAAGACGTGATTTAAAGTCCAGTGACCTTGACCTTTAGAAATGAACTTGTTTAGCAGCTAAAAACATGGTTTTCAAAGGTGACATTATTACATTGTTGTCTGACATTCATACACTGGAGAAAAAACACATTTTCCACAATGTCATATCTGGGAATTTCGGAATGTAGTGTAAAGTGTAGAGCTGTTTGGAGGAAGTGATACAGGGGAAATGATGAGAACAAAAATAAAAACGGTAACAGTTGGGAAGAACATTCAAAAACTGCGAAAATAAACACAATTGAATAAATAAACTGACAGTAGTGCATTGACAGTCACATCAACAGTTGAGAAATAGGAACAGGAAAAATTTTAATGCACATGCAGCCTGCAAATGTATGAGTTCCAATTGCTGTGTATGTTTTTAAGATCTTGTCCACAAGTTTCACATATGAGTTGCACATCAAATCAGTCAACTATTTAATCGTGCCAACTATTATAAGAGGGCTTGATCCGCCCAGTCAGCCCCGCAGACTAGTTAGTCAGGGTGACTAGTATGTCTAGTAGTCTAGCAGGGCCATTTCCACCATATCCAGTGTCTTTTCAGAGTGCCTGTCCCCTGTTAGTGTAATCCTACAAATGAATGTTGATCTATTATTGAACAGAAAATTGATTATTCTATCAGTGATTCCACCACTGGCTATCTATTTAAAATAATCAGTGCAGAAACTCATCAAATCAGAAAACTGTGCAAAGAGGAACTTGAGCATAAAATGTTTATGCTCAAAATAAAAAGTGCTACATTGCATTCACATCACTTGATCCTTCAATATTTTTCTGGAAAACGGTGGAAAAACTCAATCCTATGTAAAGATGGAGAATAATTCACGCTGACGAAGCCTTATGTCAAAACTGAAGTATAACCACGTTTTTTTTTTCTTCCAGAGTAAGTAACAGAGGCACATCTTTGATGTGTTCTCAACTTCAGTTTTCAGAGGAATCCGTCTCCTCTGTCGAGCCGTCGCTTTCCACCTCCATCCTCCTCCTGTGGTGAATGTTCTTCCTGGGCGAGGCCTTCCTCTGCACCTCCTTGAGGGCCCCCACGGCACTGCCACTGCTGTTGCTGCCTGGGCTTACTGAGATCTGGGCAATTCTGGACAGTGTCAAAGAAGGAAAGAAATGCAGGGAAGAGGTAAATAGGGCAAAATGTTCAGAGGCCCCCTATTGGCTAAGCAGCATATTCTTTGTACTGATGCAGATGTGCATTTCTACGTGTATGCTCTTACAATTTGTCCAGTTCTTGGTCCATTTCTGGGTCAATGAGCAGCTCTGCCTTACTAGGTAACACACCTACACAAAAGGAAAATTGCAGATTAGTATTTACAGAATTAGGACAAACTTGAAGTAAATGAAGTAAATGTTTTTCAGTAAAAGTCAGTGGTTTGCTGCTTTAGATTAAATCCCCTCATGGTACAAATATACATTTGTGGTCAATAACAGCAATTAGTGTCTGTAAAAGCTGTTGAACAATCTGAATACTTCACAGATACTTTATGACTTATTGGTAACAATAGGACAATTTGAAGTAAACCTTATGAACTTAGAAATATTCTCAGGACACAAGTAGGATAATATCAGCTGTTATGCATACCAATGGTTTCATTGACAGTCTCGTGTTTAGCCAGGGTCATTAGGAAGCTGTAGTAAGACACTTTGTCAATCTGCTCCAGTGCTTCCCTCATGCAGGACCTGGGAGGATGACTACATACACAGAGATTGGAACAAGACAAAAACAAAAAAGTTTGACAGTCTGATCACACAAAAAACCTCTCTTGGTAAACAACAGAAACTGATTCTTGTCTTCAGTGATGTATTTTGGGTTATGACAGCCAACAGTTGTGAAAGGGGTTCGTTACTAAAGGACGTTGGAATGACTGCTGCCTAAAAGTAATGAAATTAAAACATTTAACAAATACAAGAAGAGATTGATAAGGTGTGGTTTTACATTAAAATTCAGCTTTATATTCATGACAGTGATAGGGTGGATTAGATGAGACTTTTTGTGGCTACATTACCAGTGCTTGAACCGGTCACACAGGGCGTCTATACACTGAGCAAGAGAGGACGGCATCACGCTGTCCTGCTGCTCGTCTTTGTCATTCTCCTCAGCTGCCACAGAGGGAAGCTGATCGGCGGAGGTTGAAGTGGGAACAATGACCGTGTTGGGACTTTTTCCTGCCAGCAGATCCTGGTAGATCACCAGCACACTCTCCAGGAACTCTAGAGACAATTATACCAGAGCAAATGCATCATTTGTACACTTTAGGTGAAAACAGCTTTACTTTGTCGTGCATCAGTAAATAGATTTTTTTTTTTTAAATCAAAAACAAAACATTTTGAATCACCCTTCAAAGCATGACAATTAACCTTATGTTGTTTAAAATGGTCAGGTGTATATAAAAGAAACTGATGTATAATTGAAAAACACATACACAAACACACACACATACGGACATATACATATGCACACATACACATTGACCGATTGGTTAATTAATTGTATAGGACAAATCATTTTTGCCAGTACCCTGATAATAGAACTGCAGCTGGAAAGCAAAGAGGAAATCAGCGAATGACATCAGGCAATCCAAGGCATCGTCCATCAGGACAATTCTGAGAGAGGAAAAAGTATTACCAGAGGTATTTCTAAATAGGCATACACGACCTATGCATTTTATTTTAATTCTAATATTATTTTGGTAGGCTGTAGGTGTCAAATTATATGTAAAAAAATAATAAAAATAAAACAAAATATGCATTTACATTACTTGTATTGAGTAAGTGAGTCAGGCAATAAAATTAAGATTGAAATGGCTAGAAACGCTACTGTTAATAGCAGAACACAAATCAATATATAATCAACATAAAACATTTTTTTAACATTGTACAACAAAGTGACGTCTGTGCATCAATCTTTTATCTTGAGAACATGGAAACTAGAAAAAAAACAGAAAAGGCTGGAGTGCAAATCAGTAGATTCACAGCTTTACATGCTTTGACATTACAATCACAGCATAACGGAATGTAGAGGCTCTAATCCCATATCAAAGACATGTGGACATTGGAATATATTCTATGTCAGAAGGTTGTAAAAAAAATCAATTTCAACAAAAGCACAGTGAGAAAGTGTAATAGTAAATAGTCTACATTTGGATAAGATATTCATACAAATAGTAGTACCATTTAAGAAATATAAAATATTTCATAATTGCAATAATTTCATAATTAAATTGAACCTGTAATAATAAAAATCAGTAACATTTTTTTTTTTTTTTTTAGCTTGCATAGATTATATTATTAGTTTCAAGTCTACTGTTTCTCTTTGACAAAGGACTTGTGTCAGTGACTACAATGATGTGGAAGTGTAAATGTGTAAGATGTAAATGTGAAAGAAATAATAGAGAAGTTGCTAATACTGCAAAGGTTCTGACCATTTCAATGTCGCATTGGTGAGTACAGTGTACAAGTGCAGAGACTGTACAAGAGTTTAAGTTTGGGGATCGTGTGCATTTAACTTTAATCTTGAGAACATGAAATCTAGAAAAAAAAAACTAAAGGAGTACAAATCGATAGATTTACAGCTTTACTGCAGCAAACAGATCAATGCTTCAACATTACATTCACAGAATAAGGAAATGTCTTTAATTTCTTCCATTCTTGAAATGTGTTTTTCAAAAAAAAAAAAAAAAGAACTTAGCGGCTACTGAAGTGGAGTCAGTTCACTGACCTGGCTGTACTCTGCACCATTTCAGCTGGGAAGTCAGGACAAAGCAACTGCAGCAGAGAGCGATACTCCAGCAAGGACAGTAGGTCTGAAATACAAAAGGCGTACAGGTACAGTTGCCATATTCTCTCTTTTTCTCTCACAATGTCTTTATTTACTCACCTCCACTCTTGCCAAGTTGCCTGTAGCATCTCCAGAAGACTCTTATGAAGGAGGCTCTGTTATGAGGAGTAGCCCTGATGTAGTTATACTCTCTGAAGAGGACATGGTTACTGTTCTTCACGCTGCTGAAACTACACAAGTGCATACATGTCCAAACATAAAAAACAACGACGAAAGCAGCAACAAACATGTGCTTCACACCGACGGGCGTCTGCATAACTTACTATTCAGCAAAATAGCGAATCACCCCAAACTGAGCGTATTCCTCTTTGTGTTCCAACAGCTGAGTCACTGCGTCACTCAGGTAAAATAACACATTGCTGTCCGCTTCAAGGGAACGGACACAAAATTAGGCAAGACAATTACTCAAAATGGTTAAATATAGCAGTACGATTGTCAAAATATTGCAAAAAACAAAAACAAAAACAAAACCTACCAAGATATTCGTCCACGGGGACGATGGAATTAAATCGGTTCATTCTGTTTGTCCCGTTTGAAGATAACGTCGTAATTAACATTAATACAGTTTGAATGATTTTTTTTGGGGGGGCAAACTAATAAACAACATGCACCTGTGACTTAGCATGTAAATACATTTTGGAATTTTATTAAGAATTTAGAAAGCTCTTATCTGCGGATTTTGCTGAGACGGAGGTTGTCCATAGAGATGTTGTGAGTTACATTTAATAAGTACCCCGGAAAAACGCGGCACGCAAAGGTTCCGGGTATCATTGAGGCAAACGTCTTCATTCGTAGGGCTTTGATTCCATTTGCATCCTCTTTCCGTTGCAGCACTCTCGCATAAAGGTCTGTTTTCCTCTTCACCTTCTGATTTCTTCTTTGAGTTAATCAATAAATCCTGTTACTGTCAAGAAATCTCAAAATCACATTCCTCCCATCAAATTGTATTTTTGAGATTGGGCTGTCTGTAGTGCAGCCCTCATACACCTGTTCTGCATCCAGTTCAAACAACCCGAGTAAATTCGGACTCTTTACTGCCCCCATCTGGCAGAGAAACGCAATGAGCTGTTCCCAGTTCGTAAAGGGGAAAGTCAATAGGTATACGCGTTGTGTCAGGCGTATACAGTATTAAAAATATATATAATTACATTGCTCTGTTCAATGTGACAGACAGTATTTTGCTCGCATGGTTGAACATTATTTGCAAAAGATGTGACTCATAGGAAAATGTGGTTCTGGAGTTCTAATATACTGTCTTGCATTACTTAAGGAATCATGTCTTCAGTTATATGGTTTCCGGTTCTTAACACTGGTTGCAAACTTCTACCATGGTTAACAGTAGCAGCCTTCTTAAGATTTCCTGCAATACCAAGTTGATTGTATTCATTGTGTGAATAATAAGACCTTCACTTCCTTGTTCCAAAAATATTGATAAATCATCTACCAATAAGGAGAGATTGTTGTGAAGAATACATGCTTTTTTTTAAAGACATATATTCTCTAATCCCACATCAAAGACATGACTAGGAGTATATTAGATGTGGGAAGGTTGTAAAAAACAACAACAACAAAAGCCCACATATGTATAGGATACTCATAAATACGAGTGTATAAAGCGTTAGCAAATATTGGAATAATTTGACTTTATTGATGATAAAGTTCCCTTTGTCCTGTGTCCACTAGAACTCCTAGTGACTCTGACTTGTCCTTTGAACGTTTAAACGTCTGCCCTATTAATACTGGCATCTCTGGCCTTCTTTGCTACAATGTCATCCCCCTCAGTCCTCCATGAGTCCAAATCCAAATAAACATAAACATTACCCAACTACAAGCTCCTGTCAAAGTAGCCAAGCAAATACGAAGCTGTTCGCTATCCAATCGGTAAAAGGGATTTCGTATTTTAGGGGCGGGACACTTTTCAAAATCCAACCAATCACTAACTTTGGGTAGCGTCAAAATACGAAGGCACTTTGAAGCATAACCAAGTAATTACGATACAAATATTGATTGTTTAGAGAGGAAAAGACAGAGAAGAACGGGAGTGTTATAAACGCTGGTGTCGCTTACTCTGTTATACAGAAAGAATTTTATTAAAGCCATCCGTCAGGAGAGTGACGCAGACTGGGTGGTGTCCTTGTCTCCGCCCTCATCCTGTATCGCCGCCCTAATTTGACAAAGCTCCGAAAAGTTACGCCGGTCCAGGTCCGGAAACTGCCTTCACGTTGACTTAGAAATAAAAGCGCGAAATATGTACTGTTTATGTAACTTGTTATGCGTAACTCAATGTGCTCCAATAATTGTTAGGAATAAATATACATTATATTTGATCAGTGCAACACTCCTGTATTACTAAATTGTAACTTGTTTATTGAAATGAAATGTTGCACGTTCCAGTTTTATTTAGAACCGGAAGTGGTTATGTCGCCTTCGCGTCGACCACACTCGTATAAAAGGCTAGATTGTATCCGTAGGTAGCAGATTTCACTATTATCCTAATCTATCAGAACGGACGGCATCATTTTCTCGTCCTTAAGGCCACCACAGGTATTCCAGCGATTTGTCACAATTTTCGTCATACTGCTTATTCCTATGCTCGGCTGAAACCTGAAAGTCAAAGCTGTTGTGGGTTGTTATGAGCTGCGTTGTTAGGCCTGGCCGTGTTGGCGCGGATGTATGGAAGGTTAGGTTAGCCGCCTCAGAGCCCTTCATGGGTTTTGGAGCTGCTAGTCGGGACTACCGAGTGGCAGTTGACAATACGGTTTCGCAATGACTATGGTTTGAGCCAATGCGTCCACTCTAGTATGCGATGATAAGTCTTACGTTGCCTACGACCCAAGGGTTTTTACGAAAAACGCACTAAGCTGCAGCCTACGGCTGTTTGTGTCATTGCTAAGTGAACGCTAGCTAGTTAATGGCGCTCGTTGGACTGGTATCTAACGGCTACTTAAGATGATGACCACTCCCAGTCTGAGTGAATCTTGTCGAAAATTAGTCAGCTGAAATGATGATGCTGAACGACGGTGGTGCTATTCTGAACGACTAATGGCAGAGTAATGTTGTCTGGTCAATTAGGCTAGCGCACTGTGGGCAGCTGTCTGCATGTCTTCAGTGTGGCCTCTTTTTTTTTTTTTCCTTTTTTTTTTCTTGCACTATAAGTATTTCACAGTTCTTCTGCAAATCGATGCTTCGAGGCATGGTGATGCCATCAGCCATCAGATTTCCATTATTTCTCACATCGCATGACCTCTCTGGTAAATGTGCCAGTAGAACACATTTTACAGTTGCAGTCGAGCCCCAACAGGACAGTTAATAATCTGCTTCACAGAACGCTTTTATTTTAATAGGAGTCTCTTGGCATTGAAAAAAATATACTTGGTTAATATGAATATTATATGCGATATTTTTTATGTTCCTTGATTTTGCATCTTGTTTTTTCCTTTCCTTGAACGCTATCAGTACGTACTTGTAGGTCTCTCAATGGATTAGACGGTAGCATGATTTGTGACATGCATCAACAGTAGATGTATGATTGTTTGACTAATACAATGTGTTTACTTCTGTGAAGTGAAGCTTCAAACAACTGAATTCACTCCAGTCACTTTCCTAAATCGTGTATGGGAGCTTTCAGCTTTCACATTGCCTCTGTTTGGCCTGAACCAAAGGATCAGAGTTTTTTTTTTTTTTTTTTTTTTTTTTTAATTCTGTGATAGTTCAGACCCTTTGTCCAATGTGAAAGCACACCTGGACTACTGCAGACCAAAGACGCCGCCTGAAAACGTTTTGTCTTGATTCGCTTGCATCTACCATAGTTGCATAGTACAAAGAGCTTGCAAAGGTAGCCACCAGTAGTTCAAAATGCATCTCAGAAAGAATTGCATGGTCAGAGTACTGCACATATGACCTATGATTTGGTCAATTAAAACAGAATACCTAACCCGCAATGTAACAGGAATTTGACTGAAAATGCTGCTTTTCTGTGCAGAAGAGAATAATATGTCTGGGGAAAATTGCACAGACAATCTGGGTGGCAGAAGCCCTCCTGTTAAGGGTGTGTCATCTAAGGCACCTCACGCTTTGATTACGACTCGACTATTCACAGATTGTCAAGGTTATCGTGGTCGTCACGGTTATCAATGCATCTTTTTTCCCCAACACCGAACTTAAAACGGCTGCTGCTGTTAAACAAGGTGTACAGAGCAAACAAATTTACATGTTAACTTTTTTCAGATCACCAATATTCTCCACATATTTTCAAACAAGAACCAAACAATAAGCTACACTTATTAAACAAATGGAATTTTCTTTTAGCCAAAATCATTGGCTGTTCAGATTCTTTTTCAGTTATAACAGTTATTATAATAAATAAAGACTTCCAAATTTGCTTTTAAACAAAATCCTCACAAACATTTCACAAATGTCTTTGGATTCAATCCGGCCATCAATTTTACTGCTTCTTCTGCGCTCAGGGGCGCTCTGGGTGCTGCAACCAGTTGCTGGTTTGTTACAGAGCCCCGTAGAAAGACAAACAGCCATTTATTCTCCTACACTAGTCTCACCTACAGACAATTTTGAGCTCCCAGTTTGCATCACGTGGCAGGATAACGTTGTAGCCGGACAGAACCCACACAGACACGACCTTGTTGCTGTGATGCGGCACCCCGTGTCATGTTCTTTTTGTGTTTTAACTAAACAAAAAACAACAATTTGAACATTTATGAATCCCCTTTTGAAAAATATCGACTGCTGAAAACTGAATGTTAAAGGTTGACAGAGTGAACAAAGTGCAACAATGAAAGATTGGGGCTTGTACGGTCATGAAAAAACTTGGCAAAGCCATTGAATTTAAAAAAGGATGGAAAATATTTTTGTTGCGTGTGGATGTGCGTGTGCATGCTGCAGGACGTGTGTTCATGGGCACAGTCGCCTATGTGCAAATTAGTGCGCAGTCTTAGCTTTTTAGAGTCAATTTCAGACAGTAGTTGTGCCTTGTACGTGCTTAGTAGCCACACGAAGGAGAGGAAATATGAGGCAGCAGTTGCTGTTGCCCCCCCTTGCAGATGCCCATCAATGGGTTTCATGACTCAAGACTTTCCAAGATCTCTAGCGGTGCCACTTCAGTTTCCAGAGCAAGCAAACGCAACACAAATCCGTAATTAAGTCCATAAAGTGGGGATAATGCATGTAACGGATACGTGATTAATGGATTCACATTCATTCAAGTCATCTGAGGACGTTAATGCTGCAATGTTCTCACGCGGCCACATCGCAGCAACTTCGAAATGCATTGTGGCAGCACCGGGTCCAATTGCCTTTCATTGCATGGCATTCAACATGTAAAATTCTCCGTCGTATCTTCGGCAACCTTTGCTCTATCGAGTGACCTCACACGCTAGATGGGATGCTGGGGACACTGCTGATGTTGTACCCAAAGTTTTTGCCGTTACTATTTTCTATTCTTGCCTACGTTGTTTACGACCCAAGTTTTTTTTTTTTACATGGTGTGGGTGCTTACTGCACATGAGCGCCCATGTTAATGCACTTAGATCACAAAATATGCTGTTCTTTTTTTTGCCGTGTGTGTTAAAAGTGGTCATGCATTTTTAGAAAGCACTGATCTGTATTTCCAATGGCGATTTTCTTGACTTATTTCCTCACGCGTGGCTTGAATCAGTGGATTCAATTTGTGACCTAGGAAGCGGAGGCCTGTGCTTGAGTGTGCTTTCAGGCGATGACTTGGCAAGGTTAAAGTGCTTGAGAGCGCGAAAGCTTTCAGTCGTCGGCGTAATTCCGTTTCACTGTGTTCTTCTTATGAACAAAGCCAAGCAAGTCCACTTCGTGCTTGACTGTGTGTTAACTGTTAGAGAGCTGCTTTATCAGGTGCTTCAGAAATCAAATATTTGAGTTATTAGTTATTGGGTATTTTACTGGTTCTGTTGTGTAATTTGATAATCTGATAAAATGGATGCAGAAAATATTTCATAATTTTTTGTTGCTTTCTTTGGTAAGGTTCCTGAGCCTGCTTCCACCAAACAAAACATGTCTGCTTTTTGTGTGTCACATAAAATATTAAAGCCACGTTTTGGGGACCTCGCCTCCCCGCTGTTGGGTTATAACCTCATTGGAAATGCCATATCGTCATCTTTAAATGAAATCCACCGGTTACTGCTGCAACAGATTTGCCTTGATGACTTTGCTGAATATACCAACATTTTTGTCGTATGTAATTTTTTCCCAGCTGAATTCCTTTTGGGGAAGTCCATCCCCTATTGACCACCATGGGGGACAACAGCGAGTGGTTGAAGCTTCCCATTGACCAGAAATGTGAACATAAGGTAATCTCTCCGTTTAGCTTGACTTACACTCTAGAATCATGTTTGCTCATCATGCAGTTGTTCACACATTGACCCCTCTTTCCTCATCAACGTTTTTCTCTGACCAGGTGTGGAAAGCCCGTCTGAGTGGTTATGAGGAGGCTCTGAGCTTGTACCAGAGGATTGACGATGAGAAGAGTCCAGAGTGGGGCAAATACCTGGGACTGATCAAGAAGTTTGTGACTGAGTCCAATGCGGTGGCTCAGCTTAAAGGCCTTGAGGCGGCCCTGGCTTTTGTGGAGAATGCCCACGTAGCTGGCAAGTAAGTAAATGTGTGACATTGGAATGGCGTATTCTGTTTTAGGTAGTAATGTGCAACATGATGATTTTTTTTTCAAGAATATTGAAAGAGCGTTCTTGTAATTTTATGGTGTTTGTGGCAGTGACAGTTTGAGTAATGTTTTTTTTTTTTTTTTTTTAATACGGTCAAAGATGTTTTTCATAAGTTTGACTAAGTGCCAGTGCGCTGCCTTTACATCATTATGTGTTTGTTTTCTGCAGAACAACGGGGGATGTGGTGTCTGGAGTCGTGACCAAAGTGTTCAACCAGCCAAAGGTGCGAGCGAAAGAGCTCGGAATGGACATTTGCTTGACGTACATAGAAATTGAAAAGGCTGAGGTGGTTCAGGATGAACTCATTAAAGGGCTTGAGAACAAGAACCCCAAAATTGTGGTGGCTTGCATTGAGACACTCAGAAAGGCCCTCAGGTTGGTGCAGTTCGTTTTTTTTTTTTAACGCTGACTATTCAAAAGTTCCAATTAAATGACACCTTTCGAGTAGTTTTGGCTGAAATAAAAGTTTTGTAGTCTCAACATGAGACTAAAATGTTGGCTAAAATAAGCCTTGTTGTGCCGTGCGGAGTAACTAACCCAATACTTGTGTTGTCTTCTTGTAAAATCCGAACTACAGTGAGTTTGGCTCCAAGATCGTGACCTTGAAGCCTATCGTGAAGATTTTACCGAAGCAGTTTGAGTCCAGAGAGAAGGCCGTGCGAGAAGAGGCCAAACTTCTCGCTGTTGAGATTTACAAATGGATCAGAGATGCTTTGAGACCCCCCCTGCAGAAAATCAACTCAGTACAGGTGGGTTACACCTGATGGACCGGCGTACTTTTTCCCATTTGAAATTCAGTCAATTAAACATGGTCTATTTTCCCATGTCCACGCAGCTGAAGGAGCTTGAAGAAGAATGGGAAAAGCTCCCTTCAACCCCTCCAAAGCAAACCCGCTTCTTACGTTCACAGCAGGACCTGAAGGCCAAGTTTGAGCAGCAGCAAGCCCAAGGAGACCAGTCTGAGGGTAGATATAGCAACGCCTCATGCTAAAATAAGGAAACTATTGCTATGATAAATTTAAAGAGTCTTTCTGATTAAGCTATTTTCTACTCATCTCTTACAGGAGAGGATGAACCAGAAACTGTGCCATCAGTGGACCCATACGAGTTGCTGGAAGCCGTAGAGGTTCTGTCCAAGATCCCGAAAGACTTCTATGACAAAATTGTAAGATTCTCTAAAATTATCCTGAAGATTTTCAGTTGGCTAGCTATGGTTGGTGTTAATAATAAAAAAATAAAAAAAATCCCCAAAATGGACCACATTGGGTTTTCTTGTGAATTTTTTCTGAAGTATTCAATTTTTGTGATGTATTAAATCCAGTTTATCGATTATTCTCAATGGCAAGTTTTGTTAATGTGTTTAATTAGGAGGCTAAAAAGTGGCAGGAGAGGAAAGAAGCTCTGGAGGCTGTAGAGGTTCTAGCCAAGAACCCCAAACTGGAGAATGGAGACTATGGAGACCTCGTCAGAGCTCTCAAGAAGGTAACGTGTTCCACCACGATCAGGGAAATGGATTTTTAAAAATGTTCTCTTCAAATTAAAAGCAATGCATTGATGAGAAAATAACTGTATGTTCCAGGTTGTGGGGAAAGATACCAATGTGATGCTGGTTTCAGTGGCAGCCAAGTGTCTGGCTGGACTGGCCAATGGCCTTCGAAAGAAATTTGGGACCTATGCAGGACAAGTGAGTACAACTTGTGGTGAAGAGTGTTTAATAACTGCAGAACATTTAAAGTGTACACAAATTATATTTGTAACCCAATGGTGTTCATTAACCTTTTTGTAGGTGGTGCCAACTATTTTAGAGAAGTTCAAGGAGAAGAAGCCTCAAGTTGTCCAGGCCCTGCAAGAGGCTATTGATGCCATCTTTCTCACGGTAAGCATGGTCACATTTCTATTAGCAACACTGATTTTTTTTTTTTCATGCATAAATGAAAGGCGTACATTCATAGGTCGCAGCGCTGCAAGTTGTCACCTCAAGCGCCGTTGACATAATGTAATTGGGACATGTTTTCCTCGAGACCTTTAACATAACTGTTCCATTATAGGTTACAGGTTTTCAAAAATTGCAAGGCTTTATTTACAGTTTCCGTGCTTTGGATTTGCTCAGGTTTTCGAGAGCATTTTCAAAGGCGTCTTTGGTCGAAATGAGTTAACACGACTTTTGTTTTTCCACTTTTTCTTTCTCCTTGAAGACAACTCTCCAGCACTTGTCAGAGGACGTCTTGGCTGTAATGGACAATAAAAACCCCTCCATCAAGCAGCAGGCCTCCCTGTTCTTGGCTCGCAGCTTTAAACACCAAACGCAGTCCACGTTGCCCAAGGGTGTCCTCAAACCTTTATGTGCTGCTCTAATCAAGGTAACGCTTTGAGAGTAATATTTTAATCTGAAATATATGTGTGCATATGTATTGGGTGCTTGCCCTCGGCGTGTTCAGAATGTTGTCGTCAAAGAAGTTGTACAATGTTCGTAAAGATCTGATGGGCACTTTTAATTGGGGACTTTTGAACTCACTACAAGCAAACACATTTATTAATGTGTTGGCTCAAAAAAAAAATGCTGTTGCAGAATATGTATTTACTTCTTGTTTTGGCCTCTTTGTCATATTTGAACTCATTTTTGAATGTACAATTAATTTGAATATGTTACTTTATTAGTTAATCCAATTTACTTTCAAGTCATAATTTTAAACTGTACCTGCTCTTTTCTTCTTCTTTTTTTCGCTTTCAGCAAGTGAATGACTCGGCCCCGGAAGTGCGCGACGCTGCATTTGAAGCTCTGGGGACGGCAATGAAAGTAATAGGAGAGAAGGCTGTGAACCCTTTCCTAGCAGATCTGGATAAGCTGAAACTGGACAAGGTATGAATTGGTAGTGTTGAGGAATGAAGCAGCACCTCGCTTTTAAGGACCAGTTGTAGGTTTTACGGTAATTTCTGTCAAACGGATCCTAACGTTCCTTGTTTTTTTTCATGTTGTGATAGATAAAGGAGTGTGCCGATAAGGTGGAGCTCTCCGGTGGCAGAAAGGGTGCAGGAGGAGGTGGAGATAAAGCGGCTGGTGGAGGGGGAGGCAAGAAGCCACCCGTAAAAGCTGCTGCTGAAGCATCAAAATCTTCTGCCCAACCCAAAAAGAGCCAACCAGGCTCCAGCAAGGTATCAAAAAGAAGAAAAAAAACCCTCAAGTTTAAAATTTTATTGACAAAATTGAACCAAGTGCCTTGATAATTTAGCAACGGTATTTTGCTTGTCTTGTGTGCAGCCGGCATCTGGTCCAGTGAAAAAAGGCAAACCAGCCTCGGCAGCCGGGGGGAAGGCCAAGAAGGCCGCTGATGGAAAAGAAAGCGTAGAGAGCGAGCTGTCGGTAAGTTTCTCTCCTTTAATTTGTTTTCCAAATTACATGTAAAAAAAAAAAAACCAATAAACCAAAAACCCTAACCCACGTGATTGAAAAATAACCTTAAAATCTAATTATGCCTTTGGAAATTGTCTGCAGTGAAACATGCAGCCTTTACTTGTGTGTTGATTAAAACGCCCCTTTAAAAAGAAATCTAAACCATGCAACATTCTTATGATAAGGACGTATAGCTAGTTCAGTACGTACAACCAGTACTAGTACACAACTGCAGTTATTCAAATTTTCCATTGCTATTTGTGAACAATAACCCAAAGTTAGACTCTGCTTTCTTTGTATGGTGCCGCCATAACGTGTGTTTTCATTTCAGCCTGAGGTGTGTGAGGACCTGGCAGCCGGTGTTCTTCCAGCCTCCTGCTTGCAGCAGCTAGACTCGGCCAATTGGAAGGAGAGACTGGCTAGTATGGAGGAATTCCAGAGGGTAAAAAAAAAAAATGCTTTGTCTGTGTGATCATTAGTTCAGCGTTTGAGTATTTGTTTTATATCACTCGGTTATACCAGTAAACTTTTTTTTTCTAATCTGAATTATTTAAATACTGAGCTAAAGGTTCCGTGCACTGTTGCTGATACGTTCTTGTATTCGTGTCTGTAGGCCGTTGAGACAATGGACCCGACTTCAATGCCCTGTCAGGCCCTAGTCAAGATGTTGGCAAAGAAACCAGGTTGGAAGGAGACCAACTTCCAGGTAAGTGTAGACTGCAGCTGATCTTCCAGCCACAGTTCACCATAGTAATTTGATAGCAGCACTTTAACACATTGCTTGACAAATAAAGGGAACTCAAGGGCATCACAGTGTAGCTCCAAGTCATTTGCACTTCCTGGATGTCAACCTGTCCAGTCAGGAAGCAACGATGCGCGAGAGGCAGTTTCATCTGCTTTTATTTTTGCAAATGTAACTGACAACAGGTGGAATGGAGAGGCATTTATCAAGACAATCCCTTTATTTTTTTTTGAGCAGTGTGTCATCATTTGCTAGTCAGGTTAAAGTTAAAGCAACGAAACGCTTTGCATGGAGCATCATCCTCCAGACAGGATCGACCAATAATGCACTTGAAGATGCAGTTGGTGAGCATCGTGTTTGGTCTCTCCCATCTACAGGTGATGCAGATGAAGCTACACATCGTGGCCTTAGTGGGTCAGAGAGGACAGTTTTCTAAGACGTCAGCCCTGGTGGTTTTGGATGGTCTGGTGGATAAAGTGGGAGACGTCAAATGCGGAGGGAACGCCAAAGAGGCCCTGACTGCTATCGGAGAGGCTTGCTCATTGCCGTGGACTGCAGAACAGGTCTTGTTGATAAAAGTTGATGAAGGTTATTCTGAAACATTCTGTAAGTGGCTGTGATATTGACATAATTGTAAAATGGTTTTGTTTCAGGTTGTGTCTTTAGCGTTTTCACAGAAGAACCCCAAGAACCAGGCAGAGACCCTCAACTGGCTCACTAATGCTATGAAGGAATTTGGCTTTGCTGGGTAATTACCACTAATGTTTCACTTCATACAACAGAAGCCGGTTAGATCAACTTACGTGTAGTTTATAATGCTTGTAATGTTTGCTTTATTCTTGTCAATGTCAAAAGTTTTGCAAGATGAAGTTGCTGCGTACTGCTGTTTGTTGTGATTTTGTCATTTTACTCCTTCATGATGGCACCTTTATTTTCATTGAATCTTCAGCATACTTAAAATGTCATTGTTCCTCCTGGTTTGTCATGAATTTACAATAATTAATTGACCACATTTTTGTAGTTGTCTAGGTTAATACTAGTTTATTATCTATACACTATTAACTAATACATTTTTGAAACATTTTTGTCCAAATTTGTTGATCTTTTATTTATGCTGGAGGAAAAAAAAGCTTTTAACAGCCGTTTCTCTCGCTGGCTCTTAACATTTGTCCCTCTTTCACTCCAGCGTCAAAGTAAAGGGCTTTATCAACAATGTGAAGACTGCATTAGGAGCTACTAACCCAGCTGTGCGTACAGCTGCAATAGGCCTGCTTGGAGTTATGTACCTTTACATGGGAGCTCCGTTGCGCATGTTCTTTGAGGACGAGAAGCCCGCCCTCCTTTCGCAAATCGATGCCGAGTTTGTGAAGGTCAGTGCTTGAAGGTCACCGTTTCACTTTGCAACATGCATTATTTATTTTTTTACAATACTGACAATATCGACCGGACTCTTTCGCTCGGCGCAGCTGCAGGGACAGTCTCCACCAGCGCCGATCAGATTCACCAAGAAAGCAGCCGCGGAGGAAGATGCGGATGAGGTGGATGGAGAACAGGAAGAAGATGGAGGACAGGACGCCATGGATCTGCTGCCCAGGACTGATGTCGGGTAATTTCTCATCTTTTATTTATTTATTTTTATATAGATTTTTGATTGTTCAGCAATATTGGCAAGTGAATAACCATTGCACTAGTTACTCCACTCTGTGTCATTCGTGCACATGCTTAACATGGTTAACCTTTTTTTTCTTTTTTCTTTTTTTTCCTACAGGGACAAGATCACTTCAGACCTGGTGTCTAAAATTGAGGATAAAAACTGGAAAATCAGGAAGGAGGGTCTGGACGAGGTCGCCGCCATCATCTCGGAGGCCAAGTTCATCAAAGCCAATATTGGAGAGTTGCCTCTGGCCCTGAAAGGACGACTCAGTGATTCCAATAAGATCCTGGTCAGTTTCTTAACGCGAAGGCTGTTAAAAGATAACTAGATAAATGGGGTGTGTATTGCATGTTGACACCAAGCTCTACCAGAGCTGGATCTAAAGTGTCTAGATCCAACTCCGGAAGGAGCTTTTATGCTATTGGAATAATAGAATAATAATGAGTGGAATTATGAATAATGAAATGATCATTTTAATGGCACTTAAAAAGGCAACTAATACTATTGTTCAAGGGACAGTTAAATATATATTTGCATCAATTGCCATCATTGCCGATCATGAAGATGAATGTTTTCTCTGTGTCCCTCAGGTCCAACAAACCCTGACCATGCTGCAGCAGCTGGCTACAGCCATGGGTCCTGGACTCAAACAGCATGTCAAAGCCCTGGGTATCCCTGTCATTACTGTACTGGGAGACAGCAAGGTACTGGATACACGCCACGCATCAATCCAGTTCACTTCTGAATACAAGCAAATTCCTGTCTTTCATCCTTTCTGTGCTTTAACATGATTTGTTTTTACAGTCTTTGCACAGAAAACAATCTCTTTATCTACAATGAGCAAAACTGCTCAGCTCTTACATTAGGAACAGACGGCTGTGTTAAATGTAGAGAGCCTTACAAAACTGTAAAATGAAAATATTTTTTGATGAAAGCCTCCATTTCGTTGTATGTCTTCTTGGAAACAAGTTAATATTCTGTTTATAAACTTTCAGTCTCATGATTGATACTTATTGTCTACTCTGTTAGTAATCGTGGTGGATTTGGAATTGCATAATGTTTGCCAACAATGCACTGTACCACCTTTAAAGGGATCAATTTGAGAGTTCTGAGAAAATGGGAGCCGCGTCCTTGACGATTCTCTTGTCCTCCTGCATCTGCAGCCCAACGTGAGAACGGCTGCCATGGCCACCCTGCAGTCCTGGGTGGAACAGACTGGCATGAAGGAGTGGCTTGAAGGAGAAGATATGTCTGAGGAACTGAAGAGAGAAAATCCTTTTCTACGACAGGAGGTCCATAGAAACAAAAATCCATTTACTCTCAGCCATGCAGAGGCATAATCGCCCACTTGTATCGTCGAGCGCTGCAAGATTGGCTCCTGAAAATAAATCGTTTGCGTTTCCTCTGTGTGTATTTGCAGTTGCTGGGCTGGTTAGCGGAGAAGCTCCCCGGCCTGAGGACGGCACCTGCGGACTTGATGCTGTGCGTCCCTCAGCTTTACGCCTGCCTGGAGGACAGGAACGGAGACGTGAGGAAGAAGGCTCAGGATGCGCTGCCCATGTTCATGATGCACCTTGGCTATGACAAAATGTGCAAGGCGACGGGGAAACTCAAAGTACTTCACCAGAAACGCTTCCCTCTCACAAAAAAAAACCACATGATTCTTTTTTTTCTACAGCGGCACTTAAGTGTCTGATTGCAACTGCTTTTTGGCTGTAATACCCCCTTTTATTTCTCTCACCCTCACGTTAGCCTGCCTCAAAAGACCAAGTGATGGGCATGCTGGAGAAGGCCAGAGCGGTGATGCCAGCTAAACCCGCTGGTCCTGCCAAGGCCGGGTCGGGCAAAGGCTCCGGAGAACCAAGCAGAGCGTCCTCCGGTTAGTTCCTCTGCACTCGCTCATCAGTTGCAGTCACGCGATACGGAATTCAAGACGCTTGTCTGCTCCACAGTCTCCAGGTCCACCGAGGACCTGGACAGTAAACCCGACGTGAAGAAAGTGCGAGGGGGAGCAGCGGCGAAGAAGGTAATTAAAAAAAAAAGAAAAGAAAATTCTGTTTAGTTGCTTTGGGGTTTCAAAGAAACACAACTTTGCTGAAGTTCAAGGTTTGCTCGGTCAGTCAGATTTTATTTTAATATCAGTAAATTAGGTTAAAAATGATGGAGTTGCAAAGTGGTGAGAGTCAATTTCCTGCTGTGGGATGAAATTGAGATACAAAGGATCCGATGAGGATCAGAAGCAGATCATCTGCAAGCTCCGCTCATCTGTTTTTGTTTTAGAAATCATTTGTCTTTTTTTTTATTATTATTATTACTCGGCTGGTTGTGACTTGTTCGCTCGCTGTCTTTGGTTGTGGGTGACACCGACGACACCGAAACAGCCCAAATGTTTTTGCTTCGGAATCTGCGAGTCCTGTCTTTCAACAATGAGGGGACCCCTCGCGATCGGACCAGTGCACCCAGTATAACCAGTACAGCGCCTTGCTCTCCTCGCCCTTTCAGATATTTATTGCGGCTGCAAAGTGTCGTGTTGTTTCCCGCCACCCCCCAGGAATCTTCCAAATCCAGTCCAGATGCCTTGTTAAGGAAGCTCTTCGGCAGGGAAGCTGGTGTTTTTGTAGTCGAAAGCTCTTTTTTTTTATTTTTTTATAAATACTTCTGTCGTCATTCGGTGTGCACGTCTCATGCCGTTGTGCGCACACCAAGGGTTTCCTCTCAAGCCGTCCGATGAAGTGTGCGTGTAAAAAGTCATGTGGTTTCTCTACTCACCCAGCCTCCCTCCCCTCCCGAGGACCCCGCCCCCTCCCCTCCCTCCAAGGACAAGGACAGTCTCGCTAGTAAAAAGCCCCCAACCAAAGGGAAGACTGCTGCTGGCAGTCAACAGGTAGCTATGTGGCAGCAACTCCTGCGTGGTCTCATGCTGCCCTCTGGTGGTCAGCGGTAGAGAACAGGAGCCGCAACAGAGTTTTTTTTTTCCTCCAGAGGCTTCGTCCAGGCCTGACGGAAGATAACACGTTTACATTATTAACTTTTTGGTTGTTCTTCATTATACATATGTTTAAGAAAGACATTTTGATTTCAGTTCCTTGACATTTCAGTGGCGTTCAGCTAATCAAAGTTTATTGGTTGGGCCCAAAATTTGCAAACAGAATTTACATGTGCCATACCTTTACAAGTGTCACCTGGCATTACAGAGGCGTGGTCACCCTGTCATATTTGACAGGATGAGTACCTTCTGTTTCCAGAGCCCTCTTCTAGATGGCGCTCCAGGAGAATGTCGGTATGTCGCCGAACCGGTTTGTTATCTCTCCGGACCCACAGAAGCAGCAAAACCAAACCAAAAAATTAATAATTGTAAAAAAAATTTGACGCGATGAACCTTTCTGACACCTGTCTATCTACTACCTTGCCACAGTGGGGCGCTGCCACAGGATAACCGTTTTCACTCTAATGAACTAACTCCCACTTGTACAGTTACTCTAATCCAGCCGTGCTGTCACATAAAGTCATTGTTTTAACACCTTTGCAATTAATTTAATGTTTGTTCTGTATTTATGGAGTTGGTTATTTTGAGTTACAAATGGCAATTGTAAGTCAAAACGGATACAAAAGGTTGTTAAAGCATCAACAATTGAGTTTTGTTAAAACTGTGGCCTCTCCCGTCTCATGAAGAGTGGTCGCATTCGTGGCTGGTATAGGTCATGTGATGGAGTACAGATAGATTGCTTGGTTTTATGCTTTAGTGCATGGGATGGTATTTGTCAAGATGAATAGCATAGTTGAAGTAGGGAAAATTCATTTCAATGGATGATTTCTATGCCAATTTGTGATTAATATTAAATCGTTTTTATCATTCATTAGAATCGGTGTTTCAACTTTAGAATCCAGTACCAATAAAGTTCAGTGTGTGAATTAGGATGCATGTAGGGCTA
Organism: Nelusetta ayraudi; assembly: GCF_046127955.1. Taxonomy (NCBI): domain Eukaryota; kingdom Metazoa; phylum Chordata; class Actinopteri; order Tetraodontiformes; family Monacanthidae; genus Nelusetta; species Nelusetta ayraudi. The sequence continues at coordinate 1,137,506 of NW_027466121.1, read as the reverse complement.
CTGGGTGTTGCAAAAATGACAGTCTTCTAATTTTTAGTTGCTCGTTTTCCGTTGGGCAAAAGTTGAGAGGGGAAAAAAAGAAAAATGGATAAAAATGTCGCTCGGATATTAATTTGAATGTTAACACCGAGTGAACTAATGGACATCTTTGACTGGCTGCTTTTAATCCTCTTAGTTCAAATGTAGTAACTTTGATTCCAGGCTCATGAGTTGTAGTGCAGGTTGTGCATGCACTCTCAAAAGAGAACAACCACACACGGGGTGATGCCACTCGAAGGTCTCTGTTGCATGGCCGTCTTCTGTTTCAGAATAATGTCACGTCTGTGATTCCTGCACCTCGTTTGTTCGCGTCTTAACACCTGCCGGCACACTCGTCTGCTAACGTGCACAGCGACATCGGCACCTCGCAGTCCTTGAAAGGAGCCGTCGAGGAAAACAAAAAAACAAAAAAAAAAATCTGATTCAGTCCGAGCACATTTGAACCGTGCACACTCTTGCGATGCCCTGACAGGGTCCAGCCGGTAAGAAGCCCGCGGCCAAGAACGTCAAAGACGAGGAGGACAGGTCGGGTCCGCTCTTCACGTTCATCCCCAACGCCAAGGAGCAGCGGATCAAAGAGGAGAAGCAACTGAAGGTATCGCGGGCGGGCTCAGACTTTCCAGCAAGGTTCTGGTCAAGAGTGTTGGGAGCGTTGTTTACTCCTCTTTCTTCTCTCTCTGCAGATTTTAAAGTGGAACTTCATCACGCCTCGGGACGAGTACGTGGAGCAGCTGAAGGTGCAGATGTTGACGTGCTTCGCAAAGTGGCTGCAGGACGAGCTCTTCCACTTTGACTTCCAGAGACACGTCAAGGCCATAGGAGTCATGATTGAGGTTGCGTGAATATTTTCAAATATTTATGTTTAGACAATGGTTGTATTGTATTCCGGTTTCTTTTAAACGTTTTTTTTTTTTCTTAATGCGACAGCGTTTGGAAAGCGAGAGCCAAGCCACCATCGGCTGCCTGGACCTCATCCTCAAGTGGTTCACCCTGCGATTCTTCGACACAAACACCACGGTCCTGATGAAGGTCTTGGAGTATCTCAAGCTGCTCTTCGCCATGCTGAACCGAGAGAACTACCACCTGACCGAGTACGAAGCCAGCTCCTTTGTGCCCTACCTCATTCTGAAGGTGAGCTCGCGGCACACTCGCTAATCGCGAAGGAAGTCCCTTTAAAAGCTCCGCGTTTAATGTCCGCTCCTCGTCCTCCAGGTCGGAGAGTCAAAAGACGTGGTGCGAAAAGATGTTCGGGCCATCCTGACAATGCTGTGCAAGGTTTACCCGGCGTCCAAGGTCTTTCCCTTGCTCATGGATGGAACAAAGTCCAAAAACTCCAAACAAAGAGCTGGTGAGACTCAAATGCAAATGAATTGCAGCATCACTTGACACAGCTGCAACCAGGCCTCTTAATGGAGAATTAAAGGAGCAGCTTAACGTGTGTTTTTTTTTTCCCCCGTCATTGTCCTCAGAATGCCTGGAAGAGTTGGGTTGCTTGATTGAAGGCTACGGGATGAATGTGTGCCAACCGACGCCGGCCAAGTCTCTCAAGGATATCGCAGTTCACATCGGCGACAGAGACACGTCCGTCAGGAACGCGGCCCTCAACACCGTGGTGGCCGTTTACAACGTGTGCGGCGAGCAGGTCTACAAGCTCATTGGAAACGTAAGCCCACGCCACCGCGACGGAAGGCCGGCGCCCATCGAAGCAGATCGTCCGTGCAAGCTTTTCAGCTCGATCGCCCCTCTCTTTCCTTCTGGCAGCTGTCGGAGAAAGACATGAGCATGCTGGAGGAGAGGATCAAGCGGTCGGCCAAGAAGGCCGCCGCCAATCCGCCCAAGCAGAGCGCCCCCGAAAGGCCCCAGAGGGAGCACCCGGCCAACCCCAACGGCACCTTCCTCCGCAAGCCTGCACAGGAGGACCCCAACAAGCTCAAGTAAGCGCCGCCTCGGTTCGAATGCAACCGCCATGGAAACCAGTCGTTCTCGAGCGCCACAAAACGTGGACAAAAAGAAGCTCGTTAGAACCCAGATCTTTTTTTTTTTTTTTTTTTTTTTTTAAATATTTTTAAATATTTTTCCTTTTCAGTTCGGCCTGACGCGATGAGAAATTTTACCGAACAACATATCATCCCAGAAATGATTGCGATAAATGTTGTTTCAAGGCCAATTTAATGTAATAACAGCATAATAACAGCATAATAAGGCAAGTATGCCTATTAAAAAAAAAACTTGCGTTGAAACTTGCATTGAAAAAGAGAAATTATAAACATTCTGTAGAATATAATAGAAATAAAACATCAAACGAGCATAAACGATAAACAAACTGGGCTCCTAGTCCAAGCACAATACATGAACTGTATAATAATAATAATAATAATAATGAGAATTATTTCTCAAAATGCTGCATCTGGGAAGGATCTCTTTGGCAATGTCGTGAACTACACTGTAATCGCGCACCATTTAGTTTCCGTCACGGCCGAGCTGTGCAGTTGGTCCCCAACGTGATCAGATCCATGATCAGGTTTTCCCCAGCTGGGACAATAATTGCCATTTTTGCCAATTTTTTTTTTTTTTTTTTCCGGACGTGCCCGCAAATTCGAAGCGTTCAAAATTTCTTGCCGCCGCCGTTTCGAAGCAAATCAAGACACGCCGGCTCGTCCAAGTTGGCGGGTTCACGCAGTGTTCACACTCGGCTTTGAAACGAACCCCAGTTGCATGTTTTGTGTTCCTCCCCTTGACTTCTTTGGGCTTAATGAAGGAGACTCGAGCAACGTCCCGTCACTAGTTGATGATCGTGGCAGGCCTGGTTTCAATAAGTTTCAATAGTTATTCTACTGCTTGTGTGACAAAGTATTGGACTCAAGAAAATTGGAGTTGGAACAGCAAATCTCCAACAAACTCATATTGGATCTGAACAGACTGCATGCTGTGTCGTGGCGACTGGACCACGGCGGCGCTCTTGCCGCCACTCCACTCTTCCGAGTGTTCATGTCCAACTAATCTGTCATTCCCGTCTTCTTCTATTTGCTGTGTTGCCTTTCCGGGCGTTGGAGCCGTTTTGAAAGGCAAATTAGCAAAAGAAAAAAAAAAAAAGAAAAAATCCTTCACATCCCCTGGCGCTCGTGTCTCACTGCCTGCTTTTCTGCCCATCTCTTAACCCCTTCATCTTTTGTCTCTTGTGTGATTCCCTTCTTTTCTCTGCTCTGCCTGCCTTCTGCTCCGGAGCAGAATAATGTATCGCACGTATAGGATGTGAGTACCTTCGCCTCCTCCCTTCTTATCTGCACGCCTCCATGTTACGACATGTTGTCTCACGCTTGCAAAGTCATACAACCTAGTGAGCAGGAAAAAAAAAAAAAAAAATCGACGGAATGAGTTTCAGTGGCGCTGGTTGTCCCTCCTGTCGCCAGTTGAAGAGCCCCCCCAAAAAAAACTGATGTTCAAAATGTCCCGCCGTCTCTTTAACTGTTTAATTCTTCTCCCGTCACTTCATCCTCGCTTCAGTTGAAGGCCACAATCAATGTGGGATTGATTCATACAAATACAGACCATATGCTTTGTTCAATAATCCAAAATAACACACTCCATTACTCTCTTTACTGTTTATATTCTCTCCACTTGCACTATTTAACCGTTTTATTCTGTCCATTTGCACCATTTGAAGGTCTATTTTCTACTGTTTTTATTTTTCCATTGACATTTTAAGTGTTTTAATTACTATTTAGAGGCACCGCTGAGGAATAGCTGTCCAAAATTTGTGGTGTACAACAATGACAACCGAGGTGATTGTGATTCTGATAATGCCTCACCATTTGAGATCGAGTTAATATCACTCTTTTTTTTTTTTTTAAACACAACTCAAAATAATGGTAGTTGCTTGGGGTTCAAATTACCTGCCTGCTCATTCACTTTGTTGAATCAGGGTAGTTTTCACAAATGCTTCATGTTGAATTTTAGAGTCCAGACTTTGTAGGCCAACTTGCACTTGGATGATTTGAATACTTGGTTTTATGCTTTCTTTTGGATTGGTCACTTCTTTGAAATACCCATAAGTCACATGGCACGAAGACTGCAATTCTTTTTCAATGGGAGTATTGCACTGCAATGGAAAATTTAGGCCTAGCTTGGCAGCTCTCCATTCAGGTGGTTGCATTGGATCAAGCAGTTTCAGATGGTCCATCACTGCTGACTGTTGGTTAAAATGACAGTCAAACATTTGCTTTCAGCTCTTTGTTTTCATTATTTCTGCTTTCAGTTTTTTTGTCTCGCCTCAAAACGTCATTGCAGTTCGCGTCACAGGGCTTGTTTTTCAAAGTCACCGATCAAAAACCGCAGCGGAATGAAAACGCTGCCCTCTCACCCTCACCTTCTCTCCGTCCGTCTAGCCAAGCACGTCAGAACGCACAGCTCAGTGAGCCCAACCACCCATCCATCCCCAAAGAGTTCCAACTGGACCTGGACATGATCGAGATGGACCAGAGCAGAGTGTGTGAGCTGCCAGACCTTGTCCAGCACAAGCTGGATGAGCTGCTGGAGCCCATCATGATCCCAGAGCCCAAGTGAGTCGCACTCGCTGATCGATCGAGGAAATTGGATTGAAAAATGTCAAATGTCAAATTTCAATTTTTAACTTTGCTTTTATCTCTTCTGTGCTCCAAGGATGCGCTCGGTCTCGCCGCACTTTGATGACCTGCACAACAGCACAGCCTCCACGATCAACTTTGTCATCTCTCAGGTTGCCAGTGGCGACGTTAACACAAGTATCCAGGCGCTGGCACAGGTGTGGAAAGTTATCACTCGGTTTCTTTCTTTCTTTGTCGTGGAATTGTATTCAACAAAAGCGCACCCAAGCAGGATAACTATGAACACAGCAACTCTTGATCATTTATTAACAAATGCTACCGAAGGGAAGTCAATGAACATTGTCCTGTTTGTTTTTTTCCTACTTTTGAAGGCATCTGCTGAAAAAAAAAAAAAAATCAAAATGAAGCCTTACTTTTAACCGGGAAATAACAGATTAAAACATTAAAAATCTTAGAAAGCAATCATAGCATGAAAATGTGTGCGTTTACCACAGATCGACGAGGTGTTGCGGCAGGAGGACAAAGCGGAGGTGATGTCGGGACACATCGACCAGTTCCTCATCGCCACCTTCATGCAGCTGAGGCTGATCTACAGCACGCACTTGGCCGACGACCGGCTGGAGAAGTCGGACATCTCCAAACTGTACAGTTGCATCATTGGGAACATGCTGTCTGTGAGTAGATGACGTGCACTGTGTGGCCACTGCAGCGAGGGATGATTCAGGAGAGAGCGGAGACTCAGCTGCTCTTGCTGCTCTGCCCTCAGCTGTTCTCTATGGAGGCCCTGGCCAAGGAGGCGTCGATGGGTGTGTTGAAGGACCTCATGCACGGCCTGATTATGCTCATGCTGGACGCACGAGTGGAGGACATAAAGGACGGTCAGCAGCTCATCAGATCAGTGAACCTGTTGGTCATCAAGGTCCTGGAGAAGTCCGATCAGACCAACATAATCAGGTTGGTTTGTTTCCGTCCGTCCGATCAGATCAACATGATCATGTCTGTCCTGTCCTGTCCGTCTGTCCAATATGATCAGGTTGGTTCGTTTGTCTGTCCGATCAGACTAACATGATCAGGTTGGTTCATTTCCGTCCGTCTGATCAGATCAGTTTGGTTCCTGTCTGTTTGTCTGTCTGTCTGTCCAATATGATCAGGTTGGTTCGTTAGTCTGTCTGTTCAATCATACTAACATGATCGGGTCTGTCCGTCTGTCTGTCAGACCAACGTGATCAGGTTGGTTGGTCTCTCTCTCTCCCTGTCTGTCCGTCTGTCCAGTCAGACTAACATGATCAGATCTGTCTGTCTGTCTGTCCAACCGACCAACCAACGTGATCAGGTTGGTTTCTGTTACTCTCTCTCTCCCTCTCTCTGTCTCTCTCTCTCTCTGATCAGACTAACATGATCAGGTCGGTTCGTTTTTTTTCATCTGTCCTCCTTTCTCTTTTCTGTCTCTCTCTCTCTCTCAGTGTCCTTAATGTGCAGGGAAAAGAATGATTGAAATCTAATCTAAATCTAATGATCCTGTTCCTTCCCGTGTGTGTGCAGCGCCCTGCTCGTCTTGCTTCAGGAAGGTCTGGTGACAACAGCCGGGCCCCCCATGTCTTCTGAACTGGTCATGAAGGTGAGCGCCGTCAAATTCCGCGCACCTTTGAAAAGCCCGATTCCGACGACGCTCGTCCGTCCATTCAACCGCCGCCGCGTATCGCACCTGTCCTCTTGTGTGCAGTGTCTGTGGCGGATGATCCGCTTCCTCCCGACGACCATCGACAGCATCAACCTCGATCGCATCCTGCTGGACGTCCACAACTTCATGAAGGTTTTCCCTAAAGAGAAACTCAAGCAGCTGAAGAGCGACGTCCCGCACCGAACCCTCAAAACCCTTTTACACACACTGTGCAAGTTGACGGGGGCCAAGGTACCGCTTACAGACGAGAATAATTCCAGAACTCGTTTTCCGAAAGGAAAAAAAACAATGCGTTTCTTGTGTATTTCCAATTACCAGTGTGTGCTGACGTGTGTCTTTCTGCGTCTTTGCCAAACAGATCCTGGACCACCTGTCAATGATAGAGAATCGTAACGAGTCCGAGTTGGAGGCCCATCTGAGACGGGTGGTGAAGCACTCGGGATACCTGCCAGGGTTTAAAAGTGACTACGGCAATGAGAAGTCCGGCCTGCGCACAGTGAGTGATGGGGGGGGGTTTCTGTCAGAGTTCCAGTAAAATCTTAAGATTCACATCTTATTACCGACTTGTGTAATTGCATTGATGGAAGGAAAAAAAAAAGAATTCATGCCAAATATTCCCCCGCCCCCCCAGGAGGATCGCGTGTCAAAGGCCAAGGTTAGCGACATTCTCTCTGAAATCTTCAAGAAAATCGGCTCCAAGGAGAACACCAAGGAGGTGAGCATCCTTCAAGATCTCCGATGTAAACTCGCAGTCCGACAGAAGGGCAAACCTTTATGTTCCAATTTCCTCCCTCAGGGTTTGACCGAGTTGTACGAATACAAACAGAAGTATTCGGACGCAGACCTCGAACCCTTCCTCAAAAACACGTCGCAGTTCTTCCAGAGCTACGTGGAGCGAGGCCTTCGCCTCATTGAGTCCGAGCGGGAGGCCAAGGCTCGCATCCAGACCTCAGCAGGTACACGCCAGCGCTCTCCTTTTGCGCGACGTTCCACCGAGTGATAAATGTGAATCAAAATGGTGACACAAGGGCGTAATTAATACTTATTATTGATGACGCTAGTTAATGTGAGTCCGAGGAGGTTTGACTCTGTTTGGCTGCCTTTGCAGTGATCCCTCAGCATGGAGGCGACTCCAGTGTGAGCAGCACCAACGAAGAACTGAAACCAGCCGTGTACTATGAGAGACTCAAGATACTCAGACAAAGACAAGGCCTGGAGAACACATCCAGGGTAAGCGCACACAAACGTGTCTTTCGGAGGATTTTGAATTGAGTTCCATCCATATTAAACAGTTTGGCGCGGACTTCCTTAACCCAACTTTCCCCTAACCTCATTGAATACCTTGTTTCTCAGTTTAAAGGTACAGTGTGTAATATTTGGCTTGATTTATGTTTAAAAAAAAAAAAAAAAAATAGAATAGAACATCTTTATTAATCCCACAATTGGGTAAATTTGCATAATTATAGCAAGAAAATTTAGTGCATAGAGAAGGAAATTTATAATTATAAAGTTGGTTTCGCAAGTAGAGACTGCTCACGTCTTCAAATGAACCAACGAAGAAGAAGATTGTGTACGAGGTATCTAGCTTTGGGTGCGCATGCCACTGTAGTTCACTGGCACGCTTGGGGGCGGGAGGGAACGTGAAAGAGGCTGCAATCTAAAATGTGACCACTTGGCGTCACTGTTTCTTCTTCAAAATCTCCCAACTATTACGTTTTGCACTTGTATTTCTTTATTTAAACTAAAATTATAAACTGCTACAACACTTATTAACCTTGGAGCTCTTACAAAAGCTTAAATGATGAGGTTCTTCTGTTGGTCCTCGGCCAACCCTTATCCCGTCCTAACGCCGCGCGTTCCCTCTCGCACGCCGCAGGGCACGGGCGGAGGCGACGAGGAGCCGCAGCACCGGCCGCCCATCTCCTCGCTGCTGTCGTCCAAGCCGCCGGTGGCCTCCTCCACCGACATGCTGCAGAGCAAGCTGTCGCAGCTCAAGGAGTCGCGGGAGCTCTACCAGCAGGAGCAGAACACGCACTCGCCCGCGCACGGGCACGCCCGCTCCGCCCTGCCCGCCGCCAACCTGGACGACCTGAGGAAGCGCCTGGAGAAGATAAAGAGCAACCGGCAGTGAAAGGCGGGGAGGGAGTCGCCCCTCCCAAGCCCCGCCCCCGCCTCACCCGCTCCCTAAAGGCTTGTAACGTCGCATTCATTCTCCCGTCTCTGTAGTTACGCTGTCGTAGTTGGAAGTAGAAAGCACTTTGACGAACCCGCCCACCCCCCATCACCCGCTGTGTGTTAACCAGTGAAGGTAGCGACAAACACGCCCCGTCTCCACTCACTGTGCCTGTAAGTTGTACGAAGCGCTCAGCTCGGGAGGACTCCGAGGAGGCGCTGGCGAGCAGAAATGGAAGGAAAATTTTACTTTTACTCCAACTCGCTAGAAAGTTCCTTCCCGCATTTGGGAGTTTTTTTAAATGCTGGAGTTTTAATTTCTGACGTGTACAGTCCCCCCATCGTGCCCTCTAAACTCATTGTACTATAATTGTAAAATCATTCGCCTAACCTCTTCGTTTTATGACGCAAGACCTTTCTCTCTCTCTCTCTCTCTCTCTTTTTTTTTTTTTTTTCCAAAATATTTAAATGTTAACACAACCATTTTAACTGTTATGAAGTGCTTCTCATTGGTTGGCTGGGAGGCGTAGGATGAAAGCAAATAGTACAATAGTGTCACTTCCTGTTAAACCTGCTCTTAAAGAGATGACCTGCGGGTGCGTGTTTTAGGTTTTCCGTGTTCTCGGTCGACGCCACCACTCGTCACTCTGCGATCGGCTTGGAATGGGCTCGGGTGTAAATAGGTTTTCGAGTCGGCACTCTGTGTGTCTGAGCTCTGCTCATTTTACAGCCTCTTCGCTGTGTCGGTACAAGTTGAGGAGCGCCGGCAGTGCGCGGAGGTGGTGAAGGAAGAGCTTTTTCTTTTTCTTTTCTCTTATTTTGTTTTAACCAGGATGTTGGATCTGTTCAGTCTTATTCTAAAAAACAAAAACAAAAGTGTATTATTGTGGCCTTTTTAGTAAGTGTTGCCGTTAAAGTGAAGATTTCAAACCTTTTTCCTCTCACAAACCCCCCCCCCCTCCCCCCGTCTGATCCACTGTAGTGTGAGGCCTGCAGTCAGGGTGCAGGGTTATGAAGTACTGTTTCTAGCTGGAAAGGCTCCAAGTTGATGGAGAACTGAGGTTTCCTTCCTCCTTCAAGGAACGGTGGGACCAAGTGAGCCCGACGCGGCCGTGTTCCGAGTTGTCGACATTTGGCTGTAAATACAGTGTGACGCCTCACTCCCGCTATTTAACAGCAGCCCCTCTGTTGTGTTTGTTGGCTTTACAAATAAAGCATGAAGTCTGTGATTGTTTTTAATTTTATATAAATAAAGTTTACACTAATAAAATGTCCCCTCAAGTTATGACATTGATTTTATTTTATTTTATTTTTATTTTTTTTGGCCAGACGATGGATGATGGTGGAATGTAATCCCAGAGGAAAACTTTCTTTTTTAACTTCACTTTAGTGCAAGTCTCAGCGGTTACTCTTAGTTTTCCTTCGTTAACAGTGTAAAATGGCAATAAAATAATGAAAAAAAAAGTTTTTGTTTCTGAAACTGCGTAGCTTCATTCACTGCCTGACGAAGACAAAAAACAAAAGATGACGCTAATATTTTGTTGGGAACTTGCCGCTGCATTCCATATGCGGCCCGTTTTGGTTTCTTAGCCGGCCTGCCAAACTTCAAGAAATGATGTTAAGTTATAAAAACCGCTGTGTTTCATCCATTTCAATAAAAAGGCTAAGTACTGTGGGACTTCAAAGACACATTTTCATGAAACTCGGCTTTTGTAAATTTTCAATTGCCTTCAAAACATGTTTTCTACATACCCTGAACTACTCGCCATGATTGGGGGGCTGGGGGGGGATCCAATGACAGAATAAGTTGGACATTATCAGGTAGACAACTGACCTCATTCTCTGGGCACATGATGATGCTCAACTGTAGACCTGATCAACTGCAGCAACCTCACATGATGGGTTCATTACTTCCTTCTGCTGTTCTTCTTACCCCAGAAGAACAGAGTGAATCTGGACTCCTCAGACCACATGACCTCCTTCCATTCCCCCAGAGTCCAACCTTAGCGCTCTGACTTCTTGTTTTTCTATGATTGGACCAGAGCAATGGATGAAGGTCATAGTCTGATGAGTCCAGATGTACCCAGTGTGATGGGACCGATGAAAACGTACAGGGTGGAAGACTGCATGCAATAACAATGGTTAACATAATGAATCCTGCATACACTCAATTTGGAAAGACCAAAAAACAAGCAATTTGATATTTCGATACTTGATTGTTTTTTTTTACACTCACTCGTTAATTCAGCAGTTGATGCAGGATCCAAATGGGTTGGGTCTTAGAATAGAATAGAAAATCAGATAATACGTCTTTTTCATACTCCGAGCTTGTCCTATTTCACTTATTTTTAATTTTCTAGCAGCAGAATAAAACTTCTACATTAATATAAAGTGAGACTTTTCAACATTTTGACAAAATATAAAAAAGATACAAGAATATGTGTAAAATCCATTTGATTAACAAATGTAAAACAGATAATTCTACAAGTCTTGAGTTTCTCAGTGTACAAAATACTATATACATATATATATGTATATATATATATATATATATATATACATATATATATACACACACATACATATAAAGAGCTACACGTTAGAATGCTGTGCAGAAACATGGCACTGAGGGGAAAGGCTGACATAAAACAGCGAGACGTACAGAGCAGATTCAGGCCCCTCCAGTTTGAATGTCCGTCCTCAAGTTTCAGAGTACAGTAGACTTGTTTTTTTTTTTGAAATAGCAGTTATTAAAAATTAAAAGTCACAAAACTGTTATTTCTTCGCTGTCTGACTCTGAGAGCTCTGACAGTTTGCTGGACTTTGACGGACAGGGCGTTTTCTGATGACTCTGGGCTTGGTGACACGATGAGATGAGGTGCGACTCCCTCTTGTTCAGTCCCATCCTGTCCAGCCTGTGGCAGTAGGTGCTGCCCACGTCAGTGAGGTCTGGGTGGGGGTTGGTTTTGGTGGGGAGGGTCTGCTGGCGGCAGCCGCCCGTCGACAGCAGCTCCCGCTCTTTGGAGTTCCTCCATTTCATCCTGCGGTTCTGAAACCAGATTTTGACCTTGGAAGAAGAAAGAAAAACAAGAGATTAATAATAACTACTGTCAGGGTTCACAGCTGCACTAAAGAGGGAAAACAAAATCACTTGAAAATACAAAATACTTTTCCTTTGAGGATAAAGTCTGAGTACCTGCGAGTCTTTAAGCCCCAGTTTACTGGCGAGCTTCTTCCTGTCGGGTTTGCTGATATACTTCTGCTTCTGAAAAGTTCTCTCCAAGGCTTTTCTCTGGAGGTCGGAGAACACGGCCCGCCTCAGCATGCCTCGTCTAGGTTTCCCCCTGGTGGTCAGAGGCCAGGAAAACGTTCCCGGGACTGGAATGGCAGAGGACGAGGCTGAAGGGACAAAGTATTAAAAAAAAAAGAGTCAACGTTAGATTGACACAATTCACAGACGGTTAAATGTCACTGTTAGATGATGACTCGTCGACATACAAAAGTCTGCCGCTACTGCATCTTTACATCTACTAGTTTGATTTACAAATTGTGTTTCATTTCCTTTTGATCTTCACCAAATTCCTGATGGTGGCAGTGCTGCTGCTCACCACTCGCTTAGTGGGTTGAGTCACTAAGGAGATTGAATTTCTCTGGTTGGAAGCAAAAAAAAGTACATCTTTTCTTTTTCTTTCTTGAATTTTATTTCCTTAACGTCCTGAAAAAAGTCTAAGAAGAAAAATCTGTAAAACAGCTTGTGACTTAATTCACCATTATTGCCTGTCTCGCTTTCATTAACCAGGCCCAGACAATGTATTAACTGTGTCAAATTTATGCACTATTAAAAAGTTCCAAATAATTAACCAGAGGGGGAAATATAAAGAAGTCACCACATTGATGACTTCAAATTTGAAATATTAAATACTAAATATAATAACTCATCAGAACCTGGTTAGAATTGGAGCCAGTGTGTAAAAGTGATTTGTTTTATCTGCTGATTTTCTGACGTTGTCAAAGCGTCTGTATTAATGGCAGGTGTTCTCAGGATAGAACCAATAACTGTTTATTGTATGAAAACCTCAAGACATACCATGTCATAAACAACAAAGTTTAAAAAAAATGTAGATGATACTTTATGGTCTTGCTACACTGGGAGAGCTCAATGAATGTTCTTTAAATCTTTCTTTAGCCGTATTTTCACAATTTAGCTTTTAAACTTTAAGACATGTCTATCTAAATGAACGCATTCTTTAAAGCCCCATCCTTTACTTTCATCCTCATCATCATCATCGTCCTCATCATCATCCTCATCCTCATCATCACCACAGGCTATCCAACGCTTTCCATAATATACTTGTTCTCCCTGAAACCTGCGTTGAATAGCCCAATTTGTCCGGCAGTGGAAACAGTATTTATGCTAATGAAGCTGAGTATCCAAAGCTTGGCTCACACTGCCTTAAATGAGGCATGAAGGGGAATTGTGTAGGCTGCAAATGCATAGAGAAAGGTGATTGTGTTGCAGTGAATTGAGTGGAAAAGGCCCTCGACAGGCCAGTATATTACAGGCCTATTACAGGTCAGCAGAGAGTTGTTAAAGAGTCTTCACTCAGGCTTTGAGGGGTTTTCAGAGAGCTTCAGGCCGCTCACAAGTGACATCACTCTGATTCCACTGGAATTGTCCTATATTTGCAACTTCACCTCGTAACGCTAGAGCGCTTGAATTGAAATATATCAGCTGGAATCAGCTTGGAAGTAAATCTGTTTGGGTCTGAACATATAAGTTTAGGTTTGGGCGTTTGTCGTTTGTGTGTGTGTGTGTGAGTGTGTGTGTGTGTGTGCGTGCGTGCGTGCGTGGTTGCGCGCGCGTGTGTGTGTGGGTGTGTGTGAGTTTGGCTCCTATTGGTCATGGTCCTGGGAGCTTTGTGGGTTGGCGGAGGCGCATGGTGGGAAAATGACGGTGCGTGAAGAGCCGCTGAGTTCCCGAGCTGGGAAGATACCCGCCTCACATTTAGACCATGACATACGGCACTAATATATTTAGAGCGTGACAAAAGTGGACAAATTTGTAGATTAGGACAACTTGTGCTAGTGTCAGCAGTCAGTGCGTCGCCTAAATAGGCCTCCAAATTGGCGCAGCTGATTCCGTGCTGCCGGTGGCGGTGTTCCCATGCTAAAGAGGCTAACAACTCCCAACGGTCGTCGCCGCCCCCCCATCCCCCTCCCAGAATCCCAATCAACAAACAGCGAGCCGGAAGTTGGAAAATCCAAATATTTTAGACAGAACTCGTTGATCATCAAACTTCTATTTCAGAGTGTTCAGCTCAGATTGATTGGAGGGAGGAGCTCCATGAAAGTGGGGTTTTGGTGGTTCAGGTTGGTTAGTCGGTTAGCAAGAAGGTTTGCACGTTTGAATAGATGCAATTTAACATCATAATTATTGACGACGATGATGATGATGATGTTAAATATCGCAAACACGACAAAGTGGTGGATTATCTCGATGTAACAGTAAAAAGTGGTGACGTTTGCCTGCTTTATAAGATCAGCGAAGCTACCACTGACAAGACGATTTTAATTTAATTATTTGGAGTGTTGTTTTAATGTGTATCAGATCAAGTACGGGAAGACAGAAGAGAGAATGGGATGCTCTGACGAGGTACACAATTCGAATGCAAAAGTGATAATTATTATTTTTTTTTTTTATACAATAAATCCAATGAATTTCTCATGAAGAATGATGCACATATCTAAGGCACCCTATAAAAAGCTGGGATAGGACAGGCCAACTTCTGCAATAATTACATGTATTAAATTATCACACACATACACTCATTATTATTATCATTATGAAATTAGTATTGTAGAATGTGTATGTGTGCGTACCAAGGTGGAAGTAACAGCAAAAGCATGGAGGTCAGAAGGACCGGAGAGGGAGAGAGAGCCCAGGTGACCCAGTAGTGAGGTCACAGAGTTCAAATGTTGTTGTAAAGTATAATAGTATGAAAATATACAGTTTAGTTATCCTGGAGTGTGATTGTGTGATTTCCTCACAGACAGAGAGAGGCTGAGGGCAGAGTTACAGTCTTTGGAGAGGTTTTTAGATGAGCAGGTAAAAAAACGATCCTGCTCTGACAATGTCAGGTAAACTTTTTCTTACTAAAAAGCCAAAAGTTAGTAATACAATTGTCAAAATCGTGCGTGATTGTAATGTGTAAGGTTTGTTTTTCTCAGAGTTGCAAAAGTTTTTTTTTACAGTTTTTTTGACAGTGACATTAAAATCTCCAACTATCTATGTCGTACATGATTATCTGTGATAAAAAGAACCCTTGTGTACCCTGGTACCAGCATGAAATATCGATTCTACCAAACTTTGAGAAAGCATTTCAATAACTCTTCAATATAAGTTGTGTAATAGCTACATTATAAGAAGTAAAAATTACCAAAAAAATGAAAGAAAAGCAGAAACCAGAATGAAATGTACACACAATAAACAAACAGCTACCATAGCGTGACACCTAAATAATTCTAAAAAAAAAAAATTATATATATATATATATATAAGGAGAATTTTAATGGTGTTTGCAAATGTCACATCATAGATTCGTCCTGCAAGCAAATGTTACGCGATAGCGTTGAAGCTGTTTTTCCACCGACTTCACATCAAAATAAGAAGCATGCGTGCGCCACTCTGGCACAAACGGACAATGATCACTACTAACCTGTGAAATAGGAGGCTCTGTAGAAGGGATGAAGGCTTCCGTCAATGAGTGGCATGGGGAAGGATTTGGTGTGAAAGCTGTGCACTGAGGGGTGAGACACAAGGGGGGAAAACAGTCAGTTTAGTTTCATTAGCTGCTGCGCGGGAACAAATACTGCAACTATCTGGATTGGAGTCACATTGGCTGCATTTTAACTGGCAGTTTTCCAAAGAGTAATAATGAATTATATAATAACATTAATGATATTTATATTATTATTTAATATAAATAATAACTATTTTTTATTTATACTGCACTTTCCATTAAAACATGAGTAGTGCAACATTTTAAAAAGCGCTGAAGCTAAGATGAAATAGAGAACGTGAATGGCAGCAATATATCTAAAAGATAAAAAAAAAAATACGACTGAAGAGAGTAAAGCAACATCAAAGAGGAACACAAATATCAAGAGCCAAAAAAGGCACAGCTGCAACTAGAATTTAAGGCACATTCTGAACAATTAGTGGAGCCAGGATACAAACTACACAAGAGTTAAAAAAAAAAAACCCAAAACAAAACAAAAAAAACAGTCAAACTACCACCTACCACCTAACAATGTGCAAAACCCCCCGAAAATGCAAGTGTGACACTCACCGCTCCCAGTGGCGGGCGCCAGTATGGCACTGACGCCGAATTTGAGGCCGGAGTCGGGGAAGGCGGTGAGACGGGAGTCCGGGCTGCTGCAGCCCGGCTGGAAGGAACCGTGGGCGGCCAAGCGCTCCGCTCCGGGTCCCGCCGCCGTGCCCACCGCTGTGCGCTCGGAGACGCCAGGCCCCGGGCTGTGTGCCACGGTGCTCCTCGGGTTCCTGGGAGGTAGAAACTTGTGCAGGTAGCACACAGGCTCGCCCAGCTGGAGGATATCTTCCACTAAGAAGCGCGAAGGCAGCGAGCGGCTGAGCGGGGATGAGAAAACCCCGGGGGGACGCAGTACGGTCGGGAAGAGAGGAGGCGGCAAAGCGGCGCAAGGAAACATGGTGCTGCTGCTGCTGCTGCTGCTGCTACTGGTGGTGGTCTGAGCCCAAAAAAAGAAAAAAAAAGAAAAGAAAAAGAAAGTAAAGTTTCCAAAAATTTTTTTCCCTTTTCTTTTTTACAGAATGAATTCCATTAGAGCGGAATAAAGTAATCAGGTCTGTGTCAGGTGTGCATGTGCGCTGCACGCTCTCCTGGAGCTTTATACAATTGCGCATAGCACACACACACACACACACACACACACACACACACACACACACACACACACACGCACGCACGCACACGCCTGCGCGCACACGCACGCGCTCACAAGCACAAGCCTCGACGGAGGTTCGCTCGGTGAAAAAAAGAGATAGTGACAGGTGATTGGTCGGCGGCTCCTCCATTCATCTGTGATTGGACCTCAGTGAAAAGCCGTGGACAATCGTACACTGGGCCCGTTCACGCTGAATTGCAGTTAGAAGAGGAAGCATGACGTTTATCACAGAGATTATGAAAGCAGAGAGAAAGAAAAACAAGGTGATTTTCTATCATAAACTATTTGAAAGTTGGACGGAGACTTGAATGAATGAACTTGTTGTCTGGGGTTCCTTTTATTGCCACGTTTGACTACAATGATGCAAAAAAAAAAATGAGTCGCTGATTGGAGTGACCAGCTGCCCTTTAAAATCCCCATCCACTGTAATGAATAAAATTTTCATTTAAAAAGCTGGCAGGCTTGCAAACAAACACTGACACAGACACCGGCCTCACTCAGCCTTTTGTTTAGAGCCCGCTTGATGAGATTTCTCTCCCAAGGGAAGTTGAATTTATGAGTTGGGGGGGGGGGTATAATCTGGGATAAACACATTCAAAAATACAGACTGCGAACCTGATAATATAGCCTTCAATCTGAACATTAAGGAGACATAAATGGGGGGGGGGGAGAAAAAAAGAAAACTGATCCTAAAATCCCAACGATCCCATTCCTCATCATCCTGCAGGCACCGGTATTCTTTTATTGAAGACAGCCCTGCTCCAGACAGACGGAGTGTTTTATGCCAAACTCTCCCAGCTTCTTACGCTTTTTAGGTGTTGCCTCGCGCAAGGACACACAGATGCAATTTTGAAACAAACTGGTGTGAAACTGTGCTGGTGTTCTGACAATGGGGACATCTCTAAGCTGCGGTGGATGGACTTGAAGAAGACAAAGGTGATGGGATGAACAAAAGGGGGCTTCTAAAGAAGATTTGATCCCAGTATTTGAGGGCCATGAGATGTGAATCTGCAGGGCCGCAATAAGACCTGTAACTAATAGCATTTAAGCACGTGCTGCCCTTCCTCTCTGTGGTCATCAAGCCCCCCAGAGCAAGCACCAGTTTGAACAATTTTATCATTATTAAGTAATTATTATCATTATTATGCTTGGTGCACTGGGTTCCTGGATCTTTGTAATGATTTTTTTTTTGTTGTTGCATTTTTTTTGTGTTTAAAACCGAAGCAAATTAATAGAAATAGCTGTCATAGTTCATGTATTTTACATATCGCAAATATGAAAAAATAATGCCACTGTTTTGGATAAAACAATGACAAAGTGCTTGCAAAAAGTGTCATCTCGTCGGTAAGGAACAACAATTTTGTTTTGTTTTTTAAATCCATTGCTATAATTTCTGAAAACAACTTAAACAACAACTTTTGAATGAGCAAATATTTAACAAAAGGGCTCAAGCAGATGTTCTGAATGGCTGTCCAGGAAATGCAACACCTTGACCAAAACTTTCCCCCGGAGACAAAGGGAAAGAGAGTGCAAAAAATGTTTTGATCAAAGCATTTTATTCCTTCATAAAATCCCTCCATTGTATGGAAGTGGAGCAGATGGTTTCCTGGGAGGGAATATAGGCATCGGCAGAACTAATTTCTTCGCCTGGTTCGACAGACGGACCAGTCCGTTGCTTGATTCTTAACCAGTAGAACAGCTGTTGGTGAATTAAACACCAGTTAAGACACGTTTTAAAGCTATTAGCCTGTCTGACAACATAAACCCTCCTCACCCTCTTTGAATTGATTTCACAGAGAAAGGGAAAAAAAAAAACAAAAAAAAACTCAGCCGTGAGTTCTTAAGAAATAAGAGCTGGTTATGGCATCTGTTAATGGCTTCAGTTTCTGAGTTTTATTTGTAGCACATGAACAAAGAGGGAAATCATGATATAATTCTGCGCTAATCACGACATTCGTATATCTGAGGGTAATCGAGGCCAGAAAAAAATATTCTCGAAAATGAACACATGGATTCTGTTTTGCCTGCATTAAATACTGGATTAGTTTGGTGCAAGTAAAAACCAGACAGACGATTTCTCTGCATCCTGAGCACAGATTCACAAAGGTAAGCAAGCGCTACCGCGAGAAAGTCTGACGAGTAAGAAATCCCTTCTGATGCCTGATGATTGAAAAAAATGTAAAGAGAATTTTGGTGACCATCAAACACATTTTTGCATTTCCTGCCAACGGAACCTTTTAAATTCAGAGAATTGTGCCTTTAAGTTAACGTGTGTCCAATATTTCGCTGTCAGATTTCTTTTTAAAAGCCTTGATACTGTGGATTTAAATTTAGATTTTTGGGGCAAATGTACATGCCAGTGCATATCCATAAGCTATGGCCATAAAAAGTGCCCGATAAATGAATAACAGGATATTCCCTTTCCTCTGTGTTTCACTTTTCTTCCCACTTTCTCTGTAAGTGTCCCTCTGGCAAAGCATGAGTATCTAGTCTGTGTGGAACAGAATGGATTATTGGGGCCCTCAGTGTCGAAGTACAGCGACAAGCATTAAACCCATATTAACCTTCCATTAAGCATCACCCCACTCTGTTGAGGGAGAGTCCCAAGCCATGGGACAAAGCTCCTTTAGACAGAGTGAGAGGGTGAGAAAGAGTGTGTGTGCTTTTGTGTGCCCGAGTGGCATTGTACATGCGTGTGTGTGTGTGTGTGAGTGTGTGTGTGTGTGTGTGTGTGTATTCAGTGAATGTGAGCGTGTGTCTCAGAGAGATAGTCAGACCTACAAGGCACCTACCACTTTAATATATATTTCCACCTTAAAAAAAAAAAAAAACACAACATTTTGCTTGAGTGCACGATAGTGTGAACTCACATAGTTTTGGGCATCATTTGCATATTTTAAGTTTAGCAAAAAAAATATGATAACCATTTCATAATCAAGTCACAGCCACTTAATCTCAAAGCCTTTTTATTGTTATGGTATCTTATGGTGAGAAAATATAGCAAGACAAAACAAGTCAAACATTTTCACATGTATTTTGTGCCCAAGCATTTCCAAAACACTGTAGACTTTGAATAGCATTACAAGACGCGTAAGGAACAATTTTCTGGGCATCGTTCGAAAACAAATGCAACAAGAATGACAAAGTGAAGAGGTTACCTTGCACCATCAAAGTCGGACTCAAAAAAATAAATATTACACATATTTTCAAACACCGTTTAACAGTCTTTGCAGTTAAAATAGACAGCCTTAACAATTTTCTTTCTTTCGTATTTCTTCAATTGCGATAAAACATTGCAACTGACTTCGCCCATGAATTTTCACGTGCGGTGTGAGAGTATGAGAGCGTCCTCTTCCTTCTTATATTCATATGGGCAAAGTATAACTTGACAGCAGTGATTATCCCATGTTGCTGACAAATATGAGAAATCGCTTGTTTCCCCGTCACAGCGCTGGTATACATGTGACATGCTAACTGAGTGCTCATTAGTTGTAGATTGGTCACGGGAGCTCAGAGTGACATATCACTGTGCTAACAGTCTTTCCCATTATCGGAGCTCCCATTCTTCCTTTCACTGGCCATTCTGTTCTAATCTCATCTGAGTCTCATAAGGTTCTGCAGCCTTTTTCGCGAGAGGCTTAAAGCACCTGGCAGGTTGTTAAGAGGGCAGCTTGTAAAGGCCTGTGGTTAAAATGGGCAATGGAACCCAAACACAAACCAAGCACTGCCAGGGAAAAGGGGAGGGGGACAGATTTGGTTGTCAAATGTAATTTACATTTTTGTCTGTGTGAAAAGGGAACGAAAAAGTGAAATCTGTTGGTTCGGGTTGATTTGCTTCGTATTATCACTATAGGAGAGAGCAGGTCTGTTGCCACGGTGAAAGATCGAATTGTGATTGTACTGTTTATTATTGTAGTTTTGCCACCCCTTTATGCCAACATTTGTCCTGCTGGACGTACCCCAAAACTCACCAAATTTTGGTGGACAGGTCAGAATTGATGAAAGAAAAAAAAAAATCGGAATTTGCGGAAAATCGTCGAACGCAACACAAGTTTTTGGGTTGGGTTGTTTTGAGTTTTAGTTTTAGACATTCACACAAATGTTTGTACCTTTGGTCCGCACTGAGAGTCGATCCTGTGGTCTCCTGGTTTGGAGTCCGTGTTGTTCACCACTGGGCCGTCTTCAGCGCTGACAAGTGAGAAAGTGTGAGGGCCTCAGTGTTTCACCTCTTTCTAGGTGGTTTTGGAGATTGACAAATAAATTGAAAACCCAATTTGTGGAATTTCTATTTAAATTCCTGTTTGGGGCAACTGGAATTTGTGCCTATTCTATGCCTGACTGAGGTATTTACATACCTCTGCATTCCTCAATTGAGAGGAGTGTTTAACTCATTGGGCTGAACTGTTGGTTTCGTTGTGAGTGACATGGGTTCAATTCTAGTTCCAATCAACAGAACCTTATTAAAAAAAAAAAAAAAAAAAAAAAAAAAATCCACTGTGGTTCTGTATAAAGATACTTGTTTACTTCAATGTCTTCAATGTCAGGATAGCTCAAGGTGTCAATCTGCTGCTTGTGGTGCAGAAGACCTGAGTTCAAATCCCGCTTGAGGAAACTGGTTGAGATTATTTTTCTCTATCTACGTATGATTGAGGTACTGATGTAGCTCTGCAGTCTAAAAGTCAAGCCTGACTGTCATGTAAGAGACCCAGCTTTGATTCCTTCTCCATGCAACAGAACTTCCTCAAAAGTTTTTCTATTGTTTTTTTTTTTTTTAGAGGTAGTTATAAACTTCTAACTTTTCAGAGGTATTTGTTAATTTCTGCACTATTTGAATGGAACCAGGCAGGATAGCTCATTGGTTTAGACCAATTAGACTCCGTCTATTTAAGTTTGGCTCCAACTTCTCATGTCAACCTTGTGTGTGTCAACATTAAAACCAGGCAAGACTTGTTGTTGTTGGCTGCACATTCATTTAGTCACTTTTACATGGAAAGAAAAAAAGAGGTTAAATAGCACTGGATTTTTTAAAAGTAGAAAAATATTGAAAGCTATGACAGAGTTAAAAGAGTTCATATCATACATTCTCCCATTTCAGAAACGGGCAGAAACATAAAGAGAGACAAGTCAGACAAGCTTTTAACATGCCGAAACCCCTCCTATACTTTGATACTAATTCTATACTAATTCCATTTGGGTTGCAACTACCAGGCAACACACTTTATCCTTGTTGACTCAGCAGAACGTTTATAGTGACAGAAACATTCGCAGTATATCATATATTGCACTATATGTCCATAGCTATTAATTTCCACTGCCAAATTGGGGCCTTTGGCATAACTCAAAGAGGACTTTATATTTTATTGTATTCTTTCTCTTTTAAAAGCTTAGGGAAGCACCTTGTTCAAAGGCCTGAATGAAGGCGGGTGTGTTGAGCGTAGGGTGGAGGGCAGCGGCTTGGTGCTGGCCGAGGTGAAGAGACCAAGGTTGGTGTCAGGCTCCAGAATGAATAAGGCCAGTCTTATTTCTGAGGCGGGCTGAATACAAGGACGCCAGCGCAGCCCTGCATGGCTAGCAGGTATTGAGGCGGGCCACGCCACATAATTGGATTGAACACTGGCCACGGTATTTATGTCACTTCTTGTCTTGTCAATCCCCTAACAGGCGTAGCAATGGCGTGGGGATCTCCCATGGTGACGGGACTTTTCCTTACCCGGGGAGAATAGAGAGAAAAGAGCCAAGCCTCATTTAATTCACATTTAATTCTCACTCAAACCATTTTAGGGGCTGCTGTTATTTGCATAACGGGTGGAAAAGAGGCTGTGTGTGTGTGTGTGTGTGTGTGTGTGTGTGTGTGTGTGTGTGTGTGTGTGTGTGTGCGTGCGTGCGTGTGAGTGTGTGTGCGCTGCAGAGGGAGAACAGAAACAGTTTTGTAATTGAAAGTGTATAGTAGGCTTATACATGCATATACTGAGGGACAAGCGTTCTCACACGGATCAACAACCAGGGAGATTCTGTCGCAGCTCACCGCTGCTTTTCCACAGATTCGATACCCAGCGATGTGATGGAATTTCCTGTCATGTTCCACCATTGTCACGACTCACACTTTGTTCTCCATGAATTTCAGAACTTTTTAAAATCAAATTAGTGCTTTTTTTTTTTTTTTTAACAGCTTCTGATGGGAATTGTTATTCTTTGCCAAACCCCCCACACTCATCTGTACTTGCACGGCCACATGATGCACCCAAGTGTTATCGGAATACATTGACAGACAAATTATCTTATATTTTAAATACTGAGTTAGACAAAATAATTCATACACACCTCAGGAAAAGAATAGTTTGTATAAATATTTTGAGGCCTAATTTATTCAGACATCCATCAACAATTAAAAAGTTACCTTTGGTCTCCTCTCACCTAGCTGGGTTTTAGCCAATATGCGCACATAGAAGCAAGTATATTCATATTATGACTTTATTAGTGTTTTATCTGTCTTCAGATTGCTTTTAATTTTTCAATTTGTGTCAAGATGTGTTTAATCCAGCTGTTTTCTCCAGTACTTTGAATTTTGGTAACCTTGTCTTAACAAATACGTGCATTACCATGTTCACGTTCAAATGATTCATTAAAAACTACTCACAAGAATACACGAGAGTTTTGTTTTGATAACTCTACATTCACTCTACAAGACGCGTTGCAAATTGAATCTGTACTTTTATAAGCATCTTTACTAGGTCTCACATTTCCTGCATTGCAATTTATACCGTTTCAGAAATGCATAAATAGGTGTATTATGTCTTTAGTAGATGTAGTAGATGTTGATACTGTGTGAGCATCTGTCCGGCTTAGAACGATTGTGTTAACAGTCTTAAATACATGATCAAAAATACACATATGTATAATGATGCACATGAATCAAAAGCTGTAACTGTAGAGATGTTAGTAATGAAACTACTGCACTCTACTACTGACACTCTACTGAGTACCAAAGACAACATCTACGTCTTGACCAAGTGATCAAGGTTGTGAGTTAAATAATTGACTGTGGAATGAATAAGCATTCACATCGATGAACAAACTAGGGGCCGAACAAGTCTCCTGTCTACTCATGACAGGAACAGAGACAGACGAGTGAAGTGTGAATAAATGAAATGAAATGTTAGCATTGTAATTAATCTCTGGGGCTTTATGTAGCTCTCTTTCAACCAAAAGCCCCGCGAGCAGGCTCTCACTTTCCCCACTTATCCCATCCAAGGACTAATCCTCGGTCCAACCTTTGATTTTAACTTCAACTTTCTCCCTTGATCACGCCGTATGGCCAGATAAAGGCCAAGAGAGAGTGGTAATGATAGTGAGGGTGGGAGAGGAGAAGGATAAAGTGACTGGCCAACTTCCTGCTGTTTCTGTCTTCTTGTTCTTTGTTGCCTTTTGGTCCTTCAGTCTGGCTCTTTGCTCCCCGCACGCACGCACACACACTCATGCACACGCGTGCACACACACACACACACACACACACACACACACACACACACACACACACACACACACACACACACACAATATGATCTGCCCGGTCCACACATGTAGTGGTGCGTGGGGTTTTGATCTTGTTTCCTGCTGGAGTTTATTGTGTCGGGGCGCAGGAAACAGCTAATCCAGTCAGATCCAGCACAGTCAGGGAGCCGCTGCTCGCAGTTCTTACTGGCAGTGTCTCAGCTACGCGTGAAAATGAATAGATATCGAGCAGGGCCAGCTCCGCGTGACGATAATTTAATTTGAAAATGTTGGCGCCATTAGTTACGCCGGCGACTAGATTTGACTTTATTGCCATTACAAGCTGTTAATTCTTTATTTTTCTCACTGAAAAGCAGCCAACATTACAGGACAGTGCATCAATGTTTTGTTTCTTTTTCGTTCTGCTGTTTTATTGGGACAATGCCCCACTTTTACTAAACTTATTGGAAACACATGTATTATTTACCAAGGGAGCATTTAAGCTAAGTAATTAACATTTGTAAGAACCATGTGAACACACCTGGCTAGGAGGCTGAAGTAGATCATTTGGTGTCACAGATAACACCATGACTTCTGAAAACGTGAAAGATGCCACCTGGGTAGTTTTCCTTTGAGATGGGTCAAATTTTAAATTTTCGATAAATGCCCTTTTGAGCTTTCACTTGTTAAAACAATTTTATTCTCCTCTTTTCTAAGGACATTTTTCTTTTTCCAATCAGGTAAACTCAAAGAAAAAAAAAACAAAACCCTCGGCAATCACAAGAATTCAACACTGCGTGAAGACCGGAATAAATTTCATTTTCATTTCCTGTTTAAAGACTGTGTCAAAGTCATGCGTTCTCATATGGTGGGTGCGTCTGGCGGCGCACACGTGCGCACAAAACAGATTATGATCAAGATGCCCAGCATGAACTCCATTCATTCTTCTTCCTGCTTCATCTTTGTTTGATAATTTCACATGAGGTGAAGTCAGCAGCCCACGCGAAAACAGCCCTTCACGCACACACTGAGCAGAATAAAGGAACAGCCAGGAAGATATCCCCATTCCTTCCCTATCAGGCCTCCTTTCAAAGTTTCAACCCGGAGCTGAATGAAAGGTTTCACTGAAGCCATTCACTTCAATGATCTGCTCTAATCTACTCACAATCAACCATATCTGTCATACATGAGTAGGCCTGAGACCCACCACTAGTATATTGGAAAAACCTTGAATAAAAGATGGAAGAAAAAAAAAACAAAACCCAGAAAGTAAGCAGGAAAGAAAATGAAAAAGGCAGAAAGAAAGGGCAAAACCCACAGCGAAGGAGTGGTCTCATCCTTAAACACTAATTTCATGGGTGTCTTTGGCAAAAAAAGAGGGAGGATTGACCACGGGTCCAGGTGCTTCTTTGCTTCACTACACATTTCATGTATATATATGTGTGCGTGTGTGTGTGTGTGTGTGTGTGTGTGTGTGTGTGTGTGCGTGTTTATATATCACATCTCAAAAAGAGAAAAATAGAAGGGATATAAACAGAAACTGGTGACATTTTAACAGTAAATGACCATGTATAACAATAAGATGATGTCATATAGACTAAATGCCCATGTCTAGTGCGACAAATGCCTACATATGTAATTAAAAAAAAATAACAGAGACAGTAGTGAAATGAGAAATTTGACATATATTTATATGATTTTAATCTAAACAATAATTTGTATTTATTGTGTTCAAGTCCGGGATACCAAGTCAATGTCAAGACCAGCCACTGTGGATGAAGGTTACATGACTCAAAGACAAACAAAATTGAATTGAATTTCACAGTTATAAAACAAAATAAAACCAACCAACCAACCAAAAATCTGTATTCCAAAATGAAGGTTTTTGAAACAGCGTTTTTGCACATTTGTGAAGGAGTGAGCAGAACCGCCACTTCAATTGATCGGCCTCTCTGTATGAGCCAGAGGAACAGAAAGTGGTGTGTCTCATCTCCTTTCTACATCTCTAATCCCTCGAGCAGAGTTCAGATCATGAAAATCCCTGCGGCCTGGCCAGCCTCGGCCACTTCACCATATGCCCAGTAGCGCCACATTCTCACATTATCATTCTCCATTCACTCTCTCCTCTTTCTTATGCCATTCTTCAATCAGCGTCCTTTTGTGTCGGGATAATTGCTAATTTTCTCTTTGAAAACAAGCAGAAGGAACAAATGCCAAGTTTGGGCGACTAAATGAATTTATTCAAGATTTGGGATGAGTACACTTTCAAGAGTTGCAAGTCTAATCAATATCGTCTATCCAGTCTAATTTTTAGGTCAGTTCAAGACATTCAAATGTGTAAGCATTCGGGACTTATTTAGGATTAGTAGTTGAAGTAGTTGGTCCCGTAACCATGACATAATCTTTTAAAAAGATCATAGAATAAAATAGCATACAATAATAAAACAATACAATTCTAAAATAACATAAATGGTTTCAAGAATGGAAACTTCCAGAACGGATGTATTTTTTCCATTATTGAAAGTCCGAACATGAAAGAAGGAGAAGAAATGTGTTCTAGAGGTGAAGTTGTACTGTAACAATGTATAAATTTGATGGAGTCAGTGGGTTAGTGTGAGGTGCAATGGCTCATACTTTACTTTGAAGGCTAACTCAAGCCACTGCAAGCACTTGACAGGCTGGCAATCAACCAACCAACCAACCAACCAACCAACCAATCAATCAACTTTAATCTATCGAGTGTTACATCACATCCAAAAGCAAAGCAGTGAAAAGTTTCTTTGACATTCAAAAAAAATTTAAAAATTCAAAAATGAAATGAAAAGAAAACCGACAATGCAGTACTTGGAAATTCTTTGGCTCAGTGAAATAATCTCATGTCCGCAGATACTTGTGTTTATATGTGTTCAATTAATCTGATTTTGCTGTCATTTCCAACAGTTACGTAATTTCACCAAATGGAAAATTTCTTTAAGAAAGTTGTTTGAGCAATGTCAGAAATACTGAGTGTTCATAAATTAGGATTATCTCTTTTTATGATGACAGTTCAGTGCTTATAATGCTGTATGCTAAATAGGAGTGATAGGAGTGAAGTGATAATTTACAGGCCACCTGACTTTTGAGAATAACGCAACACAATCACCAATGCATGCACATCTATACAAGCTCAGATACCTTTCATGCAACAGCAGGAGCATTTTCTGCTTGAATTGTCGCCTTTGATTTGAATCGCTGCAGTTTGACAAAAAAAAAACAAAAAAAAACTTCTTTGAACGAAATGAAGACGCTTTCAGCTTCACAGAACTCCACGCAGAGTCTCGCCAGCCCTGCATCAGCACTTCTCAGTCTTTTACATTCATTCATTCCGTTTTTAATCAATCCTCCCCTCTCTGCCGGTGCCCCTCTCCTGCTCACGGCTAATACCGTAATGACGTTAGATGCAGCGGAGGAGGAGATTTAAATTATAGTGCTCCTTTTCTTTCTTATTGTATGTAATTGCTCTTATTGTAAGTGCTGTTGGACCACAAGGGGGACTGAGACCATTCCTTCAACCACTCTTCGGAACGATGACGGCACAAGTAGATCAGGGAAAGGGGGAATAGCCGATTGAAGTGGGGTTAACGCCAACGTGCATTGATGTGAGTGGCAGTGATAAGTATCCAGGCTCTCCTCACGTTTTAATTAAAACACTCTGAGGAATTCTAAACAGTCCTCTGCTTTCTTTTTTCTCCTCAGGGTCTAGTGCTTAATGTGTCGCCTTGGCTACAATGGCAGAGAGATGAGAGGGGAGTCAAATGGAACGATACGAAAAGAAAATAAGAGGCTGTTTACAGACAAAGACCGTCCAAATTTCTTGTTAATCAATTAACTCATTCATGGTTAATGAAAAGACTAATTAACTCCAACTAAAAAGGCGATGGGAGGCTTGCAAAAATGATGCAGAACTCAGGTGGTCCTCGCAATTATCCATTCAGCCAATTTTCTACACCCCGCTTACTCCCAACTATAATGGAAGATTAATTAACACACCCAAAATCCTCAGTGACCCAGTCAAGAAAATGAACTCTTACCATCAGGAGAACATTTAAGAAACAAAACCACAAAGTCTTCATCAACTTGTCCATAAAACTAAACATTAATCCCTCTGTTGGGCTGCAGATATTGGACCCCAGCTTCTCTGTAGTGTTTTGACCTTGGAAGATTTACTTTACTAAAGGATTTATTTGTGTTTTACTTATTCTTTACCCATGATGCCTGTCATATTCTTTGATTCATTTTTTTCTCTCGGTGTTTAACAGTGTGTTTCAGTGTTGTCCTTCCATCAGGGTGATAAACATCCATGGCTGAAGGCTCCTGTGTACAGGAGGAGGGATTGAGTTCAAGTGTGCAAGAGACCAATTCAGGGTATCATGGAGGGGAAGCTTATTTATATTTGGGGATTGATATAAATAATGTGGATTAATCGAAGACAGCGGACCAAGACATGTTAACGTGCATTGTCGTGTGATGATTCAACAACAATTGAATAGCTGTTTTGTAAGACCGTTTTACCCAAATTTGGTAGATTTGTGTCAGTGTGTGGTTGGTCCAGAGGGAGAGGCGAGGACTTTTATAACGCAGTGAGGGGATTTTATTTTTCACTGTGTCAGAACGATGACGAGAGCAGCCACCAGAGAAAGACTTCTACGCTGCAATTTGTATTTCTTTCTTTTTTCCTCATTGGTTTTTATGAATAAATGCCTCATCTGCTTTGCAACCTCAGCCACCATTTTTTGGCTCCTTGGATGAGCAGCCTCAAAGAAAAATATTTATCTAATAAAAATGCATGAACGTGTTGATAATTTTAAGAACCAAGAAATCATTTTTTAAGTGTGTTTTACAGCATCTGCAAGCAAAAATAAAATGAAACGAAAAGAAATTCCCAGTTTACACAAACAAAAACTGATCCTTTTTCTCTCTCTCTGCACTTGACAAGACTCTCTGAAACATTGGAAACCGGCTCTGAGAACAGAAGTTATTGGCAGTTGGAAGTCTGGATTTCTGCATGTCTAGGCTCCTTTCAAGTGGGGGAGAGGCAATGGATAAAAGAGGCACTGGAGCATGCTGGAGTCGCTGGAGGACTAGAGTGATCTGTTCTTCTTCTACCTGAAGGAAACACACATAGGCAAGTATACACTCACCGACCCCACCCACCGACCCACCCACCGTTCCAAAGGGCCGTCAAGTGCAGAGAGAAGCTGTGAGTATAGTCCAGCAACAATGGGCCCATGAGGAAACAGGGTGACCCCTAGGAGTGTATAATTTAGGAAGGGGGTAGTCTATCATTCACACAGTCACACACTCACTGAACAGGACCAGGGAAGTTTATTATCACTGCGAGAAAAAAAAAAAGAAAGGACCATTGAGCAAGAAAGGCAGTTTCTTTTTTTTTTTATCACTGGGAAAAAAAGGAGGTGGGAGAAAGACGGAAAAAAAAAAAGAGTATGGGGTTTCAATAGGGTTCAAACGGCAAACAATGTTTAGTTCTTACATTAACAAGTTGAGAGGCAACAAACTATGGGGACCACAAAGGTCTTGCACTTGGAATGAATAGACTCAACGGTCACTTTATTAAGCACAATCAGGCACAAAAGTTCAATTGATTTTTAACACAAATAGCTTATCAGGCGGTCAAATAGTAGCAACTTAAGTCCATTGAGGCATGTAGACGCGGCGAAGGCAACTCGCTCATGTTGAAATCAGAATGGAGCATTAAGTAACACGGTTGCGGGGTCCACGCAGGCTGGTTGGAGTCTTTCGAAAACTTCCGATCTCCTGGGATTTTCGCGTGCAACCATCGCTTAACATAGAGAGCACAACAACAACAACAAAAAAGAATATGGGCTACAAACAACATATTCATTATTGCTTCGTTTGAGTACAGTGAAGGATAATCTTTGGGGCACTGAAAAACCTCCGGGCAGGTCTAGATCATGCTCTTGCAGATATGTTTTTCACTGAGAGCAAGTACTGAGGCAACAGCGACAAGGAAAAAGCCTCGAGTGCATCCTGTATCAAACTACGATTGATTGGTCATCTGCCGGAAACAGGTTCCCCCGCGAAAGTAGGATTCCGACAATCCAAAACATGAGCGTCCAAGCTTGATTGGTTTGCAAAAAGACCAAGACAGGATGAGAAGACAAGTCTTCCTTCAATAGACCCAGCTATTGAGCTCAGATTTACTGATTCAGCTTGGCAGCGAGAGCGACGTACTTTCCACATCTGAGGTGGAAATCCTCATGGAGCCTTACAGGGAGGTTAAAAGGCAAGTAAAAAAAAGAAAGGCAACATTGCCACAGTGTTTTGCAGACCGCCTGGAGTTCACAAGCACACTCTAGCTGCAATTATGATTCCAATAGTTAATAAACATTACGGAAAATGTAGTGTTCTGATCATGAATCAGTTGAAATTGTATGTAAAATGGATTGCAAATGTTAGTGAAATGGCGTAAATGTAACTTCAGCAGACTGTAAAAACTCTTTGATAAACAGATGAGCTCACTGACTTCATTGAACTTCCGTTTGGGATGAATAAAGTTCCTCTTATCTTATGTTTGCTCCTCAGGCTACTCTGCTGTTTCATTGCCTATAGATATATGCATATATGTACAGTAGTGTGTGTGTGTGTGTGTGTGTGTGTGTGTGTGTTTATTCTTGTGTTGTCTAAAATGCTCTGACTCGATGCTTTCTATCTCGTCCAGTCACTGTGAATTCAGTTTTGAAATGAGCCCACTGGTTTAGATTCAAGATTCAGGAACTTTATTTGTCAAACGTTAGCACCGGATGTGAAGCGGCAATGCTTACGAGACACACCGAGCAAACGGACGCAGTTAACATGGCTGGTATTAGGCAGTGGCTCTGACGTGTAATACACCACTTGCCTGCAACAACTTGTATATATGAATGAACATCGGGGGGACTGTGTGTGTTAGGAGATGCCACACAAAGCTGTGACTAAAGCGGCAAAATACAGACATTTCACACACATGCACGCACGCACGCACGCACGCACACAGCAGTTATTCAGATCATTAGGCAGAGGGTTGCGTATCTAATCGGGTTTTGTGTGGATAGTGCAGGGTCATTATGATCTAATTTACCTTTAGTGGTTATTCAGCTGGTCAAAAGGGGAGTGTAGAGACGGGGGGGGGGGCAGTGGAGGGATGGCCCTCTTCTAAGTGGAACTTGAGCAGCATTTTTTTTTTTTTTCACTGCAAAGAAGCAACAGTTTCGTTCTCGCGTTTTACAAGGGGACATTTCAAACCACCCTTAAACCCACTGGCAGTATGATGTCCCAACCACAGTGTAGCGCTGTCATTCATTGTGATACTGTACGGGTCACTAACATTTGCAATCCATTTTACATACAATTTCAACTGATTCATGATCAGAACACTACACTTTTCCGTAATGTTTATTAACTACTGGAATCATAATTGCAGCTAGAGTGTGCTTGTGAACTCCAGGCGGTCTGCAAAACACTGTGGCAATGTTGCCTTTCTTTTTTTTACTTGCCTTTTAACCTCCCTGTAAGGCTCCATGAGGATTTCCACCTCAGATGTGGAAAGTACGTTGCTCTCGCTACCAAGCTGAATCAGTAAATCTGAGCTCAATAGCTGGGTGATAAAAAAAAACAACAAAAAAAAACAGGGGGTCATTTTAATGTGTCATCTTGATGACAAGTATCAGTTGAACCTGACACTGAGCTGGTCCACATTTCCATAGTTCTCTGGTCCAAACAAACACACACGGGGGTCTACTTCCTCTGTGGAAGTGTGCGCAACGGGTCAAATGGTGTTAAAGAGCGGTGTCCAGAGGCAGCAGTGTGTGTCCCGCTCGCCGTGCAGGAATAAAGGCTTCCATATGGTACTGCTCAGTGAGCTCCAACGCCCAGCCAAGAGGGCTGACCACCTGTCAATCAAGCAGACCTTCCGCAACAAAGGAAAGAAATCAGCCTCTCCCTGCCATGAGCACCTCAAGACTTTGCAACCTTGCCCACAAAAGAGTGCGATCCTGCGTCGGGTGCAACGTAGAATAACACCACAATTTTAACTTTAATTTGAAAAACAAACCTGCCTAAAAACCAATGACTTAAATATACTAATTGTTTCATATGACTATGTAACTATTACCATATATTATCAATATTACTATTTTTACAATGTGAGTCTCTTCATGATTAGATCGAGTGTAGTATGTGGAAACGTACAAATAACTAAAATCAAATACTCTGTTTTGGAGGTGAGCTACGTCTCTCGGAGTGTTCCCAGCAAGACCTCACACATGCACCTCCACTTGCTTCTTTATCAAGTGGTTGCATTAATCTTGTGAAAGGACTCCAAATCTCTTCCTCGTCTGTGCACAACACAATTATATTTACCTTTTGAAAGGGTTGGAAATGTAATTCCCCGACAATCACTCCCACAGCTCCATTACAAGTGCAAGCCTGTTACTCGTGCCATTCTTCGGAGTTCAATTTCAACCATTTGCTATTCCTTGCGAAGCTTTTGACACATTTGATGAGGAGATTAAGAAGAAGAAGAAAAAAAAAGAGAACAGAACATTGGGAAATGGAAAAATGCAAGAAAATCGGCTTTGCAGAATGTTTACCGATTTGAGTCTCGTCCGCTGACGGAGAGCAAGTTGTGTGGTCGAGGTCTTCAAGTGCTACTTCAGTCACGCTGCATGTTTTGCAGGATTGGAGCTCTGATCTGCTTAAATCGTTGAACTGATCCAAGCAGTTCAAAGATCTTTTTTTTTTTGTTGGAGATCCCATAATTCTCCCATGCTACTTATGTTGGAGGGCACTCCAGGGGCCCGTTGCACGAAAGTAGGATTCCGACGTCCAGGATCAATAACTGAGCCAAAGAGATCAACCAATCCCAAACACGAGCGTCCACACTAAATCAACCGCACAAATACCGAGCCAGGATGAGCAGACACGGACTCATCAAGCCAGCTGAAACCCATCCTGGATCGGCTTCCTTCAATGGACCTCGTTATCGAGCTCAGATTGACCGATTCACCATGGCAACGAGAGCGGCGTACCTTTCCCATTCCGAAGCAGAAAGATAGAGAGAACAAAAGGGCAACACAATAAAGCAAAAGGAGAAAGAGAAAGTGTGGCAAAGTTTTGAAGACCTCAAAATGCATAAGTAGTGCAAAAATACACACTCGCGGCTCCACTAGAACCATCACAATTAATCCAAATACTTTATTACTTGACATCTCCAAAAACTTAGTTGTACTAAGATTATGATTTAGAATTGTTGGTGAAATTGATTGCAGGTGTGAGTGAAAATGTGTAAATGGAACTCCAACAGACTATAAAACTCTCTCATAAACAGACGAGCTCGGTGACTTTACTGAACTTCCATTAGGGATTATTAATAAAGTTCCTCTTATCTTATGTTTGCTCTTCATGCTCTTCTGCTGTTTCATAACCTATGTACACAAGGGTGTGTGTGTGTGTGTGTGTGTGTGTGGCCTGTCGGGAGGAAGGAGAGGGCCCCCAGAGAGCTGCCACACAGGGACAATCAATCTTCCCTGAAGGCGACAGCAGTCAGCTGGTCAGAGACCAAAATGTGTTCAGTTGTTTTAGTTAACATGCATGCATTAAAGTTATATGTGTCCTGCACTGGTAGTGGAATTATTATTATTATTATTTTTTTTAATTCTGTTTAAATTCAGTAAACGTATGCAGGATTAGGCTGCCACCTAGTGGAAGGAAAGAATAATCACCATCCTAGTACCACATCAGCTTTT
Source organism: Nelusetta ayraudi (assembly GCF_046127955.1). Classification (NCBI taxonomy): domain Eukaryota; kingdom Metazoa; phylum Chordata; class Actinopteri; order Tetraodontiformes; family Monacanthidae; genus Nelusetta; species Nelusetta ayraudi. The sequence continues at coordinate 1,103,754 of NW_027466121.1, read as the reverse complement.
CTATTATATATTCATCGAGCATTAAGCCTGTTCCAACTGCAACCAGAATATCATTTTTCAACAACAGATCTTTTTTTTATTTTAATTTTTTTATAAATTCTATTGTTAAAAGGTTCAGTTTATCAAGTGCTTTAACACTGTGCAGATCTTCTCAGCACTAGTAACATTTTGATCTATTCGGCTGGTAGGTCAACTGGTGGGTCGGTCAGCTGATGTGGTGAAAACTTCCTCTGCCTTCAAGCTGTTGTTGCTGTGTTTTTTTGCTTGTTAATATTTTAGGTTCAGTTGTTCATCATAACATTTGTCTTGTCAGGAGGACAAAAAAAAAAAAAAATGCTAACTCATTTTAAAATGGATTTCATTTCTTCAGCCTTCCACTTAAAGTATTAAAATTCGACATGACACTGGCTTATATTTCAAATGGCTGTATTCCATAAAGCAAAAACATACAAAATATGTAAGTATTTGCACATTCTTCTAAATTTAAACAATCTTATTAAAAATGGTTTGGAATTCAACATGCAGGTGTTTTTGGATTTGAAATTTGCAGTTCAAACACACGGAGGTGATGTGCTCTTCCTTGCCTGTTGCTGACACGTTCAAGACTCCGGCAAAGCAACACAAATTAAACAGACGTGCAGCACCTTCTATTCATTGAGCGGCTGGTGGACAAACTGACATAAACACGGCTCAGTCCGTTTGTTTCACTGTGCCTCATGCTCTGCAGTCGCGTCTGTAGTGCCTTCAATAATGTCTCGGATTCGTTGAGCATCTGCCTGCAGAGCTTCATTCGAAGGGTCAATCTTGAGAGCAGCCTGGTAGTCTTGAAGCCCTGAAAACAGATCATATGTTGTATCTCCGAGTGTTTCGAAAAGAAAAATGAAAAGGAATCGTTCAAAGATTCTGTGTAAAAAGAATCAAACAAAAAAAAAAAACCTTCGGCGTAAAGCTGCAATTCGCAGAAAGCAGATCCTCGGCGCACGTGTGCTCTGATTCTCGCAGCTGCGTTTGCTTCAACGGCCGGCGTCAACAGTTGAAGTGCCTACGTTGGAACATAAGAATGTAGTCTTTTAAATCCACATGCAGCTCAAACCACAGCCAAAGGAAAGAAAGAAAGAACAAAAGAAGATACTGGTACAATGGTACATTATAAATTCAAATGTATCTGCAAAATGCTGCTGGTGAAACTGGAGTCACTTTTGATAGAAATGTTAAAGAGGTGTCTTGAAGAAAGTGCAGAACTAAGTTGGAAGCAGCTTCAGACCTGGATAATAAACCTTGTCAACCAACATTAGCCTAGACCACCTGCACCTGATACAGATACTGATACAGATAACTCATAGTCATAGATAACTCATGATAATAACTCATAGTCATTCACTTCATCACTTTAAAGCACCTGCACCTGATACAGATACAGATTATTGGGAACCTACATGAAAATTTCCTCCAGGAACGCCCACGCTGAAACCTTATTCATTCACACCACATTCCTGATGGTGTCTGTAAACAGAATTTCTGACCTGAGAAGAATCCTCAGTGGCCTTGTGAATGTTCCGCAGCTTCAGGTGACACGCAGCCCTGTTTGAATATAGAGCCGGGATCTTTTTGTTGAGTCTGATAGCCAGATTGTAGGCGTTCAGGGCACTGTGGTACTCCCCCGCTGCAAAATATGCACTAATGAAGAAGACACAAGAGGCTCTGAGCAAACTGAAGATTGTGTATTCTTTCTTTTCAGATAGACGTCACTTACTTTCCTTTGTCTTTTAACCATTCAGGATTCCTTTCCGTCTCCTTCAAGTCCTTCAGTTCTGCGACATCTGCATTCATTGCGCGCTTAGCTTCCGCTTGTTTGATCAACCACTAGTTGTTTGAAGTAAAAGACGCACAATCAAATTTATTTTGAGGCAAACTGCCTCGTTATTTTAATAGTTATGCACAAAACTATGTAGTCATTATATATCGCTTTGAAGTTACAACAGCAACCCTTCTCACTAAAGAATTCCCTGAGTTTTTTTTGGAAATGACGACTGAAAATTGCTACATTAGAGCAAGGGGGGAAGAAAATAAAAATCTCACCTGCTCTTCCTCATGCACCCGTGATTCCCTGAGCGCTGTTGGAAAGGCACGTGGAGTAAATGTGACCTGAATGTTGCCAGAAGGTCTTGGAGGAAGCAGGCTTCTGGGTTGTTTCTTGCCTTTCGCTTTTGTGTTTCTTTGATCTTTACATGGAGCGAGATTTTAGTTAAACAAGTCACGACTGTGGTCAAGATACGTGTTCGCACGGGAAATGGCTTGACCTTATTACCTCCACTACCTTTGTTCTCCTGCTGCACCACCGAAGCCTCGGCATTGCTCAGATTTTTTTCTTGACTTTTCAGTTGAATTTGTTTCTTCTGTCTCTGCTGCCAGGCTGCCAGCTCCTCCGTCATTTTCTCTCGCTCGGTGTCCTTCATTTTCTGGATGGTGTCTCTTTCGTCACTTTCAAGCTTTCAGTGTGATACAAAACATTTCACAGTCGTTTTAGATTTGAAAGCAGACTCACAAGGGTGATAAACAGTAAAACTTGAGATAATTTGAGCTAAATCAGGATGTAAGGTGCAGGTCGTGTGTGCCATCGAGTCGTACCTTCATCATTGACTCCAATGCATATTTTTTCTCTGCTTGCTTCTTTGCTGCCTTGGACTTGGACTGTGAGCACAGCTTTTCCTGGTATTTCATCAAAGCTCTCTCTCTGATGGCTTCCTTTTTTTCTTTATTGACTGAAATACACATTTGTAGTACTGCAGTAGCTTTTCAAGGAAAAATACAAGCAAACATGCAACATGATGGGATTTTTAGAGCCTAACCAAAGATTTCCAACTGTACAGTAGGTAGTTTGTAGCATAGAGTGTATCACCATCATTCATCAAGTCTCTAAAGATACGTAGCTGTAGACTTTGTGAGAAACAGACAACATAAAACAGCTCCTCCAGCCAAATTGCCTCACCTAAATTGCGGTTCCGAAACATCTGCTGTCTCCAAAGACCAAAGAGTCCTAATTAGAGTCGATAAGTTGAAGTGCAGTGCCTTTTGGCATGATAACTGAAACTTCAAACTGCTTGTATGCTGTAGTATGCAATAGGTTTGCTTTATATTACTTGAACAGACTTGGGAAGGGCCAGAGTAATACAGTGGTGAAAACATACCTCTGTTTGTTTTCTTAAATAAGTCAGTTTTTTCCCTGTAAAAACCCTCTTAGATAACTCTTGGTAGAACCTTATAAAGCTAAATTGTATTGCAACAGACTAGCTTCTACAAAATAAGCATATTCACAACTTAAAGGCAGATTCTTGGTTCCACAGCAACATTCTTGAGCTGACAATACATCGTCAATAGTCAATAAATCAATCAATAGGCATGTCTTACGTGTTGGTATAACCAAATGCTCCCACATCTTGTTGGCCTTCTTTCTCAAACTGATGACGACAACTCCATTTCCAACCTTGGCGGTGCTCCTGACATCATCGACAGGTTCCAAGAGGAACGCTTCAAACAGATATGGTGGGTAATGCACCTGTGCACAAAGAGGAGATGAATGAACGTGGAGGTTCAGTTCAAGCAAATGATTTAGATCAGGGGTGTCAAACTTAAATGCACAGTGGGGCCAAAATGTAAAACTTGGACAAAGTCGCGGGCGGCGGGCCAACATTGATATTTATTGAAATAATCTTCCTCCAGATACATCAGTGAACCTTTAATACGGACCCTCAAAAGGTTTGCTTCACCCTTAAAATGGAACAAGTTTAACACAATACAATAAATAACGTCATATTGCACACTTGAAAAAATAAATAAAATAAAATGAGTATAATGTGAATTAATATCCTATGCCTCTTTTTCATTTGTAGCCTTCTGATTTAAATTTCAACAGTAACATTTTTCCACGGCTAACAATACATTTAAAAGTAAAATAACAACAATAAACCAAGTAAGTCATAATAATAATCCTTCAACGAACGTCCTGTCCTGATTGATGCGCCAAAAAATACCAGCAAAGCATTCTGGGACTTGTAGTTGTAGCAGCGGTGCCCGTGCTGTATAATAGCGGGCCAGCAGCAGTTCTACCAGTGACTTTTGTGTTGCCTCGCGGCCCAAATGTAATGACACTGCGGGCCAAAGTTGGCCCGCGGGCCAGAGTTTGACACCCATGCTCTAGGCTAACCGCATACCTTGAGGTATTCGTCGGTAGACACGATGTCGAGGTTCCCGACTTTGACTCCCTTTGACGGCACACTGACGTGCACCATGGAGTCGGTCTGTGTCCACGAGTAGTCGGTCACCAACAGAGGCATTGCACCCACGGATGAAGTTCACCGTCTTCTTCTTCCCCTTCTTTCTCGAGCGAGCACGCAAAACACCGACTTTAATCGTGGAATTCAAAATCCAAGGGAGACGTCTCACCCCGAGAGACACGCGGATCGCAGTTATGCAACAACACAGGGAGAAAAATGGCAAGTTTTACTGGTTCGCTAAATGGCTCGACGGTTCTTCCCCGCTCCGGCGTAGCGTCCAGTTGCTATGGTGACGAGAGCGTCGCCTTGCTTCTGTACCTCCAGGAGCGAAGGCCCACACACACACACACACACCACGAGAAAGCCACCACAGCAATGCGTGCGCTAAAATATACAGATGGCAGTTGCCAGCCGTCCCTTATAAAATACAGAAGTGTCCCGTATTTGACCATGAAATGGTGCGTCCCGTTTTGAATCGATACGGGACGCCGCTTGTCGCGTATTTCTGACCCCTGTTTTCTTGAACATAAATGTATTTTCGCTGGAAAGGGTAACGTTCGTAATCTACGTGCAAAGCTGCAGGTGATAGCACTGCGCAACCCATTTACACCAACTGCGTACTGGCTGCGGAGCTTGCGTAGAGTAGGCTACGAAACAGGATCGCTTTTCTCAACAGAAACAAACAAACAAAAAAACAGTTGAGGTCGGTAATGAAAGTCACTTTAAGTGTTTGTAAGATTTTTTACTTATGAATTGAATTATTCGTGATTCATTATTATAATGTTGTTAATTATTTCGGAATTTAGCAACTTCTGCGTTGCCTTCGACTTTAGTATATTACCACATAAATATGAAGAGGCAACTCTGCACAGAGACCCAAGAGGGAGTGCTAGGCCTTGAAATGTCATTGACTGTTCTGCTGAGGTGTGTGTGTGTGTGTGTGTGTGTGTGTGTGTGTGCTCATATAACACACCAATGTCAACACTGCCAAAAAAAAGGAACAATGTCTCTGGTTTCTTGATTCACGTTGAGTCCTTCAGTTGCTCTGCCACCTAAGCTTTATCAACTAACCTGTTAGTCTTCGTTACGATCAACTGAAGGGAAGACTGAAGATCTGCTCACCCAAAGTTGAGTAAATCCTCCTGCACCTTGATTTTTTTTTTTTTTTTTTTTTTTGGACACTCTGGAGCAGGGGTCACCAACCTTTTCGGCACCGTGAGCTACTTCATGGGTCCTGAGCCGTATGAAGGGCTACCAGTTTTCTAGATTCTCCTGAAATAACAAACTCTCTGAGTTATATATTATCATTAATGATACTTATCTATGTGAAGACACTTATCAAGCTCATGAGTTCTCAGTAATTATCCAAAAGTGACTTAACAAGGTTGGATAAAATTTTTCCAACGGGTCTGCGGGCTACTCATGAAGCGCTTGGGGGCTACCTGGTGCCCGCTGGCACCACGTTGTTGGTGACCCCTGCTCTGGAGCATGAACTTGAAAGCTGAATCCAGACTATTCACTTAGGTCAGCGACAAGCTCAAACAATACAACGTTCCCACAAAAATTTTTATCTTTGGCAAGTTGCTCAAGACAGAAAAACAGTCAACACAGCACCTGGACGTTTGCCTTGCCTTATAAACTTTAGCTGTGTATTTTGACGCACGTCTGACTGGGAAAGGACTATTATGTCGTTTCATAGCACAAATGTATCAGCATAGCTTGACAGTTATATAACAAAGACAAAGAGGTTGTGACGGTAGCAAACTATAGTAGGAACAAACAAACATCTCGATTCCCACATCACGGTCTAAAAGTTACAGGAAAATCGGAGATCTGCGTGACATATCAGTGTAGCTGTAAAATTCCCAATGACTAATAAAACCTCAACTCCAATCAAAGAATGCATTTTGCTCTTTCATGGTCTCCCTTCAAGGCTTTTATCAGAGTAAAAACAGATAAAAACCCAGGGCTGAAGAGGTTATCACCAAAACCAAGTTAAGATTTTATCTGCTCTGTTGATGTTGCTTGTCTTTATATTCTACCATAAACTCTGCTATCATATCACATTTCTTAACAACCTATAAAAGTCTGAAAATCCTTTGCTACACATACTGCACATGCTTTTCATCCTGAACTTTATCAAAGGGTCATTTTGAGTCCTGTTACATAAATCTTTTACCACCGGTTACAACCCCGCGTTTGTAGTAATATGGAGAGCAATTCCAGAAGGACAACTGACTGTGCAGTCTGCACCCGTCTTTGTCGACTCATGTTTGAGAAAAATCCTAAAATACTGATGCTTAATATGTTAACAGCCATCAAATAATGCCAGCCCAACAATCAATAAACGTTATCAAGGTATCTGATTTTTAGAAAACGATGCATGGATAAATGAAATTTAATATATATTAAAAGAAAAATGAAGTATCCCCGCAACCCAGAGTGCAGGACGGAGCAGGTATTGAAAATGGACAGATGGAAAATGAAATATTTAGTATAGAAAGACAACTTTCTTTGTCAGCCTCTATAAGTCTTCAACCAAATATACAGTTAATAAACTCCATCTTTAACTGTCTAAACCAGGGACACAAAGTTAACTTTGCCATTGAGTTGCAAAATAAAAAAGTGGCTGATGAGGTAACACGTGAATCTCTATTTTCATCACTCATCTAGCCCTGTTACAACAATGCTTTATAGCGTAGTGGCCATAAAAAAAGCAGTCATAAAATGAAAGGATCATAGACAGCTGTCCCTCTGTTAAATATTCACTGCTGTAAGATCAGATATTACCTTGAGGAAAATCTGTTACCATCCATAGTTTAAAAATTTACAGAAATATATATATATATATATATAAAAATTAAAAGAAAGGGAAAATACAGACTCCAAACTTAGTTTAAAATGTTATTTCAAGTATTAAAACATTAAGGACAAATTAAATAAGATGGAAAAAACAGGTTTTGAACAGAAGTTTAATGTGGTTTTCAAAGGTTGTCACACCAAGGTTAGCCACCGTTAGTCACCGTGGTTGAGATAGGGATGTCTTGATCGGAAAAGGTGATGGTGGTTAAGGATGATGACTGGGCAGATCCTTGAGGCACAGCAAAGGTGACAAGGGCTGCTCGAGACCTGGCGCATCGCAGGCAGACAGATTCAGTCAGACATTCAGGCAGACCAAGATCAGTGTGAAGGCGGTTTAGGAGGCTGTAGTGGTGGACAGTATCAAATGTCACTGTAAGGTCAAGGAGGGAGGATGACCAGGGAGGGGAAATATGTTGGATGAAGATGGAAAAAGCAGGTTTTTGAACAGATGCTTGACGTTGTTTCCAAAGGTCAGGTGGTGAGCGGAACGTAACACCAATAAGTAGGGAGGGGAAACCAGTAATGGCTGACATTAGATGGTCATTACCGACTGTCACCAATGTTGTCTCTGTGCTGTGGGCGGCGTGGAAACCAGATTGGAATTATTCCTACGATGAGAGAAGTTGCAAATGGCCATTGTACCTGCGCAGCAACATTTGGGACAGAAATGGGACATGGGAGATGGGAGAGGTTCATAGTTGGAGAGTAGCTCTGATTCTTTTCTTTTCAAAATTTTCCTTTTAGAAGAGTTTCTTTACAAGAGTATTAATAACTGCAGTTACAAGTAAAGATGGTACCAGGCCAGACTGCAGCAAATGGTTTATTATTTGTCTAATAAGAGGACTTATGGCAGACAGGCTTGATTACCCATTATTGTTTTATGTTATCACATAACAAACAGTTGAAAAGAACTTTGTGAACAAAGGGACTAGTTGAGATTGCGAGTTGCTATTGTACAATTAGCCTTAACCCCCCCGCCCCCACCCAGAGTAATCACTATGCACTTAATGCTTTGCTAATATTTCAGATATTTTAAGACATTGCCCACTTTAAGTCAAGCAACAACCAATAACTTCAAATGATCTTTATTCATTTCATTTCCGTCCATTTTAATGTCAGCTGGTGAAATCATGCGTGCTGCCAGCACTGTGTTGTGTTTGTGTTACCCTGCAGAAAAATTAGAAGCACGAGTCAAAGGTCTTTGACTCAAGGAAAAGGAAAAAGTGTTTTGTGACTATTAAGTGTTTTTCTCTACTCCCAGTTGCAAACTTTTAGCCCCTCTTTTTTGTAGTTTGGGAATAGATCATTCAAATTTTCAATTGACTATTCGTATTCCAAGGAAATTGCCTTCTGGGAAAATAGAATCGTGTACTTGCTTATTCGTAGGTGAAAACAAGCCCATACTAGATAAAAAAAAAATTAAAAAAAAGCACTCTTAATCATAGCTTCTCCTTGAAATTATAGATAAATACAAAATATAAGTCATAATGATAAATAATAAATATAAGCCCTTATGTTACTTACTGAATTGTTTCTGAGTGTTTTGTTTGTCGCTCCTTTTCCCGAAATGTCAGCAAGTTTTTTTTTTTTGTGGTGCTAAAGAACAGAGTTCTTTTTGTCCTCAAGAGGCGTGGTCGTTGTTTATAGACGTAGCGTTAATGTATCACCTGGTGCAACGTGTGAAGGGGAGGCGCAATCCGTGGCTACATATTCCCCCTTCAAACCTTCGCCTTTTTGTGTCTCAGGGTGAAGCAAAGAAGATGGGGAAAGGCTTTTACATTAGTAAAGCCGTTGCGGTGGTGGGCGGTATCGTGGCAGTCGGAGCGGTTGCCACCGTCATAGCTCTGGCTGTCGTTTACTCACAGGAATTGGCTAAAAACAATGAAAACTCGCCATCGATACAGCCAACGGACGCACATCCACCGACAGAACCAACTGGTGGAACACCAACAGGACCAACGACAGCAGCCCCGTCCAATCAACCTTGGGACAAGTATCGGCTCCCCAAAAACCTGGTGCCTCTCTCCTATGAAGTCACCCTTTGGCCTCGGCTGACTCCTGATAAGACAACAGGACTCTACATCTTTACTGGTAAGGCTTCCGGAGTGTAATACCCACTGGTCTCCACATCGTTTGTTATTTCTGCAAAAGGTAAAAATTCCATTGAGAGTAGACAGTGGACGCAAGCTAGTTATGTTTTATTTGCAAATGCTATTTAACAACTTAACTGAGCGAACGGGAGAGAGGGTCAAGGCCACAGTCCTTATAATTATTAGTAGTTATTTTTCCTACATGGAAATCCAACATTTTCTCATCAGTAAGCACATTTTGAGGAGTTTTTTTTCTTAATAGAGAGACAAAGAAGGCTTATTTGTTCCTGACAGCATTATAGAGAAACAAACAAACAAAAAAATCTCAAACGTAATTCCTTTGTTGCCACAGTGTAGACAAAACTGCTCACAACTAAAAAAAAAACTCTGAGAAAACGTCTGGGCAGATAATACTACAATGTCTATGTGTGTTGCAGGCACGACCACTGTTGAATTTGAGTGTGTTGAGGAGACAGACCTGATTCTTATCCACTCAAATAAACTGAACTACACACATTTTGATAATGGTCAGAAGGCGACACTCCAGTCTTTGAATGGCGGCACAACTCCGTCAATCAATTCTTCCTGGCTCCAGACAACTACCCAGTACCTGGTATTAGAGCTTGATGCAAAACTTCAGAAGGGTCAGTACCGCCTTCACACCGAATTCACCGGGGAGTTGGCCGATGACCTGGGAGGTTTCTATCGAAGTGAATACGACGATGGTGAAGGACCAAAGTATGTATGATTTATAATTGATGAATTCATGAAATCTATGAACATATCTTTTAATATCTTGTTGAGTGTTTTATGTGACTTAACGTGATATGGGCCAAATAACCTTAATGGCCACTGCAATAACTTAAATTGTAAGCACAATTTTTTTTCTTGAAGTCATTTGCTAGTGATGATCAGTTAATTCAGTGTGAAAAAAAAAAAAATCATCCATTATTCCTTAGAACTATGGCTCTAAAACTATTTGTATGTTTTTTATTTGTCAGGGTCATTGCTACAACTCAGATGCAGCCAACAGATGCGAGGAAGGCTTTCCCCTGTTTTGATGAGCCAGCAATGAAAGCCATTTTTAATATAACCATTCTCCATGACAACAATACCATTGCCCTGTCCAATGGTCAAGAAATAAGTAGGTGTAAAAATTGTTCACGTGAAAAAAAACAAAAAAAAAAATCACTTGACAGAAAAGAAATGCTTAAAATTGAATAGAAATTGCTAACGTGTTATTTTGATTTTTCTTCTACAGGCTCAACTGAGGTTGTACAGGACGGTCAAACGTTACGACGGACAGTATTTGAGCCAACTGTGAAGATGTCCACTTATCTGTTGGCATTCATCGTCAGCGAATTTGACTATGTTGAGGACGCATCAACTGACGTTAAGGTAACCATTTGACATCACACCAGCGCAAAATACCATGAAATGAGTTTAGACTAACATGGAAGTTATTATTTTAATTCAAAGTATTTTGACTGAGATTTAATCCCCCTTAATTACAATCATACATGAGACTCAAGCAATACCTGTAGCTTAAAGACAATCTTTTTTTTTGTTATAACCATAAACTGGATTCTTTCTTTCATTAGATTTTTCATAACTTGAAAGACACTTTTTTTCAAAGATGTAGAAAAAAAAAAGAAGAGTATTTGCAAAATGGCTAAAGCTCCCAGTACATAGAAGAGGGAGACAAAGTAACAACCAAACAGGTTCTTCATCAGCCTGATTTGGCAAATAACCAGGTTAGGACCCTGTTAAGTAGAAATGCTGTCACCCCTCATGGCGTTTAAAACCAGAATGTGGTTAGTCTTTTTTTTTTTTTTTTATCATCACGTTCTCTGTATGTATTTCTGTTGAGCGGGTGGCCTTAAAAAGGTTGACGTGCACACAATATTTCTTAAAATGTGTGTATTCTGTGATGTGATGTGCTTAGGTCCGTATCTACGCTCGCAAGGCTGCTATTGCAGCGGGACAGGGAGATTATGCCAAGAACATAACTGGACCTATTCTGAAACACTTTGAGGATTACTTTTCAATTCCATACCCTCTGTCAAAGTCTGGTAAGTATATCATCAATGGCACTGTGTCTGACCGTGAATGCCTGAAACTGAAGGTCCCACAGTCTCACATATCTGTGAATTAATAGTGAGATTATTCAGATCATTGTAAGTTGATGTAAGGTGTGTGACAAATCTACTGATGACCATTAATAATAAATCAGGAAATAGAACCAGTTGGGGCCAGATCTACAAAGAACAGAGCGCAGCGGTAAATTGCGCCACTTTTTGCCGCTTTTCCCCTTTGTGTCCACTCTCTGGATAGGACACAGTGTTTTTGGTGCTATTTGCAGCCAGGCATTGGCTTTGTAGATCTGGCCCTTGGAGTTTAAAAAAAGGTCTCTGTTAAAGCCCAGTAAAAACATCACATTTTTTACATGGGAAAAAAAAAAAAAAAAAGACACGTTTTTCTTTGGAATTTGGGTAATCTTGCAACTAAACCCAACAGGTTTGGCCAATGTAATTCACAAATACACTGTTTACTTTTGCAGATCAGATAGCTCTACCAGACTTTAATGCTGGGGCCATGGAGAACTGGGGTCTGATTACATACAGAGAGACAGCACTGCTCTATGACGAAGAATACTCCTCCAACTCCAACAAAGAAAGGATTGCCACTATCATCGGTCATGAACTGGCTCACATGGTTAGATTTCAATGTCATCTGTCAATTTCAGCTCCATAAACTAGCTTGCAATACAAAAACCTTTTGTATCAATATGTAAACGCATCTTTTCTAACTGTTCTATCAGTGGTTTGGTAATCTGGTTACACTGAGATGGTGGAATGACCTGTGGCTGAACGAAGGCTTTGCATCATATATTGAATACGAGGGGGCAGACAGCGCTGAGCCTGACTGGGGCGTGGTAAGAATAGAATTTGCAAAATACATTAAAAGAATGGTGGCAATTTCCCATTCAAAGTGACGAATGAAGGTGTTTTTTTTTTTATTGGAATTTCATTAGTTGTGTTTGAAATGTCTCACCACAGAAAGACCTAATTGTGCTGGGGGATGTCCACCGCGTGTTTGCTGTTGATGCCTTGACCTCTTCTCACCCTTTATCATCTAAAGAAGAGGACATCCAGAGGCCAGCGCAAATCAGTGAACTGTTTGATGCAATCTCCTACAGCAAGGTATGCTTGTACTTTTTTGACTTGAACCACACCTTAACAGGATGTCCCAACAGCATGTGAAATGTCTTTGTTTCCCCCCATCCTTAGGGTGCGTCTGTTCTGAGAATGTTGTCAGATTTCCTAAGTGAGGACATTTTCAAAAAAGGACTCACGGTAAGTTCATAGCATGTTACTCCCAAGTGTCAATGACAACAGTATTGTAAATCATATTTAGCTTTTAAGAAAACAAATATTGATAACGGTGACAATGCTATCGAAGAAAAAAAAAAAAAAGGCTAGACTTCTTTTGAAACACCAACCTGTAGAGAAAGGCAGGCCGAGGCAGAACAAGTGTGGATTGTTTTGAACAGGGAGAGTGTTGATTCAACTGTAGTAGGATTCCACAGAATTTGGCTATGTATATGTGTGTGTGTGTTTGTGTGCGCGCACGCATATATATATATATATATATGTGTATCTGTGTTTGAGTACCGTTTTGCCTTTACCGTTATTAGAGCTACCTGAAGCAATTTGAATATGGAGATGCCATCTACCAAGACCTGTGGGACCATCTGCAAGAGGCATGTTCTTTTCATTTTTCTTAATCACGTCGTTATACCTGAAAATCGAAGTCACAAATTACAGTCGTATATCTTCTGTATAGAATAACTGTATCTTTTTATCCTTTGTGTCCAGGCTGCTGACAATAGCAGCCTTCCTCTCAATGTCACAGCAATAATGAACACATGGGTATTGCAAATGGGCTTCCCTGTGGTCACTATAAACACTACCACTGGAGAGGTATCCCAGGAGCACTTTCTCTTAGATCCTGAGGCTAATGTCACGACTACATCACCCTACAAGTAGGTTGTTCTTCCTCTTATTAATGATAATAATGATAATAATAATAATAATAATAATAATAATAATAATAATAATAATAATAATAATAATAATAATACATTTCTATAGGCCTTTAAAATACTGATGGTAAACTTGCACTTTTGTCACCTCATTCATACACTGATTTCAGACATTTTTTTTTTTTTTTTTATAAACCACAACACTGATGAACAGACATCAGGAACAAGTTTCAAGTATTTTGCCCGAGCATACATTAATGTGGATTCTGATTAGGAGATGCCTTTAGACTTCTGCCCCTGTGGCTCAGGATACACTGCACATCTCACTAATAGGATTGTTTTTTGCTTTTTTGTTTTTCATTTGACAGCTATGAATGGAGTGTTCCCATAAGGTGGAATATAAATGAAGCAGACCAGGGGATGATGTGGCTACACAGTAAATCAGGTACTTAAAAAAAAAGTTTTAGTTCAGCTTAACGCAGATTGTAGCAATGGATGCAACTTTTTGAATGACACGAGTGAGGTTTATTGATGCTGTTGTCGAAAGCAAACATGCATCAAGAAGTTTCAAAGAGACGTTTTTCAAGGTTTGACCGTCAGTTACATTTTAGTAAATAGACTACAGTACATGAATGGGGTTAAATAAGATTTGGCATACTTGGATACTTACCTTACCCCTTCCAGACTGAGATAATCAAGTTGAATTTGAGCCCAGGTTGTCATACCATTGGAGACTAGAGAGAAGGTGGCAGTTGATCCCTTCCTCTACTTGGTGTAGGCTATCCTGGTTTAGCGCTATATAAAATGGTTATGGGCAAGAAAAAGTGTAAAAAATAATGTTGATTGAAAACATTTAGTGATACGTCGGTTCTGATGTTGTCTTCAAATAAAAAGCAACACCATAACCACTACATTTTCGTTTTTTCATATGACTAAATCTGCTCAGTTGAAAGCAATTACAATTTTAAACATTACCTGCGCAGAGCAAAATCGAGTATTTTAAAAATTGACTTTTCGGGTCTTTCATTTATTTTTGTAGAAAATAACCCAAACGTTACAACAAAAGAAGATCAGTGGGTACTGGCCAATGTCAATTTGGTGGGATACTACAGAGTCAACTATGACGATGGCAACTGGGTAAAACTCTTAAATACCCTTCGTGACAAGCATGAGGTAAGGAATGCTGCTTCATTCAAACACCATGACATCTTTGGTCATTCCTAGTATAGATGCTGGCAATGAGATGTGATTTTAGGTGTAACCATAACTTTTCTTTCTATTTTTCCAAAAGTCTATTCCAATTAATAACAGAGCTCAGTTGATAGATGACGCCTTTAATCTGGCCAGGTACTGTACTGAAATCACTCATTTTTCAATTTAATGTTGATTAAGATGAAAAATAACATTCCACGTGTTGCTGCTATCCTTTCAAAAAGGGCAAAGATCATCCCAACAGTGCGAGCGCTTGAGACCACAGAGTACCTGGGCAAAGAGAGAGCTTACATACCCTGGAAATCAGCAATGAACAACCTGGAATACTTTGACCTTATGTTTGACCGAAGTGAGGTCTATGGTCCTTTGCAGGTAAACAGCATAAAGGAAATGTCATTCTCAATATTAACGTGCCATCCCATTTGCTGAGCTTTGTTTGCCTTGTATTTTCTAGGACTATTTGCAGAATCTAGTCAAACCTCTCTATGAGTACTATGAAAACACTACTTCTACCTGGACCGTAGTGCCCAAATCACACATGGACCAGTAAGTAATGAGATATCTAAAAGACAATCTCTCTATGGAGAAGACACTACATTGAAACGGCATTGTGGCTATACCAGTCAATGATCACTATCATCTTAGCATTGCCATTTTGGATAGAGTGCTTTAATTTCACATTTGAAACATACTCTTCATTGAAGAGCTATATGGTTGGTAATTGTCACTATGAAATTATTTAACATTAATTGGAATTGATCGTGATATTACAATCAGTATGTATCTATGCATAAGAGCACTGCTGTTTTCATTTTAGCCATATATATATATTTTTTTTTTTCTTTTTAGCCCTCTTTTACACACTCCAATTTTATGTCAGTAGATAGATAGTTCCATAGTGAACATTGGTATTCACTAAATAGTCCACTCAATGTATTGTGAAAAGTAGTGGACAACTGATGGTCTCTCACCAGCCAATATATCCCAGTATATACTGCATTATTTCCAACAAGGAAGTATAGGCTAATTGTGCATTACAATTAATTGCACAATGTCTTTCTATCATATCACATCATATCATATCATATATCATATCAAGAGCAGCCTGTCTAATTGTTTTTGTGGCAAAGAATGTCTTGATATTATTAATGATAAAGAAATGTCTGTTTGACTTTTAAATTCAATTGCCTATTGCTTGTTTAATGTACCTTTAGGTATAATCAAGTAAATGCCATCCGCTTGGCATGCAAAACCGGTTTACCAGATTGTCTGGCAATGACACAGAAGTTGTTCAACGATTGGATGACCACTGGCAAGAACACGTGAGTGTTTGTGTCAGCCAAAATTCTTACCGACAAACCCACAAGTGCTGTACTCGATATGTGACCGTTCATCTTTCCATGGTCATCTTTAGGATTCATCCAAATCTGCGCTCCACTGTCTACTGCAATGCTATTGCAGCAGGTGGAGCTGCTGAGTGGAACTTTGCCTGGGAACATTTCAAAAACATGACCATTGCCACTGAAGCGGAAAAGATTCGAGCTGCTCTGGCCTGCACAAAAGAACCCTGGTTGCTCAACAGGTCAGCTCACTTCAACTCTGGACACGATACTTTATTTGGCAGCCCATAGTTTACAGTTCCCTACATGAGCATGTTCTGCTTTTTTAGGTATCTGGAGTATACCCTTGATGCAAACTTAATCCGAAAGCAAGATGCCACGTCCACCATTGTCTACATTGCAAGCAACGTGATTGGTCAGTCTCTGGCATGGGACTTTGTCAGATCACGATGGTCGTACATCTATACTCAGTGAGTACAGTTTATGTTTTTGTTTCTTTTTGTTTCTTTTTTTTACATTGACAAAATTCTCATAAAACATAGACGCTAAACATCATTTTCCAAAGGTGTAATTGTTTAAAGATAAAGTAGAGCTCTGAGTAAATGGTTGTACATGGACATGGACATTACATTTGATTTCTCCACAGTTATCGGCCAAAGTCAACTTAGTGTTTACTGAGATTTAACATTAAGACACGTGTCTTTATACAATTTTTTTCAACTGAAACTTGAATGATTTTATTTAGCAAATAAAATCATCAGGTTTCAGAATATGTGTATATGATATATGTATATTAAATAAAGGCTTTTGTATTGTCATTCAGTTGGCTAAGTCTAGCACTTTTTTCTTACTCATAGGTACGGTGGCGGATCCTTCTCTTTCTCCAACCTTGTAAATGGAGTCACAGAGCGCTTTTCCACTGACTACGAACTGACGCAGGTAATATGGCCATCAAAATTACATTCTTTACATACATATCTATATCTACATCTATATCTCTCTCTATATATGTGTGTGTGTGTGTGTGTGTGTTTAGAATAGAATGTGAATGTTTAGAATCCCTTCAGCCAAATGTCGGTGGTTTGGAGGGGATGACTACAATGGTGACGAGGTTAAAGGGCAATCTTGCTTATCAGTCATAATAGAAGGCAAACAGAGGAGCACGACTGACAATGGCAGCAACTAAAAGGACTACAGGCCTCTTGGTGAAAAGCCAAGAAGGCTGATCAGCAAGTGGCCTGTCGACCGTACCTAACAGCCTGTAGTCAGCTATAAATGACTGACAAGCATGGCTGATATCTCGTTTTACGACGCCGAAGGCTGTCATTTCATCTCCGACATTGTCAATGATAAATAGTAAGCAGTAAGCACTGACGCACCACACAGGTTACTTTGAAACCGGGATTAAGTTTCAAGCATCGTTGTTCTCCATCCAACTATACCATCCTCTGCATCCTCTTCTCTTACATAAGCTACCATCATGTCATTCATTTCACTACATCCGTAGATCTCCTCTTTGGTCTTCCAGTTTGAACCTCGGCGTTCTTATACCAATATATTCACTATTCCTCCTCTGTAAATGCCCAAACCATCTCAGATATAACACTCTCTGGCTTATATCCGAAACACCTGAATTGTGGTGCCCTTTTTCTCAGTACCACTGTCTCTGAAACATAAATCATCGCTGCTTCTAGATAAGTTTGGGAGTGTCTCGTTCCCATTGAACAAAGTAAAATATTTATGACGTCGTAAATTTATACTTTCGCTGTAACTTTATGCGTCCGAGTGTATGATTCACACCTTGAGTTGGACTGTGAGTTATTACATGCGACTTTGACTCTCACTTTCTTTGTTGTGCTTATCTGTCACAGCTGTTGGCCTTCAAGAATGAAAATGCAGATGTTGGTTTCGGCTCTGGAACCCTGGCGGTGGAACAGTCCATTGAGAGGACCATTGGCAATATGAAGTGGCTTGAAGAGAACAAACAGAATGTCTTGACTTGGCTGGAGGGCAAAAATGGTAAAAAGGCTTCTTATTAAGTTGTCCTTACTATAATTTAAAACGGTTCTCTTTTGTAAAAGAAGAAGTCTTGCTTGAACGCAGCAGTTTAACAAAGACCATTCGTTCAAAACTTGTTAACAGAGTTGGGCTTCACAGTGGTGTGCATCATAAACACAAAAATGACACGTTAATATTTAATAATCAGGAGCACCAACTCAACAAATTTTGACGCAAGGAATTTGTTGTTTTTTTTCTTCTTTTGTTCAATTGTGACGAAGCTCTATTTATAAAATAATAATATTCCACTTCCACGATTTTATAGAAAACTGTTTGGGTTTTTGTTTCTGCTTCCAAAGATTTAATGTATACGGACGCTAAATGTTTAAGTTACTGCAGGTACAATTTGTTTTTGCTTTTCCAAACATTTAGTTTGTGTAAATAAATAAGTAAATAAACATAAATTTGTAGACACGGACACCTGAGACATCCTAAATATATTATAAGAATGTGAAGTGAGACATTTTTCCAGGACAGGAAATGTTGCTGTAAAACATCACTATTACTATTTGTATCAAAACACTTTGTTATACTATTTCTTTGGATAAAGCAAATGAATCCATACACTGTTTGCGTAAACCTGATTATCATGTGATTCCCCTTTTGTCCTTTACTGATACTGATTAGTTTTTGTATTTATAAACTGGCAATTGTAACATGTCTTGAAAACAAATAAAATTGCATAAGCACTGACTCTTGTGCACATGTCTAAATTTATAAGTTGTGGCGTTGTTAACAGTGTGAGTTAGGTGAAATTACTAAAGGTCACAGTAAACTGTGACTGTAATGTAATTGTGTGTATATGAACCTATAGTTCTAAATGTGTGATCAATACGAGAGACCTCCTTTCAAACGGTGATCCTCTTCCCGATATGAGCCAGTGAATGTTTCTTTTTTAATTTTTGACTTACAACAATGAAACTGCATGGGTTAGAGGAACTGTAATCTACCAGCAGCTCCTCTTAAGTTTTAAAATTCATCCTACTTTCTTCTTTGAAAATGATTAGGCCAAAACCAAGTCAATACTTCAGGATTATTTTTTAATAGAAGTGAATATATAAATAAAAATATGATTTTTGCACTTTTAACCATTTCTTCCTCTGGCCCTCAAACAACCTGAGTTCATAACAGAGGTTGTTACCCTACTGTATGTGTGTGGGGGAAGACACCAGAACAGATTAAATTACACTGAGCTGGTTTTCATGAGCACAACTTGTTTTCTGCATTAAGTCTTTACGTTGATGGGCAATGGTTGTATTTGCATACAATGCAACTAAAACAAATGAATGGTTAAAAGGTGAAAAATGGAAACAGCATTGTTTCGTCACACACGTGTGAGTCCCTCAGCAGTCACGTTGATTTTTATGCCTAGCTGCTAAAACAAAGTAGATAATATATCATTCTTATCTCTGGTTTCCTGTCTGATAACGTTTTCCAGCACCATCATTCCCATGGGTGGTGTGGGTGGTGAGGAGGTGCGGGGTGGGTTGGGGGAAATATCAGTACAACCACACAAAGCAGTGAGGAAGCGTGCAGTACTTTGAAAGCTGGCTAACTTTCTTAACACAATGGGGACAAACTGCCATGTCAGCAAGCTGTGCATTCTATGTGTTATATTGACCCTTGTTTCAGTGGCAACAATTGTCACATTGTGGACTATTGCCCTTACAGGTGGAGATGGCGCAGCCCCATGGAAGAGGTAGGATACTGCTTTGACCTGCAGCGATGATAATTACCTTTGGGTCACAGATAAACATGCAGAGATAGTTAGAGATAGTTATGCCATTCAGTATATTCAGTAATTAGCATATTGCTGAATGCCTTCAAATTATGTTTAGCTGTATTTTTTTTTTTCTACAAAGCCAAATTGATGATGCTGAAGCCTCTTCGTCCTCAGGATGGACTTTTAACCAAAAGGGGTTCATAAATATTTCTTATCAAAATTAAAACTTATGACGTTTTTCACCACAGAATTAGTGAAAGCTATTTGCGTCTTTGCTGCATCCTGACAATATGTCTTCTTCTAGTTATTCTAGATATTTTCAACTGCAAATGAGTATGGAATAAAATAATTGAAATACATATTGTTGTAAACTACAGACATGAAAACTATGAATATTAATAAGATTTGTACATGCACACTCACACACTCATATTTGATGTGATAAGCATGCGTAGATAAAATGGTGCATGCAAACAGAGAAAAGCTCTGACTTTAGGAAGAATACAATAGTTCATTTGATAAAATATCAGAAAAAAAATGAAATTCATTGAATATGTCTTTGATTCCAGAATCCAGTTGAATTCTCACAAAAACTGATAAAATGAAGTGACATGTTTATTTGTTTATTGCATTCCATACCACTAAATGGAAACTAAATGCTTATTTTCATGAGCAGAATATTACCTTGCAGGGACAGTAGCATTGGCTTTTATGTTTGCACCCTTTCAGGTATCGTCTCCCTACTGATTTGGTACCCAACTACTACAATGTCACATTGTGGCCTCGTCTCAGATCTGATCCCAACACTGGCCTCTACATTTTTACAGGTGATTGCATCTTTTCTTTTTCACACTTTAGACAAATGGGAGGGAAGTCCTGGCCTTAATGCTACTACATTACAAAATTCAAGAGCCCTTTCGCAAAATTCACTTAACGAGTGTTTTCTAATACTAATGTATGTCTTTAGGTCTTTCAGAAAAGGTAATATTTTTTTTACTTTTTTGTTCACTCTAAAAAGTGTGTGAGCTTTTGGAAATTAGAACTCCGAATCACAAAGAACATTGTCATCTCACACCTCACTAACACCCCCAGCCAGTATTTGTTCTCCTTTTTGGGCACCTCACAGTCAAAGCGTCAGTTCCAAAAACTGCGTTGTTCCTCTTGTAGCCACGGTTCATCAACTGACCAGATCCTCCTCTACTGCACCCTGGAGTAGACTTTACCAGGGAGGCTGAGGAGTGGGATTCCTCTTTTCTTGGGACACACCATCCTGCCTCTCTTCCTAAAGATGGGCGCCACCACCCTTGTCTGCCACTCCAGTAGAACCGCCCTCGATGTCCACATATTGTTGCAGAGACGTGTCAACCAGGACATGCCCACAACATCCATAGCCTTGAAGGAACTAGGAGGGATTTCATCCACCCTTGGGGCTCCACTGACGCATAGTTGTGTAACTACCTATGCAACTTCAACCACAGAGATTAAATGTCATCCACTCCAGTACCCCAAGTCTGCTTCCTGCACAGAATACGTGTTGGTTGGATTGAGTATTCCTTCCACTGCCGAAAAATAACCTCAGTTGAGGTTGAGTTTTTACCTTGGCAACTGCTACTACTGTGAGACACTTTGCTCTCTGCTAGTTGTTGGCAGTCTCTGCAGTCCTATGTGACAGGCATTCCCTCTAGGCCTCCTTCTTTAGTTTGACCGCAGCTCTGACCCTGAGTGTCCACCAAAGGGTATGATGGTTGTCGCTCTGACTAGCCCCTGTGACCTTAGTAGCTAGCCAGCTGCCTCAACAATGGCGATGTGGAACAAGTCCAATTTGTGTTCAATATCCTACAATACCCTCTTGCTGCAGTTGAAGATTGACAGTTGGGATTTGACAGAAGCCTGACAGACCCAAACAATAGGAGAGGGTCTTCTCCTATTGTTTGGGTCTGCCAGGTCTGTGTGCCCCCCCCCCCCCGCTGTCTGATGCAACACTCACCACCTGGATATCTACATCTAGCGCCACCAGTGGTAACTATTCTTAAAATGCCAAACAATAACGGGATTCTGGTTTCAATTGAATGGCAAAGTAGAAATGGCTGGTCTCTGTAAACCAATTTGCTCTATTCATGGACTGCAGTGGGTCCAGTTTAGTTTAGGGGGGCATTACTTGACGTGATTTATGTCTGACATTAGTTATTCTTGGTGGATGGATTTGGCTTTTTGGGTGGAGTTATTAAGGTGCCTGGGATGAACTGGCAAACTTGGAGAAGCTCCAGCACCCTCACAGTGAGTTCAAGTTCAAGATGAGCAGTGACTGAAAGTGTCAGACACAATGTAAAAATCACTGACAGTGACAGATCATTTTTATCTCTACGGTACAAGTATGTTTATTTTTTTTTGTAACTATCAGAAAAGATGACATTGTGATTTATGTTTACTTTTTTTTCCTTCATCAGGACAATCCACCGTGACATTTGACTGCGTGAAAGAGACAGATCTGATCTTGATCCATTCCAACAAACTCAACTATACCATACTGGACTCTTCACATATTGTCAGACTTAGATATTCAGATGGGGAAGGTACACGCACAAACAACAAACTAAACTTAACAGTCTAAGTTACATTTTGATTTGATAGTAAAAAAATGAATATGAATTGCTTTGATTTGTTAAAACTATTTCCCCCAGGTGGCGTATCTGTTCCAACTGTTAAATACACTTGGCTGGAATCCAAAACTCAGTATTTGGTTATCCAACTGACAAGTAAACTCACTCAAGGACGGACTTATCAGTTGTATACTGAGTTCACCGGAGAACTAGCCGATGACTTATCTGGCTTTTACAGAAGTGAATATCAAGAAGATGGAGTTCAAAAGTAAGTTCTATCGTCCCTCCCTCCCTATTAGTTATTGGAATACGTGTCAGGAGGTTTTTCTTCTTTTTAGGATTGTCGCCACCTCTCAGATGCATCCAACTCATGCCAGAAAGACCTTCCCTTGTTTTGATGAACCATCAATGAAGGCTGTTTTCTTTATAACAGTCCTCCATCCACCTGGAACTGTTGCCCTGTCCAATGGAATGGAAACAGGTCAGTTTCAAGTCAAGTCTTGTAAGCACGTGTTTATCCACTGAAATAAACAGCTTAATTAATGCAAGCTCCAGGTAGTGACAATGCTGATACGACTTTC
The DNA here is from genome assembly GCF_046127955.1 of Nelusetta ayraudi. NCBI lineage: Eukaryota > Metazoa > Chordata > Actinopteri > Tetraodontiformes > Monacanthidae > Nelusetta > Nelusetta ayraudi. Next base: position 1,080,969 of record NW_027466121.1, on the reverse strand, counting down.
TCTAACAACAACTGCTAAACTAATTGAGGACTTACTATATAAGTACTGTTACAATGAACTAGAGATCCCTACTTCGGTGCAAACACCTTCAGTAGACACAAGCTCTGTTTATGCAAGTTCCAGGTGTCAACAGTGTCAATATTATTTTCATTAATGTGTGACACCTATGGGACTACTAAATTTAGTGAGGACATGCAATAGAAAACTTAGCTGACAGCGATTCACAGTTTATCCATAACAGTACAGATCAAAACGATGTGAAAAAATTGTTTTCTCAAACATATAATATAAAACTAAATGCCAGTTCAGTACACTTCTGTGTATGAAGTTTATTTGATACAACTAATATTGCAGTTAGTATTTATGCACTCTTTATACTTTTTTTTTTTAACTTTTATTTCAACTGATCTTTCTAAGGTTCCAAAAATAAGCATTACTTTCTGTGTCTTTTCAGACATTGTCAATACCACTATTGATGAAGTCTCTGTGACAAAGACAACCTTTGAACCCACCAAGAAAATGTCCACCTATTTACTGGCCATCGTAGTTTCAGACTATACGCACATAAGTGATGTACAAGAAGACATTCTGGTAACTATGTGGTAATCTTTCATAACTCATGTTATGAAAGTTACATTTTTCTGTCTGTGTTTAATCCAAGATTTGTTGTACACACCAACGTTCTCTGTGTACCGGTATCACGCACAATTGATAAAACAGAAGGAATAGCAGTGAGACTTTTGAATCATTGGAGCAGGAGTCCAAGACGACGGCATGCACACAGTAGTAAATCATAACATGTTGATTTAAATACATGCTGACAAGCTGTGAAAAAGCAAACCTCCTAAAATTTAAATTCAGTTGTTTATCTAACTATTCTTACCTAGAGGCTTTTTCATTGACTACTTTCAACAGATGTTTTTGGGAAAACCTAACAGAACAACTTTAATTTGCCTGATATGTGAAAGGAAAAAGCTAATAGTTCATCAAAAGGCAAAATTAACTTTCATACACCAATCCTAGGTGTTGACATGAGTTGCATGAATTCAGCCAGCAACAGGTGGCTTCTTTAGATGTGGAAAGTCAAGTTTTCTTGCTGAATGAGCCAACTTGAAAGAAACAGTATTTGATCTCATATGTTATATGCTATGCAAGTCTATGGGGTCAAAAGTCAACTTTGTCCTAGAGACATGGGACCACTTGCAGGTTCATCGTGATCCCTCAAGACACAGCCACGTCAAATTTGGGGCTTCTAGCCCATGAGGAACCCCGAAACCCTAACCCTAATTCCAGCCTTATCGCTAACCCTAATGCCATGCAAGTCTATGGGGTCAAAAGTCAACTTTGTCCTAGAGACATGGGGCCATTTGCGGGTTCATAGGGATCCCTCAAGACACAGCCACATCACATTCGGGGCTTCTAGCCCCAAAATAGGAACATTTTTCTTTCTCCAAGGTGGGCCGTGACAGAGAACATTTGAGAACCACTGCTATAGAGGATCTAGATACATATGACATGGACCAGACCAGGGGCCTGCTGCCCAAAAATAGCATAAAGGATTAAGCCGAGATATCTTGGTTATCATGACTCAATTAACCTGTGATCCACTTGCACTAAAGTGAGATAGTGATAAGTGTTATGACAGAAGTTTCCATTGAGTCTGTTTCAGACCCGGGTAATTCTTTCCAAAATGTTTATTTTTATTTTTTTATTTTATTTTTTTTTTTAAATCGCATCCCTTATCTCACCTTGCAGTCACCACAAACAGAAACCATTAGTTAGTGTACTGCCCACTATTCCCTGGTGACCGGCACAAAGTGGGGCCACGCGCCCTCTGCTGGTCGGAGTTAGACATTACACACTGCTAACCAAAAATACTTTCTATTCACGTAACCAAAATAAATACAAGGACAACCAACCGTTTAAGCTTCTTTAATAATGTTGAGTCACGGAAAAAGCAATGTTCTACCACTAGAAAGTACTGCAACACTGAATAAGTGGAGTTTTCTTTTTTATCTTCAGATTCGTATTTGGGCTCGCAAAACAACGGTGGACCACGGACAAGCCAACTACGCCCTTAATGTGACAGGACCTGTACTTCAGTTTTTCCAATCATACTATAACGTCTCATATCCATTGACAAAATCGGGTGAGAGTTTCCCTCTATTCTTATATTGTTTGATAAATATTAGTAACAAAGTAAATTAGTAGCTTGTACGTAAATGAATGCATTAATCCATAGTTGACCCTAATCCCTAATTCAGACACATAAAAAAATCTAACTATTTACATTTACACTTCTGGTGGTCTCGTACACTAATTGTGCTAAATATGCTCTCTTACAGATCAAATTGCTCTACCAGACTTCTATTTTGGTGCAATGGAAAATTGGGGCTTGGTGACATATAGAGAAACACACCTTCTTTATGACCCACTGACCTCTTCTAATGGGAACAAGGAAACCACCGCCACCATAATTGCTCATGAACTAGCACACATGGTGAGTTGTTTTTTTGTTAGTTTTTGTTTGCCTTTTTACTGTGTGTATTACGGTGAATTTATCTCATTAAGCCGCCTCTTTCCGTGTCCGTTTGTGTCGGGCAGTGGTTTGGAAACCTGGTGACTCAGTACTGGTGGAACGAGGTGTGGCTGAATGAGGGGTTCGCCACTTACGTGTCCTACTTGGGTGCAGACCATGCTGAACCTGAATGGAATGTAGTAAGGGCATCGTATAGCAAATATACACATAAATGTCACTCGTTTTTCAATCAGCGTTTACAGTACAGTGGCAGTGCCCCATCCTCCTTTTTTCCTCAGAAAGATCTGATAGTCCTTGATGACATCCATCGTGCATTTGCAGTTGACGCCTTGACCTCCTCTCATCCTCTGTCTTCCAAAGAAGACAGCATAATCCTGCCAGAGCAAATCAGTGAGCAGTTTGACACGATCGCATATAGCAAGGTATCAGCAACGGCTACACAAACACATCTGGAGTCTGACCACAAAGAGAAGTCCAGTTGAATGCCTAATCTACACTACAGTGAAGAGGTTTGTATATCTGTGTAATGAATGCTCTATGTCCGGCTCCTCAGGGTGCAGCAGTGTTGAGAATGGTGTCTGATTTCCTCTCAGAGCCCGTCTTTGTCCAGGGACTCAGCGTATGTGGATATGGCTATATATTTGAATCTTATTCTCGTTGAATCTAATTGGGAAAGACCTAAAAAAAAAATTATTTTTATTTTCAGAGTTATCTCAAATACTTTGCCTACGGAAGCACCATCGGGGATGACTTATGGAAACACCTACAAATGGTAATGTGGACCTCACGTTATTGTTGCCACCACTGACCTTGAGGTGTCAAGGAGGAGTACATCCATACCCTGCTGCCACTGTGCATTTGACTCTGCTGGAGTTTTCTCCTACTGTATATGTGTGTACTAAGAGGCGAACACATGAGCTTGTGCACAGCTCAGCTGCAAATTTTATTCTGCAAGTTATCAAAACACAGGAAATATGTTGAGGACAGCTAAAACGTAAAACCCTACCCCTTGCGTGTCCTGCAATCAAAAATGACAACGTCCTGGAGTAGAGTCCACATGTGGCACTACACAGAGATATGACAATTGTTTATAATTGTACGACACGGGATTTGACTGAACACATGGATTCATTTAATAAATGTCTCACCAAAATTGTACATTTACAAACATTGATATGTAAATCCACTTAATCATATCAAAAGCTATTTCTGAATCAACTACAGATAATAGGACATATTCAAACAACATATTTTTTAAAGAAATCTATACTTACACATTACTTAATATTTTGTCAATTGTGTCGTCAGGCTGTATCAGCCAATGAGGTTTCACTTCCTGGTCAAGTGTCTGAAATCATGAACCACTGGATCTACCAAATGGGATACCCTGTGGTTACCATAAACACTCAAACAGGGCAGGTATCCCAGAATCAATTTCTCTTGGACCCTGAAGCTCGTGTCACACAGGAGGCAAGGTAGGCAAAACAATACCATTTCACCATTACCATTTTGAGAATCACTATTCTCAGTGATGCATAAAAGTAGTCCTCTTCATGTTGAGTGTCAAGAGTAAACTTTACTGTTTATTGTACAAATATTTTGATGACAGACAATTGGTTTGATACACAGTTTATGTGGCAAACTATGTTATTTTCTTTTTTCTTGTATCCTGAGTTCAAGAGTTTCTTTGTCTCTTAGCTATGAGTGGATGATCCCTGTAAGGTGGATGAAATCCAGTGAACTCCAAAATATCTGGTGGCTGATGGGAAAAGAAGGTACGCAATTATATGCTAGATATAGAAAGTGCGGATGTAAACTACGCCTCCTAGTTTGAACAAATGTCCCCCAGAGGTTGTGTGTCACATCAGATACACTTTTAAAGGAATATTGCTCACTTTTTTCCAACAGTGGTTAACATGGCGATGATAAGCGGTGATTCATGGATTTTGGCAAACATAAATGTAACAGGATTTTACAGAGTAAACTATGATCTTGGAAACTGGGAACGCCTCATTGCTCAGCTTAATGCAGACCACAAGGTACACACATTTATATTGAGGTCTAATTGTAAGAGGGCTGCGCCTAACTTTTCTTCAAATTGTCTTTTGTTATGTACTTCATCTTGCTGTGTAGGTTTTACCATTGATAAACAGAGCCCAGCTTGTGGATGACGCTTTCAATTTGGCAAGGTAAGTTTTTATTTTATTAATTATTCAGTTTTATTTATACTGAAACCTTTTCTAGCACAGTCCCATGCCTGGGACTCACTACACTGGACAGAAATTGGCAAAAATAGGATCCACGTCCGAAATCTTCACAAAAGCAAAACAAGCCAGAAACCAATCTCTGCGTATTTTGGCACTGCACCCGTGTTGTTAAACAATTTTGGAATGAGGCTAACAAATCACTTTCTGCTTTCCTTGGCGGACATATCCCCTTTATCACACTCTCTAGGCTTATTTGGTGACAAAGGTTTGACAAGAACAAAGAATAAACTGCTACGTTTGGCCCTAACTGTCACCCAGAAAACTATCCTCATTAGCTGGAAATCCAAAAACAAAACAAGCTCCACACAAAAAACATGACAGGTCACATTTCATTTGAACTGTCCACCCAAACAATCTGTCCACTGTGCAATGGAACCTCTTCAGTCTGGTCACCAAACATATTTTTTCTAAAGAAAAAATTAATAATAAAAAAAACAAAAAACACAGCCATTTGTTTTGCCTGAGGCATCCTTAATCTCCAATAATTTTGTCCAACATGATTTTATACATCCTCTAACATTATATTTTCACCCTCCATTCTCCCTCCTTCTTTTTTATTGTCATCTTATTAGTATTATTATCATCAAAAGTATTATTGTTATTATTATTACTATTAATACCATCATTAAAACTACAGGTATGACTGCAATAAGTCTAATCAAAGATTCAAGGATTCTTCTATTGACCGTCAGCAAGTCAGATGTGAACGAAAAACAGTACTTAGGTCTAAAATCTCTTCCTACTTTTAAGTCTGTGGGACATTGTCAAAAAAAAGGTCAATTTTGTCAGCACAATCAAAATAATTGTCCTTCTGTGATGTCTTTAGCTTTAAATATGTTCTAATCTTCAGGCAATTAATCTAAACCTTTTTGAGCAGGGCTCAGCTGGTCCCCACGACTCTGGCTTTGAGAACAACCACCCACCTGTCTGAGGAGACAGAGTATTTGCCTTGGCAGTCTGCTATTAACAATCTTCAATATTACCACAAAATGCTGGACCGTACAGAAGTCTACCAGCCTATGCAGGTTATTTATGCATTTGATTTGCTCGGAACGGATATGCGAAAGTTCCTGCTGTCGTTATTTTGAAAGACCAACTGTTTTTGTTTTCCAGAACTATTTAAACAAGCTGGTGACTCCCCTCTACTTTCACTTCAAGAATTTAACATCAAACTGGACTGATGTTCCCATAAAACATACTGATCAGTGAGTATACTCAATAAATAGCACAATATACAATAAACAAGGACAAAGAAACCAACCCTGAGTGAGAAGATTGCAGAGTGAGGATAAGTTGTACATTCAAGGATATTCAAGACTCTGTTATCTAAATGCAAAAGCCAGCACATTGAAAGCATGAATTAATGAGTTAAAGAAGGAATGAGTTTGTTTGCTGTACAATTCTGTTTCTTCTCTAGGTATAACCAGGTGAATATTATCCGCACAGCCTGCAGTACTGGAGTAGCGGAATGCCAGAATCTGACTAACACATGGTTCAAACAATGGATGGACAGCCCTCAACACAATCCGTATGTCCACACGTTTGTATCATGCCACCGTGTGTGTGTGTGTTTTTTATAATCGTAAAGAAGGATTTTTCTCAAATTAAACTTCACAGAATTCATCCCAACCTGCGTTCAGCTGTTTACTGCAGTGCCATAGCAACAGGTGGTCAGGAGGAATGGGAATTTGGGTGGTCACAATTCAAAAGTTCCACTCTGGCATCGGAAGCCAGCAAACTCATGTCAGCACTGGCCTGCACCACCAAGACACTGCTGCTCGACAGGTGTGAATCTTTGAATTCTGAACAGCAATGTGATGAGGTGTGAGGGTGCGGAGGGCACACGAATGGAAATGATTATCCACACTCACACTTGCAACAGAGAGGGGTCGGGTAACTGTTGTATATTTTCAGTTGTAAGGGTCTCTCTCCATCCTCATCTGCAGGTATCTTTCCTACACCTTAAACTCAACTATGATTCGTAAGCAGGATGCAACCTCGGTCATAACGGCTGTCGCAAGTAACAGAGACGGACAGGACTTGGCATGGGACTTTGTCCAGGAACACTGGGAATACATGTTTACAGAGTAAGGATTGCGCCCAATTCATTCTTGTGTGTGTGTGTGTGTGTGTGTGTGTGTGTGTGTGTGTGAAAGGAAATGAAAACATATGTTCCTTTTATAAGGTCAAAGGGCTTGAAACTCGTATTCTTTAGGAGTAATCTTGGAATACCATCAAACTGACAAATTTCAAAGTAATTTTTGTGACTAAAGCCTTCTATTTTTGAGTGTAAAAATCACAATGACATACTGAATGAAACATACGTACTTTATCTGGCACATATAACAAACCCCTCAAACTCAAGTGAGCAAAGAGCATCCAGTCGCTGATGACGCTAAATCAACCTCCCATTAGAAGACGGCACTATTTTGTCAATTGTGTCTCAAACTGTAAAAAGCCTTCAAGTCTATCAAGTAGAGGCCATAGTACTGTACGTTGTTTAGGGGCTTGTGTCTGGCCGGAAGTCCACAAGTCTAACACCAAAATATGCCACCAATGAATCCTGCCCGGGAGAGAGGGTTTCTGCACTTTAACAATATTCTACATCAAAGTTATCCACCTTTCATTGCATAGGTAAATCTGTAATGTACTGTCCAATTTCTCATTCAAGCCAATCTATCTTTGCTTATCCTCTTTTTCAGCTATGGCATAGGCTCCTTCTCCTTTGCCTCTCTGATAAATGGGGTCACAGAACGGTTCTCGACGCAGGCTGAACTGCAACAGGTTTGTACTCACAAACTCATTTTTAGGTACGCATAAACCCTCAAACTGTTTTCTTAACCGTTTCTACACATTGGTTGGGCAGTTGGAGGAGTTTGTCAAGGATCATGGAGCTGCAGGTTTTGGCTCTGCCACCCTTGCTGTGGAACAGTCCTTGGAAAGAACCAAAGCCAACATCAAGTGGGTGCAACGGAATGAGAAGGAGATTTTCGACTGGCTCAAGAGTCAAGTGAAACATGAATCTTTTCCTGTGTAAGCAGGTTTACTTTTATTTACATTTCCAATCAAATGTAAAATGGATTTTACTTTTTTTTAAATAAAAATCATCATGTCTTCATCCATTAAGAACGTCGGTGTATAATCAGGTCTCTCAGATAAAGCCACAACCACACAGACCTTACATAATGATAAGAGTGGAATGTTTAATGAGACAACATCCATTATGGTCTTCGGGGTGTTATCCTGTTTTACCGCAGCAGCCTCTTCAGTCTAGTAGTAGCATAATACGGTAGTATAATATGGGAAAGGCATTTTACACTTAGCCTATGTTTCATTTAAAATGAGACGTCAGCAAAACCTCTCAGGATGAAACAAAGCCATGGTGACTGAAAATTTGAATGGGTGAAAATAAAAAAAACTTAAACAAAAACTATATTCTATAGAAAGTTAGCGGTTATTGACAGAGTACCTGTCAGCAAATGTTAAACAAAATTCAAACATTGGCTCCTGCTCATGCAGACCTCATAGACCTTATACACTGATTACTTTACTTTACTTACTTTGAGAAAAGATGCCATTGTCACGCTGCCGCAGACGGGACGGGACCCAGTAGCGAAACACACGCTAGCACAACGCTACGCTTGGTTATGCCAGAACGAGTCGTAACCAGGTGATCGGTCCAAGGAAGAGGCAGGCAGGCAGGCAGGCAGGCAGGCAGGCAGGCAGGAGGACAAACTGGCATCGGGTAAGTGCTGGAAAGACATGCATGTGGGCAAAGACGATCTGGCAAAGAGTGACTGCTGAGTTGGAGCTTCAGAGAGCTGGAGCTGATTGCAGTGGATGAGCTACAGGTGTGTAGATTGCCAACTGGGAACAGGTGTGTCAATCAGAACAAAAACTAGGTCAGCATGGAGGTTGTTACAGCCATAATATATATATATATATATATATATATATATATATATATATATATATATATATATATATATATAGTTTATTGCATAAACACACAAAAGAGTAAATATCTTATTAAAACATTTTATTTTAAATGAATACATCCGATATTTTTTGACATCAACACCAGTTTAAAGGGACTTGCTAATATTTATCCGCAATCGATTAAATTCGATACTGAAGAGAAAGCTTTTTTTTTTCTTTAAATATATATCGATATATATGTATTTTTTTTTGTATTATAATTGTTATTATTATTACTACATCACACTCTTACTACTTTGAATTTGCTGTTCAGTGAGAAAGAGAAAGGGGGAAAGTGCCAATCATCCCAGCAAAAAAATAAAATAAAATTGAAGATTATTTCACACACGCCCCTCTCTAAAATGTTTTTGTCCCCCAACGAGTAATGAAATTAGATTTTCACCCCTGGAGACAATGAGTCATTCACTATAGTTACAAAGACCAATGTCTACCTGGCTAGTGTGCTGCTGCTGATGATGATGATGATGACGATGATGATGATGACGAGCTCACACTAACAAAAAAGAAAAAGAAAAAAAAAAAGAATAAACGAACGTGTGAGCCTCATAAATGAGACGTTCAAAGCAGCGTTGCCCTGCCAATAGGGGGAAGAGTTGCTGGTGCGCAGGGGCGAGGCGGCAGCGCGACCAAAACCGGCCAGACGTGTGACTACAGAACCGGCACATAATTCGCTAATAATCGTGGCACACAGCCTGTTGCTCCGAACCTGCACATCGGTCGGAACATTTAGATTTCCTTTTAGTTTAGCGAAACAACGTCATGTCCTCATCCTCCCTATGCGGACCGCAGACATTTTGGAGGCTCGATCGAGGCGGCAGCAGCAGCAGCAGCAGCAGCAGCATCACTTGCAGCGGAGGCGGCAGCATCAGCAGCAGCAGCGTCGACAGCATCTCTCGGCTCGTGCTGAGAGCCTAGACCCGCAGAGGGGGAGGCGGACGGAGCGTCAAGCCCGGGGGAGCTGCCGGTGTCGGCGCCGCGCTTGCGGTTGATGCGGGTCAGGTTATGACGGCAACAATTTCCGGTATATAAAGCTTTTTAATGCAGCCGTAGCTAACAGAGCTAGGTGTGCGCGCGTGTGTATGTGTGTGTGTGCGCGTGTATGTGAAAGATGGTGGGCGCATGTTTTGCTTTCGCCTTATAGACAGACATTCGCAAGGTTAATGTTGATGGGCTGACACACAAAAACGAGCCTTTCATTGCTGTTCATCTTATTCAGTAACGTTGTGAACCTATGTACAGTTCATGCAATATGACATTAAAACGGTAATATTGCGGGAACAAAAGAAATTGATGCTATGTCTTTTGGTTGATATATTCCATTACTATTATTATTATTATTATTATTATTATTATTATTATTATTATTATTTTAAACTCCAAGATTTTGCAGTCTTACAAAACAAAATGTTGATTAAAAATAAAACAAATCATTACATAGTCAATAAGTGCCACTTGAAGTTGAGGTCCCTCCCATTCCTGGGGCTAGTTTGTCTTGTTTTTGTGTGTTATTTTGTTTTTTTTTCCTTTGTTGAAGAGAAGTAGGTATGTCATTTCAACACAGGTAGCATATATAAACTCTAATGTGGAAATGTGGTCCAATAGCTTTCAGTCATTTTCAAAGGTACTTCCATTTTACTTTGTTAAAGGTAGATTATGTAATTCTTACTTTTGATGAACAGCAATAAATTGTAATGACCTCTTTTGTAAGATAATTCAATAATCAAGTGGGGAAATACATTTAGGATCGATATAATGGAAATTCAGTAGACGATAACTCAGGCCGTACAGGCCTCTGATATTTGTTCATATCACAATACATTGGCCTAATTCCAAGTGTAATTCATTTGGAGTCAAGTTTTTTTTCATTTAATTACAATCATAAAGCACGCTTTGCGTTCTTATGTGTTGACGTGAGACACATTGAGAGGTCCAGTTTTGTTTCGTGTCTGACTGATTTCTACTGTCTGCTAATTCCTGTCTTGTCTACTGTGCCTCCTTGTATTTGACCCCTTGTTTTGCAGACAGTGCTGTGGCTTCCTAATGCACCTGTCCTAACAACCATGCAGTGTTCTTGGAAGTCCATGGTGCTGCTAGCCTTAGCATCTATAGCCATCCAGTACACGGCCATCCGTACCCTCACCACCAAACAGTTAAGACTTTGCCCCATGGACCACGCTGTCAACTGCAGCCACCAAGGTCCCGCACAAATGGGCCAGGAGAAGCAAGAGACCTCCCATCAAGCGTGTGATGAGAGACTTTCGAACTCGTTCCCCGCTGCCTCTATCCCCTCGTCTAATTCCAGTAAAAGAACACACATCCTTATTCTGGCAACCACACGCAGTGGATCTTCCTTTGTGGGCCAGCTGTTCAACCAGCATCCAGAGGTTGGAATTAAATATGCTTACTTGTAAAACCATTTCTATATAACAGCAGGATTCTGCAACCTTTACCACCCAAAGAGCCATGTGGACCCGTTTGCCACAGAAATGAAAACACTCTGGTTTTTTTTCCAGGTGTTCTACCTTTTTGAGCCTCTGTACCATGTCCAGCTTGCACTTCTCCCTCGGCTGACACAGAATCGGAACCTTGGTGACAGGAGGGTGATGTTGGGAGCAGCCCGAGACCTTCTGAGGTCTCTGTATCACTGTCGTCTCAACAGCTTGGAAAATTACATCAGACCCCATCCATCCAACCACTCCACTGACAAGCTATTCAGGCGAGGAGCAAGTAAGGGATATGCATGAGCACTGCCCGACATTGTTCTCCTTTGATTAACATAATCACATTCGAGCGTGAAATTGTTTCACAATTTATTTATGGAACTGTCTAAGTTTAATGTCTGTTTTACAGTTTCCTTTACCGGATATACCCTGTCTATCTCTTAGGCCGGTGCTTGTGCACTCCCCCGGTTTGTGAGGCATCTCTGGGCCAAGATGAGCAAAGTGTGGTGTTGGCCGATGAGGGGGAATGTGTCAGGAGGTGTGGGCCACTAAATATTTCTCTGGCTGCTGAAGTCTGTAGAGCAAAACACCATGCGGCCATCAAAACGGTCCGGATCCCCCAAATCAGTGACCTAAGGGCGCTTATTCAGGATCCCAACCTCAACCTAAAGGTAGTGTGTCTGTGAGGGTTCTCAGTCATCCGGGTCATCTGAAACTGGACTTGTTCTGGTGATCTTTCTAGATCACCAGAAATTGGTAAATTCTGTTAGTCTTTTGTATTGTGATAAAGGCCAATACAGAAATTATTTAAAGATAATGTCTAAGTCTATGTAATCAGTATGTCTATACTGCTGTGCACACTGCATTTCTGTTTGTTGAAAATATTTCCCATTATTGTCAGGTTGTCCAGCTTGTTCGAGATCCACGTGGAATTCTTGCATCCCGTATTGAAACGTTTCGAGACACGTACAGACTATGGCGGCTCTGGAGAGCAACGGGGCGTCGGCCCCACAACCTGGACCTGGGACAAATCAACACTGTGTGTGAAGACTTCCTTAGGTCTGTGTCCACCGCCCTGGCTAAACCAGCCTGGCTCAGAGGACGGTACATTTTGCTCAGGTGAGACGGGACAGGTCCAGTGTTTGCAAACATAATTGTAGTCTGAGCTGAGTGTGTATCTCTGATGATTGTGGTCTGATCTGTGTGGTAGCTCCAAGCAAAGGCAGTGTTCCACATGGCGGGACCATACCCTACTGGTTACATTTTGTTGCACCTTTAAAAAAAACCCTGAGAATTGATGCCAAGCCGTGTATTAATGCAATGCATAAAAAAAACAACTATTTCCTTGTGAATTACTTTAATGATGACTCACAGTATGTTAGATGTTCAGTAAGCCAGATACTGTGCGATGTACTGTGTACAGCGTTCCAATTTTAAAATTACATTTTAAATCTAATCTACATTACATCTATCGTCTACTTGCCTTTTTGACTGCGCCCTTTCGGGGGTCGCCACAGCCAATCTCAACTGCCTCTGTCTAACCCCATCCTGTGTCCATCCCCTTCTTTCACACCAAATAGCTCCACGTCCTCCTTCATTACATCCATGAACCTCCTTGAGGCATAGGCATTTTCTATTTTAAATTTTACACTATTTTTTTTTTTTTAACAAATCAGGACTGGTGTCAGCTTTCTGTTGCAGACACGTTGCCTGATAAAGGCTCAGTCTCGCAAGTCAAGTGAACCTGCACTTTATGAATTATTTGCAAGCGCCTTCTATTTTAAGAACATGGCTTTGTTTTAACTATTTGTTCGCTGATTGAAAAAGCTGCAAAATACACATGGACATAGTCATCAAATGCCAATAGTAACATAAATATTTTTCAAGGTCTAGAAGCTGATAATGCCTTTCTCCTTCTCTACTAGGTATGAAGACTTGGCTAGATTTCCTCTGCAGAAAACCAGGGAGCTTTACAACTTTCTTGGTCTTGTTTTTGACCACAGTGTAGAAGAGTGGATCATCAATAACACCCGGGGCAGCAGTGACCTATCGTCTCGGCAGAAGTTCACCACTGTCCGCGATTCTGCTGCCACTGCGGAGAATTGGAGAGTGAAGCTGTCCTTTGACATGGTTGCATACACTCAGACTGCTTGCCAGCCACTTCTGCAGCTCCTGGGATACAAGACAGTTTTTCATCCCAAAGAGCTGCGAAATCTTTCGCACTCTTTAGTGGAGGAGAGGACGTTTAACCCATATTTTAAGTGACCAGTGTCATGAAAGCGTTTAGTTACGTTATAAAGCTGAAAAACAAGAGAGATGGCGGTGACGGTGATAACTGGAACATGGCTTAAAGCTGCAGCTCACTGACTGAAGTTTTAACACGCAAAAGCAACTTTGATGATTCATCTGTTTTCGAAGTTGTCCCCCCCCCCAAAAAAAACAACAAAAAAACGGCTATGTCTTATCTAGAATCAGAAATCAAACAGATGAACTTACAGTTGCCAGTTGCTTTAGCTTTAAATGAATGATGATCAACATCAGAATGCAACAAAAAGTACTCAAATAAATATTTTAGATAATGACTGAACCTTTTGATACATGTACAGTGCTTAACAAATTTATTAGACTTTCACCCAATGTAAAGGTTTTGCCACAGTAAACCGACATTGGTAATCACCAAACTGTTTTTTATCTTTTGTTTATGTAATGGTCATGTCGACGCACTTTAACTGAAATTATATTTTTTAAAGCGAAAATGAATTTATTCTTACTATCTAATCAATGAATTATTATGATAAAACTTTAAAACACAGTAAACAAAATCACAAATTTTGCAGTTATACATGTGAACGTTATTTGATTTATAAGCACATGTATTGTGTGTTCATTGATTGTGCAGATTTGGTGGGGGTCGGCGCAGGCTAACCCGAACCCGAAGCAATCATCTATAAAATATGAACACACAATCAATAAACATATAATAGATGTGCTTACAAATCTAGTAAAAAGAAATTGAGTAACTTTTAAATGACTTACCAGTGCGCTTTAATGTAGGAACGATGCCCTTTTCAGTTTGACAACTTTAAAATGTTTATTGCAGGAGCAAATGCACGTTACATTTTTGGCATACAAGCTCATACCTTTTCACACACAGCGAACCCCCTGATAGATGAATACTAAAATTAGGAGGAACGATGAGGAAAACATGCAGCAAACCCCAGAGCCTGCAGGTGGGGCTAGAGATGAAATGATAAATGCGGTACTGATGCAGGCAACAGTGCAACAACAGGCAGAGCGAGAGTTGAGTGAATGGGCTTTTTGAATAAAATTACATAGAGATAAATAAAACCGTTACTTAGTACAATTGAGAGGGTCTGTTTGACAATTGTCACTTGTATGAGTGCAGCTTAAGTTGACTGCCTGAACTAACTCGCAAACACACCTCATAAGTTAATATTGAAATATTATTTTTTGCTAAGAATTTCGAAAATTTACTGTTTTACAAAAAAAAAGTAAAACACATTATTCTTTCTCTGTGGTTATAGTTACTTCTACTTACTACATTCATTCAAGTGAAAGAGTGGTTGAAAGTTCTGCTTGATTGATTTCTGACTTCTAAGAGAAGTCCAGTGAGCCAGCTCAAATTTTTGTATAGAAAGTCGAATTTAAATAACTGTTAAGTGGTGTCACTTTGTTGTTTGCCAAATAAGATTTCTTGATATTTATTTATGTATTTGTGAGCTATTAGATTTGTTAAGCACTGTATGTTCCCAGGTTGCTCTATAACTCAGGCGAGCCCCACAGGGTCTGAGCATTTCTGCCAGAGGATCTTGCACTGTGCAGGTAATGGGAAAGTGTCAGCAATAGTTAGTGTCCTTGTTGTTCACACATTTGTGCCATTGTCTATTTTTTTCGCACAGTGGTAAAATTAAGACGGTGCGTCATCTCATCCAAAATAAGATATTGAGTTCTATAAAATAAAAAAAAGATGAAAGTGAGTTGTCGTCAGTTATATTAGCTCTAAGAACTTTTCATCACTGACTGATCAGACCGTTGATTTACTTACACAACACACCAAATTGTGCAAATGTTTGTGAAGCAAGAAGAAAATTCATAATTTTACGATAAATTATTTGGTTTCTTTTTAACCGTTCTGTAAAAGTATACTTATATGAAAATATATATGAATATATTTCCAAACTACACAGTAAATGATTTATTACGGTTCTCATTTAAGATAAAGGTACAGTGTGTAAAATTTTGGAAAAACAACATTTTAAGAAGGACTCTGCAGCTGCAGGACATTAGAGGAGAACTGGACAAAACTGTTGTGAGGCTCGATGAAATGAAAACCAGAGTCGCTGGGCGTGAAGATAAGCTAAAAGTCAGATGAGTTTCTAGCTGACTTAACAATGCAGGAAAAGCCTCAATCTAAAGTGACATCTTCAGAAGCCTTTTCGAATAGGTAAACGCTGAAACTACATGGACGGAGCCAAGTCCGAAGCGCAATCTATGGCCCAACTTTTGGAAAAGCTGCTTGGGATCTCCACCGGCAGACCGCTCCCAGCCACCGAAGGTGTGCTTTCTGAAGAACGAGCGGAAACGTACAACACGGTTCTACTTCAACCTACAACGCGGTGGAGGCTGCGACGGCGGACCTGGGGAGCAGCAAGTTAAAAGGAGATGCCGCAAGTGTTCAGACGGGAAAATAACTAGTGCGAATTGAGGCGACATGTTCATGATGTGGAGTATACAGTGAAATATAATTGAGTGAAAATAGGTGGGAATTCTCTTTTGTGAGGGTGCCGTCACAGTGGAAGGCCCCCCAGCTAAGGGAGTAGGGATATTCCTTCAGAGACTAAGGGAAGCAGTGGATGTGAATCACTGCTGGAAGTGTGGTTAGAAGCATATTTCAGTTTCTTTTTTTTTGTCTCATCATTTGTTGCTTTTTCACATGGATTTTCCTGCTAAACGAGCCAGTGAAAATGATTAATTTTCATGTCAACGGGGTTCTGATTGTGATTAAGTTGAGGAAGATATAATCCAAACTAAAGAAAAAAGAAAAAAAAAGGATTGACTTTCTTCAGGAGACACATATGAATCAAACGGATCACTTAAGGTTGAAGAGGAAGGGGTTTTAAACCTGCCTGACGTCATGCAGGCACTGGATGTGACAGGAGAAACAAAAGACTTCCAGGCCCTCCTCGACAGTCTCGACTCCTTTATTATTACTGAATAAATCCTTTTCCATTATGCAACAGTCTGCATAGTTCCATATTTTAGCCCCTTATTTCGAACCGGTTCGGTCAGCCACCTGTTGTCCAACAACTCCAAACAATAGCCAGAACCAACAGACGACTAAATGAAAGTAACTGAAGAGATGGACCCCCCTATCAGTTGAATTTTCATCAACATCTGCTTCTTGACACGTCTTCAGTCTGTGTTTTTACTGGTAAGAATGTTGTCGACAGACTGCTCATTGCTGTTGGAAAAGGATGAGTTGCAGTATGTGAACACAAACACTACTTCCTCCAGTTTCCTGTGAGATCTGACCTTTGACTCCAACATCTTGCTCCCAGCATCGAGTCAGACACATGATATCCCCTGGGAGCTGGACAGCATGTGCACTACAAGGTCCTTGCTTTCCTTCGCTTGATTCTCTGTGTATTTTTTTTAACTCATAAAGTCTAAAAATAGTAGAGTGCGGATGTTGCTGCTGTGTTACATAAGCCTAAGGGACTGAAGTGTCAAGAATAAGAGATTGTGCAGAAAGTTTCTGGATCTTACTTCTAACAAAGTAAACAATGGTGGAAAGAGGGACAGTTTCCTGGAGCGGCTTCACAGAGAACACATTTACAGAGAAGACACTTAAAAGCTATATGTTTTGGTAACTTTTGATACATTTAACAGAATGATCAAGCTTCATTTGTGCCATAAAACAAAAAAAAAGTAATTAAAAATAATTTACTCATTGTGTATATAGTCTTTATTCTATATTAGTAAGTACTACAGCCAGTATATCCTGACCTTAAATTTTTTTTGTCTTAAACCCGAGATGTACCCTGGTTAATGTCACCCACTTCCACTTCCCACCTCAGTGCAACTACAACACAACTAATATTCTTAGCTGGGTTACTTCTTGCCATGTAACCTGTGTTTGCCCTCCACTCCTAAAAACTCTGTTTGGAAGCTAGGCTAAGTTTTAGGCTGCTTCACTCTTTTCCTCCAGAACAACTCCTGGTAGGAACTATGCTAAATATCTCTTCACATGTAACTCTTTCATAACTGCGACAGTCAGACGAGGCAATCATGATTGTTTTGGCTTTCAGTGAAAAAAGTGTTGCTTGCTAAAACAGCGACCATTGGCGTCTTTGCTGTGGTCATGTCTGCTTGTATCTCTGCTTGTGGTGTTAGCTACCAAAGATGCTCCAACATTGATTACCATCGAATTGTGAAAATGCTAGTTTCTCCCTGATATCCACTTTTGCGTGATTACGAACCACAAACTGCGTAACACTGCTGCCATCCTGAGGTTAAAGAAATGCGAATTGAACTTGTTTGATTAACCGATACTGAGCGGCCGGCCAAAAATACCATACTTTTTTAGCGACAAGCAGCAACCCACTTGAAATTGGTTCAAGGGCTACATTTGGCCCATGGGACGGACTTTGGAAACCCCTGATTCATTTGTTTCTATATTTAAAATGATAAGATTAGAATTCAGTCAGTCCGAATCAAAACATTTTAGGTCAATATTTCATTCCAGTTAAGTACAGGGTCATTTGTAACATTTAAGTTGTTGTGGTAAGAATTTGAAGTCGTTAATGGAGACCAGTTTTCCATCTGTGGTCACCTTCAATTGTGTATTTGCACCACTATAAATGAAGAGTGACCTCCTGTTTTACCCCAACAGAATGAGGTTGAATATGTTCATTGCATGGTTACCTGATCTCATATGTATCTCATATGAAGGCGGACTGTGCTTACGGTGCAAATGCTTTTTTATTGAAAGCGTCTTTGATGAGTCACCCACAAATTACGTTACATTCTAGTAAGTTTATTTGCAACGCTTTAGAGCTTTTTCCAGTGAAACACTTAATTTGACTGCAGACGTCATCTTAAGTGTTCTCCAAAATTTAAGAGGAACTAAGAACTAAGTTTAATATACAAAAATTCTTAAAATAATTTTGTGTCAACTTTGGGAAAAGGAGGTGGTCGAGTAATCCCAAGAGAGGGAGGGACGGAGGGAGAGAGGAAGCGAGTAAGAGGGGGAGCGAGAGAGAGAGAGAGAGAGAGAGAGAGAGAGAGAGAGCGAGCGAGCGCGAGAGAGAGGCTGTATTCGGTCATTGATCTTGAATGATTACAGTGAAGTATAGACAGAATGTAAAGGAGGGCACCTTGTTTTCATCAGAGTTTTATCGTCTAAGTTTAGATCTTGGCTCAAGAACAGCTTCTCAAGTAACAACGCTCACTTCAGCCATTCCACACAGCGCCTGAAACGGAACTGAGTAGAGGGCTTTTAAAGGGACACGAGAAACGCACAGAAAAGCAGCCAGACAGCGGAAAGGGGATTAGAGGCAGCACTGTTCTGGTTGCAAACAAAGCTCACAGATATAATTGCTTTGAACCTTCTTGGACTGGACAATGACAGAGGAAGCGGGGGTTGGACTGGACCACTCTCCAAACCCCACGTTTGAGCAACAGGCTCCACATTTTCTACAAGATGTAATTTTCCACGGCAAGTTTAAGGTGAGTGACTACGAGACACAAACTTTGCATACAAAGGCCACTAGTGATGAAATAATAGAGCTTTGCAAGAATCATTTGTTTAGATAAGGTTGCAAACCGATTCTTTGTGAAACAGGTGACATTATCTGGATTTTTACATTTGACGAAGGAAAGCAGCTATAACAGACAGCAACAACACATGTCACTCGTGTCTTTAAATTGCTCTGAAGTCTCTAGAAAGTAGCTGATAACCTGACACTTTTCTCCATTGCTGCTTCTCTGGCGACCTGACCACATTAAAGAGGATTAAAGCGGGGGTTGTTTCCAAAAGTCTGTCCAAACAAATGTGAGCAACAACCAAAAAAAAAAAAAAGGGAACAGATTTATTTCTCTTTTTGCTGTCTATATATTTTCTCCAGCATCATGGCCCTTTTTAAACACCCCAGAGAAATATGCATATATTTATAAACAGTCATATACACTGACTAACTTGAATGGAAGCAATTTCTCTCTAAATATGTGCTGTCAATGTTTGGCAGCACTGATGCATAATAAGGAAATTAAGGACTGAGATAGAAATTACCAGAACACCTACGAGGGGAGGCGAACTGAGGCATCCAGATCAGATGACAGAAGCACCTCAGTTGTCTCCTCCTGGCACCAACGAGGAGCTTGGTTCTACTTCAAGCTCCTACTGGATGTCTGAGTGAAGTCGTAACACAGCCATTTTTTGTTTGTATCTGTGATCTCGCCTCTTTACTACGAAGTATCACTGACTTACTTACGGACTTATCAAGTATTACGATTACTGATAATTTATTCATCCATCCATCCATGGTTTGGTGGCATTAGCTAGAATAGTCATAACCCCAAGTTAGTGATGAGGTTTAAAAATTTCTGTACTCAATATTGTTGCATTTCAATTATTATTGTAAATTAATTGCTGTGGGAAAAAGTGGAAACCACTCTTCCTGAGGCCCAAGTTCCATCACGTTTCCATCACATTGTAATTAAGTGCAAATACTTCCATTACAGAGTTCAAAAAAGCCAACCAAAAATTGTCAAGCATTTCACTCTGAGCAACAACCATTCAGGTATTACTGCTGCACAAATACAGATTGATGCCCTTTTTTAGATCCCAAATATTTAATTGTTTCATGTGAACTCACGACATTACACCGCTTTCAGGCTGTGTTACCACTTCCAGAATTAGGCTATCTATATGGAGTTCACGGAGCAGAAGAACGTATAAATCAGTTCTTAGTCGCTCAAAATATAAGATGTAAACTCTATCAACCCGATGCAACAGTTGCGTGCACCCACTAAAACCAAGGAAGGCCGCATGTTTCCCATTTTTCCCATTTATAAAATCAAAGTTAAGATTTTTAAGGTCAAAGTTTAGGAGTGGGTGGAGTACCGCATGGAATGTTGTTGCATGCTTTCTGTGTAGTTTGATCCGATGAGATCCCTACTTCAAGACTCGACACACTTTATGAATAGACTACATGTGAAGAAATGAAATAGGTTCCAATCATGTCAGGGCTTATCGCACAAACTATTAGCAAATCCTGAATCACCACCATGGGGAAGGCAAACGCTACTGGAAGTTGGAACACACACACACACACACACACACACACACATATATGAATATATATATGTGTATATATATATGTATATATATATATATATATATATATATATATATATATATATATATATATATATATATATATATATATATATATATATATATATACACACATAAGAGTGACAGTTTACAAGAGAGAACAGTTGAAGATAAGGAGATGGTGTCAGTTCGTAGGGTGTCATATTTACAGATACCTTGGATCCCAATGACCAGTAGAGCATTGACCCGTAGTTGACAACTTCCCCCAGTACCGCCATCTCAGCCATCCCCCCTTCACCCACAGCCACCCCAGACCACCCGCAGCACACCCCTCTCAAGCACTTAAGTCATGGGGGCTGCTGGAGCCTGTCCAAGCTATCTCCAGGCGAAGTTGGGGTAATGCCGTGGACAAGTTGTCAGTTTATCAAAGGGCCACATAGAAAGACAAGCATTCACACTTGCATCTATGGCTTCCCAATTCCCAATTCACCTTCAATCCATGACTGTATGAGCTGTGCAGGTCTAACAAAACAGCTCAGTCCCTGGAGATTTTCCAGCAAACTTCAAGTCCTCCCCACCCCAAAAAAAAACCTTTGCAAAGCTGTTTTTGTTTTTAGTTCCTTTCATTTTTGATTGTGTTAGTTGGCATGCCATTAATGCAAAAAGATATGTTAAAGCTTAAGTGTGCAATATTTGGAGATTTTACGAGGAAACAGCTACATTAAGTGGTTACATTTTAGATTGCAGTGATCTTACAATCCCCCTCCCCCTCCCGAGTTTGCCAGTGAACTACTTTGTTCATCTTCTTCTTATATAACGAAGAAGAGATATGTCAGGCAGACTGGACTGTCCACACCGGCTTCCTTAAAAATATGGCGGTACAAGATGTGAGGAAAACCAAATGACTTTGATTGTACTGCTAGTGTACAGTTTTGTTAATGTTTTTACAGGCAGCATATAGAGATTTTACAAATGTAAAAATCCTAAATCAAGCTTAATTTTACACACTGGACCTTCAAAGAGCTGGAAAAATCTGTTTTCATAAGAGGACCCCTATAAAATACTTATATACAGTATATATATATTTTTTCATTCATTCATTCATCTTCTATACCCGCTTATTTCTATTCAGGGTCATGGGGGTCTGCTGGAGCCTCTCCCAGCTATCTTAGGGCGAAGGCAGGGCGACACTCTGGACAAGTTGCCAGTTCATCACAGGGCCACATAGAGACAAACAACAATTCACACTCACATGCACACCTACGGACAATTTAGAGTGTTCAATTGACCTCACGTGCATGTTTTTGGACTGTGGGAGGAAGCCGGAGAACCCGGAGAGAACCCACACAGACACAGGGAGAACATGCAAACTCCACACAGAAAGGTCCCACGAACCCACGACCTTCTTGCTGTGAGGCGGTAGCGCTAACCACACCGTGTCACCCTTTAATTTTTTTAATGCTCAATAATTTCAACCAAACACGGTCACAGCACAAAGAACCTAATGGAGAATATTCAAATTGAGAGAAAATACATTTATAGCTTTTATATGTCTACAAAAATAAACTGAAAGTCTCCCTGATAAATGCACTCACTTTGCAAGGGCACCAGCCATGTTTTTGGATTGTAAGCTAGTTGAAACAAATAAATAAATAAATAAATAAATCAGTTGGTTGATCTGTGGAAGATTGGCCTAATAAAATGTGTCTGGCACAACAGAAAAATAATGAAAACATACGTAAAGGTTACTCATTTAATGTTTACACTATTAATTAGACTTTTCTGTTTTGACTTCTGATAAGCAGTGAAATGTCTTAATCATTACTCTCTGTTTCCATGTTCATATTTTTAGCTGCTGAAGTCTCTCACCCCAGAGGAAAACAGTCACTGCCAGCATGGCCTCTACTTTGAGGATGGTCAGCGGCGGGTGGACTACATTCTCACCTACCATCTGAAAAAAACAGCCGGGGGCCGGTCAATCAGACAGTCTGCACATCCTCTCATTGAAAACGCTGTCGCTCGCAGCCTGAGGCGTGGCCCTAAAACCCATGGCAAACACTCGCAGCATGGAGAAGTAAAGACAGAAAAAGAGCCATCATCATTTCATCAGGTTGACATGGAGCTGGGTAGTTTGGGAGAGACCTTCAACAGCCAAGAGGATCATAAGATGTTCAAGCGGGAAGAGTTTGAGGGGAAACTGAGAGACATGGGATTGGAGTTAGAAAAGGACGAGGAAGTAAGTATTTTTGTTGTATCATCAGTCCTGCGAGTTAACATTCACGAAAAATTATTTTCACACGATTTCCCATTGGGTTGACACTTTTTGGTCTTTCATGGCAGTTATTCTGAGGCGAAGGCGTGAGCACCCATGCTATGGAAAGTAGTAGTAGAAGTTTGATTGTGTGGATTCTTGAGGATTATGAGGTGTATTCATTTAGGGTGGACTAAGTATGACGTCACTGATGGCCGAGATGTGAAATCACTCATCACACTCACTTGCCAGCAAGGTCATTCCCTCAAGTTGGGTCTCGTCCTAGGGAAATAAGATATTAGTTCATTTCCTTTACATTTATTAAAATTAAACTAAATATAATTTATACTTTTGTCAGAGAGTGAAAATGCATCACAATGTTCAACTTGATGATGATTCAGTGCAGTATATCTCATTTTGTGAAGCTCTCCTCCTGGAAAATTGTCCTTGAAGGATTGAACCTCTTTGAACAACAAGGTTTCCTTTCTGGGGAGAAACTTTCTGGCCAGGATTTGGGAGCGTTTGAAGATTGAGGCCGTCCATAACGGCAGTGTTCTGTGTTCCCAAGACACAATAAGAGCCCACGGGATTTTGAGGCTCTCAAACTTGATTGTCATCTTTTCTACCAATACACTGATGTACCGATTGGCAACCGATGATGGACATGAAAGAAAGATGTAAAATGCTCAGATCTTTGGCACAGCAAACAATCAATACAATCACAACTTAAAGTATTGAATTTAACAGTATGTTGAACTAGGCAACTGTCAAATCATTATGGTAATTCACAAAAAAGAAAGGAAATAGTGATATAATTATGTACCTCTCACACAAATCCTGACCACTGGTCGTCCTGTCCTCTTCTTCTTCACGTTGAATGGACAGACGTCCAAGTCCTGCAAGGTTTTCTAAATCACCATGTAGTTGGGAAAGGAAAGGCGCAGGGAGAGGGGTAGTGCCTGTGTCTCTGATGTGTTTGAGGGACTGAATAGTAACTGAAACCTAGAATTTCAAAGCATAGGCATAAAACTATAAGCGTAATCACTTTGTGTATCCCTTTGGGGTAACCAACAATATCACTTAAGAAAAAAAAACCAAAAAAAAAAAAACTCCTGTTGGAAGAGTTATTTTAGGTTGAATATTCAATATTGCTTAAGAAATTGCCCGTACAGTAAGGTTCAGAACACATATTAAAATGATAATCCCATACTTCTTGTGTACTTCTTGTATGCCTCTTAGACCAAGATACAAGGAGTGGGCTTTTTGAAAATTCATGCTCCATGGAATGTTCTATGTCGGGAGGCTGAACTAATGAAGCTAAAAATGCCGACAAAGAGGGTAAGAACTGTTATCTCATCCCCATGTTAACTGACTTGCGAAGGCGTTTATAGTGCATATTTTTTTGCAAACTTTTGGTGCTTTCCATTCACTGTATATTTTCTCAATTTTGTTGCACAACTGTTGCCAATTCAATTAAATTCAAAGAAAGTAAGGCACCACAACCTAAAGTGACTACGGCCAAGATCCTCTGTCACAGCGAAGGCTTCAGAAACATACTCTGCTGTAAAGGCTTAGCTAGTTATATCACATTCAGATCCAAAAACAGTACACATTTGTGTTCACACATTACCCCCCTCCAGAAAAGAGCTGCAGCAGTGGCTAAGAAAGTTTGAACAATCTGAAATTTGAACTATATTCATGCTTATCCCTGTAGTCTAACTTTGTTCTTTCAACATTTCTTTTAGCCGCAGGAAAGTAATATGCCAGTGTGTAGACACATACTATTCAAACTTCTTGTTGCATGTTTGATTTACAGGTGTATGAGATGAAACAGTCAAGCAGTGTCGTCAAGAAGATCACTTCTCTGGTCAATAAAGTTCTGGAGCCCCTCCATCCTCACGTTGAGGAACGTTCAAACAAGAATATCAAGCATTTGTCACATAACTTCACCAGGGAAAAACAACACCTGTAAGTATGTATGAAACACTCTGCTTCCTTGCTCACTAAACATGTGGCTTGTTCCAGCATCACAAATTAGAATTAAGCGCAGTGGTTAGTGCTGTCGCCTCAAAGCAAGAAGGTCGTGGGCTCCATCCATCCCGAGCCCTGGAGTTTTGTGTTCTCCCTGTGTGTGCGTAGGTTCTCTCCGGGTTCTCCGGCTTCCTCCCATAGTCCAAAAACATCAATGTGAGGCGAATTGGCAACTTTAAAATTGTCCATAGGTGTGTGTGTGTGTGTGTGTGTGTGTGCACGTGTGAATGATTGTTAGTCTCTCTATGTGGCCCTGTGATGAACGGGCGACTTGTCCAGGGTGTCACCCTGCCTTTGCCCTATGACAGCAGGGAGAGGCTCCAGCAAACTCCTGTGACCCTGAGTGCAGGAGTAAGCAGGTATAGAAGATGGATGGATGGATGGATGGATGGAATAATTCCACAAACAGGCTATGTTAAAGATGAAATCCTTGCTTTAAGGCAACTTAGTTATCAAGTTATCTTAGTTGTTTACATTTTTTTTTTTTTTTAATAAAGTACAGAATAATGGTAATTTCGGGGAAAAAAAAAAAAAAACAGTACATAAACGCTATCCAGACTTATACTTATTCTTCTAATGGGGTGGCTTAGTGAAACTGCCATTTGATAAAAGCACCAAACTGTGCATGGTGTTTCTTTAAGGTCTATATTATAATTTTAGCCTCGGAGCCCTGAGAAAATAACTTAGCATATCATGTGGGAGCATATCATATTGGAAACTTATCAATATCACTAAAAAAGTGATTTAAAAAAAACAGCTTCCCATGATACTTTAGATCATTTGATGTTCAAGTTATATTCAAAGTGACAGGATTACAAGTAGAGTTATAGCAAAAGAACCAACAGGTCCAGTGCAACTCCAGGCAAACCACTCTCACTCTGGCCTGTCTGACTACTCCTACTCCTCTCTCTCTCTCTCTCTCTCTCTGTCGCTCTCTCTCTCTCTCCTCGCATTTTTGTATTTCCTTTTCAATCCAACCTGCCAAAACAGATGACTGCCACCTGGAGTCTGAATCTGCTCTTGGTTTTCTCCTATGGAGGATGTCAGTTGGTTTTCTCATGATTGTGCAAAAACGCTTTAATACGCTTTTGGTTGTGATTTAGCGCTTTACAAATAAAATCCAATTGTTAGAGTATGTAGGAGTTACCAGTGACAAGTGGCCAGACTGCGCAAGGTGTAATAAGGGTCTGGCCCTCTATACCAGTTTGATGTTTCTGTACACCTTGTCCAGTGTATTAGCTCCCCGAGTAGCACACTTTAAATCCACATGGTTAAAATCCCCTGCTGTGATGCGCAAAGCATCAGGATACCTGCTCAGCTGATTTATTCTGCTGCCATGTAAAAGCCTCTGGACTGTGTTAGCGTTAGCATCTGGAAGGACGTAAACACTATTAAAACTGACCACAGTAACCCTCTGGCAAGGTATATGGGTCGCTGCTATGTTTTGCCAAGTAAGTGTCTCATGCCTGTTTCTCCCACGGGAAAGAGGTGCTAAATCCTTAAGTGGGCTACATCCTCTTGCAGGCGTCCATCTCTTATCTCACTTCAGGAAAGAAAGAGACACTCCTGTGGCTACTCATTCGATTCTCACGTTTATTCAATGGCACAAAAACTTTGTCCATCCTCGTATGTGTTTAACATTCCCGAACAAAGGCTGTCTTTGACCACTGCTGTGGTTCCTCTCGTAAGATTAAGTCTTCATTTGCCAGGGCACACACTTTGTCCTCTTTAGTCACCTAGCTAAGCTTTGTCATTTGCCTCCACAACACCAGAGTCACTGGTCCTGTCATGCTGCTGTGCGTAAAAGCCAGCCATTTGGATGGCAGAGTTTGGAAAAGTTGATTGACGGCAGGTCATCAATAGGATACACCCATTTTTCATGATGTTGTTTGTTGCAAGCTGAAGTCTCAGCTCATCCGTTTCATTTGTGAGGGATCTGGTGAAGGTAATGAAAACACTGGGAAGCAGTGGTTTGTTAAGCTGCTCACTAGAGTACCCACTCTGTCTCCTCTCCCTCTGCCGCCTCTGTTCCCTGCTCACCAGAACCGTTACTTTCTGGAAGCCTGGTTTTCATCGCTATGTCTACTTGTATGCTGTGTCAATGATAAAACTTGCATGAGTCCAATTTCCCTCTTTCTATGCATTGTCAG
Organism: Nelusetta ayraudi; assembly: GCF_046127955.1. NCBI lineage: Eukaryota > Metazoa > Chordata > Actinopteri > Tetraodontiformes > Monacanthidae > Nelusetta > Nelusetta ayraudi. The sequence goes on along the minus strand of NW_027466121.1, from coordinate 1,053,933 downwards.
GTTTGATCTCTCAGACAAAGACTGCTTCTTTGACAGCAAAACCAGAAGTTCAATAGTAAGTCCACTGAAACTGACATATACATGAAAGTGGCAAATATAAAATGGGTAATCAATAAAAAAAAAAATACATTATCATAAACTGAAGCTTTCTCATTACTGTGCTGGACTGTAATGAACACAAGTACATACACACATAAGTAAAATCCAACAGAACTTACAAGGTCACTTTCATCTATGTGGTTTTCCGATTAAGGCTTTCAAAAAATACAAATGAAGAATAAAAGCTTCAAAGATAAATTTCTTAGAATGATCTCTTAAAACATGTTTGTATTAATTACAATTTGTTTTTCTTTACCTTTTAAGGTTTTTGAAATACTTAAAAGGACAAAAAGCAAAGCCAAATACAGCATGGGTAAGTTTGGATCGTTGTCTGCAACAGCATCACTCCTAAAGGGGGTACAGTGAGCACTTTACTGACTCTTGCTTAACGTTTTAAATATACTGTTATCTACTATTTTATCGACTGTTTGTGCAGTGGTTCTCCAATAGCCTACAAGATGAGTGAGCAGGTAGTGTGAGCCAGGGTAAAGGTGATAGGAACACTGCTTTGTGGGAAGCGTGGTTGAAAATACTTTAGATGTGAAACCACTGGTTTGTTTCCCATACAGTACATCTCACCCCAAGTGGTGAAGTTCATCCTCGCAATGACAGAGCAAATATGACAGTGACAGTGAAGCACAAAACCTACCGAAAGATGATGTTGTCACGTTGGCCTCATCAAGCCAGGTCTTAGGGCAGTTTACAGCCAAGTGTGAAGCGCAGCTCGGATGAGAATCAGCACCTCCAAGTCTAAGGCCGCGGTTCTCGACTAGAAACAAGTGGTTTGCCCCCCCCTTTCAGAAAAATTGCCAAACACAACTGGATTTTGCTTCATTCTGTATCATTGTTCTGGTGAGAAGCTAACTGCAAGCATCTATGTTTATTTTTGGTGGACAGGTATCACCAGCCTGATTTGTAGTGGTGTATATACAGCAGCTTACCCTCTTCACGATGTGAGTGTTTTTTTTTTTTGTTTTTCTTTGCAATTGTTATAACTGTTAGGATTCATCATTTCAAGGGCACATAAGTAACATGTCTTTCTCTAATACTAGGGAGATATAAATGAGGAGAGCGCAGAGCCCAATGACAGAAAGGTTTGAAAATCATGATTTAACTAATACATGAAGGGTTAATGTGAGAAATGGTTTAACAGTGAATTTATGACTATCTTTTTTTTTTTTTTTAGCTCCTGTATGAAGAATGGGCAAACTATAGCGTCTTCTACAAGTACCAACCCATTGGACTGGTCAGGTAATGGCATTGTTTCTATTTCTGTCATTCACTCCTGTCGTAAAAAAAATAATGTACCGGTAGTATCACATACATATTAAACTTGCATGCATTTAGTGATAAATTGGTAAAATTGCATAATTTACATGTTCGGAAGTACTTGAGCCTTTATTTGCATGAACGATATACTGCATATTTTTGCGTAAATATATGACTGGATTTGTCCAGTCAAGTCAGATGGTACCTCGACCTGGTACTTGTTTCAAATGTATACATTTTTGTGCTCTTCAGGAAGTACTTTGGTGAGAAGATTGGCCTATATTTTGCCTGGTTGGGTCTCTACACCCAGATGCTGATCCCTGCTTCCTTAGTGGGAGTCATTGTCTTTTTATACGGATGTGCAACAGTTGATGACAACATCCCAAGGTGAACACATACAAACACAATCATTATATGCGGCCACATTTTAACAGTGTTTCAAAGTGTAGTTTGTATAAATTTGTATGACTTATTTTTTGTGAATTTACAATTTATTTCTCTTTTTTCTCTTTCTCACTCCCGCCCCCCCTCCCCCTAGTATGGAAATCTGCCACCCAAAGAACAACATTACCATGTGTCCTCTGTGTGACAGGGTGTGCAGCTACTGGAAACTTAGCACTGCTTGTGGAACTGCCCGAGCCAGTCATCTTTTCGATAATCCTGCCACTGTCTTCTTCTCTATATTTATGGCACTATGGGGTCAGTAAATGTTTACTTTCTAAGAAATTCATCTTTGTGGATACTGTCAATTATTATGGTACTAACCTTGAAATTAATCATGGTTACATATTGGGCCATTACATTTTTTTTTTTTTTTTTTTTTTTTAATGATTATCGTTAACATACATTGCATTTTGTTATGCCAGTGGCTGAATGACATGAAGAAGGCCAATGGCGCTAGGGAGGTCCTAGCACCTCATACAACATTCAAACACATAGACAGGTGGAGAGGCACACGGGTGCACACATTAACTGTTTTGTTTTGTTCTGTTTTTGGTTACATTTAAAGCTGCTATGTTCATGGAGCATTGGAAAAGGAGGCAAATGAGACTGAACTATGAGTGGGATCTGACTGGTTTTGAAGATGAAGAGGTGAGTAGGGATCTTAATGTGGCTAAGTTGACTAACACTTTATTTGAATTTGAAGAATTTCAAAGACAAAAAACTTTATATCTCCTTAGATCCTCTTTCATTTTTCAAGTATACAGTTTGACAAACTTCAGCTTAATGCAATGAGTATTGGATATTGAGAATTTTCCAGGAATCAGTCTGAAAAGTCTGCGGCCTTGTGCCTGGAACTTGATCACACCTTAAATCATTTACATTCAACTATATTTTGTATAGCACAACATACGCAACTTAAAAGTTATCATAAGGCATCTTACATATTGAGCAGGTCTCAGGTTAGGCTCTCGCAGCAAATTATTCCCTCTGAGAGCAACCACTGAGTCAAGGCAGAAACCCCGAGGGGACCCCGGCCTTGTAGTCCCTTGCGGCTGATGAAGACTTCTGATGTAATTTGACAGGGCGAGTGAATGAAAGCCTGACCCAATGGGGAAGGTGCAGACTGGGCCAGCTTCCTTCTCGGCCTTCTTCTCCAAGCGTTAATTTGAAATTTTGTCTCTTCTGCCGGTTCTCCTCACTTTGTTGATTGACTCCCATCTTCAGGGAAGGTTGGCTTGTTTTTTTGAGAGAGGTCTTCAGTTGGTCCTTCAATTTCTTGTTGGGCCTCTTGTACAGAGATTCTCAAAGTGAGTCAGCCATAGAGTCTATTAAGGGAGGCGACTGGCGGGCATTCTAATGTCATTACTCATTTGCCATTTTGACGCATAGTGAAAGGTGGTGGTCTCTATGCTTCAGCAGCTTGTTCTCTGGAGGACTTCAGTGTGTGTGGTATACGGTCTTGACAAATTTCTCATGGTCCCATAACATTTACTGAGATGTAGAGGCATGCAATACAAGAGGAAATTAATTTGTATGTTTTCAGTTGAATAAAATCACTAAAAATATCTGTATTTGCAGTATGCTTTCTTATTATTGAGCTAGACCGTAATCTGACACACTGAATCATTAAAGGCAATCTTGCTCGTTCTGGGCAACATTGGAGTTGCATTGACCAAATTTCTATTGCCATTGAAAGAGCAGAGGTTAACTTAACGTTAAGGTTACTAAGGAGGAGTTCAGTTGAAGTGAAAAATATTTATTTTCCTGTGTTTTTAACTTAATAAGAAATATAAAAATCATGTTTATAAAACTGTGTGTTTTTTTTGTTTGTTTCTTTTTTGTCAGTTAAGTTACCTTCCTCATTCTCATCTCTCCCGTTCTTTCTGGATTTCGTTTTTCACAGGAAGCTCTGAAGGTTTGGATGGTTTTCTCTCACTATATAACTTCCCCTCTTTTTGCTTGTAGCCTTTCTGCTGCCACCTCTCTTTCATAAGACAACACACACAAGACCTCTTCCTGTCATTGTCTGTATTACTTTGAATGCGTTCTTTGCCCTCAAGTTGTTTGTCTTTTATGTTCTAATGGTTGTTGGGACTCAAACTGAAGTTAGAGGTCAAGTTATTTATTTATTCATTACTATTATCACTTGTTTTGTTTTTGCCATTCGCACCTACAGTCACAATGGATCTTGGGGTGTAAATTGGAATTGGACTACAATGTAAATTGGAAACTTGATATATTATAGAGAATTCCGATGAGGGCGACGCCTGCATGATATAACACTCAGGCAGTAGTAGGAACAGTTGGAGTTAAAATGTTCGATATGAACAATCACACCTAAAGGCACAATCAAAGAAAACACAGTGATCCCACCCCAGGTTCCATATAGTACCTACACTCCTCCGTGTCGACCTTTGTGCATAATACTTTGTTCCCTCTTAACATATTTAACATTCCTTAATTCTGAGCTGTCATCGTTCTTTCTTTTCAAACATATTTAAGTACATTTGAAGAACAATCATATCATTGGTGAGTATAAATACAAAGACTGAGTGTTTTAGGCAACTGCAACATTCAACAACAACTTTCTCTGACCCAGTAAGGACACTGGAAATTTAGTAATGTGAAAAATTTTCAAGCAAATCACATCTGCACTCTGTAATTTGTGCAATCAGTGTATTGAAATCAAATCTCTGATTGATCATCATCTGTTTATTCTACAATGACAGGATCACCCCATGGCTGAATATGAATTCCGAGTCATGCAGAAGTCTTTGCGCAAAGGGCCTACATCTCGTAACAAGGTTTGTTGTGAACTTACATGTCAGGGTTTTTTTGGGGGTATTTTTTGTAAAGCACACACAATGTCAAACCTTGGCTGGATTAGCTGTTATACTGTGATGACCAAAGACTAAGATTTTGGTAGTAGACCTTGATTTTGCAGTTATCTAGCTGAAGTTAGCCGAGACACGAAACAATTTAGCTTTCACTATAGCAAGATAAAGGCCAGTCAAGATCAATTATTTTGATTTGAAGTAAGTCTTTAACAAAAAAAAAAAAAAAAAAAGTCACATTAATTTGTGCGATGCCAAAAATAATAGGCTGCAGTGATTAGCACTAGCAAGAAGGTCACAGGTCTGATCTGGGTCCTGGGGCTTTTCTGTGTGGAGTTTGCATGTTGTGTGTGGCTGTCTGCGTCTGTGTGGGCTCTCCTCGGGTTCTCCGGCTTCCTCTGACAGTCAAAAACTGAACTGAACTGGGATGTGGGCCTGCGATAAATAGGCAAATTGTCCAGTGCGCAGTCGGACTACCCCAGGAAGACAGCTGGGGTAGTAATAGGTAATAGGGTGAAGGGTAATGCAAAATTGAGAAATGGATGAAAAACAGTGATTTTCTTTTGTTTTCAGGTAGAGAAGCTCACATTTCAAGACCGCCTCCCTGCCTACATGACCAACATTGTTATGATGCTATTAATGGTGAGGGAGACCTAATCATTCACATACATTTCTTTGTATTATATTTTATTACACTTTCTTTCTCTCTGCAATTCAACAGATTGGCGTCACGTTTGCCATTGTGTTTGGTGTGATCCTCTACCGCATCTCCACGAAAGCAGCTCTTCATATGAGCTCAAACCCTGTCACACGGAGTCATGTTCAACTCACAGTTAAAACCACTGCAGCCATTATTAACCTGGTGGTCATCCTAATATTGGATGAAGTTTATGGTGCTGTGGCACGATGGCTCACCGTTCTTGGTAAGTTTTTCCATGGGGACTTGTGTTAATGTTGCACCCATGAAGGGGGAAAATGTCAATAAAGGTGCTCGGATGCGATGCTTCTTCTTTAGAAGCTTCAGAATGCATTTTTTGTTCTTTTCTTCTTCTTTTTTTTTCTTTTTTTTAAAGTATTTAGAAGTATACCAAATAATACTTTAAACAAATATGACAAAATACAAACATAAGCATTTTCCTAATAAAACCAAAAACAATATATATGTATATATATATTTCCTCTGCCTTTTAACAGGAAAGTGTTCTTAGTTTTCTCTCAAAAAGGTTCTCATGCTGTAAACCATTAAACAGTATCAACACACACGCCACGTGCCCCACACACGCCAAACGCGGCACCGCTCCATGCCGCCTGTGGGCGCTAAGTTAGCTCGCTTTGACAGCTTGAGCCATGACACAAGACGTAAAATACTCCACTTAACATACTCAACCACAGTAACCATGTCCATAATACACACGCTAACGCACTCAAACGACCAGAAGGGCTCATTTCCCGTTACTTACCTAGAAGGGTGCGAAATGCTTCTTCTTTAGCAGGTTCATTGACAATGAAGCATCGTGAGCACGAGCTCCCCCTTCCGGTCTTCGCAGGCATAACAAATCAGAATACAGCACTAAACAATACATTCCTTTGTCCATATATAAGGTATAACATGCTAGGACAAATTATCTTAGTCAAGCATTCAGACTTTAATTCTCATACCTGGATTTTATTTGTACGTACACAAAGTGTTTTAGTGTTTCGGCTTATGAAGGTTTTTCTGAATAAAAGCTTCATGACTTTTACTCATGTCAATGAGTAATGCCACGACAAAAAGAAACAAATTCGAGTTTCTGTCTATTTCAGAAGTGCCTAAAACAGACAAAAGTTTTGAGGAGCGGCTCATCTTCAAGACATTTATCCTCAAGTTTGTCAATGCTTTCAGTCCGATCATCTACATTGCTTTCTTCCGGGGCCGGTTAGTAACCTTGATATCTACTGTGAACTTTTACCATGACATTATAGTCAGCCACTCTTTTTAATGTAATACTTAATAATAATTGCGAACAAGGAATCCCTTCCAAGTGATGTCTGCCTTTAACCCACTGTTTATTTTTTCTCCGTAGACTAGTAGGAAGACCAGGCAGCTACCTGTATGTGTTTGAATCATACAGAATGGAAGAGGTGAGGTTCATATCTACTTGGTGAACAGGACTTGTTTAACTGACTCTGTAAGCTGCTTGCCCTGTATTACTATAACCATGAAATTAATTAGAAAATATGCAAATTCAGCGTACAAATATTATTGTTGTTCTGGCCACACAGTGATACAGGCATGCAGATCAGCCAATAGGAATATAAGCAGTGGGTCAGCTGAAGCTGGGACACAGAACGTTCTATTTTGCTTTTTCAGAACCTCTTTAATTTCCTTTTGCTGTGGTGGGCTATTTTTTATTTTTTTTTTTACAGTGTGCTCATGGAGGCTGTCTGATGGAGCTTTGTATTCAGTTGAGTATCACTATGTTGGGAAAGCAGCTTATTCAGAACAACCTTTTTGAGATCGGAATACCGTAAGTATGATGTGCAAGTATGTCACAAACACACAATCATCTGTTTTTTGGGGTTTTGTTCAATTTAAGAATAAACCTTTATGTCTTCATTCCTTGAATTGTATAATGCCCATTACTGTCAATAATTTACTACGAGCAATACCAACATAGCAAAAATTCCTTCAAACCTGTGTGTGTGTGTGTCTGTGTGTGCGTGTGCGTGCGTGGGTGTATGCGTTTCGCAGAAAGCTGAAGAAGCTAATTCGCTACATTCAATCAAAGCAAGGGGCTTTTCAAGAGGAGGAGAGGCAGAAAAAGCTTCAGAGATATGAAACTGACCACTTTCTGGAACCTTTTGCTGGTCTAACACCAGAATACATGGAGATGAGTAAGCATCACACATTTCACTAACACACAAAATTGTAAACAAAAATGAAATAATCATCATCTTTTTGTATAATCCTTTCAATGGCACTGTACAACACAAGTACATAAGTACAATAAAGCCTGGTGCAAAGCATACATTTGCTCCAGTTAATAAAGCAGTTTATCCTGGTGAATGGTGAAAAGAGAACCTGGCAAGTAGTCCATTGGAAATACTTCTGCCTGCACTTTTCCCTGATCCTTGTGCACGTAAACAAATGTTACGAAGAATACTTAAGTGCTGTCTAAGTAGTAGTATATAGTGTGGTAAATGTAGATAATAAGCTGACATCTTTTCTTCCTGTTCCTTTGTGCCGTTCTATTTCCAGTCATCCAGTTTGGCTTTGTGACTTTGTTTGTGGCATCCTTCCCCCTGGCTCCTCTCTTTGCTCTGCTAAACAACATTATAGAAATACGACTTGATGCCAAAAAGTTTGTGGCTGAGTTGCGCAGACCAGTGGCAGCCAGAGCCAAAGACATTGGTGAGTTTTTAATAGGTTTTTCTAAAAAGCGCTTGGCGTAACAAATGCACAGGTTTTATAGCCTACCCCTTTTGATGTATTGTATAATAAAGAGGAAACCAATTACTAATATGTTTGCAGGTATATGGTACAACATACTACGAGGTGTAGCAAAAGTGGCTGTCATCATTAATGTAAGTCAATTAAAGGTGATACATGTATGCTGACAGATGGATTGTATTGTTTATAAGAAATCCATAAGACATTTACATCTGATTCAGTTATTCATTAGTTACAGTGTTGTGTTTGATACTTATTTTTGATACTTGGGCAAATTATAATTATTACTGAGACTTGTCATGTCGCATTGTCCTGTCTATGTATAGAAAATGGAAACCGTTTTCACGCCCATCTCATTCACTTTTCTGTCTCTAACCTCTACATTTCCACCCTACCACATACCTCACCTGGCGACCTACAGGCATTTGTCATCTCCTTCACTTCAGACTTCATCCCTCGGATGGTCTACCAATACATGTATAGCCCAAATGGCTCCATGCACGGATTTGTCAACCATACGCTGTCCCATTTTAATGTAAGCCATTTCCAGAAGGGTAAGGAACCCGTGGATCCAATGCACCTCGGTTACCCTGTTGAAATCTGTAGGTGAGGAAGAAATACTTATTGATTTACTGTCAAAATTAAAATAAAAAACACTTCTTGGAATTCCTGTGACAAACTTCACCCAATTAAGAGAACCATTCACCACTGTCTAATATTGAAATGTTTTTCATCAGTAGAGATTCTCCTCCATCTTTCTGAAGTCTGTCAGTGCTCCAAGTTAAAGGTCATTTAAAGCTGGCAATTAAACCGCAAAAGTAATAGTATGATTATCACCAAATTATATAACCAATTAAATTTGTTATTTTAAAATGAACATATTGTTCAATACACGCAGATTCTATTTGTTAATTTGAATCCTAAACTTACAATCATTGTATTTTTCGGACTGCTGCTCAGTTGTTGTTGTTGTTGTTGTTGTTTTTAAATGTTCTTCATATGATGCAACTAATCTAGGATATGTGAAGGGATCTCCAGTTATGTCATAATAAATGAGAACTAAAGTCAAGTATTCACCTGTCTCTGAAGATATAAGGACTACAGAGAATCTCCTTGGTCCGCCACACCATATGAAATCTCCAAAGAGTTCTGGACTGTGCTTGCTGTTCGCCTTGCCTTTGTTATTGTCTTCCAGGTATGATGTCAGTTGCAGAGTATTTGTAATTTGACCATGTTTTTTTGTCGTGGTTTCCACAACAAAGAATTTGTTGTACAATCAAGCAATTTTCTTTGAAAAAACAAAATGTTCTCTTTTACAAACAAGAAACCACCATATTAATTACAAAAAAGCACAATAGTATTGTGCTGTGGTTGAAATATGAGGCTCCACTATTATCTAAAATAAATAAGACCAATCAAATTGAATAATTGTTAAATTATATTTTATTTTATTTTTTACTTAAAGTGGGTACAGCCAGTAAATATTGTCCTATGAAGACTTTGGTACCATTTAGAAATTCCTGCAATTAATTGTGGACTGCATTTTTAACTTTCTCTATTGATTGATTTACTGATGAATCTATTGACAGATTAGACCTTGTTACTCATTGGATGTGTTTGTTTTCTGTTTACCTCTGCAGAACGTTGTCATGCTGATGAGTGACATTGTAGACTGGCTAATCCCAGACATCCCTAAAGACATCAGTTTGCAGATCCACAAAGAGAAGATTCTGTTGGTAGACCTGTTCATGAAGGAGGAGCAAGGCAAGGAGAGCAAGATATCTTCCAAAGTAAAGGAGAACTGCAGCAGGAGCAACAACAACAACAACAGCACCACAGCTCAGGCTCGAACTGGACCGCACACCAACAACCTCTGCAGTGAGAAACTGTGAATTGCTGTGTAGTTCAGTTTGCAAATCAGATTTCACTGGCAGCAAACTAGCTCAAACCAACTAAAATGTTTCATATGTTTGAATTCAAATTCTAAACATTCCAAAAACTGGGAGAGCAACTGGCCGGTAAGGAAAACAAAAAGAAAAGGAAACAAGAGAATGTGGGGCCATGTACAATGTTTATTTTCTATTTACTTTGTCTGTACCTAGTTTATTGCCCAGATAGATGGGATATTGGAAACTGTCATATTCTATGACCCCGAATGACAATTTTTACTCACATTGTAAAATTGGCTGCTTATTAAAAACAATTAAACTTGCATTTAATTTATACTGCAGAAATACTGTTTGTGTTAAAATACTACTTTGAAGTTTATATCATTTAGTTACTGCTAGAACCCAGAACATATGAATTTAGAATATGTACAAGAATCATGCATGCATTCTCAAGATTTAATCATGTCCACAAATCTCTTTATGTCTACATAGAAAAACATGTTCTGCTAAAGCTTCTCGTCTCAAAATAAAAATGTAAGTGTTGTTTCTCTTTGTAATGATTATTGAAAGGCTCCTCATTCATTCAAGTGTGACATCCTGTCCAGAACTGATGTTATTTGCTGTCGTCTTGGTCCCATTTCACAAAGGAGATTGAACTAACTAAGTTTAATCATGATTGAAAAAGGATAGAAAGGATGTCCACAGACAGACAAGGCATGTGATGTGACTCTAGGCCCCACAAATAACACAAATAGAGCTTCAAAGAGGAATTAAATTAAATTCAGGATGGATAAAATCATGCAACATATTTAGACAGTGAAGATATGGTTGCATAACTAAAAGAACAACAAATAAACTACTAAATAATTAACATTTGTCAAACAAATGAAAACCACTACACTACACTAACATTTTTTTTTTAAAGGAAGTTAGAGGTGATCCTTTTATTTACGTTGCGTCTATCTACAACAGCAGGAAACGGGTGATCCCTCCACCACGGACCTCCCGGAAACGTTGGCAGTGCCGCAACATGTTCAGGATCCCTTGGAATCGTTTGTCCACTTTCATCTGAGCCAGTTCTCGAACGTCATCCTCCACTATGAAGTAGTGACCTGAAAACAGACACTTGAGTTTAAGACCAGAGAGATTGACTGCACTGTCATATTTTTTTTTTTTTTTTTTTTTAATAAAGAAAATGGATGTGTCCCGCTCTGCATTTCAACTAAGACTTTCATTATTGATTGTCATTAGCTGCGACACTGATTCAATCATTTGGTGCTTCCTTCTTTTTTTTAAAAAAAAATAATGCCTCTGGGTTTTAAACTTTGTTTTCTGTAGAAAAGCAGGAAGTTCCCATCTGATGTCTCGTGTTCCAGGCTACATACAAAACAAACATACAGTTTTGATAACATAAACATAAGTACAAATACTCAGCTTTATTTATACATTTCTTTTTTTTTTTTAATAGTCTAAATGAGCCAGGTTTTCAGTACCTTTTGTATCCTTGGTCTCTTGCTCCTTAAACCGTTGGTGCAGCTTCCGTGAATGATTGTTGAGTGACTTGACAGGCTGATGTAGAATTTTGTACTTGGCTTTAATAGCTGTATTAAAACTTTGCACCACAACGTTGAGTTGATCTTGCGTCAAACGTCCTCTCATGTACCTATGAGGATAAAAAAAAAAAAAAAAAGAAGCTTTATGAACAAAGTAAAACCAAAGAAAAACATTGTAATGACACATGCACAAGTTATAATTCTTAAATTCTTATGTGAATACAGATTTTCCCAAATAGAATTTGGAAGTATCAGACAAATGTTTATAAACGCTGTCATATGTTATAAAGTCCCATTAGTGTCCCCAAACTAGATAAATCATTAAAAACAAAAACACAGAAAATGTCTTATACAAATTATCTTCTCCTTCCAGGAGGTGACGATGATCATTGAGACGGTATTTTAAGGTCCAGTGTGTAATTTCTTTTCAGGAAGCCCATTCATTTGACAGCACGTTTTGTATTTAGGCCACTGCCAGGCCGACTTCCTTAAAAAATGGCGGACCAAGATAGCAGCTATCTAGGAGCAAGACCCTTATTACGCTTTTAGCAATATAAAAGCCATAAATCAAACCAAATTTTACAGACTGGACCTTTAATCAAAACGGGTATTCCTAACATTGATAGACGATACTCACTGAGGGATGCTCTCAAACTCTGAGGCAGTTATTAAATCCATCTCTTTGACAAAGGTTTTGCAGGTCTTTTTGGTGTTCTCTGGTTCAGCTGGCTGAATGCCAGCTGCGCCCTTCTGGGAATCAGCAGGTTCGTCCTTACTGATAGTTTACACAACAAGAAACGGAGGCATACATTGGTTGTTTACAAATCAGAGAGGCGGACGGCCAGTGGTTCAACAACAGGTAAGCGCAAATATAATGTACATTTCACACTAATACAAAAAGAAAAGGGTTAAAAATGTCAAGCTGATCTGCAGCGATAAAGGTCGCTCAAGCCTTGATTGTCGGTGCTACCAAATTGTTCTAACTTTTGTTAAATACGTACAAGCCCCCACTGGCAGCCTAACAGTGGTGTTAGAACACATTATGGGACCATAACCCTGAGGGCATTATTTTAACAGCATTGTGCTGTATAATGTGTTGCTATTAAATTGAAAAAAAAAAAATGCAGTTAGCCTCACCTTGGTACTACTTTCTTAGTGGGAAGGTGTGCAGGTATGTTGTCCTTCATATGCTGCAGATCCTCTAAATTCTGCCGGAATGCATCATCTAGTAGCTGAAACAGAAAAAAGGAACGATGTAATACAGTCACAGGTTTATCTGAAGTCAGCAGTCACAGTAGCCCCTAACCTAAAAATTTAGGGCCGCACTGTAAGTGGATTTGTAAAGAAAAATAAAGTATCACTAATATGTACTTTCAGAATAAATGCAGGAATTACATTTCTTTGAAGTCACAAACCACTGATGCACAAATAGGTCAGAAGTTCTTCAGAAACAAAATGCCACCCATCCTATGATTAACTTTTAAAAATACCTAACAGTTATTATCCCTCTCTTTGATGAATATGTCAATTTATCCACGCTAATTTATATATCTCCATGAAAAAAAAAACATACATACATACATACATACATACATGCACACACAGATATTTCCATTTACCTTAAGATGTTTTAGCTGTTCTTTCTGTTGACAAACAAAATGTTCTGTGTCCTCCATAAGTCTGTCCAGTGAATCCAGTTCTTCACGCAGTTTCTTCATTTTATTTGGACTCAATTCTTGATTACAGAGACAAAAAAAAATGGAAACAAATTTCTATTTAACCAATCAACGTTTATCGTGTTAAGGATCCTCAAGATTTTGATAAAAGGGGATTCCAATTGTTAATCTCAACCTCAACATGCAGCCTTGTCAGAGCTTACTTTTAAAGGTGATAGCTTACTTGACGATTACGTATTCTTTTAATTTGCAACAGTGCTATGGCTTTTTTTTTTTTTTTAACTTAAAACAATGCCATTAAAACATGACCCTAGGTTTATGATGAAATCATTGAGAATGAGTTTGTGTGTCGACTCTGTGCCTCACCTGCAACTGACAGGTCCAGCATGCGTTTTACAGAAGATATCTGGTCATAGATGTGATTACTGAAATCCGTGAGCTCAGTCATTTTCCTTAAAGAGAGGCACATTAGGAACAAAACAGTCACGCAGGTTATTTTGCGGGTTTTAAAAAATTTCAAGCGTTTCCTCTGGCAGTTTTCGCCTTGCAGTTGATGAAATGTAAAGGTGCTCTATGCTACATGTGCGGAGGGCACATACGCACAAAAACTCAGGTGGGCACGCCCATTTTCACGTTCACGTTCAAATGGACAAAAAGTGATTTGACGGTGGAAATGTGCGGCGTGTCACGCCAACTCCGCAGCCGGCGTACGCACGTTTCTCCACTTCTCGGTACGTTGGTGACGCCCACTGGTGACGTTGGGAAACGATTACCAAAGCCTTGGAGAAGGGACTGTTGGAAGCTTTGTCAAAAAGGCGATGACGAGCTTCGTCTTCAGCAGCCGTCGGTAAATAAAATTTGTCCAATATAGCTAAATTCACTTGGTGCAATGCATGATTTTATTCAGAGGATGCTTTAAAGCTAATCAATCAAACATACAACGTTAATTGAATACATTTCAATTTTATTATTAATGATTTCTCATTGCGGTCAAGGGGGACATGTTCCATGTTATTGCAGTGTTTCTGGTCTTAACAGTGTGAACTAACAGAGGCAAATGGTGTTTCCAAATTAATTGTTTAGTCGTAAATATGTGACTGACTGGTGTGCATGAGCGTGGGTCGCCTTTTGCGTATAACCTTAGAAAACTACTTAGCAGAGCGTATTTCTGAACTAATATTACTTGTAGGTGATTCGTTTGTAGTCGTCCGTGTGTTCTTTGTCCTTATCATCGGTATTTAATATCGTCGTTGCTGTTGTTGTTGTTGTTGTTGTTGTTGTTGTTGTTGTTGTTGTTAACAAACGTAGAAACGGGGATGTGATAGTTTTCTCTCTGGGAATTTGCAACTACCTACTCAACGTACCAAGCGCAACTTCGCTACGTGACACAGTTCAATAAATATGCCACAAAGACGGAGCAAGTGAAGTGCATGTGGTACGCAACTTCGAAGAAAGAATATACTTGGAGGCAGTGACGAGGGCAACTACAGATGCAGGTAAACAAAAGTAGCCCGTTAACATCGTTGCGAGCTGATCCGAAACACCGGAAGTAAAGCCAACAAACAGCTTTCCAACTGAGGCTGAGGTTGCGCTTAAATTTATTTTCCCACCATAACACTGGTCGTAAGAGTGAAGAATACTTGTTGCCTACATGTGATTGGTAACAAACCAACAAAAATAAATATGTATACTCACCAAGTCTTGTGTGTTTGTTATTTACCGTAAGTCTAAACCGCGCTTCGAGGTTTGAAGCTATCTTCAAATCCGCCTACTTTCCAGTCACGTCATTCGTACGAGCTACGGATTCCGAGTTTGGACAAATGTCAGTGCACGTATAAACGTATTTTACCGTTTAGTCGTCAGCGAGTAACCGAATACAATAAAAACGGACTCCAAAGTTTGAGGCCATAAATGTCTTAATAATAATCACGAAATAGGACTTTACTTTACACAAACAGTTGGTAGGTTTTTCAAAAATAAGTATTGACTAGCTTTTATGTCATTCACAGCATTATCCACAAATGACACATTTAGCTAAGAGTGCTTTTACTCCTCAAATCAAGAGTTTAATAAGAGTTTTTTTTAAGTACTTAAAATATGTAAGTGTTTTTAAAGATTGCTGTTTCACAGGCAACTAAACAAGTTTAAGAAGATGTTCTAAATCATGACGTTAATTCAGTTAGGTTCAAGTAAAATTCTCATGATTTCTCATGACATCTTGTGAAAAACAATTTTTATACACAAGCCAGCAATTGTAAATTGGAGTTGAACGCAGAGTTGCAAAATCATCTGTGTCTCATGCTTTCCACTTTTTCCCAAGTGACTTTGTGCTCTGGGTTTTATGTGTTATTGGTTAGCTTACAGCTGGCACAGAAATCAATGGGAATCATCTGCTGTAACCAAATTAATCGATTAACTTTAGTTTCATTATACCACAACCAAGTCAAAACTGTTGTAACTAGTGCAACCATAATTGTTTTGTTTTTTTTCCCCAAATAGTTGCTTATTTTGCAATTTTAATATTTTGCTCTGATGTTTATTTTCATAGTAACTAACAAGTGATTTTATTGTCCTTTCAAACATAAGCGTAAGATCTGCTGATGAAAAAGGTTTTTCATAACAATGCATCAGTTAGAAAGTAGCCCTTGAGTAGCCTTTTCAATACTAATTGGGAAACTGACATGGTAACTTTTTGGGTTTATATCAGCCAGTGACTAAAGTAGCAAGTGGATTTAGTTTGAATCCTGCAGCTGCCATGCTGGCCTTGTGAAGGCCTTTTTATAGTGGCAGCCTTCTCAACACCAGAGCACAAATGCTTGCTGGAGTACTTTATCCCAGAGGTATAAGGTTACCCATGGAAAATACACGTGTCCGCCCACACAGTTAAACTTCTGTCATATTTTTTAGCATTCTGGAATTACATTTGCATTCATACAGACATTGTGTTTGAGGATATGCTATGAAAAGAATGCATAGTACATTCAGTAATTACACATAAATGTAAAACACGAGTGCAAAAACGTGCATACACACAAACAACACATGGCCCAGTGGTATTCCCAGGCAAGATAAATTGGGGGGAGTCCCTGTGTCACTACGCTCTGTCACAGCGAGGCAGCCAGTGTGTGAGAGAAAATGAGAGGAACAGATGGTGTAGGTTATTGTGTGTAACTCTGTATGTATTTTGGTGAAAATGTATTTTTGATTCCATTGTTCTGCCACTCCAACGTGGGATCTGTTTTTTTGCACACTTCTACCCTTTTTATTTTGTATTTGTATACTTTTCTTTTTTTTTTATGTTTACTTTTCTTTTTTCAAAAACACCGACTCAATGGCTAGCACGGAGCAAAGTCGACCGAGTGTGGCAGCACCCCTGAGCTCTATTGGCTTAGACGTCCTGCTGTCCGCTGTGCAGGTAGGGATCCACAGTATAACACAGTGCTTTAGTTTATAAATTTGTTGTTTAAGAAAAGAGTTGCATTGCTGTTAATGGATAAATTTTACTTTACTGAAAACTGAAAAATAATAATTTTGTCCTTTTCAGTGCAATATGAGTACTA
Source organism: Nelusetta ayraudi (assembly GCF_046127955.1). NCBI lineage: Eukaryota > Metazoa > Chordata > Actinopteri > Tetraodontiformes > Monacanthidae > Nelusetta > Nelusetta ayraudi. The sequence continues at coordinate 1,037,179 of NW_027466121.1, read as the reverse complement.
TAGATTTTTCATCTAGATGCGCAGTGAAGAAAAATCCCACATGGAAATGTCACAAACTATAATTAGTGTTGTAGTATTAATTATGTTCTATGTTTGCCGGTTTTTGTTTCACAGAACGCAGATGTTGAGAGCACCTTACATATCCTTCATAAGCTCGATGACCTTCTCGCTACTGGTAAGCTAAATTCAATGGTGATTAGCTGTTGCATTAATTATGACAATGATACATTGTGCCCATGTAAAAAAAAAAAACAGTGGAGGACAAGAAAATAACATCAATATGATTGAAAAATATGAGACATTTAGACAGCAATGTAGAACTTTGGTTGTAGCTACACCAACCGTGAGTTTACTAAAGAGACAGCCGACCTGAGTGACATGTTCTTTGATCAGAATTTTCACAGGGGAGATTTCATTGTCCTTTTTATCAGAAGGGCCCAACTAAACAGGGCTGCTAGTTTATAACTGTGCACGGATAAAGAGAGGACGCTTTGCTTTTAAATCTTGTGAAGGACATTTCGATGACAGGTGATACAATTTCAGAATGATTTAAAGTCAAGTCAAGCAAAGACAAAGGACATTGAGTTGGGAATGACAGGGCACAGCAGATGGGACATTGCTATTGGGCATACTTTGGTAAATCCTAGTGGAGCATCCATGGGCCACTTCACTGTCTAAAATAAGCATTCAGGATTTACAAGCCCTCATCTTGTGTCTGTTATTTGAGAAACACTTAAGCTTATTGCATGCATCATATCCCCACCAACCAGTTCCATCCAAGTTACTTATGACTCCTCTTCACACTTCCCCTCTGGGACACACTCTATTTAATCCCCAACTCTTCAAGTGACTTTATGTGGGAGATGGTTTTGTCCAAAGTAAAGTTTAAAAAAAAAAAGTAAGAAAAATATAAACAAAACAAAACAAAACAAGATCCACCAGTACAAGAATGAAGTTAAGATTATTATTATCTATATATAAACAGATTTATTCATGTCTATCTGTTTAAAATTCTATCTAGAAGAGACACCTGTGGTAAGTTAATTCTCTCTTTTTGTCTGTCAAGGTTCAACTCACCGTATCCATGGACTAATCATCAAAGACACTACTGAGTACTTGCTGAACGCATTTGTCAATGCTGCCCGTGATTGTAGTACAAACTATTCTATTTTGGTGCCACTGCTAAAGATGCTGGCAAAAGTTGGACACAAAGGTAAGGATAAATTAGTTATAAATTAATACTTATGGTATTACTAAGAAGAATGAAGGAATCTATGTATTTCAAATTCTGTTATACTGTTAACCAATTTATCTACACAATGAATGGCTTAATATGACAAATTAACAGGTTGATCTTTTAAGAATTCACACTTGTGTACTTCCTATTCAAATACTTTATTGCCTGTGTGTATATTATGTGCACATCGAAGATCAAAAACAGCTGAAAGGAACGTAAAAAAAGAACTTAAAGCAACACAAGAAATCATCTCTACTCTGAGATTACAAATTTACTAAATGTAAGTACAAGGATGAAGGTTCGTCCTTTTTTCAAACAGATCAACAGTAGAAAAAACGCCAGTAAAAATGTTATGATGTAAACAGTGAAACAGAAAGATTTCAGACTATATTCTTTCTACAGTAAATGTGCAGTGACTTTCTGTTGCATCTTCAAGTGGTCCACAGAGAACTTGTCTGCGGCAAATAATTTGTTTGTAATACGAACTGTAAGAGAACTGAATGTCATCTCATGTTTGAACGGTCGAAAAACTTTCCGAATGAACTGCTTCAAAAACTATTCTTCAGTGCCTCCAGTGGGAGCGCCTTAGTATCAAGTGTCAAACCACCTCGTACCTCGTCGTCTACCGCTTATCCAGGTACGAGTTGCAGGGTCCTTAACAGGGAAACCCAAACCTCCCTCTCTCCCGCTACGTCCACCATCTTTTCCGGGGGCACCCTGAGTTTTATGGTCTCATAGTCATAGTCTCTCCAGCGTGTCCTGCATCTGCCCAGGGGCTTCCTGCGCATTTGGCATGCCTGAAACACCTCCCCAGGGAAACATCCAGGAGACATCCTAACAAGATACCCGAGCTACCTCAACTAGTTCCTCTCATTGCAGAGCAGCAGCGGCTCTACTCCAAGCTCCTCCCGGATGGCCAAACTGCTCATCCTATTCTTTAGAGAAAGCCAGGCCACCCAGTGAAGGATACTCTTTGCTTCCGCTTGTATCGGCAGCCTTATATTTTCACTCATGACCCAAAGTTCATGACCATAGCTGAGAGCCGGGAGATAGATTGAGTGGAAAATTGAGAGCTGAGCCGAGGCTCAGCTCCCTCATCGCCGTGACAAATTGGTTTAGTGCCCAGATTGCTGCCGATGCTGTTCCAACCCATCTGTCAATCTCGCTCTCCATTTAACGCCTACAAGTGGATATATATAAACACACACAAACACATCAGTTAATATTTTCTGGGTGTTTTTGCGCCTGCATGTGATTAGGGCAAAAAACGTTGTGGATACAACACAAAAGATTACCGGTGCAATGCTGATGCAAAAAAATGTGTTTTTCTTTGCATCTGTTTTGCTCTCTTTTTGTTTCTTTTCTTCTCTTATCTTTTTTCTTGTTGTTTTCCTTTGTTTATGGTACATTTTGGATGGGATGATTGCAAGTTTTGTGTGTCTTTCCTCCTCCTGTCTTTCCTCTTCCTCTGTGGTCATGCTGGCCCATTTGTATAATGTTCTGACTATATAGAGTTTGTGTGCTTTGGTACGCTAGCACAAATATAGGGATGAAAGCACCATGTTGTTGTCAATAACTTCATGAATGCTTCCTTGAAATTGCTTTTCTGCAGATCGGCAGATAGGCGCAAGGGCTGAAAAGCTGGGAGCTGTGTTGCTGACTTTGAATTTGCTAAAACTGAATGGGAAACATGGCAGAAGAACTGCAGCCTGTCTATGCGTCATCCAAGTCTTTTCTTCAACAGGTATTATCACACGCACGCACCCAGACAAAAGAGAGGAAAGAGAGGGCTTGATTTAAGTCCCCACTTTAAGTCAAGGAATCTAATATAGCAGGACTTCAGCATCAACAGTAAAAATCAGATGATTGAAAATGTGTCCTTTGAGTGTGTTCCAACTGTTGTTTTTATTGTTATAATTTATTTCAATGCATTTTATTCTTTTACAGCTTCCACAGCAAACCTGATAGGAGAAAACCAAGGACTAGATGTCATTTACGAACTCCTCCCTCAGTATACCACCAAACATCTGCACATACTCAAGTATGTATAAACGGGGTTTTTGCTTGTGACAAAATGATACAGTGAGAATGAATGATGATAATTGTGAGTTCAGAAATATTTTTGTAAATGAAATGAAATGTCTACTTTTGTTTGTGAAAGATTGTTTTGTACATCTGTCGGAACGAAGTTGCTATACTTGTTACTGAAATGTACATAGCAAGTAGAAGCTTGCAGACATGGGTCTGTAAGGTCTGTGAGCTTTTTCACTTGAAGGTATGTTGGCTGGAAAAACTGAACCATGTAATTGCTAAACAAGATTAATTTATTTTTATCAGCTACTGGATGGGTCTTGATAGAAAAGCATGCTGCCCTCTAACCAAACAGCAGGAGTAAAGCGAGTAGGACGAGATGTTTCAATCCCTTTTACTAAGAAACTCTTGACATTAGCACTCAGCGTTAATTTGTGAAGAGGAGGTATGTCATTGAGGTCATCAGGTGGGCACCTGCTTCATCAATATTTCACTGATTGAAGCCCACAATGTCTGGAAAAGGCTCAAAAGTGTACCCAGCATCCCAGGTACACCCCCTTCCGTGCCCCCCCCACCCCCCTCCTCTTTGTCCCAGATGGCTCTTCCGTGTCCGTTTACCTGAGTCGGACCTTAGCCTGACCTTATACCATCTGTCTCTACCATGCTGCCCAATTGGGGTCCTTGGGCTTGCTAGTCATTGCCTTTTTGGCAGCACTTCAAAATAATAATAATTATGTGGGATTCCAAGCCACTGTTGCGGTTGTGTGTTTAATAGCCATGCAAACTTTTCAACATTGGTGAAGGGGATCTCAGACACTGTTAGAGGCCACAAGAGTAATTAGAGTATGCCAACCTGAAAGTGAGTTTTCCTGGCAACAAGTTATTTTTGCTGCACTCCATTTACATGCCGGTATCATTTTATTAAGTTGCTAAAACCACTTGGTGTCTTTGAGCTTTATGTCGTACCATCTTCCCAAGCTCTTCACTGTCATTTCTGAAACCTTTGGGACAGGTGCTTGCCAATGTGAAACCTTTGGTCTGTGACTTGGCCTTTCACCACAAAAATACTTTTGCACCTGCTGGGCTTTAATGTCATCCTCGACCGTTATATTTTGATGAGGTTTCTCCAGCTGCCTTTTGGTGCTGCGAACAGTTGTTGTGGGAATTGTTTGATCGTCCATTTAGGTTCCAATCGGTGGCCCCTTGTTGCTTTGCAGTCCGGATTTATTGCCATGATATGCTGTTATGTCCAAGGCATCCCAAGAAGCTTGCGATACTAGCCTTTTGGATTGTTGTGTTGATTAAGTAGTTCTGTTTCAAATACTGTATCCGTCTTGATGCCAACTCACTGAAAAAGATCCTGCCTTCCACGTTGAGAAGATTTTCTTTTGGGAGGAGCAGGGCTTTCGGGATGATTTGCTTGTCCACTTGGGACAAGCAAGTCAACTTCATATACCCTCATGCTTTTCCACAGAATTTTGAGGACATCTGGAACGTTCTTGTAGAACTATACGTATGGTATGTCATATAAGTGCCTAGTATAGATGCCAATCTTGCCTTTTTCACTACCTGCCTCCCCTCACTCGCCTTGGGACAGCTGATATCAAACTAAACTTGTGAGGGTGATGTTGAAAGTATGTCAGTCGGGACAATGATCAGTTCGTCTTTTTTCTCATCAGTGTAGATGGTTCTCAGATGTTCTTCAGTCTAGTCTTTTGATGTTTTTAAGAATCCATCATTTTCCTTCGAGTATATGCCTTTGATAATGCATGTTTTGGCGCATCGGTAGGCTTTCTGCTCAGCGTAGTTTTGAAGTCTGTATTTTAAGTCCCTTTGAAGGAAGTCAATGCCTTCCCTTTCATCTGCTGTCACCTTTCTCCGCAACTTCCTCTCGCCACTTGGATTTCTTGCAACAGACGGGTTTCGGGGACCAAAGGCTGTCTTTCTTTTTGATTTGATCCTTCACTCCACATTTATCCTCCCTGTAACTGAAGATTAGGTCACCCATCGTTTCTTCCCAGCTTATCCTTTGATTTGACTTAGGGTAAAGCTTAAGTCTGTATTGATGGTTTCCCACTTCTTGATGTTATGTTATGCTTATGTTATGCATAATTCCTTTCTTTTTGTAGTGGGCTGGTCGTTGTCTTGGTGGTTCTGTCTGAATCTTCCTCCTCGTACTCTGGGGTGCTGACTCTCTGTGGGTTCCGTTTTGCCACTGAATTTCATCTGACTGATTTAACCTTCTTGACTGAATCTGCGGATGTGGGGCCCTGGGTTCAGCCCAAGGGTTGATGATTCTTTCGCTCATTAACTCGCAAGTCTGAAGAGCTGTCTGCATTAATGCATCAATCGTGATGCCATTTAATTACAAGGCATAATGCATTTTTTTTTGCATTTCATGGAAGCTTTTTGTCTCTTCCATTCACCTGTACTCAGGCCTTCAAACAGAAGCAATATGTTTCGAAACTGCATCCTGCTAATATTAGCTGTGTTTATTTTGTGCATTTCACACCACGGTGATGATTTAAGGAATCGCCTACACCAGTGGTCCTAAATAGGCAGCTCTCCAGCAGTTGCTTTGAGGCCCCAGAGGTTCCCGAATGACTGGTTGGAGCGGGGGTTTTTTCTTTCTTTTTTTGTAACGTGCAGTTGCCCTTATATTACAGCCTGTCCTTGCAGCCACAGTACATACAGACAGATAGGCTGATACCCCATAATAAATTCATGTCACAAATACGCCCTGCATTAATGAATCATTTTATGATATTTATCTGTCTTCCAAAAGATTCATAGCTTGGTTCTTAGCCATTGCCTCAACTGCAGCCAATGAAATATATTCCCTGTGACGCTCAAGTGAAACCACAGCAGTATCAGGTCCTGTACAGGCTCTGAATTAATGTTACTGTCTGTCACTCAGGCTGGAGATAGTTTTCACTATCATCTATCATTTCTCTCTTGCGCTGAGTGTGAATTCCACCACACAAACTGGCGTGTGCACCATTTGTCTAACGTGAAAAATGTTTATTTGTTATGTTATGGGGGGGGTCTCCACCATCTGTGCTTACCTAAATTTTGTGGTACAAAGTCATGTATATGGTGTATACATGTGGCCATCCCGCATGTTGAGTTGCCAGCTTCCTGTCTGAGTTCCTGACCCCCTGGGGGGTTGATAGGTTATTAAGAAGGACCACCTGTGGGTCTTCATGCTTGGCCATAAATATCCCCTCCTCTTTCCACTGGCTGGGAATTTTTATTTTATTTTAGCCAACTAGAACTTTGGTTACATATAATGTCATATTATTTTGCTTGGGTGTTACAGTAATGTGTTTGTTCCAATTAGTGTTTATATGTAAAACTGTCAAATTAGAATGACCATATACCCTTTACTCTACTCACTTTTTCAGGGCAGCCATAAATGCCTTTGCTGCTCTACTCTGCACAAGTAAGTTTTTAATGAACTTCATTATTCACAAGATCGGTTCCATCATCAATTATCATCAGCCATCACCTTCATCTTCATGATCATGATCAACACTACAAAACGCTGCTCAAGTGCCCACTTGCTTTGTTTTCTAAGCTACTTTCAAGTCATCAGGCCTGTGGCTGTGTTTATAAAAAAAAAAAGTTTTGTTTTTTCCTGCATGTCAGCAAGTTGTGAGCTATGTAGGAGAGAGTGGAAAAAGATATTGGACCTCATGCAAGAAGCAGTCGTACAAACAGATTTGTTCTCAAAACATTTGACAGAAGGGAGGGATTTAAGAGAAATTGACATATTCACGTGGCCCTGCGATGAACTGGCGACTTGTCCAGGGTGTCACCCTGCCTTCGCCCTAAGACAGCTGGGATAGGCTCCAGCAGACCCCCGTGACCCTGAATAGAAATAAGCGGGTATAGAAGATGAATGAATGAATGACATATTCACCAATGATCACGTAGTTCCAATCTTTTCACAGGCACAAATACATTTTGCGAGTCCTCTAGACGTGACGTACAAGTTTTGCGCAATTAGTGCCGTTATCCAAACCTATGTTTTTACGAAAAGATTTTGGATTTTTCGTTATTCTGAATCAAGTTCTACACATCCTTATGTATGCCGTTTAACACTCCAATTAAAATTACAGATGCATATTTTATTCATGTAGCCGGATATAACCGATGATCTAAATGTATTATTGATGCTTTTGGATAACACTTTAAAATCAATGTGGACATTTCAAACTGCTAAATGAATCATTTAAATTAAATAATATTATGTACTCGGTTCGCTTCGCTTCACATGAGCGTCTTGGAGCGTGCAGGCTATACCTGCATGCAGCGCACGGCTGCTAGAGGAAAGGCTGCCTGGTGAGATGCTCCCGCCCCGCCACCATGTCGGACGTCCCCACTGAGTCCAGCAACGTGGATGTGGCCCACAACTCACAGACCACAACTTCCTGCCGTTTGTCCTTTTGTATTTGTATTGTGTACGTATATTCTGCTAATTTTAAGCAATGGGTGGTCATGGGACTGGAGGAAGGATTTCGCACCATTTTGCATTTTAACACATCTTTTGCTATGCAGTGTATGAATGTTCTGAACGGAATTGAATTGTTTAATTCTGACTTGAATGGAATTGCAAGTTAATTTGCCTTTGTATACAAGCAGGTAAACGCAAGGTGAAACCAGATGCGTCTTGGCTGAATTGCTTTGGCGAGATGTCTTTTTGCAAATGCAAAAATCTCTGTATCCATGCAACCAACGGGCAACATAGCATTTGCAGTGCTTGTTAATTTTTCTCACTGCGTGGCTTTTGTGGGACCCTTAATTCCACTAGTAAGGCTGCCCAAGATGACAGATTTCATTTTTATTGATCCCAGTCAGCCAGACTTTGATCTCTGAACTGGTAAAATTCTTCTCTGTCTTCGATGCCATGCCTGTTTACTTAATGACAAGCGTGGGAGATTGTGCGACCTTATGTGGGACTATTGGGCTGGTGATTATGCAGATTTGCAAGTATCCTGAATACACGCTCACTTATGCACAGGTGGAATCCATCTTGTTTACGAGCGTAATTTAAGCGTATCTCTGACGTCAAGAGAGTTCGCTGAATCTGACATAGCACATTTGTATGAGCCCATCGTACGGAAAAAAAAGTAAGAGAAATCCACCACAAGAATACAAACATGTTCTTGCACGAGGCCCATTGCTATTGATAAAAACCCTGCATGGTCAATAACTGAGCGAGGTAGTTTCTGTATATGTACAATATACACTGGCTTGGATGCGCTAAAGTAGAGTTGCGTAAAACCATCTGCAGACTTGATACAGTGCACGACCAATACTGATGATGAAATGCTGTTCATTGAGCATGTTTGCCTTCAGGAATATGCTATTTCTGCAGTTTCTACCAGAATATGCAAAATAATAGGAGGTAGGTACATACATAAGTACAACTATTTGACTTTAATGCATCCACAGTGACCTACAAGCCTGAAGGACCGAAATAGCATGCTTTTTGAACTGTTTCTTTTATTGTTATTCTCATCTTACCACTTCACTGGTACTTAGGGTCACAGGGGTGCTGGTGCATATATATCCCACATGCCTTTGGATGAAGGCGGTGTACATACAAAGTTCTGTAACAAGTAGACCGTGCCAGCTATTATTTTGTGTGTGACACGTGGTCGACTAAGGTTGCATGTGCACACGAAAACAGAAGTGGAGGCACTTTTTAACTGAGGTTATATTACCAGCTGCCACCATTAGAGAATATGAGAGAGTAGAGAAACTGCAAGGGAAACATAGTAAGAGCTCATTTGTGTGACTTGTTACCCAGGGCTGTGCTGTCCCATAGGTGAAAGTTGTCTTTGATGCCTGCATTCAATCAGGACACTCAGGCTATCGTCATTACTGACTGGTCAGTGCTGATGATGGATATTTAATGGCAATGAAGCATTCGAAAACCCCTAAATAAGGCAGGCAGCAGCTTGAATGATTTATCGTGCTGTTCTTGTTCATTTGATCAAGATTTTTTCCACTTCTTCTGAAAAAAAAATTCATGTTCACTATCCAACCATCCAAGGGCTCAAGAGAAGTGGCTTTGAATCAATCAGATCGTTCTTGTCTGCAACCCGGTCAGCATCGGTTGTGGTCAATATATAACGTGGCCAGTGTTTTGTGCAAAGCTTACACATGCCTTTCAAACGTGCTAAATAATGACAGAATCAGTTTCAGGTTTGATAAATCAGATTGCGTGCAAAATTATCTATTTGCATCTTCTCACCCCAATATTTTGAACGTTCTGTCAGAAACGCCCGTATCTGCATGTTTATTAAGCCAAACACACTAAATGGACTGAATGTGCCTGTTTGTCAGATATTGTCCTCAATGGGCCTACTTAATAGATCAGCTTTGAATCAGACCTTTACCAATTTATCTTAAAAGCACGTTTTTGGACTGTGTGAGAAAACCATAGGGAAGCCACTGAAGTGTCGCACATTTCTTCCTTTCAGAAATGTTTTCCCACATTTTCTTGACAAGGGCAGAGAGACTTCAGAGAGACAGAGAGACTTTAAATATTACGGACTGTTTAGAAGTTTGTAAATGCTGCCGAAGTTTTTTATTTTATTTTTTATCTCAATGGGCATGATGGGTGTGCTAAAATTATAAGACATAATAATTCTTTCAAATTCTTGGATATTTATACCATTCATATAACCCTGCCGCTGCGAGGAACAGCACCTTGATCAAAAAGATGTTTGCTAAAGTAACTGTAGCAAAAGTCAAAGCCATGCTAATGGGCTTCTCTTGTTTCCCTAACTCAGCTGCTTTTTGTGTCTCTGACTGCCAGCTGGTCTACTTTGTGACTCACACAGTATTAAACATAACAGCCTGCATCAAATGATTGCGTTGCTGGTAATAATAGTTGGTTACTATATATACCTGGTATTCCAATACAGTTAAATTTAAAGTTGAGATGAAAATGTATGCAATTCTCACCGTACTAACAGCAACAGTTGTAACAGTACACTTGAAAAACAGCTTTGTCAACAGCCAAAAAAGCTTTACATTTTAAAAAAAAAAAAAGTTGTGAAGGTTATGATCTATATAATACATCTTAATCTCAATAAATTCCCTTTATAATTTTTCAGATCAAGTTCAGAGAGTAGTTTCTTAAAGCTTTATTCCCAGGTGCTGCTATAGTACAATATAGTATAGCATAGTATACCACTGTGTTTTTATGTCAGTTCATCTTGATTATAGAGTAGAATCAGTTAGCTTTAAATTACATTATGAACATAAAAGACTCTAGCCTATGTCATTTGTGCTGATATGGCTATAGTACATAAAGCATAAGTTTTTAGCTGTGTCCCTCGAAATTATTCTTTAGTGCTCACCATTAGTTTAGAGCAAAATGCTTGTGGTGAATACCTGCTTCACCAAAAAACGCAACAGCAGTACCTGATTTTTTAGCATCGAGCACCAGTGGCTTTTTTTCTCTCTCAAAGATTAGGTTTTCTTGAAGTTTGAGTTTTTTTTCCCCAGAATTTAGGGACTCTGAGTTTTCTGTTTGACAAAGTGAGGTAAGTCGAACCCGGAAAAAAGAGTGGCCTGTTTCACAAAGAGGAAACAGTAACCCCAGTTCAGTTACTGGGGTAACAGTCTGTAAAACTAACCTGGTCAACAGGTTTTTTTCCCCCTCCAGTTTCTCTCTGTCTCCTCCCTGACAGGCCGTCGCTCCTCTCTGTGGACGACTGAGTACTGCCCTCAGTCAGAATAAAATTGGCCAAATTATACAAGGGCATCACTACGTTCACAGGGAGTTACATATTTGTGGTGAGATAATGGGTTAGAAATTACTACTTTGCAGAATGATACTTTTTTTTTTTATCCGTAGTTGACAACATACCTTAAAAAAAAAGACCCTTGAGTCTGTTCATGACAGCAGCACATGTGTGGTGAATTGACCCTGAGCTATCGGTGAGAATGTGTTTGAATTATCTTCAAGTGGCCAAATATTTCTTTCCAAACCAGACTGATTGTTTGAAAAAAATACTTATTTAATTGTGGCTATATAGAAATTTATTTTGACGAAGACACACAGTGCGCAATATGTCATCGGCGTATTGCAGGTTGGGAAATTCGGATTATGGAACACTCTGACACACTGAACCGTAAAGGCCAGCTAGCTGTCTTGCATCCAGGTTTCTAAAAGACACTTAGATGTACATCAGAGAGGACTTAGAGCAGCTCACTGAGTTGTGAACAAATAGACTAATAAAAACCGAAACTAAATTCAAAGAATTCTCAGTTTCATAATGATTAACACAGGCCCAGATCATCTCATCTCATCTCATCTCGTCTCGTCTCATGTCATCTTGTCTTTGTCTTATCTTATGTTTTGTTTGTTTGTTTACAGAGGCTAACATTTGCTTGGCGGTATCTAAGGGGCACATATCTGGCCTGTTGGAGATTTATGAGAAATGGCACAGCAAAGATACTCACCGTGCTGCCATCGAAATCTGCCATGCACTGCTGCACTGCTTCTACAAGGTCACCAGAATTACTGCAGGCAGCCAAGCATTTGTTTCACTTGGTGGCATTAATCTGCTGTATCAAACCTCACAGGTAACGTTGACACTTAACGTGCTAGAGTATATGTTGTAGACATAGAGCAAGGGTCTATCCCCCAGTTAGCTGCCATCTTGCACTGCCATATTTTTAAGGAAACTGTTCGTAATTAAGGTGACTGCTCTCGTCTTCAAATAAACCAACGAAGAAGAAGGTGGATGAGGTATCCCGGTTTGGGTAAAGCGTAGTTCACAGGCAAGCTCAGGAGGGGGGGGAGTAAAAGACAATGCAATCCAAAATATAACCACTTGATATTGCTGTTTCTTCTTCAAAACCTCCAAATACTACACACTTAATCTTTAAATGGGTACATGTAACATTAACATTAGGGCTTAAAAGAGAATGGACGACGTAATCTATGCAAAGACAGAAAATGGAATATGTTTGTTGTTGCTGTTGCTTATGATATGCCAGAAAATATTTAATTGTTGTTCTTATTCCTCTATGTATGTCTTTTTCTTGGTAGAAATGTTTACTGAATAACTCTTTGAAGTCCCTTGTGGAGCCCTCGGTGCAGCTGATGAGAAAGTGTCTTCCTAGGACTCCTCTACCATTGACAAAAGACGAATCAGCATACACCTTCCCTCTCCCTGGCAGGCCTGTCTGTCATGTAGATGTTGCATCAGGTACAAATATTATATATATAAAACCTAATCAAAAAGTCAAAAAAAGAGTTAAATTTACCACCACACAAATCAGAATTTTTAAATACACGTGCATGTTGATATTTAACTGGCTGCTGCCTTGTCTGTGTTTTTTTTTATCTTGCCAGTGGAGAACAATGAGGAGAGTGATGAAGAGAAAACGGAAAATAATCAAGACACAGACGATAGAGACTTTGTAAGTTGGCAGGAGCCCAAGTTAATTAAGGGCATTCTTCTAATCAATCAATCAATCAATCAATCAATCAATCAATCAATCAATCAATCACTCCATTGACCCATTCTGAAGTTGCCATCCTGTCATCTGTGGCTCTTGACTTGTGCTTCTAAACTGGATCTCTTTACCAAAGTCAATTCTGCAAATGTCTTTTCTACCCAAGAAGAAAAGTCAATTAACACTGATGATGAGGAGGAGTGAATGTGGTCAGTAGAAGATGAAGGGGTATAATGAAAGTAATGCGTACTAGGAAAGTGGAGCGTGGGAGCCAATTTTGAGCTGACTACAAACCACTTTAAGTGTTATTCCAAGTCTGGAGTTTAAATGTTCCCTGTATCCTCTTAATTCTTAATTCAAATATAACAGTGCTTGACTAAAATAACATACACCATGTGTTCATATGTTATAATGCACTTACATGTTATGAATGTACTTGTTCATCCTAGGATGATGATTTGGAGACTGATGTGTACAAACTTCGCAAGTGTCCTGACCCAGACAGACCCAAAGAGCTGCTTGCACAGTACAGTCACCTCTGTCCTGAACTTTCTCATGATTTTCAGGTAAATACATTTTTGAATGTGTGAATCAGCCTGAGTCAGACTGACAAAAAAAAAAAAGAGCTTTTGTCTTTTGCTTTTGACGGTGAGTTTTGTGTGTGGGATTTTGTGTTTGCACACCACACCGTTTGGGCAGGTTTGACAGCAAATCATGCAAATAAATACCAAAAATCTGTGTCCTACAGGAGCTGGATTTCAGTTCTGAGGTGGAAGAGGGTTCAACGTCGTCACCTTCTCCATCAGATGATGAAGTTAGGACACTCAGCAGTTACTTGTGTAGATCTTGCAGGACTGACAAGAAAAACAGTAGTGTTACTGATGATTCATCGGAGAAAGAGACGGGACAAACAGAGGGACAAACGGCAGGTCAGAAATTAGTCTTTGTTTGATAGTTTGATGCCTGTTTTTTATTTATTTTATTTTATTTAAAAAAATAAAAATAAAAAAAAAAAGAACCTAGACTCTTATTGTCTGTTTACCACAGCCCAAAAAAAATCTAAATATCTCACTTTTTTTTTTTTTTTACGTTCTTCAGCTGCTCCCCTGTTTAAGGTCTGCAATTTTCACAGTCATACCCTCAGCGCCAGCCCGAGCTTTACAACGATGGTTAGAAAAGCAAAGTATGATGCAGCACACTAAATCTATGCATGCAGAAGTGTTGTGTTAAAATCATTGTGTGCGCTCTTCCACTTGTTTATCACCTGACTTGGAAGAGACTATTTTTCAGCGACCACTCTTCTGTGATGGTGTAATGCTGATAATTGCATGTTAACCCCATTACGCATGTGCACACAAGTAATTGTTTTGTATGCACAAACACATTGCATGCGTATGGATGGGACAGAAAAAGCACTAATGGGTTTTCGTGAGTTTTCTGGACACGCTTGAACTGTTGTTTCATTTGGCTTCCAATCATAGCAGTTTTAATGAATTGCCGTTTTTGATCTTTTCTCCAAGATACGAAGTCCCACTCAGTCGAAACGGAGGGGAGCTGAATGATGTGGAGAAGGAAGACAAACATTTCTGTCATTCATCCATGATTGACATGTTACTGGAGAGACATAAAACCAGTATACCACACCATGAACCCAAATTGTACTGTTCTGCTGCTGCTAAGACCAGATCTGTTCCCGGATTCAACATTTTGTCTTTTCCTGACTTTTGGGGTCATGTTCCACCACCAGGGCATGAATCTATGGCCCAACGCAAATCCAGCATACAAAGGTAAAAAGTTTTCAATGACTGATTTCGGCCTAATGTGATTGAACGAACAAGGCAGCCAACCAGTACAAAACAACAGTGTACTGGATGGACGCTCCATTCGTTAGCGCTTTTACCCCATCGCAGGCTTGCAAATAGGCACAATGTAAATCTGAATGATCGGAATGTACTACAATTGCTAACACAAAAACTTTTATTTTGTCTTTTTCAGGCAAAAGATCTTTGAAGATGTTCAACGGTTTATAAATACAAAGGACATAATGAAAAAGGTTGTATTTGACTTGGAAAACGACAGGTATGCTTCCATCAAAACATTTTTGGTATTGATTGAGTCTACGTTTTATTTGTAACTGAAAAACCTTGTACTACTTTCTTTTTTACTTGTCTTATTAGTATTCCATATTCATCGGAATGTTTGATGTTTTACTCCAAGTTTGAATGTGGAAACCTTAGGAAAGCTATTCAGGTCCGCAGGTATGTAATCTTACTATTCTTATTAGTCTTATGACAGTTATTTCAATCATCCCAAATATAGAATATTTACTGTAAGGTAACCAAATAAGCCGACCAGAATCACTAGAATAAAACCACACGAGTGTTTCATGTTTCTCTTCACTTCTCTTCCTTTAGATATGAATATGACCTCATACTGAATGCAGATATTAACAGTTCCCAGCATGCACAGTGGTTCTACTTTGAAGTCAGCAACATGGAGGCTGACGTCCCCTACCGTTTTAATGTAATTAACTGTGAGAAGAGCAACAGCCAGTTCAACTATGGTAAATAGTTTCTTTGTGTGCTTGTAGATGTGATCAGCATATATTGAACGGCTCACTGTGTGTGCATGTGTGTATACTGAGCTGAACTGAAAGAGTAATCCTAGGCACCTTAAGTGCTTAAAGACATTCAGTCAACCAAGGCAAGAACCAACAAAAAGAGGCATAAAAGTCCACAGTGCAGTAGCTTTATGTGGACTGATGTACATTGAGGGGGCAAAGGGAAATTTTTGAAATTTTGATGTTGCTTTAAAAAGGTAGGGGTGGACACAAATGCTTGTCTGTGTGTTTTGCTGTGTGCAACAGGGATGCAGCCAGTGTTGTACTCTGTGAAAGAAGCGCTTGAGGGAAGACCACACTGGGTCAGAGCTGGAACTGAGATTTGTTATTTCAGGTATGACTGAAATGTATACTATGGTGCTGTTTGAATTATTTTTTACCTTTTTGTGTTTTGGCTTCTGTGTCAATCTAAATTAGTTGCTGACTAAAGTTTTGCCAATGACTTGTCTACTCTGCAAAGTCAGTAAAACTTTTTAATAGTCACTTTATCTCCTTAAGTTTATAAATTAAGATTACATATCATAACACTAATCAATTCTAGCATAATATTTGTCATCAAGAGAGGATCTTACTTGAGTTGAATGACAAGAAAGGTCGTCCACAGACTTTGACACATTGAATAAAAATGTTCACGTGGTAATACAATGTGCATTGCATAATTGAATGAATCTGTCTATTTATATGATCTTTAAAATATTTTTCAGAAATAACTTTTGTCCAGCTCGGGGCAGTGAAAGAGCAACGTTTTATACTCTTACCTTTACAATAAACTTCAAACACAAAGAGGATGTCTGCTACTTGGCCTACCATTATCCTTACACATACTCTACCCTGAAGGTACAACTATCTGCCTGTCTTTTTACCTGTTGTCTGGCTTTTTTTTTTTTACTTCAGATACCCAGCTAGTGACTAATCTTCACATCTATTGTAAGATTAACAGATGCAGTACATGCAGTGATACAACAGACTTACTACTGTTAATCTCCATGTACAATGTACTACTGGCTATGCATTATGGCATCTAGTGGCTAACTTTAAAAGCTAACTACCTAACACAGTTGGCAGCATCATTCAGACCACTCACACATCATTTTTTTCCATTTGTGTGAAACTTTGAAAACACCAATCTCGTGTTGTGCATGTATCAACAAGCAGATTCTGGCACTAGCCCATCCATACTTGGCAATGTGACCTCTGGCAGGTGTGCTTTAATGTTGTGCTATCTCAAGTCTGTAGTTTAACATTTTTGGAAATGCATTTGCATTTAACCATTGCCATCAGTTATTAATAATAATGTAAAATAGAACAAAATTCACTTATTCTCTTGCAGAGCATAGTATTTATGGTTTTTTTTTAAATCATGTTCATCAGGCTCACCTGAATGTCCTGCAGAAATCAGTAGATCCAGCAGAGGTCTATTTCCGGCAACAGAAGCTATGTGATACCTTGGCTGGAAACTCATGCCCAATTGTAACTATCACTGCCTGTCCAGTCAGTACAACCTGGAGAGACATGAATCAGTTTCGTGAGTTTTCCCCATTTGTTTTTCAGTTTTGTTTTATTTCTTTGACCATTCTATTCCATTACCACGTCATTATCCAGCTTTTCAATTTGATAAGTTAATGCATGCAAGAATAAATGTTAAATCCATCAAACAGTCAATTCATCAATCAGCAATCAACACACCAAAAATATATCATCCATCTACCCCAAATCTGCAAAAAAAAAATGCAGCTTTAAGCCTTGTGTCAGGAAGGGCAACCCCTAACCCTGAAACCTATGCAAAATGAAAAATGCACAGCACTTTTAGATTGTAAGATTGAATCAAAAACTAGAAGTTGGAGGTGAGATCGATGCTTGTAAAGTAGAAGATAATGACAAAAGGAAGAGATATTAGTTATGAAGTGTTCAATGAAATGAAGTTGCGTGGTTATTTGTATAGGTGGCACCTACTGCACGTCTCCCCGACTTGGAGAGAATGATTCCAGTTCAGCAGTTCTCTTTGAGCTTCCTTCTTTGCCTTTGTCTAGTTTTTTGTTTGTTTGTTTGTTTGTTTGTTATTTTTTAAGTCTTTCCTTGCCAGGTTCGAGGGGTTACAAGGTGTTGCAACTGTAGAGAATGTAAAGTCCTAAGGGACAAACTGTGTTTGCGAACTTGGGCTATGCAAATAAAAATTAATTGATTATTTGATTGATTCATTGACTGATTGCTTGATTCTCAAAAGTGAGGAACCTTGAAGCAGTGTATAGATATTCATTCACCAGCCACTTTCTTAGGTACCATGTACTAGTGAGACATACTCATGAAAGTGGCTTCCGTGTGTATTCTGTTGGTATCTGTGATAAGGATCATAGCTCAGGCAACTCGACAAAGATAGAATGGAGGAGTGAATGAAAACATAACAATGTTATGTTGTGTTTTTCCTCTTATATGGAATGAATTTGATTATAGTAACCTTAGTTAAAAGTTAATGTAACACCCATTTTCACATTTTCTGCAGCCATGTCAGTGATAAACTATATCTGTCCAGGTAACCGACCCTATATTGTGCTAACTGGCCGTGTCCATCCCGGTGAATCCAATGCCAGCTGGGTCATGAAGGGCACTCTTGAGTTTTTGTGTAGTAGTGACCCAGTGGCCCAAAGTCTGAGAGAGGCCTTTGTCTTCAAGATCGTCCCTATGCTTAACCCAGACGGAGTAATCAATGGCATGTAAGTGTCGTTTTCTGTTCAATTTCCACCCAAGTTAAATTGTGATTGTAGCATTCCAGCCTGATTCTTTTGCAAAAAAAAAAGAAAAAAAGAAAAGAAAGTGAAATGCTGAGTGGATGGTTATTTATTGTACACAGAAAGAAAAGAGTGGAAATGGCAGCCCACCTCACTACGCAAGTAATCCAAAGCATAAAAGTTGGGGCGAAGTCTTTGGGAGGACGGCAGAGTAGGCTAAAATTGCTATTAACTAGTAGCTAGCATTACTGTCGCTAGCTAACGTTAGCTAAAGTAAACTTTAGCTGATAAGTAAGCAAAAAAAAAAAAAAAAAAAAAAAGTCTTTACAGTAGCATTAATGTGTGGAAGATATTATTGCCCTGATGTTCCACTTGATGGCGCCATTAGCCCGAGATCGATGTTACCCGTCCCAGTGTTTTGGTGTTTCCCCTGTATTATTATTTCGCTGAAGTCCAGATTATTTTTTTGGTCGACGGTGCTGAAATAAAAACTGATATCCGTGACTTCTTGGGTTTTTTTTTTTTTTTTTGTTGTTTTTTTTTGGAGTGGACGTGAAACAATGACAGGTCCTGTAAACAGCGTCAGAATCTAGAGCTGAAAGAAAATTCAATACGGTCCTGCAAGATTGGCTCTCACTTTTCAGGCCTGGCCCCTAGTAATAATAATAATGAATTTAAAAAAAAAAAATGTTAATAAGAATAGATAACAAAGAAACAGGGCAAATAGGCGAGTACCTTTTAGAAGAGCAGTATTTTGCAGTTTTTACCAGTGCTATAGTGGGATAAATCAAGCCAAAGAAGGAAACTCATCACACTCAAAGCAATGTCATGTTTGTCCACATTCTATGTGATCTCTTAGGAATCGCTGTGATCTCAACTGTGAGGACCTGAACCGTCAGTGGTGTAAACCAGACCCTGTACTTAGTCCCACCATCTATCACACCAAAGGTCTCCTCTACTACCTCAAAAGTATCAGACGAACTCCACTGGTGAGTGAGACATGGTCACTTTCTATGAATTGTTGGCTGAGGTTGTGACAATAGAGTTAAAGGATAATTACACAGACCCATGTCTGTGTGCCGTGACCAACATCATAGTTTTATAACAGGTAGAATTTTCACCTTTAGTTCACAAAAGATGACTGGCCCACTTGTGTTTTTATGTTTTCTTAAAACGGCCACTGAAGTGGATAACAAGAAAAAAGTCTTGCTTCCTACTGGGTTCACATTACCCTTAAGTTAATGTATAAAGATTTGTTTTTCTCTGTGTATACCAGGTTTTCTGCGACTACCACGGCCACTCGAGAAAGAAGAATGCGTTTCTGTATGGTTGCAGTATAAAGGAAACACTCTGGGCATCTGGCTCGGACGTTACCACCGTTGGTTTGAAGGAGGATCCTGGTTACAGGGTAGGGTGTGCAAGTGTATGCGTACTAAAATGTTCAATTTGAAATACTGTGTGGTATTCTTGTAGCAACATGGTGGCGCTTTCTCTCAAATGATCTCTGTGGTTTTCTAGACCATTGCAAAGACCCTGGACCGTATCGCACCGGCCTTTTCTTTCAACAGCTGCAACTACTTGGTACTGGCAATTCAATTACTGTGACCTTTCTGTTGTCACTCCCATCAATTTAGGTTTTCAATGTAATCTAAAGTGTTTAAAATATTCTCATTTTCTTTTATGCCTCATATTATTTTATGACTACTCTTTACCCTCAAAGCACAAAAGCAAGCACCAGATTATTTTTAAGTAAATAATGTTTTAATTTACTCTTTCGTTCTAATATATTTATTTCAGGTTGAGAAGTCCCGTTCTGCGACAGCCAGGGTGGTTGTTTGGCGAGAGATTGGTGTCCTAAGAAGTTACACTATGGAAACTACCTATAATGGATTCAACCTAGGAATATACAAAGTATGTGTGTGTGTTTTACCGATTTAAAAATTTGGCAAATTTTAAAAATACAACCTTAAAGATGGCTTGCCCGGTACGACCGCTAAATATGCTCCAGGAAAACAGTGAGCTGGCTCTCCGTTGTCAAAGGGAAACATATATCCCGTGTTCTGTGTCCAGATCATTATTTTTATGTTTCTTGTGTATGGACTGTAGGACTTGCAAATTGGAACAAAGGAACTGAAAGAGATGGGAACGAAGTTCTGCCAAAGTCTGCTGTCAGTAACCAAGGACACAAAGGCTCTTTACAGCAGGGCACTGAAGAATTATGTCAGCATCGACTGTAACATGCAGGATCACAAGTCGCACAAGTAAGAATCCATGCTAACTAAGCTCTTCCCAAAGTTTTTCATTTTGCAGACAAGTATAACCATATGTCCTTTGTCTAGCATTGTTGACACTTATTTGGAAAAACAGTCCAGCAGTATTGGGTCGGAGGTGTGGTAGTTGCCCAGTAGCCTAATGTGATAATCCAATGGTGTTAATGGTCTCTGGCACCTGTGGTTTTCAGTAATACAATGATGAGTCTTTTATTGCTGTCCAACTATGAAACCGTTCTCCTGTCTTAAAGTTGCTTCGAAGATGACGAGCCTCCCTGTGTTGAAGAGATTGAATATTCCAAATGCTGTCTACCCCTTAAAGGCATTGATCTGGATTTCGAGGTAAACATAAATATACCCAGCAGCGATGAAGAGAAGGGCAGTGACGACGAACAAACAGAACTGAAACAATTTCAGAACACTATGGGGTACAAATGGATTCAAGCATGAATCAAGAATCTTCTTTTGAGACCACTGTCTGCTGAAAAACCTGATGTAACTTTATATTGAAGAAAGTCAAGTGTGGCTGATCATGTCATTGTTAAACTCTGCTTCTGCTGCGTGTAATATTCACTTTCTTAATAGTGGAAATGAAAGAGGGCATTTAGAGAAGTACACCTGTTTCAAGCTATATCTTTCACTTTAGTTGTTTCTGTAATGTATTACAATGTATGAAATGATTATGTTTGGTAGTAGTACTATAAAAAAATTAAATTAAATTAAAAAAAAATAATCCTGTTTTTGTAGGTACCCACACCACTGGAAATTGTTTTTGCATGTCTATATTATGCAAACATGTGCTTTAGGCTATTTGTATATCCCCTTGAATACCATCTAAGCACTCCCACTGAGGCCTTTCAATAATGACGCCTTTCTTGTGTCAGAGTACAATAACAATTTTGTCATCTGCAATCTGTCTTAAATGTGTGTAAAAAAAAAAAAGTGTATGTTTTTTAGCACTACAAAAACAACAAGATGAAAACTGTGTCAAAAAATCTTAACAAACATTGTGGAGTTGCAAATCTGCTTTTAAATATTTAGGATTTGTAATTGATGACCACACATGTTGATATGTTGAATTAAAAAGAAAAATATCTGAAAACTACTATGTTAAAACAAGCTTGGCCTCTCTCTGCATTTGAAGCCAAAATCTTTTTTACCATTACTGATGATGAAAATGCATTGCACTGTATATGAATACTTCTGCCCATTGTATCCATATACAGTCCCACGCTATCCCATGCTGGATAGCGTGTACCATGGGGCCACTGAAATTCACCACTCTAGTCCCTTTGTTCACAGCCTCAACGGCAAAAGAAAATACCCGTAAAAGGAGATTTTAATAGTGATTCCTTGAAATGAGTTTGCTACCACTTATTTCAGGAGGTTTACTGGCAGGTTTTGAATATAATTTGATAATGCATTGCCGCTCAAATTAAGACATTTATGGACAACTTGTGAGTGTAATTCAGTGCTTGCAATGAGTTATCTACTTATTTGGACTTCATTTGACTTAATCCATTGCTGAATGAGTATTTGCTAATATTTCATAAAGCCTAGATACTTATTCTGATTTACCAAGTTTAATTTTCTTACTGCACTTTCACTTGTTTCTAGTCAATATCTTCTACAAAAACCCTTTTTTTTCATGATATTTAGACTAGTCCTTTTTTGCAGTGGGTTAGAAGATACCACAATTTGACCTGCACACACCCATTGAAATGGATACACACAATCAATATTCAGATCTCCAGTAGTATCCTTCAGGTCAGAAACCCAAAAAGAGAGAGACCAAAGGGAGGGTTTTTTATCTTGATATCACTCCTCTCATGGGGGCTAGTGCAGTAATGACATCATGACTGATGGTCAGGCAACAGTCACAGTGAAAACTGAGGCTGTAATGGACTCTGGGAAATAAAGGAGATATGCTTCTAACAGGAAAATACATTCGAAAAAGACTTAAAAGGGCATAACAGAATAAAATATTGTGGAATAAGGGACATGGTGCAATCGTGCATGGTGCTTTCACAGTAAAATATTGCACGTGGTATTTTATTTTGAAAATAAACTGGATCCAGTATGTTCTCCAATCAATGACTTCCTGCCTAAACCATTCAATCTACTCTGGATTGATGCAGTTGCCAAGCGTTAAGCGGGGAAAAATAGGACATTCTAGGACTTATTTTCGCAGCAGACTGTTGTGTGTTTAGGCCAGCAGAGAAGGCCTTGTGGCCCACCACTAGACGAAATCCATTTTTTTTAGTATGGCTGCATTCAGTTTCTCGTGTGTGTTGTAGTTACTTTACCCTTGGGCAATAGGCTTTACCGTAGGTAGAAGAGCTTTCAGGCTACTAAATAATTCACCCATCACAAATCGTTGTATAAAAATCAGACAAAATGCCCCAGTGTCGTATTTTGTTTTGTGAATAACCTGATATTGGTGATATTATGCCACCAGGGACCTCCCCTCTTCTCTCCTCTAACCTTTTCTGCCCTCTCACTGCTGTCAATCCTGTTCTTGTCACCTTTCTTATCTGACTCATTGGTAAGGGGAATGTGATCGCTCAAGTGTTCCCTCTATATTTTCAAGACTTTATGCAAATCCACAAACTAATCAAGGTGATATAGACAAACCCTACTGGAGATCTTTTAAACATTGCATTCATCAGACACTGACGCTGGTAAAACAAAACAAAACATTCATATATCCATAGAGTAAATAGACTGGTAGGATTCATGAAAAATGTGTTTGTACGGTTATAAATAACTAAATGATTGTAGTATCATAGGATAACTATAGTATCATTTCTGGATGACTTTGGCAGGTTAATTGTGATCGAAAAAGATTTGCTTGCTTCCTACTTGATTATAGTGGACCTAGGTGTCGCATTTAGACTTGATTTTTGTGCGAGATTGAGGTGAGCTAGCTAAGTGTGTAGCTCTGTTTTTAGCAGATGTTCTACATATGTGATTGTGGAGTTATCTTCCGTCTGGGACGCCAAAGATTGGAATATTGTTTCTCCTCGATCTCCCCTCGAGAATAGTTATCTTTTCTTGCATCTGGCACGTCCGCTCCAAACATTTCCACAATCAGTTCTCCTAAGTCTTTTTTTCCACACTTGCAGCTCTGCTTGTGGTTGCTTGGTCTTCTGTGTCTGTAGCTCGTTTGTGTCATCTGTTAGCTTGCGCTTGATTCCTTGTTGAAGAGTATAGTATTGAAGAGTATTGATTCATTCCACCAAAGAGATCTTAAGGAGTCGGAATCTTCCTCAGGAATCCTGACCTGGTGAAATATGACTTTGATATACATGATGGCAACAAGTTTTTGACGAAGCCAAAGCAAGATCGCCAACAGCAACAACATTATTAGACCGTGCAGCAGTTTGTCATTCAGGCTTGATAGCTTGCACCACAATAAAATACTATTTTTTTATACTTTTGTTTGCTTCTTTGGATGATATGTGCCGTGGTGCGGTACGTCCCAAATGCAAAATTCCTTCTTTTTTTTTTATTATTCTTTTTTTTTTTTAATAAAGGCATCATTATTCTTGTAACACAGTAAATAGTAAATGACAATGTGAATACAGATGTTCAACACATTATAGGGTGAAGTACAGTGTGAGTTTGTCAGAAGAGAAATACACCAACACATTTCTATTTCTGAGTTAACAGTCTAAATACATTGCATTGAAACCTGATATGGGAAGGCACTAGCAAAATGGCAGATTCTCAAAGTATTGTGAGGGAGTTCATGATTTAGCTTTTTAAGCAATCTTCAAAAGAAATGGAGAGGAAAATGGCAATAAAAATAGTGCAGAAAATATGTGGAATATAGATGTGACAAACAGCCACAAAGGGGGAAAAAAAACAAATTCTGAGCCCTTTTAAGTGATTCACTTTTTTTGAATGACTCGAATTCTGCATAAAGGTGCATAAAGCAGCATGCTTAGTTTTCTTTGAACAGAAAATAATCTACTTTGCTTGCCGTTGTCCCCAACAAGGCTGCATGCAAAAAGTATACATAAAAAAAAAATTCAATTTCAATTCCCGGACCTTTCTGTGTGGAGTATGCATGTTCTCCCTGTGTCTGCATGGTTCTCTCTAAGTGTTAACTGGTTGTTTGTCTTTCAATGCAGCGCTGTGATGTACTCAATGTGTACCCCGGCCTCCGCCCTATGTCATCGGGGATATATTCAGAAAACTACTGTGACCTTTGAGCGCAGGAGAAAGTGGGTACAGAATACTGATGTATGGACAGACATTATGGTAAACCTAAAATAGTCTAAAAATCTGCTTTGGTTAAAATGATAAAATTATTAGTAAAGAGATCCTAAATGAAAACAAACATAAAAGAACAGAAGATGTAAGGTTCAGATGTGCTACATGTATGGTAACACACCCCATAGCTAAAGTTTTTGTTCATAACATCAACCTCTGCACCTCATTATTCACTTAGCAGATGTTACAAAGGACAATACGACGTTAGTGTAGTTTCTTCCATGATGGCAAAAAGGAAGCTTAGAATATTATGGCTTCAAGATCTTCACAAGACATCGAGTGAATTGATAACAATGGAACGTCATTATTCACTGAACACATTAAAGATGGATCTGCTTTGATTAAATTGATTAGATTGCCTTGCAAATGGATTATGTTCCACTGCTAGCACATTGCAATGTTAGGTCTGAACAAAAAAAAAAACAAAAAAAAACAACAATCTTGCATATCAAGTAGTGTTGTGACCAACTACCAACTACCATACGACTGTCTTTCATCATATAAGATCTTTGAAATCACAACCATAAGCTGAGACTTGACACTACATGAAAATAGGAAGTGTAATATTGTTGATTTATGAACCAATTCACATGCATAACTTGGTTGTAATTAATCTTCTTTCATTAGAGCACAGAGTAGAGGAAGATGTAGACATTCACTGTTTCACAGATTATGTTTTTTGTTGTTCAGTTTATGCTGTTGTATAAACTGTTTTGAAGCATTGTTGAGGACATATTCCAAGCCATCATTGTTTGACTTCAAGTTTTACAATTTTTACATAATTTAAAAAAAAAAAAAAATGTAAAATTAAGTATTCTTGTCAAACTTAAATAACAGAAAATGTATTTCATTTAGAAAAATGTATTAGTAATGTATGCCTTTTCTCTAATCAGTACCTGAAAGCCAAGGCCAAGAATGAGACACTTTTTCATCAGTGAGGCAAGAAAAGCACATTTCAACGTCCAACACAACACAAAGGGCTTTACATCAGGTTAGAAGTATAAAATAACAACCACATTAAACATTAAAGTTCCAGAACAAAAATTATAAATTAATATTACAAGGTTGTACAGTCATACAGTAGTAATATAGTTGCTGAATATTTATGAATATGAATACATGTTTTAATCCAGAACTGAAAATGACAATGACACATACAACATATGTGTTTCAAAATGAAAACAGATTCACCTTGTGACTTTTCTCTCCTTAGTGCTTAAAAGAGCTCAAAAAGAAAATTTAAAAACAAGCCAATAAATAAAACACCAAGCAGGGAAGTAATCAATAAACAGAACTACTAGACCTATTAAATAAAAGTGCTGAAAACACGGCTAAATAGTCAAGAAAAAAGGGACACAAAAAAACGTAATGCCGTCTCTCTCTCAGCTTGTGTTGCAGTATTTTTTTTAGATTTAAAGTTTAATTACCAAAAGGTTGCCACATTAACTTACTTATTTTGTGGGCCTGTGCAAAGGTTTACGAAATAACCCCACCTCACTTGTGTTTTTGAATAGTTGAACTCTCTCTGCCACTATTGTTTGGTTTTATCGTCATAACAATAAAAGAGGCACTTGTTTCATCTCATCAAAGAGCTACTAACATCCTGCGTGGGCTCAATATCCAACAGTCTGGCCGTATCTTTGTGGAAAAGTACACATCAAGATTATTTTCGAGCCAAATGCCTCAATGTCTCGTCATCGAAAAAATATAATATATATTAACAGGGCTTTGCCGAACAATGTTTGGCAAAACAATTTTTTTTCTCCGTATTATCGTCACAGCCAAAAAGAAGAAAGGTAATGGTTTCAAAACTAGCATTGTGTAACGAAGCAGCAGAAACAAATTTATTTTAAAAGACACATTTAACAGATGAGCTTCAGAAAAGATTGTTATCATGATGAAATGCATGAAACGCACACATAAAATGAAGACAAGCTGAAATTTAAGTTGTTTGTGTTATTTAAGCAACACATGCATATAGATAAATGTAAATACAAAAGTATACCGATACTTTTTGTCGTAAGGGCCGAACTACTGATGTACACTGAAAGCTGGTTTGAAATACATTACTGTGAAGGAGTAAATTTTATTTCGTTTTCTCTGTTTTAGGCAGTTGCAATTGATGTTCCATGCTTAATCTTGATTCGTATGGTCCCATCAGTAAAAAAAAAAAAAAGAACAAACTTTCATCCATATTATCAGCGTCAGAGTTGGCAGTTAATCACAGGGACAAGTCAGAGAGGCAAACAAGCATTCGCACTCACATTCACGCCAATGGACAATTTACAGTTGCTAGCCTAATGTGCTCGCCTGCCACGCCCTTGGATTTTTACGGAAGCAGGAGGGAGACAGAACCCAGACACGTACAGTAGGAAACATTTGGAATCAGACCAGCAACCTGCCTGCTGTGTAGTTAACTTCAATCACTGCTTCACGGTGCCGTGAGCGAACATGATTTCACTCAAAACAGTCCATGTGCTTGTGAGATCGTGAAGTCACTTTTACTCCATTCGTAAAATGCGGAACATCCCGTCTCATCAGTTTTTGCAATGATCTAACCCAGTATATCCAGGTAGACTGGTGTGGATTTCATCAAAGCAAAAAGTATCTTCTGAATGTCCTTAATGTTGAGGCGTTGTTGTGGCTCCCTCTGCCAACAGCCTAGCATCATATCGTACACTTCCTTGGGACAGAGCCTGGGGCGCTCCAGCACCTTACCCTGAGTGATGCACTCTATCACCTTGAGAAAAACAGAGACAGAAACATTTAATACTCATGTGTTTATACATATACAATGCATCCGAAAAGTATTTACAGTGCTTCACATTATCCCCCTTTTGCATTTCTGCAACTTAACAGGAGTCCACCTGAATTTACCACAAATTCAGTTGATTGAACATGATTTGGAATGGCACACCTGACCAAATTATTGTCACAGCACAAACCAAGCCCGAAGTCAAAGGAATTTGTTCAGGACGACCAGGACTCTTCCTAGAGCTGGCTGTTGCCAACCAGACGTGTCGGGAACTGTCCATTAGTCCGATCTCCCATTAGTCTGACCAATTTCCCATTGGTCCGACCTCCCATTAGGATTCGGGTTAGAGTTACGGTTAGAGGTAGGAGAGGTCGGACCAATGGGCAATTTGCCGAACTAATGGCAGGTTGGACCAATGCCATGCTCCCAATGTGTCGCTATTTACAGTCTAACAGCTCATTTTAAGATTTCTCAGCCAGGCTTACGATAGTAATTATTTAACTTTGTGGGTCATCAGTCGGATCAGGGGCAAAGAGGGGGAAAAAAATAATACACCATAGAGACTCATCCGGTGCTGTACCTCATTATTGGCTAGCTGGAACCACGGTTGTTTCCCATATGTAAAAATCTCCCACAAAATGACTCCAAAGCTCCAGACATCACTTTCTGTGGTGAACTTCCGGTACATGATACTCTCCGGGGGCATCCATCGGATAGGCAGCATGGTGTGACCGCCAACCTAAGCAATAACATTAAGATAAACATGAAAAGGGGTCGCAACAGACAATATGTGTGATACTGTACATATTTTTGGCCATGCAAAAAACAAAAAGTCTCCACGTAAAAGGGAACCAATGTACAAATGGAAATGGTGATTCCCGACACAGTCGTAGTTTTGCAAATCACAACCACAGTTTTGGAAGTCTCAATTAAATCATTCATCAATTCATTCATACATAATTTCCAAATAACTCAAAATAGACATTAGGACAACATTAATGGAGTTATTGAACACATTATAAAAACATAAAAAATAACCACAGTCACAGGTATTTGAAAATAGTATTTTGATTAAAGACGATCTAATGTAAGTTTGGAAGTAATGTAAGTTTTTCATGATGTTTTTGGGGTAAATCATAATTTTTTTTAGTCGTCAATCATCCTTTTTAATAATAGTATGAATATATATGAGTACATTTTGGCTTAATATGAATTTAGTCATTTCTCACCCTGTAATAATCTGTGCTGTAAATGTCTCTGGACATGCCGAAGTCCCCTATTTTTACGAGAAGTCCATTTCCCACCAGGCAGTTCCTGGTTGCCAGATCACGGTGAACAAAATGCTGAGAGGCCAGGTAGATCATGCCTGCTGCAATCTGGCTGGCTATGTGAAGCATCTGGGACAGACCCAACTCCCCATTGTTCTGCAGGGGCTGTC
Organism: Nelusetta ayraudi; assembly: GCF_046127955.1. Lineage (NCBI taxonomy): Eukaryota > Metazoa > Chordata > Actinopteri > Tetraodontiformes > Monacanthidae > Nelusetta > Nelusetta ayraudi. The sequence continues at coordinate 1,008,338 of NW_027466121.1, read as the reverse complement.
CATCAACCAGTATCATGGCATCTGGTCCATGGGCTCTGCATAGAACATATAAAGCCAATTAAAAGTCAGATCTAACACACAGTGAAGCCTGAAGCGCTAATTTGAGAGTAAAACATTTTTAAGAACCTTAGCTATAGACATTTCTGTAGACAGACACATTTACTCTATAACCTTTTGATACATATCATATTATTCTATACAATTATTCAAAATACAATTCCCTTTGATCATCAGTACCTGTTGTTATGAGATCCAGAGGCAGAGACGAGCTGCTCAGTGATCAAATGGAAGTGACTCGTTCGAGTTTCCCTCCCTCAAAACTCATCAAGTACTTGCCTGAGAAATTTATTGAGATCTCCATGCTTCATGTACTCGAAGACCATGATGAGAGGGTCACCATCCACACAGACGCCATAGAACTTGACGATGTGATCATGCTGAAGATTGGTCAACAGCTCCGCTTCACGTTGGAAATCCTTTCTGGCGGCCAGAGTGGGATCCTTAAGAGTCTGGAACGAGAGAAGGACAATAAGCGCACATTTGGTTTGACATTGACTGGGTGAATTTTGAACGGCAAAATATGACATTTCAATTAATAAGAAACTACACTGACATTAAGTGCTCCTGCTGTAGCCCTGCATGTCTCCCAGTGCAACAGACACACGGACCGTGTTCATCTCTTACCTTTACTGCTACTAGCATCTTTTCTTTGTTGGGGTCCAGGTTATAGCATTCAGCAAGGAAGACCTTGCCAAATGCTCCCTCTCCGAGCTCCCTCTTTAGAATGATGTCCCTTTGTTTAATATGCTGGACATCTAAGAGAGGAAGAGTCAAAGTGTGACTGAAGCCCCTTTGCACTCATCTGGTTATCAGTGATCTTAATTTATTAATGTCATATCTTGGGCAAAAGGCAGTTTAAAAACAACATCAGTAACACCTGGTTTTGCAGAGTGTAAGAAATAATAACAAATTCCAATCCATACATAAACTTACAAGTGGTAGACTTTTTACAGTTATGTCCATGTCTGAAGTACTGAGGGTTTTCTATAACAGGGATTCTGGTCATTCCAATGATGACTGCATGGGGCCCTCCATCCAGAGTGCAGGGACTCATAATGCCATGGTTTACATGATGAAGAGGGCTGGCAGAATCCTCCTCTCCACTTATCACTACCACTGATCCTGTAAAATAAAGTAAAATCCATCTATATACATTTTATAGAAGTCCAGTTTTATTCATTGTGCCTGATGTTTTTTGTTTTGTTTTGTTTTTTTTACCAAACAAGGAGTGAAATGAAAACAAAGAAGTTACATATGATAGATTTAAAACACATTTCATTGTACGTCAGAATTGTTGATCAGTTGACCAGCAACGGCAGACATGAGTAGGCTCGACAATGTATAGGGAACGTTGGGTCCAGGAGACTGGACTCAGTACTGCTACTTTCAAGCTTCACAAAGGACAATCACAGTCACACTGTCAGACCGATGAAAAACATTCCAAATCACTGAGGACATAAAGAAACTAAACATTTATGTGGATTACCTTTTAAGCCAAACTTTGAGCGTTTTCCATACTTGTTGACGACAAGGAGAAGGATCATCACCATGACAAGGGCAAAGCCTGTCAGGCCAAATGCAATGGAGATCTAAAGCCAAGTAAGGAAAGTAAATCTTTACGATTAACTGTTAAATCTTTTGATGCACAAAAAAAATTTACTTGACAGTTTTGAAACCGTCTGGCAATAGTTTAACTTTTAGAAAGAAACATGGATGATACCTTATATATCATGTTTTTAGACGTAGAGATTTATGAAGCAAAGTACTTCACAATTCCGTTGACATTTTATAGCTCCTCAATTTAAAAAAGTACAAATCGTGCACATTGAACTGAAATATTGCAATGTTAATGATTTATTTTTATTTATTTTCACTCACCCTGGTGTTGTCTTCCTGAGGTTCTGGAGTTGGTGTTACTAAAAAGAAACACAAAACACACAAATCATTCCACTGCTGCACAGCGAGACATAACTTCTCATCAAGCATATTACTAGTCACGTTTTTGAATGACCAAAAAAATGTCTTCATCCCACAATACTTACCATAGTCATAATCAGTTCCGCCTATGAAGAAGACAAATAGGTAGAAAACATTTAGGGAGGTAACATTTTAATTAATAGTTCCATACTTACATACATACTACATAGTAATACATAATAATTTAACCGTCCTTAGCCACAGATTATGCACCACAATCCCTCAAAGTAGCTGTAGTAGTAGTAGTACCTCTGTAGTACCTCTTAATCTCCAAGCTTCTGTTGGTGCCAAAGATCTTAGAGAAAATAGTTGCCAGGCTGCTAAATGAGTTTTCACATGGCAGCAACCTATCTGAGGAGTTTCAGTCAGCTTACAGGGATAATCGCAGGCTGTACTGCTGCTAAATGTTAGTAATGATCTCCTGATGGCGTCAGGACAGCACTCTTCTGTTTTAGTTCTCCCAGATCTTTGCGGCATTTGATACAGTTGATCACAGCATTCTTCTGAGCAAACTGTCCATAATTACTCGGCAGCACATGTTTGTACTGTATTCCAATGTCATTCACAAGTTTCCAAAGTCCTCAGTAATGGTGTGTACAGCATGTTTGGCCTTTGTCACATCAGTGAGGCCGATGACATTTATTTCATACAAAACACATGTTATGTACTCGAATAATTAATCAATAATTACATCGACGCCACTATTAGTTTGAAATTGGAAACCAAAACTTACCATCAAAAGGCCTGTCCAGGAAGTGTCCATAGACAGTACTAATGGCCACACCCAGGTAGTTGATAGCCTTCAATGTATAATTGCCATTGTTGTGATGGGTTGGATTTTTAAAATTAAGACAGCCCTCGATGTAGTCGCGATAAACATCCATATCGATGCGTACATATTCACTGTGGTTAATTTCCTAAATGTGAAGTAAAGGAAAGTTCAAAATATATAACAATTGCAATTGTCATTACATCATCAACAAAGATGATGACCATGATGATCTACTTCCTGTGGGGGTCTCAGACCCAAACCCTTTGATCACATCATATTCAAAATACACGTTCTTCTAATACACTTGTTTAATGTTAATTGTGATCGAAAACGACACGGACAAATAGATGAAACGTACCTTGTCCTTGTGAAACCATCGTAAAGTGGGAAAGGGTGAACCTCGAACCGTGAACTCTATGCACGTGTCATGGCGGCGTTCTGGTTCCCTGAGCCTCACGATGGAAGGGGGAACTGAGACGACAGGGCAGACGAGCACTGGTCAGTTTGTGGTTGACACGGACAAGGGGAGGATTTTTCTTATTATTACTATGAACACATAAAATGATTGATAGATAGAATGAATGATAGAGAAAGAAAACTATTGACGATTAATTGTTTAAACGTGATTGTTACCCGGATTGTATTTTCATCGGTTTTCCAAGTGAAATGCAGCTAAATTTTCTGAGGTAGTGCATGGTCCAATTTCCTCCTGGCAGTGAAATCAATTTAACTGATCTATTTATATATTTAATGTTCAATGGACAGTAAAAACATAAAAAAAAAAAACCAAAAAAAAAAACCAAATAAAATAGGTAGCGTAAAATAGGGCATAATTATTATCACAATGTGTTAAGATTACTGTAAAAAAAAAAAAAAAAAAATCCAAACTAAATAGATCGCAGATCGTCACGGATGCATTTTCAATGTTGTGTGTGTGCGGGCGTGTACGTGTGTGCGTGTGTGTGTGTGTGTGTGTGTGTGTGTGCGCGCGAGCGCTCGTGCATGCGTGGAAGTTTTAGTACTCACAGTGAACAGAAAGTAGCACAGAAGCATTGGTCAAGCCGACCATGTTAGTAGCAGTACAGGTTAATAGGACGTTGTTATCCTCTCTACTAACATTGGTCAAAGTTATTTTGATAGAATGAATTGTGTTGTTGTCATATACATTTTCCTGAAGAGTGCGAGAGGGGGAAAACAGAAAAGAAAAATAATGCATAAGACAACAGAAGAGAGCAGCAAGCAAGGACATTCTTTAATATTTAGTTCTTTCCATATATTTTATGTGTGTGTGTGTGTGTGTGTGTGTGTGTGTGTGTGTGTGTGTGTGTGTGTGTGTGTCCAACTAACCCAATGCGTATTGAAGGAATGCAAGCCTTTGATAGGCCAGTCCACCTCGGGTAAGGGATGTCCAGAGCCATTACAGATTGCAGTGATTTGACCACCCTCAACAACTGTCAGGTTGCTTTGGCTAACGCTGATCTCTGGTAAATCTGAAAAGTTGTCGTAAAAAAAAGGGAATGACATAAGACTACAGTGTCACGTTTCAGCGATAAGCCCAGTTTTCCTCTAAAAGGTCCATAAATAAGGCCAAATACCCAAATACAAGACTGATTTTTATTTAACACTTCTGCAAACTCCAAACAAATCAAACCCAGAATCCAAATGAAATACGAAGCTTGATTATTTCCTGCTACTCGCGTCATGCAATGGTCCTGCCAACCTTAGGCATTGTCTGCCATATTCACTGAGCATACAAATGAAAATCAGAACCATAATATTTGCTCAATTTTATCCTCACCACAGTTGCTGATGTTCATATCCTGAAGCAGTATTTTCCTGTCGCCGCTGGTGCAGTTTAACTGTTGGCCGCTGAGGCCTGCCTTTCCGTCCTGTTGCCATAGTTGCAGCCAGCGAATCTCACAGCCGCAGTCAAACACAACTTCCTCTAAACGTCTGGAGAAAGAAAAAGCATCCACACTTATCTTAGCTTTAAAAATCATCAGCGAAGATTTCTCTTTCATTTTCGTGCTCAAAAACAAGGCATGCTGACCAGAAAGCATAATTATCCCGTTCTCATGATTCATGAGGAAAAATTGGAGGCATCAAAACATCCATATTGCAACCCAGGGTGACCTCAAGCTTCTACTGCCCCGTTACAGTGGAATCGGTAATTGTGTGGAACCATAACCTTAAGTGAAATCTAAACTTACAATTCCACGAGCTGCAAATGTTCAAAGATCTTCCAGGACAAAGTGGCCAACATTGGATTCTTGGACAGATTTCTGCAAGGAGAAAAAGAAACTGAAATGTAGACACGGGGGCGCGGGGGTCTACAGTAAAAGGAAACAAAGAATCATCTGAACCAGACGGGCAAAAACTCAATCCCTGACAGAAGCACCCTCACTGAAATTCACACTACATCACGCGCCCACAGGCACACACAAAACTGAGCACCTATTATTGCTTTAAATCGTTGTTGTTGTTGTATTTGTTTCTTTTTTTGTTTTTTGTCCTCATTTTTTTTCACCAGTGTTCATTTTCCAACACTTCTCCATATCCATTTGTGCATATCCATTGCTTCCAAGTTGGAATGCAGTGAATCCAAACGGTGTGATCTGTCCTGATGGATTATATTCACTGAGCGTATGCACTTTGATGACGCGTCGCTCAAGATTGCCCTTTAATTGTATCTACTCACATGTAACGCAGATGCACGTTCTTGGAGAAAACCCGAGTCTGGATTGTTTGCAGGTTGCTCTTAATGATTGTCCTGTAATAGCACACAACAGCACAGTGAGTGGAGACGAATACCCTTCAGCTCAGTCGCCCCTGTATTGCAAATAAGCAAGGAAAGAAATATTTGGAAGCTAAAAACAGCAAATGAAAAGTGAAGACAAACAGGACCAGGTAGGAAAATGACGACTGCGTTGGACTTAAAATAGTGTTACACTCGCGCTGCGCTTGGCGCCGCTTTGCACCAGGCGTAAGATAGGAGCCCAAGTCCTTTGGCAACTCACAGTCTCTGTAAACCAGTGTACAGCTCCATATCCACATTATTCAGGGTCTGCAGGCCAGTCCAGCTCTCAAGGTGTCTGAATAGTGGAGAAAATCAGAAATAGCTATTAAAATAAACAATAAATACAAATTGTATACAAATAGTATACGATATAACAAGACATGGAAAGCAACAGTTTCCGAAACAACCACTCTTTCTTTCTCCGTCTTTCTCCCTCACACACACACACACACACACACCCACGCACACACACATGCTCGCACACGCTCACGCTCATGCACGCATTGTAAATGAGAAAGAAACCAAGGCAGTGTTTGAAATGTGACCCTCGTGTTACAGACGTCCATCAAAATCACATTTACAAGGAGAGGTCATTATATGATATACATTTTTCAGAGCATCATTAAATCAGAAAAACAACGACAAGAAATATGGGATAGAAGAAATAAAGGCAAATACTGTAGAGTTCAGACTCAAATGGAAGAAATGAAATGAAACAAGAGTAAGGGGACGTCATATCCAGGAGTGGGTTTGGGTCATTCTGGCCTAAATCTCACATTGGTGAAATAAAAAAAAAAAAAAAAAAAAAATATATATATATATATATATATATATATATATATATATATATATATATATATATATATATATATATATATATATATATTCATTATTTCACTATTAATAATAAATATCATTATATCTCACAAGTCATTTTAGAGCATTCCAACTATCAAGAAAGACAAGTACTTATTCTAGGAGACTAGAACTAAATATTAATTACTTAATACGCATTGTACTTTTCCAAAAAGTTGTTTCTCTGTGCAACAAATGCAGACAGCCAGGAGAGACTGACATGTCACACACAGACCTCTGATCCTTCTGTGATCCATAAACGTGGACATAATGGGCAAATGTCAGACCGCATTAGTACATTACCAAAGAAGATATTGGAATTTTCTACATTTTCATAATTGACCGTATTTTTAATATTGACATGGGGTAAGTATTGATTTGTGCACATTGATGTTAAGCCAAAACTCATTTCACAGACAGCTGCCAGATGAACAATAATAATAATAATAATAATAATAATAATAATAATAATAATAATAATAATAATAATAATAAAATCTGAGTAAAACTAGATGGAAATTGTTGCAAATTTTTTAACTTACATGGAGGTGATGTTCTGCAGGAGGTCCTCAATGGCACCGGAGTTGTTCCCGTTGCCGCTTGAGAAGGTCAGAAGCGGAAAGACTGCGCTGCTCTCGGATTTATTGCAGTAAATCTCCAGAGGTGAACAGGTGCAGGTGGACGGGCAGTCGAGCAGGGAGCTCAGGTGCTTACGAAAGAAAAGAGTCAAGAGGAAGAAAACCTTCCAGCAGCATCTTCCGCAGAGCGCGTTCATTACATCCATTCTGCACTTTGCACTTCGACACACACACACACACACACACACACACACACACACACACACACACACACGCACACACAAAAAAAAGTTTTTGAAATGGTTTGAATCCGTTTTAAAAAAATAAAAAAAAATAAAAAATAAAAGATTTAGATGTATTCCTGTGCGCGTGTAACAGAGCGATTCCACCTCCCAATCGGCACACCGAAGGAAAAGATTCGCCGAGGGACAAACGAACGGGGCCGAGTGGCTGTTTTGCTTCGTCCCATTTTCACTGTTTCTGTATGGAGCGTGTCACCCCCACCCCGCCCCACGCAACCTCTCTCTCTCTCTCTCTCTCTCTCTCTCTCTCTCTCTCTCTCTCTCTCTCTCTCTCTCTCTCTCTCTCTCTCCCTTCACAGGAACCTGTTAGTTCGTTCTTGGCACCACGCCGGCAACCTACGTATTTATCGCTTCTGTGAACGTATCGAAGACACATATTGCCGCCCTTTCAGCGGGGCCGTGGCCCCACTCCGCTCAAATATCCCAGCTGTTCATTTGGTCCCGCTTGACGCTTGTCAATTTCGGGGCAAATCGATTCGTTCAGGTAGGTGGGAGACATAGTGGATCCGGTAGAGAGAGAAAAACAATGAATAATAAAAACGTAAATAAAATACTATTCCTCACAGGAAACCAGCTCCTTCTTAATGACGATGGTAACAAACAGTTCACCTCAAGACAAAGCAAAGAAATAAATCTTAAATTCTTTTGCAGTTAAACGCACTAAATCACTGTTAGTTAATCGTCCTGCATCCAGAGTTCTGCCCCAAGTGTTTCAAAAGGTCAAAAAACACAAAAACAAACAAACAAACAACAAAAAAAACCCTTTACCGTTGCTACCTGGATGCAGCTGCGCAGACTTGTCACACAGGGAAGGCTAAATGAATTATGACACGTGATAAAAAAAAAAATAAGAATATGGACAGAAGTCATGTTTTATTTTTGCACAGGTTTTTAAGTCTAAAAAGTTAAAATTAGGAAAGAAATACTGGGGAAAAAACAAAAACAAGCTGTTGTTTTTGTACACTTGCTATGTGAATTTGAGAGGCTGTTTATCTTACTATGTTGCCCTAACATTGAACTTGCGGCTTCTCTCGGGTATGGCCTAGTATATCTGAGACAGACCCCCCCCCCCCCCCCCCCCCCCAACCTCACCCTCACGGCACCAAGTGCAGGATAACCACTGATAGAAAATGGATGGGCAAAAGATAAACAAGTGTGTGTGTGTGTGTGTGTGTGTGTGCGTGTGCGTGTGCGCGTGCACGTGCACGTGCGTGAGTGCACACACGTGCATGTATGTAGAGAGAGAGGGAGCGCAGACGGAGACAGAAAGTCATGCCTTTCCATCTGTCACACAACCGCAGAATGGTCGCATGCAGTACATTAACTTGCCATTGGAAATCAATGGTTCATCTATAATGTATTCTGGTCATAGGTACATTAGAAAGTCATGACATTAGTGGCTGATGTCATCTAAATGGGAATGACCAAACCCTTTTAGCCAAAAAGCTAAGTAGAAAACAGCTTATTAATATAGCTGTGATAACAGAGCACTCTTTGTAGGTATGTAATAAAACAGAATGAAAATAAAAAATAAAAATAATCAAAACAAAATTGGGTTACCCAGAATATGACTGGTGATTTCTTTTTATATTGGTTTTCTAAGGACAAATAACAGAATAACCCATTGTAAGATCACTCTACTAAAACAACACAATGGCTGTCATAATATTTAGCTTTGTAATATGGCTAAAATTATATGTTTACAAAAAAAATAACGTAAATGGTTTAGAATGCCGCAGATTTAGAGAGCATTCTGAAGTCGGTGCTCTTCGTGCCGTGGACGCACCAGATGGAGGGGGAGGAGCTAAGTGGCAGAGACGAGTAGTAAAAAATAGTTGCCCTGAACTGTTTTTGATTTGTAAATTCCCTCGATTTTTAATGACAGTACCACAGATTCTACTGGATCTGAAGAAAAAAACTCACAAAGACGTGTCTTTACTAATACCTTTTACTGCAGCAGCACCAAACTTGGTAGAGATGTTGCCCAGATGTTTTTCCACGGCTTGCTGAAGTCATTCATTCATTCATTCATTCATTCATCTTCTATGCCCGCTTATTCCTATTCAGGGTCACGGGGGTCTGCTGGAGCCTTTCCCAGCTGTCTTAGGGCAAAGGCAGGGCGACACCCTGGACAAGTCGCCAGTTCATCGCAGGGCTTGCTGAAGTCAAAAAGCTTAATAATCACATTTAAATAGGGGGATACAGGACATAATATGAAGTTGCACAGCTGTTTCAATGCTAATGTTTTCACTTCTGAGCCAGCCTCACAAGTGCTACCTTTATTTTTGGTGCCAAGATAATCACAATAGACACTGTAATTGTGGAAGATATGTCCTTTTTATTCTGAGCATGTGATTTTTTGAGAAGGGGCCTTAAAAAAAGGGCTCAAGGTGTCAAAGATGATCTCATGAACTAAATCTTTTTCTATAAACACGCCTTATAAAATGTATTTTCTTTAACTTAATACACATCAAATTACTTGCATCTTAACCCTAAAACAAACTTTAGTCATTTAAGAAATCCATCATGACTGCACACAAATAATAAAAGAATGCAGATACAAACACAAAACATGAACCCATTATGTTTTAACAGAAGTCCATTTCCCTCTAAAGCAATACATCCTAGTGTTTTGCTTCCATTTGCCTTGGGATTTTATTTATCCTTAGGGCCCTTTGTGGCTCCACTCCAATGGACCACGGGTTCCATTGATCAGGCCATTTCTGGAAACCACATGTATCAGAAACCACCGGGAGTTTAACAGGCTTTAATGTACAGCTGGTTTAATGTTTTATGAAAAACAAAAAACAAAAAAACAAACCAACTGCCTAAGATGCAAACAAGTCGAGGCTGCTTTGTCTTTCAATACTAGCAAACTGTGAACAGCAATAACCTCAAGATACAAAAATAAGCAATAATAGTTTACTGCACATACACAGATACACAGGTGGTACAGATACAAGGTGGCTGCTAACATTGGTTGTTTTCATTGCTATGTCTGTTTAATTGTACATTTTTCAAGTGTTAAGTTTAAAAAAATAATGTTTGGGTGAATGGACTTCTGGGAAATTTGGATTTGTTTAGTGAGTGGGCCAAATAGTTATCATAATAGTTGCCACTCCTAAGCGACAACTGTGTTCTGTCTTTGTGTTCTTATCCATCTGCCTCGTCCACACCCCAGATACCAGTCAACTCAGTCCAATGTCAACCTGATCATCGTGAACTCATCACCACATAGTGTATAAGGTCTGCCAAGATCTTCATTCATTCATTACATGTTGGTGGATCAGTCGCAGATTGGCTCTTTTTGACTTTCGTTGTTATTTTGTATGTGGTAGTAGCTTTCAAACATGTTCCCTTACAAATACATCTACAGTTATTATACCAGTATTATGAAGATGCAGCCCAAGTTGTTTAGTCATAGAACTAGATCTACGGGGTCCAGGTCACCCTCGGCAAGCCATTCCAGCTTTGTTTGTTTTCTTTACAATTTGAGTTTCACAGTCACAGGCATATTGCAGAGCTCCTTCAAGGGGATTCATAAAGTTGAGAGTGACAGCTAGAGACGTTCTTGTTGTCTGATGATCTCTAATTAGCTTTGTTCATACTTTTAGCCTAAAGAAACATATTTATTTCTGGTAAATTAGATTATTTTACTCTTGTGTCCAGGATCCTGAGAGGCCAGAAGGACACGTGAGTCAATTTGGGATGTAATGTTTGCCATTTGTTTTATGAAAAGAAAAAAAGAAAAAAAACATACACATGTCCGTATTCACTTGCACACAAAGAAATACACACCATTACTGACCGTGTTGTGCCCCTGGCAGGAAAAACCCTTGGCCTTTAGCCACTAACAGGGTCTTAATGGAACAGGCCACCAAATGGAAAATCCTGCTGACAAAATTACGTACACAAATACAGTTATGCCTTTTGGTCTTTTTTGGCTTTCCCCCAGCCTTGCCTTGTCATTAGGCTGAGGCCAGGTATCTCCTCTTTTCCAAAGACAATATAAATATGTTTGTGTTTTTAATATATCCATGGCTGGATACAATTGTTTTGTTTCTCTAGTACTAATCAGCCTCATTTTTTTTTTTAAATCATTTTTTGTTTTCATTCTCATTGTTCTTCTTTTCTAGCTCTTTTTTTTTATTACCATGAGTACCAACTGTAATTATTTACAGGTACTATAGAGGATATGTTGTGTGACTTATCAGCATTTCTTCCAGACATGCTTTTTTCAGAAGAATTGACTTGGAGATTTTGAGTGGCACAAACAAGCAAAGCACTAACTATGCTTCTGTTAGTTGTCACCTTCATTGTTGTGTAAAAGTTTTCAAATGTCCAGAAGTGACATAGCAAACTTAATGGACTGTTGTTATTGCTTGGTACATTTTCTATGATTGTGACTAATGCATTAATGCTCACTTTGGGTTGTGTAAATTGTGGTGAAACTTTGTAGCAATTGAGTCCAACTATGGTGCCATGAAGTCATGAAGAGACTTTAATGCAACTTAATGGTCCACAGGGGTATGTGTGTGTGTGTGTGTGTGTGTGTGTGTGTGTGGGTCCATGAACAAAAGATGTGCAGCGGCTGTTGTGGGTTGCTGACTCCTGGGCTTTTGTGGTGAAGGAGCATTAGTCATTTGGCGAGGCATCAGCGAGTGGTGAGAACTTAATCGCATGATTTAAATTGCTGCCTCTGCTGTATGCTTCCATTAACACATCTGAATGGGGTGAGATAAGTTATAAAGTTGGTTGGAATAATGTACTAGGCACTAGAGAATCTCACATTTGTCTGTGTGTGTGTGCGTGCACGTGTGTAACAATAGTGCTTATCCCGCTGTAGCCAATAATGGATTAACTAAAATGGTTTATATTGACGACTTAAAAGATGAAACACGCACACATAACTATCAAGTTTTCGCATCGTCCGACATTTTGAGCCAATTACCAAAAGGGACAGCGCATTATCTGCTGGCAAATTACATTTAAAAAAAGATCCTTAAGGAATGGGATACAATAATGGTCAGAATTCAGGAAGATGTCCATTAAAGTGATGGGATATGGTAAAGTTCCACCAAAAGGTGGAAAATTGATTTGTGCGCCCATGAAAAACTGTTGCGTTTGTGCTAAATTTTACTTTTCAATTGCACCACATATACACAAATATACTTCCGATTTGCTCAATAAATGGTTGAGAACAAAGACAATACCCACATTTAACAGCAATTTAATTCAACTCTGTGCTTACAGAAGGTCAGGTATAGTTTCACTAGTAACAAAAACAAGTATCACAACATCCTCCTAAGCAACTCAAACACATTACTGTGGTTATTTTAAGTTAACACCATTAATGTTGAATGTTGAATTTCCGAGTACAGTAAACAATCGTTCATTTTCTAAATTTAGCTTTTAACATTTTTCAAAACAATAAACGTTTCGCAAAATATGCAAATCACACACAGCGTAAAATCAAGAACTATTAACTACATTTACATCCTTTCAATGTCCACAAATTTCCTTAAATGCGTTTTTCTAGGCTGCATCTGCCCAAGAAGCAAGACAAAAACTTTTAGTTTCACATTGACTTATATTTTGCGTCATTCATACAGGGTGTGTCCCCGCGCGCGTGCGCGCGTGCGTGCGTGCGTGTGTGTGACGTCAATCCACTTCAGTCTTATTGGCCACTAGATGGCGCCAGAAATATAAATATAAAAATAATATAAATCGTTTGTCACCCATCCATGACGATGATTAATGTTTACATTTTCATTTAACCATTTAACCAATTCAAACATAACTGTGGTTGCAGCTGATGATCCTTCGCTTGCAGTTGCAATTAATTAAACCAATTCTGAGGACAACAGTCTCATTATTTGGCATTATTATTTTATTCCTGTAATTTCACTACTGCTTCAATGCAGTGAGCCGTCATCTCGTTTTTGCTGGTAGGGAGCGAAATTCTGTTTTTTGTTGTTTTTCAGGCCAGGGAATTCCAGGCAGAAACGACAGAAACCACATCACACCCACAAAACCTGTCTTTCAACTTGTCACCTGTCACACCCAAACGTGACAACCAGCACACAAGAATTCTACACTGACTGGCTCACTACATACCGCGCATAATGGACATTCATGAGTAGTGAGGTGTTTGGGACTCAGATCTTGAGATATGTTTTCTCTATTTATTTAAATGTCCTCACCTGACTTCAGTTGTTTGCCAGGGTTGGAATTCTAAGGTGGTTAAAAAGACAAACTCACAAGTAAATGCCAAATGAAGTGTGAGAAAAGAATCATATAAGACGTACACACTTCAGAAGGAGAGAAGTTAGCTAGCTGGAGGTATATCTGATCGAAAGCAGGAGCAGGTTGACTCAAGAAGTTGGCTGGTTGACATTGCTGGCATTCCAACTGAAACACAGAGTTCTCTGAGTCAATTATCTGTGCAAAGAAGTGAACAAACAGGATTTCACGAAGCAGAGTCAAGTGTGCATCTAGCCACCGGGTCTCAAGTATTTATAATGTTAAAATAAAGTTTTTACTGTAATCTAGATGATAAGGGCTCATATATATATATACTGAACTGTAAACAGAAATGTGTCATTCTACATCCCTCGTCCTTCTCTTAGCAATGATTGTCGGCCTAATCAACTTGGGCTCTGGTTCCAGATTCCTGGAGGGGCCAGGCAACCGTAGCAACTTGGTTGCCCCCTAGCTGGGTGCCTGTACATTGGAGTTAACCCCCCTTAACCCCTGAAAGGGCAACCTCGGGTACGGGGACGAATCGATGTTTATGCTCTAAACAATACTTTGGGTTACCCCATTTTAATTCCTCCGAAGCTGGAAAGTGCGACCCCGGGGGCAGGGGGGATGCCCTTTTTTCTGGGGACTTAAAAGACCTGAATGGGTCAATCGATCAACCAACTCGCTAAACCACAAGCAAAGGTGTCTCGAAGCGCTCTGCGCGATCAGGAGAAAACCAGCTGAACCCTCCAAAGCAAGCAAGGTGCGACGGCGGCCAAGACAAACTTCCCTCTTGGAAGAAACCTAGAGCAGATCCGGACCCCACAGTCAGTCATCTGCTTCAACCAGTTGGGGGTGAAAAGGAAAAACAAAAAAATGAGGAAAGAGAGAGAGACAAAGAAAGAGACATAAAAGTAGTCAGAGTTGCAGACAGGCCAGGGTGAGTTGCAGGGCGAACAACCAATTCTTAATAGCTCTCTAACTCTAATTAGCTCTCAAAATATAGATATATACATATCTAGACAGGCATCATAGCATCATCTCACACGCACTCACACACACACACACACACACACACACACACACACACGGAGCAGCAGCAGCGTTGGCATTACTGAATGCGCAGCGGCGCTACTGTACTGGCGTTACGGCATTGTCATTGTTCCAGCGTCAGAACTCCGCCTCCTCCGTTGTGTCCTTCTGTCTCCTCAATTGGTGCATATGAAGAGGGACGAGTTCCACCAGCACCTCCAGTTCCTCACTGGCTTACCGGACGGGTTTCGGGAGCACGTTTTCTACCCTTTTCGTAAGCAAACCGTGACAACCGTGTGTCTTCAGACGCACATCGACGCCAGACAAAGGGATCGGGATTTATGTTATGGTTGTTTTTTTTCTTTCTTTCTTTCTTTCTTTCTTTCTTTCTCCTTATAGAGTCTCGAACGAAACCCAGGGAGAGAGAGGGAGCTACGCCGCGGTTCGGGTGGCCGCATTGAGCCATTAGGAGAGCTTATTTACTGCCGGACAGACAAGGAAACAATCCAAGTGGATGGTTTTGTCTGCAGTGCCTCAAGCAGGCGGTCACCGGGGGAGCGAGATGTCGAGGCAGCAGCAGCAGCAGCAGCAGCAGCAGCAACAGCAACAGCGCCGGATGTCGTTCAAACTGCATGACAGTGTGGTGGAGGTCAAAAGCAAAGTGAGTCGCAACCTCGGTGGATTATCGCTCGACTGTCGCTTGTAATTGTTCTGACATGGTGCGAAAGGGCGTCAAAATCAAACGTGTTCGCGTGTGTCCGTTCGTGTGTAAAGTGCTGTCGCTCTCTACCCGACGATGCCGATGGAGATTAAGAGAGCTGCGTGGAGGTGCGAGCCACCGACAGCTAGGATGAGTCTGTAGTGAACTGGCTATTTTCGCTGCCTTCCAGTCCCTGTGATAAACAATCTCTCTCTCTCTCTCTCTCTCTCTCTCTCTCTCTCTCTCTCTCTCTCTCTCGCGCGCGCGCGCGCGCTCTCTCACCTACTCTCTTGCCTCACCCCCCCCCCTCTCTCTCTCTCTCTCGCCCGCTAAAATAATAATAATGAAAACAACACGTTGGCAAAGTGTACAAAGCCTTTACTTCTTGCTTTCTCGCATTGTGTTAGAGAAATCTCTTTCGTACGCGTGTTACTTACTGCATGCCAGTGTTTTTCAACTTTTTTGAGCCCTTTTTTTTTTTTTTTTTTTAACGTATTTACATTGAAAAAAAATCCCAAGGTACACCACCAACCAAAAACACTCCACTTTTTTTTTGCATTATCACACTTTTTAGCCTAACAGTGACAATAAAGTCAATACAGTTAATTTATTGATAGTCTCTCAGTTTGAAACCTGGGTCTGTTCTGATATCCCGGGAGGAATTGAAGGAGGAAAATAGGCTCACATTCCTCTTGAAGCACACTCACTCGACAATGGAATGTTATTTTTTTCGACCAAATAAGTGAAATTTGATGATTTTCCACAGCATACCTGACATTAGCTCATGGTATGCTAGTCTGCTGGTGGTTAGTAGAAAGAAATGCTGGAACAAATGCCCTAAGAGTCCTTTAAAAAAAAAAAATCTGTTATTGACAGATAAGTGGAGTTAGGGCCAAGACAGGACAGCAATTTAAAAAAAAAAATAAATAAATACACATTTATTTTGTTACAGGTTTGAAGCAATGTATTGCTGTGAAAATACAAGTGAAACAAAAAATTCCAAATAGCTTTAACACAAAAACTCACTTAATTCTGGCCTATGAAGAACACTAAAGTCACATATTACTGTCTGGCCATCTATGTAGATGTAGATCTAATGTTTTATTTGGTGGCAGTTTAGCCATCAAAATTCAACTTGAGTAAAATTATAATTTTATGATGGCCTGTTAAAAGAGAAGAAGAAGAAAAAAAAAATCATCACCCACCCCTAAAAAAAAAACAGCTCTCACGTGACCAATTTAGATGTATTTTCCGCTGAACTTGAGATGATTATGTCATCCAAGTCGAGTCACACAGATGCATGGTGTCACTGATGAAACTGCTCCCACTGTGTCACCATGAGAGCCTGTGTATTTGTCTTTCCAGCGCATTTCAGAGAGCTTGAGTCCTTCGTCTTTTTCGAGCTATAAAATTATAAATTGAGTATTTTGACACTGAAAAGAAGAATATTCCTAATTAAAATGTCTTTTCTGTCACGTGGACAAATCCGAGCGCTTGTGTATGACGCCATCTTGTGGCACCGCCATTACTCGTGCGTTTACAAAAAAAAAAACATGAACACTCGCGGACGTCTGACATCAGCGTCAGTGACTGCAGCACAAATATTATTATCACACAAATACATTACAACATCACATACAACACAGCATGCATTGCAAGGTTTCCATCGTAACTTTGTAAGAGTTGAACATAGCAAGTGTTCTGCAGTAGAATCATTCATTAGCTTATAGTATCGCAAAGATTGTGACAAGTGACAGGCTACCTGTATCTGTCACTGGAGGCCAGTGTCTAACCACCCGTCCTGGCATGATGCTGCTAACTGTCACTGATGATTTATGACTGTAGCCACGGTTTTTGTAAACACACCAGTAATGATGGCATGATACACAAAGCGCTCATTGAATTCCTACACGGAAGCAGGAGAAAAAAAAGGCGGACCACTCCAGTAGCGGTAGCCGTAGACGTAGCGGTAGTCAGTATTCTGAAGCTAATAACACATACTGTATGTAGTCATAGTTTATAGGCTTTAAAAATGTTCAGAATTATTTTTACAAATACATGCACAGAAAAGGCTGTGGCAGGGATGAGTGGGATGCCCCCTGACAGGCAGAGTGGCCCTAATCTTCCTTTTAACTGACCCAACCACTCCCCTTAAAGCCTTTTTGACTGACAGAGGCAGATGCTATGCTACTTGTTAAAATGCTCTCGGCGGTATGTAAAAAGTTGTGAGAGCTGTTGTACTGAGGTGTGCTGCACATGTGCAGCACAGCCTCCAACGCAGTGCCGTTAGTGCACGCTATAGGGCAAGCATAGGCTATTAGGTGCCTGTACATACAGTTGTTTCCCAATTCAAAGTAAGGTGGGTCCCAGCCATCTTCTTGCGAAGGCACCCCACACATAAGTGGCAAAGAAAATGAATATAAGTGGAAGATGAATGCCTAAAGCTTTGTCATGTTGCCAACTAACTAAAATTATCCAAATTATCTTTGAATTGTTTGTTTTGCCATTAATGTTTTTTTGCTTCTTTTTTTTTTTTTTTTTAACACTAGTTTGAGGCAGAATATCGCCGCTTTGCCCTCAAGAGGAATGGCCCCGGAGGTTTTGTGGACTTCTATCACCTCCTACAAACCATCCATCACATCCCTGGTGTTGACATGCTGCTGGGATATGCAGACATCCAAGGCGACCTCCTTCCAATCAACAATGATGAAAACTTCCACAAAGCGGTCTCATCAGCTAGTCCTTTGCTTCGCATTATCATCACCAAGAAAGGTAAGACCAGGTCTAATCCTGAAATAAACTGTGGCACTGTGTTTCTCATCATCAGCTCTTCAGACAGAGTTTTGACAGAAACGGTAAACAACGCCTACACGCAGACGTGTGCGCAAAGTCTTTGTGGATCCGGCCCTAAGCTTAGAAAAGGAATGCCTATTAATGCAGCTTAGCACAAAATTACTGCAGGATATTAAGGTCATCTGCCCGGCTGATCAGTCTTTAGCAACTCACATTTGCTCTAACACAATAGTCGCTCTATTGAAATCCAAGCCTTCACACTGATCTCCCTTTCAGCAATGCTGCATGCACAACTATGCTGTTGGTACAATTGCCCACCTCCAACCCAGCCCCCAGCTGCTGCATCTGAACAGCTCTTAAGACATTTGAATGGTTTAAATTGCGCTGTTATAGTATGTATGTGTATGTGAAGGTTGGAGTGAAAACTTCAGTGACAATCCAGACTGTCCACTGATTTGATTCAATGAATGGTCTTAAACAATACTGAAAGTGTTCCAGCATGATCACCTATTTACTCTTCCATCTGCTTTGCTCTTGTGTTTTTCTGAAGAAGGCAAACCAGTGGTGTTTGCAACCAATTCTCTCCAGAGGCGAAAGAAGGGTCTTGGCCTCGCTGGACTCCGCACCACCACCTCCGGCTCCACTCACTCTCGGAACAAGCAGAGCTTGTTGATAGGCCTACCACAGAATTTCAGGCAGATTTCATCCATTATTGATGTGGACATCTTACCCGAGACACACCGAAGAGTACGTCTCCACAAGCATGGTACCCATAAACCCTTGGGCTTCTACATTCGCGATGGAGTGAGTGTGCGAGTGACAGCTCAAGGAGTTGAAAAGGTAAGTTAAAGATAATTAATTTAATCTAAAATAATTTAATTTAACACTGTGGTTATCTGTCATACATCAAGCCAATATCAGTTCTTAAATTCAAAGTATTTCTTCCTCTTACTCACTATGTATGTGTGTACTTGCGACAGTGCTTAGCCGCACTGACCAAGTGGTGAAGGGTTTTCATTCTGCAGAAGAAATCAAATTACAGATAAAATATGTTCACATGTTCTTGGCTTGATCCGTCATTGTCATTGACTCATGTCAAATTGACCCTGTAGGTCCCTGGAGTGTTCATATCTCGTTTGGTACGAGGTGGTCTCGCGGAAAGCACTGGGCTTCTGGGAGTTAATGATGAAATCCTTGAGGTCAACGGCATCGATGTCGCTGGAAAATCTCTGGATCAGGTAAATACAGACGACAAATTTGTTTGTTTTTTTTGTTTTTCTTTTAAATTGGCTTCAGACAGAAGTGCATAATCATTTTCATACAAAATTAGCTTCACCAATGTTTATATAAATACTTTTTTTTATTAGATATTACTGTACAGTAGCTGATATAATGACTATCATAATGCATGCAACATTTTTTCTAATTATTTGGACGTTAAGATGAACATTTTTATGATTTATTTTGCTGATGTTTTAGCACTGGTACTAATCTAACATTTAACAAATAGTTTAACAAATAAATACATTTTAGCAGCATGAAAGTTTTAGGAACTCTTTGGTTGTTTTTTCTAATAATTTATCTTTTATATTTAAGGTGACAGATATGATGGTGGCCAACAGTCACAATCTCATTGTGACAGTGAAACCAGCAAATCAGAGGAACAACGTAGTTCACCGGGATAGTAAAACGTCAGACGGCAACTCGGGTGGATCTACGAGCTGTGCGGCATCAAACGATTCATCAAGCCCCGTTTCTCAAAGCAACCCCATAACTACAAGGTAGGACACA
This sequence comes from Nelusetta ayraudi, assembly GCF_046127955.1. Taxonomy (NCBI): domain Eukaryota; kingdom Metazoa; phylum Chordata; class Actinopteri; order Tetraodontiformes; family Monacanthidae; genus Nelusetta; species Nelusetta ayraudi. Next base: position 988,438 of record NW_027466121.1, on the reverse strand, counting down.
TTCTATCTCTAATCTTATGTATTTATTTTTTTTACCATATTAAAAACTGTCACAAAAGAATATTTTATTTGTAAAACTAAAACATGTTGCAGCATTTGCACCACCTTGCCATAATGAAGGTAAAAATAACTAATAACCTTTCAATAAAACTAAAAACATGTGGAAAGCCTTGCTTAATGCTAACATCTATGGGAAGACACATTGTAATGCTAACTGTTAGCATCAAAGCTTTTGCAGTTAACTGTAATCAACATATAATTTCACGGATTAAATCTGGAAATTGCTCGAAAATGTATTTATTAGGATTTTAATTTAGCATGTAATTTTGGACTGAACTCAGTAACAACATTTTGTTGCTATATTAACAGCGTTGCAGAGGGAGACAGCGGCGATGATGACGACGATGCCGATGCCGATGCCGACGTCATTTTGGAGAACGACTGCTTGGCCTCATTTTACTCCCAACCAATGAGCAGCAGCAATGACACAAACTTCAATAGAAACTCTGCCGCGGTTACGCTGCTCCCCCAAAGCATCTCCCTGCCAAATAGCGTTGGAGCAACACTGAGGGAGGGCCCGACTATGGTGCCCAATCAAAATGGAAATTCCATGTATGCGTCTAGCAGTCAGGGGATCCGGAAGGACAACAACATATTGACATTGTAAGCACAACACAAGCAGGTGGTTGTACTCTTAACAAACCACAATAGTTTTCTGTTCCCTTAAATTGGAGGTGGAGTTGTGACATACTGCCCTTGGCTATTGAATTATGGCTTTGCCACAAGCATCATGAAAAACTCTTTTTTTTTTACAACAAAAGGCAAAATGTGTATGGAAATAACTGGCTTGTTGTGCATGTTTTATACTTCATGCATTTATAATTTATACATTAGCTTTTTGGAAATGATTAAAATCTGAATGCAACCAGACAGAGGTATGAAATAATGTAGTGTGTGTGTGTGTGTGTGTGTGTGTGTGTGTGTGTGTGTGCGTGTGTGTGTGCGCGCATGTGTGTGTGTGTGCGTGTGCGTGTGCGCGTGTGTGTGTGTGTGTGTGCACGCACGCGTGTGCATGAGTGTGTGTGTGTGTGTGTTCCACTGGAGGCATTGTATTACAGCCAGAAAGCTGGCAGAGGTTGATCGACCGTGCAGTCTTTTGCATGCTAACTATTGTGAAAGTCTATCAGCTTTTGCCCAACTATGTTGTTCTCTGTACAGATTGTATTGTCGCTTGTGTTCTGTAATCAGCGCTTTAATGTGAATCGTTACTATGTTCAAATTAATATAATTATTATATAATTACATAGTTATAACTCCAAAAAAACAACAACTCTAAATTACTCTTAAAAAAAAAAAAAAAAACACTCCTCCTTAAAAAAACATTTTCTCAGTTTACATTCATTAAAGGAAATTCCAGTTTTGCCAGGCATATTTTTGATGTATAGCAGATTCCTGCAGCACCATCCCCACTTTCCAGACCTGGAAACACAAATTATTGCCAGTCATATTAAAGTGGCTCAACTAGAATTGACTGCTAAGTGCTCTTGGCCTCGGCCAGCTATAGCTTAACAATGTCGCCGTGTCTGTGCAATACAACCAATACAGCCTTTCGAATTAAAATGGAAATTATTTTTTTAAGGCTTTCTTTATAAAGTACAATACGTTGGTTTTAAAATTGTATGTATTTAAACTATATGTGAATAAAAAACATGAAGTTCACATGAAGGGATAATTTTCTACGATGCGTGTACTATAAAGAGTTTTTTTTTTTTTCTTTCCTATTCTTGCAGGTCTAAGTACGTTGAACAATGTTTTGGCCATTTAAATGGTAACATTCTCTCTGGATAAGTTTGTGTTTATTGTGTCATAAAGCTTTAATTTATGTGGCCGTTTTATTAGGCCAATTCACTTAAATTCATGCAGTAAATTTTGAAATTGGTCTACATCTGTGCATCTCTAATATGTATGAGATTTAGCTGACTTTGTAAACAAACCAGTTGCTAAAAGATGTACAATTATTTGTCTATTAAAGGTGAAACGTCATTTTGCATCCATTAGGATGCAAACTTAGTCTCCCACATTTGACACAACCTAATGGAAGGGCACACCATCACCAAGCTACTGAGCCATTATTGGCCGCTATCTACCATCCCATGTGAATGATTTGTGGAAATCAGGGTCTTTGTAGAGAGTTCTATGTAAGCTGTGTCATTTTTGTTTGTTTTCTGAGGTTATTATAAGCTGTTTTCAAGCTGTAACATATCGATTGTCAATAGGAGGTCTCAAGTTCAGAGAACTTGAGACAGAGACATTTTATCAAATAAAGTCATTATATCATTAAATAATCCCGTTCGGTTCTCATGTCTCGTCCCGCGTACCACCCGCTGCTCTGCTCCGTCCGGCTGCTGCCAAACATGTTGCCTTATTTTGTATGCATAAACATAAACATAAACATCCACACAACACACGAACACACAAAAGAGGAGCAAAAACAATCAAATGATGCGATAATAAATAACACCAGTAGATAGCGGCAGTGCAACATGAAGAAGAAGAAGAAGAAGAAGAAGAAGAAGAAGAAGAAGAAGAAGAAGAAGAAGAATCCATTCCACCAGTAGGTGGCGCTAATGTAATTGAACATTGTTTGCCTGCCACCAATAAAAACGCGAAAGAAGAAGAATCGCGTCGTTAGCGTCACAATCGGCGTCGGCAGTACCTTACAGTACTTTCTTTCGTTCATCAATGCAAGATCCAACCTGTTAGACATGGAAGATAGATATCAAGAAATAGGGTTTGTTCAGCAAATACTCGGTTTGAATTTAGTTCCAAGAAGAAATGGCACACACAGAGGAAACGACACATCCCTCAGCGACTTCTCAGGTTGGCTAATGTTTTTAGCATTTCGTCTGTCTGTCTGTTGTTCGTGTTTTCACCCGGAAATGTCAGATAATGGACAACCAGCTCTCCCTCGGCAAAAAGGGATTGTTTGTGTATCTAACTTACAAAACGGGCGGTGTTGAAACGTCCACAGTGTTTGAGTCTGCTGCAGTTGCTTCTATTATGTTAAACCAGTAAGCTAACGTCAACACATCGATACACACATTTTACAGTAATTTGTCCTTCATATTTGACACAAGTTATAAATACGCGGACAAACAATTTACTTTCCCAATTATTTGAAATATAACGACGGATCTTTATTTGTTTGTTAATGGGGGCACTTAGCAGTAATACTTTTTGTGTGTGTTTCGTGTTGGAACAGAAAGTTCTTAAGTGAACGTTTATATGTGCAGCACAAGGCCATATCAAATACCTATTAAAGTGATAAAATTGCGAGATGTAATTTACAGTGAAACACCACATTTTAGTCAAAGTTCATCCTAATTTGTTTTGACCCCGTAACACTATTACAGTTCCAGTTCCTGACAAGAAAAAATTGCCTGTAAAATAGGCTCACAGTGAGCCTTATGCTCACACAGTTGCCATTTCATTCAGTATCCAAGTTCATTAAATTGCACTGCATGCGTGAACTGGACAAAGTCGGTATTTCATCTACGCTGTTTGTGTGTTCCAGAGATGTGGTACGGTGTGTTTCTGTGGGCAGTGGTGTCCTCTCTCGTGTTCCATTTGCCAGGAGCGCTGCTTTCCCTCTCCACACTGCACCAGCACAAAGTGGCTCGATTTATGCCCATCGCCATCCTCGTGATGGCTGTCCTTGGGCCAATTTGTGGGGGTGTCCTCACCAGTAAGTTCAACATACACGCACATATATAATGGCATCAAAGTAAGTGAACAATGTATACAATGTTGTTTGTTTCTTTGTTTTAAGGTGCAGCCATAGCAGGTGTCTACAAGGCCGCAGGGAAGAGGATGATCTCTTTGGAGGCGCTTGTTTTTGGAGTTGGACAATCATTTTGTGTGCTCATAATCTCTTTTCTCCGGGTCCTTGCCACTCTTTAGTAGTGACAGTGTCCTTCTATATGAACCTGGGGCTGGTTTTCTGATCAAGAATTACACCCTCTCTTTATAAGAGCTGAATGACTTGTATTTTTGCTGCAGACCAACTAGACATTGGTACACATTGTGGTTTCTGTCTTGACTGACCGGGACATGAGTGAACGTTCTGTAACTGATAATGAGAATAGCGGTGCAGAAACTGCTCTCGCAGCACTTACACAAAATTACTGTATTTTATTCTAATCTAACTTCTGAAGTTGATATGAAAATCAACTAGACTTTGAATTTATTTATTTTTTAATGATAATGTATTACATCAGGCATCTGGATGCATCATGCCCCTGCTAAAAGGTGCACAGTGAGACATTTCTCAGGACCTGTATGCTTGTGTTTCTTAATAGGACCATGGTTTGATTAAATAGCGAGGTCCAATGAAGACAGCTCTGCCATATTGAGACAGGAAGATTGTGGGAATATAAATGGGTCTATCTTTTTTTTTGGCCTCAGGGGGTACAAAGTTTAAAGTTTTTATATTTATTGATGCCTCTCAAATGTTGTGATCATCACATGCTTGCTTTCTTTCTTTCTTTCTTTCTTTTTTAAATGAATGCACATTTATCAGTGTGACCCTGTCTCTTTGTAGACATTCTGTTCTTATTAGCAAGATTTGTTAATCATTATCACTGTCAATGCAAGTGTGATTACTGGCAATGAAGGTGTTTCTTGTGATGTTGATATATTTGAAGATGATCCAAGAGTTGTACCCTTACTAAATGCCTGTTCTTGTAGTTCATTTTCATAAGCGTAGAAGAGAGAGACTGGAGTGGTTTTGCTATCTTGCTTTTCACCTTTCACTTGTCATCCAAAGGCTTTTTCAGTTCTAAAAAAAAAAAGTTACAGTTCCTTTGCATTTAACCACCAAAGAGGTGATTGGAGGTGGGCCAAAAGGTTGTTAAGCTCAAACGAGATGAGGTGTGGAGAGTGGTAAAGTCGTCTGGGGAGAGTTCTCAAGGCTGCGTCGTAGTTGGCTGAGAGAGGTGGTCCAACCCCACCCCCGTTTCTCCCTCCATCCCGTTCAGGGAGGGTGATTCGATGTGACCACAAATGGCCTTTTTTTTTACGCATGTCTCAGACCATCTGTCTTCTCATTTTGGCTATACAATGAAATATTGCTCAGAAGTTCCCACATACATTGAAGTGTCTGAATAACACATGTAAAACCAAAGTTATTTGTCTACATTGCCAGGTCGTTAACATTTTATCTTGTTTGTTATCCAAACTAAATTCTCTTTAAAAGTCAAGAATTTTTACAGCCTCCAGTTTCTAGCGGTCCACTTTGCCATGGCATTTGTTCAGACCATGACATAAACCGATAAAAGTGCCTAGAAAAGTATGCATTCCCTTGTGGACTTGGGTCAAAAGTGTCCCATGTGTCCCATCCTTATAGTTATTGAACTATTTTATTTACAAGTTAAGTTATTTTCATCAGTTGGTGTCCCACCAATCCAAGATGGCCTTGCACATGGCTGAATATATACGATCAGAGGTGATGAGGAAAAAGACACTTAAAAACAGATTATCTAAACAATGCTATATGCATGTGGAAAAGTCTGTCCACAATAAAGCAAGAAAACATACACACGTATTGATTTGGACTTGTGCTAATGTATGTGAGGATGTGGGTGTCACACAAAATACAACAGTCGTTTCATACACAAAGTGTCTGATTACTTGTATTGTATCTAAAGAGGAAAAGTATACTACTGACCTTTACATGTTTAACAAAACTTCATACAAAATAAACAAATATGCTGAACAACTTCATTGGCATTGATCTATTTTCTCTCCAAAAGGTTACAAGACCTCACCTAAAGTGAATTGTTCGTGTACAAACCAAGCACAGTGATGCACTGATGTGCGCCCTAGCTCTTTCCATTTGTATCCCAAACACCCCGCAGATTGCAATTTTATTCATCAGAGCCGTCCTCCCATGCAGCTCTGTCCTCTGTGGAAAGTACAAGAAAAGCATGAACATCTTCCATCATCTTCAAACATCTTCCAGTCTAACATCTGTTATGCTAGCAGCGGCAGTCGAATACCCGCAACACACTTTCACTTGACTATTAACCCTCCAGCTTTGGAGCCCCCATCAACAATCCTTGATCTGTTGCCTGAGACTATGTAATATATGTATCTATATTTATATATGCACACATACACGCACCATGTATGGTTCGTGTGTCTGTTTGTCTCTCTTGTGTGTCTTAGAAAACGTACGTGGACATATACTGTACATATAACGATATAGAAAACGTCTATCGTTATTTATCTGATCCACACCCCCGGAACATCAGATGGCAGTTATGCGCCATACACCGCCAACCGCCGTGAAGCAAGAAGAAGACGACGAAGAAGTAGGAGGGGAAGAGGAGGAGGAGAAGAAGAAGACGACGACGACGAAGAAGAAGAAGAAGAAGAGGGAGGATAAAAGAAAGGTCCCGTATCCCAAAGACTTTACATTATGCTTGTTTTGCCGCACTGTGTTGTAGTTCGGTTAAATAACTAAAACGAATATAAAGCAAAAATTTTTTATATATATATATTTAAAAAAATATATATAACACGATACTTTAGTCAGCACCGTTGCGGATGGTTAAGTACGTCTGATGGTCCAGGATGTTGGCGTGTGGTTGCGCTACGAATATGATGTTGACTTTGCTCTTTGCTATTTGACAACTCACCCAAGTGATTTAGTCAGTCAGTCAGTAGCATACACGTCACTGCGTTCACCTCGCTGTCACGCAATATTAACATTTTCAATTGACAATTCAATTGCATTGTCTGGGTGGCTTTTCAGCTCCCGTTACTGTTACAAGGAAACAACTTGTGAGAACAGATACAAGCATAAACTTTGGACTGCCACACACACACCTACACACCCGCGGAAGTGTCCTGGCTGTCTTCGTTGGAGTGAAGTGAGATTATTTTTTCTTTCGTTGTAGAAAATGTGTTGCTCGGTGCCTCTGCACGACACACAAAATAGCTCAGTGTCCGGGCTTCTTTGGCGAACGCCACCCACGGTCCCACAGCTTTTCGCAGTTCTTACTCGTAAAATGGATGAATGACTTGGATTTGGCCGAACGTCTGAAATGCGTCGGGTGTTTTGATTCCGACGATATTTATCGTCTGATAAGTTTCGGCATTTCGGCGACTTAACGACGCGTCTCGACTAAACGACTTAGTCGCTATCTTAAGACAGCGCAATTAGTTGGATCGTATCTAAGACATCGGTCACGATCGACTTAATGCGATAACAAGCACCGCTTACCCATTTGATGTGGCTGTCGTCTGTGTTAGGGACCGTCTGCAAATATTAGTCACCTCAACGCCATAGGTTTCCACTCGAGCTACAGTCACGTTTCACTTGCTGCACAGGCCTCTTCAACAACAACAACAACAACAACAACAACAACAATAATAATAATAATAATAATAATAATAATAATAATAATAATAATATTATTATTATTATTATTATTATTATTATTATTATTATTATTATTAATAATAATAATAATAATTGTGATTAGTGAAATATTTCTTGGACAATGTGTCCCATTTACTACAGGTCAAATTTCATTCAAAGTTTGCATTATTAGCAAGCTGGACTTCACACTTGCAACAAGTCATACAAAAACCTTTTCCAATTCTGCTGGCCATAGTAGCCGCTACTCCAACCTGTTCACTCACTACATGTCTAAAAAGGTAAAACTCTAATACGTAATTGCAGGGCATTGGTTAGCTTGAGTCTGTGGTTAGTTACTATGTTGTGGTAGGCTGCTCTTGCTACGCTACGTAACATTCCTCTGGGGAGGCCAGTTGGTTTTCTCTTGGTGCTCTACTGCATTCAAGTCAAGTGAATTTCAACCCCATTTGTGCATGCGCTTGTTTTTCTGTATGATGTCCTCAACACATTTGTATCTATTTTATTGCTTATATGGCAGCGGACTCAGGACCACTACCACGCAATATTGTTTTTTGTGGCGTTTTTTTTCTTGCAGCAACTGTTAGCTTCTTTTCTTTTTCCTCTGTGCGTAGGCCCAGGAAGTGGAAGCCAAGTCGTCTTCCTTTTGTCATATGTTCAAAGTATACCAAAAGTGTTGCCACCTGTCTGGAGCCGTTGAGAATGTTCCTGTGTAAAGTCAAATTACGCTCATGTGAGTATTAGTGTGTGCGCATGTGCGCGTGTCTATATTTTCTAACGTGTTCCCGAACCTCTTTAAGTTCTGGCTTTGTTCTACAGCATTGCATCACATCGTCTTTGCATTGTTGCTTCTTGTTGAGTCCTCATTCACCGCAGCTGTAAACGCCACTGTAACTCCAAACCCCATTGTGCAGCTTAACAGCACACAAGCCAACTGCCTTTCGTGTACCGGTAAGTATGTGTCAGTCATTAATTACAGAAATCGGTAAATCAGTTAATTATTTCACATCTAAAATCAAATCCCCCAAAAATTCTCAAGACTGTGTGTGTGTGTGTGTGTGTGTGTGTGTGTGTGTGTGTGTGTGTGTGTGTGTCACCGTTGAAAATGTTGGGGTCGCTGACTCATTTCTGCATTGAACTCCATTATAGCCAGCTTTATGAAATGATCCACTGGAATTCCCTACTGCTCTTAATAGTGCATGGAAATCTGCATAGATGTGTCACACATATGGGATGGCTTTGACAGTTGTCGCCTTGAATGTCCAATTGAATTAAAGAGGATTATTATCAAGAGTGCAATATGCGGCGGGCGTCATTACAGAAGTTTTATGCTGGAAAATTGCTTAAGAAAAGTAAATATTTCTGAAACAGAGATTTTTTTTTTTGGTCACGACATGCAGTTGTTTGCACTAAACCATGAAAGAGTAAAAAAAAGAAGAAAAAAAAAGCATCATGGTTTATATTTTACTCTCTTAAAAACAGCCAACTTGTAGTGTGTTCACACAGAATTCGGCAGACTTGGAATTCTCTCAATCACTTCGTCACCGAGTAAAAAAAGTGATAAAGTAGCAGAGGTTGTATCCGTAATGTTTACTGCTACCTCGTTTTGCTCGTTTTTTTTCTTGTTTGTATGCACGTTTCGTTTGTATTTGTGTTGTTTTCACTGTGACGAACTGAATTTCTGGGAATTATTTAATATTAGTATTCTATTTCATACCTAGGTGACAAAGGTGATGTCAGCTCCAATGCAACAGTTAGGAAGTCCTTCAACGTCACTTTATCAGAGGCGCCAACGTTGCCACCAGCAAAACATTTGGAGACTTTCTCCACTTCATCGACAGCCTCCTCATTCGCCAAGCAGACGGTGTCAACCGACCGTCCACCTCTCCCGCCGGCGACGTCCAGTCAGCCTGCAGCTTTCATCCCCTCCAGCACCGGCTCGGCACCGCCTGCCGGTACTGCGGCTAGGACCGGCGCTGCTACGTTGAATGCTACGACTGCGAACCCTGCGGAGAATGTAAACCAAAGCACCGCGCAGGTGACCTCCAAGAGCCGGACGACAACGGCCTCAAGCGCAGACGCCGCAGCGCTCCCGCATCGAACTACAGCAAAGCCGCCGTATGACACCCGCACTACAGCAGCAACTTCCGTAATCACAACCACGACGGCGGTGGCGAAAACGACTCCAGCGCGCACGACTGGACGCTCTGCCACGACGACGAAGAGGAGCACACCTTCGCAGTCTTCACCGAGTGCCACGCCGCAGCCGATCCTAAGCACCCGGCTGCCGTTCGCTTCCACTTTACCTCTGAGCAATTTGCCTTCCACCAGAACTGTTTCCGGCGCTGCAACGCCAGCGGCGACCGCCGGTCGCAATGAGTTGGTTCCCTCAGAAGCGACAGCCGCCACATTGGAAGTACTGGGAGGCGCCCTGAGCAGGCAGCTGGCCAGCACCGCCTTTCTGCTCGGCGTGCTCGTCTGTGGATCGCTCCTGTTTCTGATCACGGTGCTGGTGTTTGTCAAGCAGGCCTACGACAGTTACAACAGGAAGGACTACAGCCAGGTTGACTATCTCATCAACGGCATGTACTCGGACTCGAGCGTGTGACGGAAACAACTTTTGCCCACGGGTACTTGGGGGACCAAACGGTGGGCATTCAAAATTTGGGATTCGCAAATATACTGCGGCTGTTCGTCCATCCAGCTGTACTGTAGTTGTGGTGGAGTGAGATAGTTGGAGAAATCAAAAGCATTTCAGGGGTAGCGGAAAGGTTTGTTCTTCAGTGGGATATGACAGGTACATACAAAATTCATTTTATTTCTGCTATATAAAGAACCAGTGGCTGAAGGACGTCGAGGGTAGGAAGTGGCTTCCACCTCGGAGTCGCTCCGGTCACACCCGCCACTCCAGCTTCCTGTTTGTTGAAAGACGTTCATGTTATAGCACTTGAATCTCCTGCGCTGCTTGATTATGACGTGGTCAACTGCCACCTTCTGATTTTGTACAGAACTGATTCAAACTGAGATTATTGTTGTTTTCTTTTTTGTCCCAAAGATTCCAATCCAGTCTGTTGATTTAACCCAGTGATGTTTTTTTTTGCACATACAGATTGTTATAAGCCATGTACATTTCAGATTTCCGTTAAAAGTTGTGAACTAATTTGTAAAAAAAGTTCACACTGCACTATTCTTGCACTGTATGCATGTGTGGGCGCGCGTGTAATGGCTGGGTTTCTGGGTTGCAGATGCCAAGTCTAATATTTTGGTTTTGATACGTTAATTCTTTTTTCACGTCTATATTTACATCCTCACTTCTTCTGATATGAGCTTTGATCTACATGCTAACAGGTATTTAGTACTTTTTACATTATCGTAAAAAGTGTTAATTTAGTTGTGTGTTTTTTGGCCCAAATATCGAATGGATTTTACCAGGAGCACGGGGTTGTTAATGTAAAATATTATAATACAAAGAGCAAAATATGAGAGCAAAATAACACGACTGTTAATTTTATTTTTCATATCAGAATAAATTTATATTTTTGGAATATCTGTGCCTGTTCAAAGAAATATCAGTGGTGATAAATGGTAAATGGCTACAAGTGACTCAGACTTTTCTTTTTGTTTTTTTTTTTGACTTCCTACTTCCTAGCATGTGCAACATCGATTACCCGTGCACCCCCAAATTTGACAGCGGATTACAAGTGTATGGCTGCGTTCCACTCCACACCACAAGGCCCATCAACCACGCTAACATAATGCAGGCGCTTTTACCTGCACTGTATTAGCTTATATTAGCGTGCCCCTTAGCCCAAACCGGCATTATAAAATAACTAAAAAACAACCTGCAATGCATGCAGTATAAAGGTTTTTTTTTTTTTTTTACAAAAGGCAGGAAATAAATAAATAAAAAAAAAACATGGAGCTTCTTCACTCTCACACCTGCTGATACTGCATGGGGTAATATTCCAGTAATGACAATGATAGACATGCTGTGTTGACATCCGAACCTGCCTAAGAAGCTCTTATTTTATCCCATCTGTCTTTTTCTCCGTCAACATTGCGATTGAACTCGGCGATTAGGTGGTAAATGTGAACAGCATTTTAACATGATTTCATTGTGATTTCAGAACACGCTTGAGTCAATTAAAAAACAACACCAAAAAAAACAACCAAAAAAAAAAACCCACAAAACATGGCCTCCAACAAAAATTGAAACGGGTTTACTGTCATTTGTAGATCGTAAGGTTTCCACTCATTAAAAAAAAACAAAAAAAAAACATTCCTGCATAAAACAACTAATACACAGTTGAAAAGAAATCGACATGGATCTGAGGTCATCTTAGAAGGTGTGCAACTGAAATGGTTGAAATAGTTGGATTTAGGTTCACATCAGCTGTAGTTTTCAATATCTATTTTTTTTTTTTTTTTTAAATGTGCCCGTCAGTGATGTAGAAAAGCACAGATATAAAACAGACAGTACGACATATTTGTAATTTACAGATCCATAATAGTGACAATAGTGGCACGTGGACCAGGAAGCAGTCATAATTATACATTAAAGTGATGATGATGATAATAATGATGATAATAAGAATAATAATAATAATATCAATAATAATAATAATATCTATTTGAATATTACACTTTTATTTTTCATTTTATCAGAAAAAAAAAAGAATTATTTTTATAAACTAGAAATAACTGCATTTCAGTTGATCTGGCTAAATAAATGACTTCAATATTTACAATGATTATTTTACAACCGTTGGCTAATCCCATAGAAGATTAAAGTCCCTTCAAGCCTAACGAAAGAAACCAACTGGAGGATGAACATCCAGCACTCTGCCTCATCATATATCTTCTGTTTGTCTTTAATTCTGCCATTTCTACTGCAGTGGTGCTACTGTGACGTGAATCTTTTCGGGTTAACGCGCTCGCTTCCAGAGGGGGGGTGGGGGTGGGGTGGGGAAGACTCGTTTCCAATGCCACTGTCTGGTGCGTTTCTCTTCTTAAAGCTCTGGATTGAGTGACTCCTACATGACCAGCAGCTGTCCCAGCACCATCCTGAACTGCTGCGTGCACCCTGCCAGCTCCTTCACCTTCTCCACCATCTCCTTGGCGGCGGCGGGGGAAGGATACTGGAGCGCCGCCGTCTTGGTGCTGATGACGATGTCTTTGAGTTTCTCGCAGAGGCTGTTGCTGCTCTGAGCCACCTGGGCTCGCACCTCCGGGGCCTTGGCCTGTCGCGAGAGCGTGTCGCCGATGAACACCAGTTTGTGCGCGCTGAGGATGACGAACTTGCTGTGGGCCACGAAAATCTTGGGCGGCTGATTGGAGTTGACGGAGGTGAAGAAGGCGTCGACGGCGTTGGTGACGGTGGTGACGTTCTGCTCGCACTGCTCGTGGTAGAAGAGGAGGAGCTGCTGGTCGCCGCGGCACAGTTTGGAGGGGGCCGCGTCTCCGGCGCTGCCCTGGGCCAGCTGGTTGGCCAGAGGGTGGTGGAGGGACGGGACCCAGCCGGTCATGTCGTTGTTGATCGGCCGGCTGACTTCCTGCTCCAGCCGCTCGAACTGAGAAATCTGCAGGGAGACAGACGAGCGGACAGTCGGCACTTTAGGCCAGCTTTTCTTTCTTTCTTTCTTTCTTTCTTTCTTGTAACCGCAATTCTACAGACTCGGGACATTATTGTCCATTGTTGTACTCTGTTTGCATCTGCGCGATGACGATGACGATGGATGAATACATTATCATCAGAACCCGCGTGACCAATTGTAACTCTAGGAGATGAAAAGACGCGCTGAGGAAAATCTGCCTTCAAAACTAAATACATTTCTCCTGCATTAGATTTCCTGCATGTGATCGAATTGTGCCCTGATTGAGCTCAAACGAGTGCAAGTCACCTGCTGCTGTTCCAGTTGTGTCTTGTGTCTGCTGGTGCTGCCTTTCTCCAGCAGCTGTCTTTGGTTCCTCTCAAATTCTTCCTTTCCCTGAGAGGTCAAAAAGCCATAAAAAAAAGTCATTTCACCTGAATTTCATTTGCAACCATGTGTGTAAAGCTACTCCTCTCTACGGTAAGCATGAAGATTTAGCATGATGAAAAACACAACAGCACACGTTTCATATGCCACACTTGTCACTCCCTCTTCGCTTGTGTGGACTTTTTGTTAGCAGGGCGGACAACCACCATGTGTCGGTTCTGCGATATTTTTTTTTTTTTGCAGCTTCTTCAATTTATCGACGATGATGCTACACTGACATTAACGACCAGTCAAAAGTTTGGACTCCGCCTATGAATTTAATGGGGGGGTTTTCTTTCATTCTCGTGACTACTGAAAGTGCAGTTTCTCACTGAAGGCATCAAAACTGCGTATGGACGCACGTGGAATGATGGAGGAAACAATAAAAGTGGAAAATTACTTAAACAAATTTTATATTGAAATTCTTCAAAATAGACGCCTTTCATAAAAAGCATATTTAGAGTTATTCAACGTGCTTTTCTTAGTGACATAATTATATATATCTTGCTCATATATTTGATGTCTTCAGTATCTGCAGTGTATAATTTTTTAAAGATATAAAAAAAATTAATTGCATGAGCAGGTGTCCAAACGCGGTGTGTGGATGGACATTGATTCCCTTTCAACGTATTGTTGTAACAACAACAATAACAGTAATGCACTTAAACGTAACCAGTAAGTGACATCATAATTAACAGTCTGCGGTCAACTTGTTATTTCGTCGGTATTTCTGCCCTCAAAACTGCACACGCAAAGTGCTTACCTGTAAATGCACATAGTCGTAATCCTCCATCCAGCCTTCCTCTGTAACCTCATACTGCGTGTCCACGCCCTCCTCTTCCTCCGCGGCGGTAAACTTCGGCGGGGACGGGAGAGGCCGCGACTGGATCTGTATCACCTTCCCGCCACTCTGGCCGCCGCCGCCGCTCGTTTCCCCGGGGATGGGCGGAAGTGGCAGCTGCTGCTGCTGCCAACTGGCCCGCTTGAAGAGCAGCGACGCGTTGCCGTGGAGGAAGGAGGCCAGCTGCTTGGCGTCGTCGGGGATGCCCCGCGCCGTCATGATCAGCTGGTCCAGGCTGTCGCCTCCGGGCGAGGACGCCGCCACCGCCGCGTGCGACCAGGAGACGCCGTCCAAACTCTGGATGTGGAGAACCAGACTCTGGAAGACCTCCTCCATCTTGCCCACCTGACGGCTCAGCTTGGCCTGCAGGGAGCGGTCGGTGGCCTGCGCGGCGTTGGCCACGGCGCCCCGGGCGAACTCCAGGAAGTCTCGGACGGCGGCGCGCACCCGGTCGGCGGCCTGGTGGATGGCCTGGAGGTTTCCTTCCAGGTGGGCGGGACTCCTCCAGCTGCCTGAGATGAAAGACATCATGAGGGACACGCTGGACTCCACCGCTTGCTGAAGGCGAGACAGGCGCTCCATGGCCTGCTCCAGGTCCAGGATGAGAGGTTTGGCTGGCGAGGCCCCGGTGGTGGGGAGGGCGTCGCGCGCAGAGAGCAGGTCCACAGAGGAGGCCGAGTGGTTGCTCCGCCCACTCCCGGTGCTGGAAGCGGACAGGCGCTTGAAGGACACGCTGAGCTCCTCGCTCGTGGGCTGGGGATCCCGCACAACCTGGAAAACGCATGCGCATCAGTGGAAAAACTGGACTGAATGACCTTGCGTCACAAGTTACACTACCTACGTATTGAGAGTCTGGAGGCAAAATCAAAAAATGTTAAAGATTAAGGACAACACATTATGAAGGTTTTGTTCCGACACAAGCTGCGTTTCCATGAGAGTTTTTCGCAAAATAAAAGCGATATTTCTAAAATTTTGACAAAGCACAATTGCAATTTGCAGGTGTTTCCACTGAATGGTGTCGAAGCGCATAAAGCCGCAATTCTCGTAAAATCGCGCGTAAGAAATTTTTACGAGAATTTCGCTTGTTTGCGTTTTAATGCTATCAAGAACGGTTGTTATACTTTTACCTTTGGTTACTTGTAAAATATACTCCGTCTACTCCTCCGTCCAAACACAACGCGCCATTTTCGCTTGAGGCGGACTGGTCACGTGACCCCCGTACGTCACGTCCGCTGACGTGTAAATGCGAAAAAAAAAGTGTTTCCATGACACTTTTGCGATGGATCTCTACCGTATATCGACACCTCATGACAGCGTGAAAACCTTTCAAGCGATAGTTTAGGTGTTTCTATTATCACTTTAATATCGCCATATTTAGGTTTTTTGGCGCAATTCTAGCGGTAATGGAGACGCAGCTATAGACAGGCTCATCTTTAATAAAAGCTAAAACAAAAAAAATATGGCCAAGAAACTACCCCACATACACTTTCTTCTGCCTACACAACCAAAATAATTTTGTTTTCTTTAATTTAATATTTTCAGATTTTTTTTCTCAATTAAATTTTTTTTTTTTTTTTTAATCTCTTTGGAGACGACGCCTTCATTCTCCCCCACCTGCGGCGGCACGTCGTAGATATAGTGCTCGTTTCTCTCTCCTCCTCGGTCGTCCAGCTCCCGTGGGAAATCGTACACGTCCTGCCGGGGCTGCCCAGCGGCCCGCAGGTTGGCCGGGGTGTCATACACCTCGTCCGCCGTCTGGCAGGCCGCGCTCTTGTCCCCGTGATGCTGATCCTTCAGGATGGGGGGCGGGACGTCGTACACGTCCTCCGGAATGTCTGGCTCGGTGTCGTCTGCGTTGAGGTTGTCGCTGAGATACAGCGGAGGCGGCGCGGGCACGTGCTGCTTGACTTTGGAGAAGTGGGGCGGCACGTCGTAGGTCTCCTCCCTGCTCGGGTGAGCGCCTGAGGGGGCGTCTCTACAGACGGACGGAGCCAAACCGTAAGCCTGAGGAAAATGCGGGGGGGGGTGGGGGGGGGGGAGATAAACAGTGAGCACCAACACAGAATGAGACGTAAAAAAAAAAAAAAAAAAAGGGTTTGTTATCATTTAACCAACTATAATAATTAGCTGCTGTATGAAGAGTTTTTTTTTTTAATTAACCTAAATGAAAAAAAAATTTTTTTTTAGCTTTACAACTTTCTGCAGTGGTAGAAAGTTGTAAAGCTACAAAAAAAAAAAAAAAACGAACACATCAAATATATGAGCAAGATATATGTCGTTATGCAGCAAAGAAAAACACGTTCAATAATAAGCTTTCTATGAAAGGTGGCTACTTTGAAAAATTGAAATATAAAGCGTGTGCAAATTCATTCTTTTACCATCTGATGAGCATTCTTGTCTTTACTTGGTGGTGTGTCGTATATATCTTGACCACCGGAGGGCCCCTTGACCACGATGGGCGGCGTGTCGTACACCTGAGGAGAAAAGCACGACTGATTAACGAGGCGCGCACACTCAAGAACGTAACACAAACAACCACCAATACTACATTCAGATTAGGCTAGAATGAGACAGAGGAGGACTTTATTGGGGGGTAAAAGCTCGGGACCCCGATATTGGATTAAGAAATGATGACGGAGACACATCTGAAGGTCGTAATCCCAGAGAGTTCAATGAAAAGCAACTGGACTGGGAGTTGAAGATCTCCCGTCTCGTCTGAGAGTCTTCTTCAAGTTCTGAAATTGCTTACAGACCTACTGTGGTAACGAGCAGGTACTTCCTTCCTACCTCTCACCAGAATGACTTCCACACTAAAGCTGCAGTACGGCTTTGTGCACTGCCAGGTACCTGAGTGTTGTACTGCTGCCGAACAGGCGGCACGTCATACACGTCCTGCTGGTTGAGAGGCAGATGACTGGGCAGGATGTCGTATTCGCCACGCTCCGCCGTCCTGGTTGTGTCATATCGATAAACCTGTCCGACCCGAGTGGGAACCACCACCTGCACACAGAATCGCGTTCAAAGGATGCTGATCAGTGGTGACGCAACAGGCAGCATTCAGAGCCGATGGTTTAAAAACAAAAAAAAGGATGGTTGTGGATTTGGACGTCCAGTGAGTGACAGAATTTCTGGTTTAACTCCTTTGAAAGTCATTGAAAAATGTGAATAGGTGTAACTTATAGCCATTCTTTAAATTTGTTACTTCCTGACCTGTGCGAATCTGTAAACGCCAAGCGGATATAAGCGAGTGCTGTCAATCTGTCCCCCCATTTTAGTCTTGTTGCACTTCCTGTCAGTTCAAGTAGCAGAACGGCCATTTTTGGGCCATGTTTTGTATATGGAAAGCACTTTGGGAGTAACCTCTAGTAAGAAGTGCCTGAGTGAAAAGATTTGACTCAGTACTACAATCTGGTTGAAAGTCGCTGATTATTACTGCACCTCTGCAGGGCTCAGAAATGTCACAAGCGGGTTGACTCAGTGGTGGCGTGGGGATTTAGGCGAATGGCTTTTCATTTAGTTCACGTTCAAGTTGTCTTTGGTGCAGGTAAAAAATGACTGTGATGGTCTTGCAGGCCCGGTATTGCAGTTTAGGTCACTATAAAACATCAACACATTCCTTTGCAGTTGTGGGCGTGTTTTTCCCGCTCTGTTTCAGACATTTTCTCTCCAGAAACCCAATCACTCCAATCAACGCCCATCCCTCCGTGCAAAAGATGCACAGCAGTGTAAAAGCATGGTCATGGAGATGACAAATAAGACAGAAACACAAAGACAAACTAGATGGAAATCTTAAATTTTTTTTTAAATAGACACAAAGCTCTGTTCGTCTCCCTTTTTCTAATTGGAGAAATTATCCCTGCACCTTTAAGTTCCAGAAAACTATATTAGGCCAATGTGCAAACAACACACATCTTCTCACTTTTCAGTTAACAAAATCCCTGCTTGCTTACTCTCTTCTTTCAACACATCCACCGAGTATTTTCCAAATGAATGAACCAGTCAAGCAATCAAAGCCCTTACCTTTCCCGCTGGCTTTGTACTAGTCTCCCAGTTCCCCTTGTCCATGTATGGCGGCACCTGGTACACCTCCTGCTCAGCGACTACTCCTCCAGCCGGGGCTCCTCCCTGGCTCAGTGCATGGCCCATAGGAGAGGGCACCTGGTACACATCTTGCCTTGGCAACTGGTACTTTCTTTGCGAGGCAACGAGGTCCTTGCTGGGGAGTCCTGGCTGGGTTGCTGGAGACGGCCCACCGGGAACTTGATACAGGTTCTGGAGACTTGCTTTTGGGCTGTGGGAGGGGGGCATCATGTAAATGGAGTCGGCGCTAGGTTGCGTCGGATTGGGGGCGGAATAGAGCGGGTGCATTGACGTGTACTGAGATGACGGAAGGATCTTGTTGGCCAATCCGGAAGATGAAGCAGCCACGGCGGCAGCTACAGAAGGTGCATATGCGGGCTTGGCATAAGCACTTTGGGAGGGGAGGGCTTGGTGCTGGGATGGAGAAGAGGCACCAGCTGCATCGACCATGTCCCTTTTGCCGTCGTACATGCCGACAAGAATCTTGAGGCGGTTGCCCGGGACGATCCCTTGGCGGCCATGGAGGGAACACAGCCACCAGCCGTCCAATCCCTGCGTGTCCCTCTCCAACACCGTCATGATGTCTCCCTTACGGAACGAGAGTTCATCCGGAGACTCTGCAACATTGTCATACAACGCCTTGGCCAATATATTCTGTGGAGAAGAAAAGCAACAACAAAACTCTCAGGCGTGACATGTTTGTGTATTTGCTACATAGTTGAAAAAGGTAGAGTTTTGGGTAGGCTTTACACGATCACGATTTTTTTGTGCCGATCATCAATCACCGATCACGTGAGGAGCAATATTTAAATTACTTGTTTATGTACTTAACACAAACTCCAGCAGCTTCCTTGTGCCACCCCTTGCCTTCTCACTTTCCCGACTATACGGACGAGCACTGTCTAAAGTTATTTGCTTTAGCATCCGTTTCGGAGTTTGCTTTTCTTTTTCCTTTCTCCGCGCTGCGTTTCTTGAACTCGACATGCTCCTCCGTCTGTATCTTTTCCAAGTGCCTGATTAAATTTGTCGTGTTGAAATTTTTTGCCGACGTTCCCCCGCCAGGTACTGTAGCGTTGCATATATTGCAGATAGCTCGAAAAAAGTTTCAACACGACCATGACGTCATTGATCGGAGATTTATGACATGACGCCCGATCACGAATATTTAAAAAAATGCCAAATATCGGCCGATCCCATATAGCCGATATGATCGGTGTAAAGCCTAGTTTTGAGGATAATTCATACAAGGCTAATCTATGCGGGTCGTCAAATGAGGCAAGCATTACGATATGTGCGTGCAACAACATTCTAACAGTAGTTTTATTAATTCTGTAATCAAATAGGGTGGCGACCTCATGCAACAGAGGTTGCAGAGGTAGATTATGACCGGATTGAAGTGATGTCCTCGCTCCAAGTCAACATGCTGCGGAGGTAATCCGAGTATTGGCTAACATGTATACCCGCCTTTGCAACGACAGGGTAGCCCTGGCCTGGACTCTTAATATCAACTGGTGGGTGTTATGACACTTTCTGTCAATGTTTTACAAGAAAGACAGACAGCCTGACGTACAAGGACGTGGGCGGGGGGTGCTGCTTTACCTGCTGTGTGTGTTACCCTTGACGTAAATTAGACCGTCGATGGCTCTTGTGCTTACTGTGATTGTCCAAGAAGAAAGACGCCACTGTCGTATAATATACGGGGAGAGTGCGGCGGCGAGCGCCAGTTTGCCACTCGACGGTGACGACCTCTCGCCTACTGCTCACCTGCTGGATGCAGGTGTGAGACTGTGAATCAGTCACTTACAGATAATTTGAGTATCAATTTCCTCCTGTGCAGACCAGTGTCTTAGTGCTGCGATTATCCACTTGTATTCATGTATTTATGGCGAGTAGGTTCAGCTTTTACCGATAAAACAAAAGAAAAAGCCGCATAAGCATAAGCCGCATTCCTGACGAGTTAACCTTTCAGGTTCACAAACGCATTGCGAACAAGAGCCGTGAGTCAACAGTCAACACAAGCCTCTGATAATAGTATAGGACTCTTACTGTCAGTTTGTGTCCCTCCCCCTCTTCTCCTTTGAACACCTTCTCCGTCACTGTCTGGATTTCTAAATTTCAACACATTCAGTCCCTCCCTGTCTTTAGCCCATAATCCCGTTTCTTTCCTTCTACCTGCTTTACTTTTTTCTTTCTGTAAACATGCCTACACACAAACGTGTATTACTAATTCAATTGTTAAAAGCCCCAAATATGTGTAAAAATAAGTGTACAAGTTCAGGAAAGTCATTTTTTCTTCATGTTCATGTTTTTCCATGAATTAGCTTTATATATACAAATCTAAACACAGACCTCTTCTGCTTTAGTCACACTTTCTTGACTCTGGTAGGTATTTTAAAAACTGGCCAAAACAGAAACTACACCAGATTCCCCCTGCAGTACAGTATAAGGAATAAAGTGCGCACTGTTAGGAACTAACAAAAGAAGAAATCAGCAACTTTCCCGCCTCCTCCCACTATGAGTTTTCCTTTCCTGTTTACTCCTCCCCCGACACACACACACACACACACACACACACACACACACACACACACACACACACACACACACACACACACACACACACACACACACACACACACACACACACACACACAGGCACGACAGGCACGCTCCACTACTAACTAAAGATGAGTAGACACCAAACAAGGCACCGCTCATACCCAGACGCAGGAATCTCGCTCTCTTTCCCTCCCTGACACAAACACAAACTTGCGTACACAAAACTACTTACCGCATTGTTCATTTTTTTTTTTTGTTATCTCCGCCGCAGTGAAGCAACTACGGTGCTTGAAAACCGTCGGACACTTTGCCAACAGGGTCTCCCAGTTCCGAAAAGCAACGTAAAAGGAAATGAAATGAGAAAAAGACCATAAAGTTTTGCGAACCGCCCCTGCTTTCCTCTTTATCCTCTTTCATACTTCCCTCCTATGTCCTACTGCCGCTTCCTTCACAGTCTGAGGTCTTGTTCGGTCTCGTACCGAGGCAGATCTTGACACATTCTGCCGCTCTGTGATCTCACACATCAAGAATGAAGGCAATGTTCTGCCCACTTACTTTAACCCTGCTTGCCCCTTCTGCATTTCTCTCTCTTTTCCGAGGGGAAAAGAGGGTGCAGTGCCGACGTCATTTCCTGACGTTCCCTGCATCTATTCTTGCCACTGGCCTGCGGAGAATCCTTTTCATGCAAATGAGCCCTGCACTTTCATTAGCTCGCCATCATTGACCGCGTTGTGCAGTAGGACCGCGAGTAGAAAGCAGCGCTCCCTCATTTAAGTAATGATGTATACTCACTATCTGCGTTGCCATTACCCCTGGAATTCCGCAAAACCTAAATATCGCAATAAAAAACTGGTAACGGAAACACAGAAACTTCGAAAAACCTCTCGAATATCGCTGAAAGGTTTTTGCGCTCTCATGAGGTGGTTTTTCCAGATGTATCGATACACAGTAGAGGTGTACCGCAAATATATCTCGGGGCGAGATGTTACGCCAAATATGGGAAGGAAACGCCTGCAAATCGCAACTGTACTTTGTTGAAATTTTAGAAATATAGCTTTTATTTTTGCGAAAAACTGGAATGGAAATGCAGCTACTTATACTGATGAAACTAGAATTTAAAAAAAGACAGACAAAAACACACACACACACACACACACACACACACACACACACACACACACACACACACACACACACACACACACACACACACACACACACACACACACACACACACACACACACACGGGAGATGATACGCAATGGAAAAGCTTCACTCTGTTTGCTCTGACACACACGCACGCACACACTTGCCACGGCAGCACCTGCATGTCAACATCACGGGGCCTTACAAGCTGGCGCTTCAGCGGTAAATAAAGTAGACTGTCCACCCCCTCCAAATTGAAAGCAATCCACGCTTGAAGTAATATATTATGAGGTCTAACAGCAAAGGTGATTAGTTCTCAATAAGCCATCGATGAATTACTAGCTAGCTAACAGCAGATGTTAAAACGCGGTGTGATGAGCAGCTAAAAACTACGGAGTGAGCGGTGCACCACACTTCCACCTGCTGCCAGCACCCCACTCATGATGGGGATTGGGGATTGCGAGCATTTCCCACGAACACCGAATTCCAAGTGAACGTGAGTCATAAGCTCGCGTTGATTAGGTCCCTGCCCTTTGTACACACCGCCCGTCGCCTCGACCGCTACTTCCGGGATGGTTTAGTGAGGTACTCTGATCGGAGACTCTGACCCGTGCGTCAGGACGTGCAAATTGGCCGTCCGACCTGGGTACAGGGGCAGGGTGTGGTGGACGGGCGGGTGGAGCTCCAGCATAGGATAGAATAGAATAAAACAGAATGTTGAAGAGACACACCAGCTTTCGCAGTCTTTCACCACCTGTTTCAAGAACAGTTCCCTAAAGCACTGCTGTTCACCGGTACATTATGAGAGCTGTTACTGGGCAGATTTTGAAAGTATGGCGGGCGCCATAGTGTCATCAACGTGTGGCAAACAGTGGAGGCTATCGCCCCACGTAACCTAAGTAGGACGCACATTATGTCGAGAGCGCATAGAGTTGGAGTGCCTCACAGGCTAACGCTGCTAAGCTAAGTTTTTTTGGCCAAGATCTGCTTTTTTTTTTATTGCCAAAGTTCATTGAAAACGATATTACACCCGAGAGGGGCTTTTCAAAAGCGATGATGATGCACATGAGTGACCGAAGCTCTCAACTTTCTTCTGCTGCGGTGCCGCAGACGATTTTTCAGTGGGTGGAGCCTTTAGACGAGTCTTCACTGAGATCGAAAAAGCTTATTCCGCCTATTCAGACGAAGGATATAGGCTTTAAAATGCGCCCTAAAACATTTTTGTGAGACAAAAAAAAAAAAAAAACTCCTTCAGTTATGCCACGTTCCATCTGCAATGACTCTGCTCTAGCCATACTGCGATTACCTAAAGTGCATGTTCATGCACTGACTGAAAAGTCTGACTTGCGCATTTAAAATTGGAGAGTCATTTTTTTTTTTGGTCGCTGTCGACTACTGCATGTGCATGTAACCAAGCATGCGTGCTTTCGCCGCCGCCGCTCGGGCAATTCGGGCTAACATACTCCTGATCCAGTGTCACTGCTCTCACATCTTCCCAGTGAGTTTAATTGTGTTTTGTAATGGAGAGCTGTCAACCCAATAGACAAGTCATTTGTAGATTAATTTGAACTGCCTCTCTCCACACACACACACACACACACACACACACACACACACACACACACACACACACACACACACACACACACACACACACACACACACACACACACACACACGGCTAATATCCCACTTCCCCTCTGTCTGGCAAAAGGAATGCTCAGTTTCCTGTGTGTTGTGATCTGTTTTCCTGAAAACCAGTAAACAGATCCCGGCAGTTTGACAAAAGGATCTTCTCTGACTGTACGTGTAATATCTGTTGTAAGAGCATGCCGTTTAAGTCAATGTTTCAATTTTAAGCTTTTTTTCTTTCGCAAATTCTGCAATTCAGCATTTTTTTTTTTTTTTCAAAGATCCGCTGCCATGCACATTTCCATTTATTTATGTAGGTCTCAAATGTCATGTCATGTGTGTCATTTTTGGAAAAGGAAGCGCCTTGGATCAGTTACTCTACACCATTTTAGTATCGCTTGAGAGGCAGCTGGAGGAGAAAGATGACAATTCTAAAATATTAAATATATTTCAGGCAGATCTTATATCCTCACCAATCTGCTCAGAGGTGGTCTGGATGAGCTGATTTATATCAAACATGTTTGGTATCTAGATTTGAAATACTGACTATCAACGATGAAGAGGGACGCATGTGAAAGAGGAAAATAATGACGACAAAGCACCTTACAGTTGGAGAAATCTGCACGCTTGTCGTGGATGGCATCCTTTATGATGTGTGAAGGCCAACGCAATTCACTGGTAAGTTTGGAGGTGGGGGAGGTTTGACTGAATGAGTGCTGCAATCTAAAATCTGACCCCTTCGTAGCACTGGCGCTCTTCGGCTTCTTTGGCTAGGTTCCTAACTGTTACCATTGTTCCCAAGTACCACTGTACTTTTGGTACGCCCGTCACTGATCTAGGTTCCACTGAAGTGCTTTAAGCCGTCCAAAGAGAAACCATCAGATCTCTTCGGAGTAAGTACGAAGCAACAGTGGCCCGGGAAAAACTCCCCAGTTGGAAGAAAGCTGGAGCGGACCCGGGCGAAGAAGGACAGCACTGATCAGAGACGTAGCCAAGAGGCCCATGGTGAGTCTGGAAGAACTAAAGAGATTCACAGCTCAGATGGAGGAATCTGTCCAAAGGACAACTATCAGTTGTGTAAGCAGAAAGCCATTGTAAGAACCGTAAGAAGCCCCATTTACAAGTTTGCCAGACCCCACATGGGGGGGACTCGGCAATCATCTCGAGGAAGGTGCTCGAGTTGGTTGAGACCAAATCTTTGTGGGCCTAAATGCAAAACATTACGGGTGGTGAAAAACTAACACTGCACTTCACTCTGAAGACACCACCCCAACTGTTAAACATGGGGGTGGCAGCATCTTGCTCTGGGGGTGCTTCTCTTCAGCAGGGATGGGGAGGATGGTCAGAATTGGTGGGAAGGCAGATTTCGCCAAATACAGGACGATCTTGGAAGAAAACCTGTTGGAGCTTGCAAAAGACTTGAGACTGAGGCAGAGGTTCACCTTCCAGTAGGACAACAACCCAAGCCATGGCAACAGTGGAATGGCGTAAAACAAAACCACAATCATGTGTCAGAATGGACAAGTCAAAGTCCAGACCTAAATCCAATTAAGAATCTGTGGCAAGATCTGAAAACAGTCGTTCACTAACATCCATCTAATCTAACTCAGCTTAAGCTGTTTTGCAAAGAAGAAATTGGCAAATATGTCGGTCTCTAGATGCGCAAATGCTTGTGAATGACAAGTTTTCCACTCAGTTGGAACACTTGATTGTGTCTGAAGGCTTTAGGCAGATTTCATAGAACCTGTCAACACAAACTAACACTGGATGCAGCACGACTGAGTGGATATAATTGGACATGAACAGAACAGACTGTGAAAAATTGTCTTATTCACACATTCACAAAAAATATATTTTTTTGAAGATCTTTAGGCCAGCAGAGAGGGCCTTGCTGGCCCTGACAGCCCACAACTGCTGGACTGGTAATGCTATTACTTGTTAACTCTCTTGTCTCTGAGGACACTGAAATGTGCATAATGCCTAACCCCTTATTATTTGCATTCTAACTTTGAATCAGAGAGTCACAGAGACTCACTTCAAAAAGCAACAGGCTCCTTACAATTACACTTAAGACAGCGACATGCTTTTCAACATTATTTTCCAACCTAGCTGCAAAGTACAGTGTTGTTTTTTTCCACGGATGTTTTACAATAATCTGCATTTAGTGACAGTTTGTCATTTTTTTTGTAATAAATGTCTTGTGACTGCGTCATGTTTTTACAACACTGCTCAGAGTCAATCCATCAATCAAATAAAATGCGAAAAAAGAAAAGACGGAGACAAAGTTGGTCAACAGGATGGTGTTTGACCACCGATGTTTTGGTCATCAGAAGTTCTCAGAAGTTCAATAAACACAACGTCTTTGATGAAAAATTGTTCCAATAATTATGATTTCAATACATAAGAAAACAGTCTTTAACAAAAAAATATATATATATTTGAGCAACCCGACCAAGTTCTATGGGTCACATATGTTCTGTTGCAAAATGGAGCAAGAACACAAATCACTTTCAGCAGTTCTACCCTTGCTTCCAGTTTAGTGCGTGTTAAACTTGAATGGGACTTAAGGAAAGGGTGTTTAAGTTTATGGGATGAAATTGAATCATTTAAACAGCTCAGGCACTGTGACCTAGTTTACCCATTTGCTCACGATGAAATTAATTTCCCCCATAACCCAAGGTGTTGATGTAAAGTCACAGTTCAGAGAGAAGATGAAACTGAAGGGGGGGGTTTCGACAAGCTGGAAAAATGTACTCAACCACACCAGACTTGTGGGACTAATGGAAAAAAATGAAGTTTTAAGCATTAATTAGGAACAGGGGATTTTTGTCCTGAAATCACGGTTGTGACAGGGACTGGCAAAAATACTAAACTATGAATAAATAAACAAACAAACAAACAAACAAATGTTGTGGGTTTTCTTTGACACCGTACGTACATTTTACAAACACCACACAATTGGAGTGTCAAAACGGAGCTAGCGAACAGGGTGTGTACCGGGTTCCTTCAACATGTTTGGTCTTGTCGTGAATAACTAAAACACCTAAGGACAGCAAAGTCGTAAAAGAGCCTCGGGGCTGACATACTTACAGGGACAGACATTTTGCTGCAGTTACTCTCCTTGGCTTCTCCCTGTAAATCGCGCACTTTGGATTTCCCCCCCACCACCACCACCACCACCACTTCCAGGTCTTATAAATGTCTTCCCGGATGCCGTGGTTGTCAGTCCTCCTTCGTCCGTTCCATACCGAAGTGTCTCGGACAGGGGGAATATCCAGCTACGCAGGGCGGTGTTGAGCTTAATGCAAGTGAATGCCTCGGCAGGCAGAGGGGGAGAGAAAAATCACCGGTTTGCGGCAAGAGTAGCGGCAGTGCGGCCCATTCGCCGTCAAGCCGACATGTCTGTCTCCCTGTTTTCGCCGTTCCTCTCCTCTGTCACGGCCTTTCTTTTCGAGGCTCGGTTGGCGGTTGCTGTTCGGTAGCAGTTGGTAAAGGGCACGGATTACGTTCTGATAGGCCACCTCCAGCTTGTGAAAAGTCTTATTTTTCTGCCCGTGACCGCAAAAAAAAAAAAGGGGGGGGCACCGCCTCTGCCGTGTAGATGCCTGCCTGGCTGCTTGTGTTCCCCCCACTCGGATGAGACGACTCAGCCTTAAAGAGACCGTCCCACCGTTAGCCATGGTACTTTCTGATAGCGGTGGGAAAAGGGGCGGGAGAGGGAGGGTCCTCGGAGGCGTAAGCACAAATTATATTTAAGGGGGGGGGCACATATTAGGATGGGTTATTTATGTATTTATTTAGCCGAAATGAACAAACGTTAGACAATTCTGTTCAATTCCTTTCATTTTCATCCTGATCCAATGCCAAGTAAATCCAAAGTTGATTTTGTCGATATCGATAGTGATCCCTTTTCTCCTTGCCCCCCCCCCCCCGAAATTGTAATGTGTTAAGAAAAATGACATTTCAGGGTTTGAAATTATAGCCACACAAATACACCTAAATTCAACATTAGCTTTCTTATTCCTTTATGAGACTGTTAGTGCCACAAAACACTAACATACAGCCAACTCCAAACTGTTACAATATAAACGGATAAGTGGAATGTGTCTATCTGCTACGTTGCATCACTTTAACCCCAACATTCCTGACACCTGCTTCAAATGTGGAGACCAAAAAGGTACTTTATATATATATATTTGTTTATTGGAAGGCAAACGTTCAGATACACCATGTGCCATATATAGGACAATGGTAGAGGGGAATTACTTTTTACGTAGTTTTTGAAAAGATGAGTTGCACTATAAAGAACAAACTTGGCAAGTTCTGGAAATTATGGAACTGAGTGAATACTGATGGTTGGATGGATGATGGGAAAGATTTAGGCCATATTATCCCCTTGGTTCTCTTCTTTGCTTTTCCCTTTTTTGTTTACCTCTGAACAATATAAGTTAGTGAATGCAGTCCGAATGTTTGTAACATTGTTGATGTGTGCCTTGTTATGTTGTATTTCATGTTAATTGAAGAAAACTATAATAAATATGTAAAAAACAAAACAAAAAAAACCCAGCCCAAGTAAACTAAACAGTGGAATGAAAAATAAAAAGGCAATCAGGCTTCCTCCCAGGAACAAAACAGCTAAAATATCGGTATGGAACTCACAAATGTCTCCCCACAGTTTTATGCTGAGGAACAATCACATCACGTTTACATGTTTTCCCTTTAGTCCGTTTCATTGGCCCTGTTTGCACTTGGTCATTTCATGCGTTTTTTGCCGATCGGAATACGAAAAACGCATGAATGATTTTCTGCTCACAAGCTCTCCTGCCTTTGAAAAAAAAATCTTTCTGCAGGATTGGAAGATGTAACAATTCCCAAGCATTTAATTGCAAGCCTGCTTAGGTCTGGCTAACGGCACACTTTGATGAATACATAAGTACCTGCAGACCAGTGATCTTAGCCTAAATGTCAAAATCTTTCCAGAGTACTCTTTTTTGTTGCAGCTGAACTTGAAGGACGGGTTGGACATTTCTGCCATAGAAGACAGACTGACTGACTGAATCAGCTTGTCTCCCACTGCCTTCAGCTGCTTTTGAACTGCCTACAGTTTTCTGTGACCTTTGTGCTGTAGTGGAAAAAAGGTGACAAGGGCACTGCATTTCCCAGCTCCTCGACCAGATCTGGGATGGCCCGAATACTGCCCCTAACAACAAAGTTTAGCGCATGTGCAAAGACAAGGAAAATGTCTTTGTCCAGCCGTCTGCACTGCAAGCACTTCTTTTGCGCCATTGTCAGACATGCTAGGCTAAAGTTATCTGTGATTCTTTTCAGAGAGAGAGAGAGACTGACAGACAGAAAAACACACTAGGCCCACCGGCTGTAACAGCTATAAATAGTCAGAGACATCATTGTGACAAATAATGTTGAATTAACTCAATGTCTGAAAAAAAAGGAAGAGGGACTGTGTTAATATGTGTTATACATGTGTTAATATCAGCTAGACTGGTCAATATCAGATTTTTTTGACAGTTTTAAGTATCAGCAAAGCATGTTGACACCTGGACACCTGGGCTGGAGGAGGATCCAAATCTTTTTTGCTTGGCCGTGATTGGTTGCCAGGCATGAAGTCAGCCACCAAATCAACAGGCTGCATCCGGAGCATTAACAAGTTGATGAAACACTTTCATTTTTTTTTTTTAATTCTTTCTTTTATTTAAATTTTTTTTTTTGAAAAACAGACTTGTGATAATAATCTGGAAAACATAAATATCTTTTCAACATAAACCATTTCAAGTTTTCATACTTTTCCAGACCTGAAAATATATAAAACTCAAAATCCACAGTTTTTCATGCTTTCTACTACCTTCCATACTTGCAATGGAACTCTGAGCCAGAGAAAACATACAATAAAACGTGATCTAAACATTAGGTCAATTAAACAAAGATAATTTCAATGACTGTAACTTTAATGAGGATGAATAGATTTTACAGAAACATACAGAAACAGCCAGATACAAAAACTGGAAAAACAAAACAAAACAAAACAAAAAAACAAACTCTCAAGTTTGTGATAGTTGTAAAGTCATTGCTTCATGTTGGTTATTCGTACTGCTTTTTCTAATTCAAACTGACGGTGGTCTACTCGCTCCAGAAACTTTGTCCGCTCCACATACCTAAACACATTCACAGTGGTGAAGAGAGAGAGGGAGCGAAAGAGAGAGGAGAGTGGATGAAGAAAGAAGAAGGGAAAATACATTTAATCTATTTGAATGAATAAAATTGGCTTGGCATTTATGAATGTGACTCTTAGGCTGAAATTACATTATATTTCTGTTTTTTTCTTTTGTCGTAGTCGTAGCCTGAAGATCAGCTGGGTTTGGAAAGGGACAGCGGTAGGAGTCCCAGCAATTTTATGACAATAGACGCAACCACTTTTCTCCAGAAAGCCACAAAAATCAATCCAACTGGAATTTGCTTGTTGGGGCTTTAGAGTTTAAGATTGTCTTTCTGGTAACAAGCAGTGAGGTATACAAATATTTGGACACAGACACAATTTTGAGCACTTTGGTTCTGTACACCACCAAGGAGGATTTTAAATATAGACGTCAATATGAACATCACTGACTCTACATAATACTTTATGTAGCTTCCAGTTTCAAAAAGGAGGTCAACGTGACAGGAAGTGCCCAAAATCTGCATTCTATTGTTTAACTGCCAAAAACAGTTGCTAAAAAGACAAATAATGGCGCGTGCACACACACACACACACACACACACACACACACACACACACACACACACACACACACACACACACACACACACACACACACACACACACACACACACACGGATTTGACAGCGTCTTACCCCTCTCTGCCTCTGTTGTGGATGGCGAGCTCCTCTGTGATTCCTTCTTCCGATTTGAAAGCATCCCAGTCCATCTTGGACTTCTCCAGTGTGCTCATTTTGGCTTTCTTTCCTCCAATATTACCGAGAATGTTCCCAATCCCAGCAGGCCGCTTGGAGCTACCAAAGGAGTTAGGGCACATGGTCATTTGCAAAGCAAATACAATAATCTTGATAGTTTCACAACATGCTAACTTTTCAAGAGCAAAACAGAGATGATTTCAAAGGGCATAATACAAATAGCTTTCCAGTATTTCACTAACATCTTTAAGGTTATACAAAAAAAAAAATCAACAAAGTAGTAAAGCCACTTAAAAAATATTTTAATAACTACTTATGAAAAGTGGAGAAAAGGATGTTCCAGATCTGGCTGCTTGCTGTGCTTTAAAAAATGTGCGAGGGACGGAAAAGAAAAATACAAGTTCTTTATTGACTGCTGCATAGATGTAAATGCAACAGTACTAACATTGATAGTTTAACCTCTACTTTATTATTCAAACAACTGTTTAAATGCAAGTAATACAAATTAAATATTTGTACTGATATGAATAAAAACAATGAAACAGAAACTGAAGGAACAATGGATGACAGTTGTGGCAACAGCAAAAAGGGTGGGATTCATATCTGCTTTGAGAGAAGTGAAAAGCCAGTGAGTGAGCGAGTACCTGGGACCAGGCAGCATTGGTTGGCCTGGAACGTCCTCCACTTTGTCATCCAGGTCCTTTGTTTTGGTGCTCTGGCTCTTCAGGTAACTCTTGGCTTCTTTGGAGTCTGCTGACACCTGTTTGCTGACCCTGACAAACCACAGCACATGTTCAGCACACTTGCAAGCTAATCTCAATTCAGAACGCATCAAAGTAGATGGATAAGTTGATGCATACTGGGCAAATAAATACACACAGCACGCTGTAGCACAGAAATATTATAAACGGACTATTCTGAATATTTGTTTGAAACATCTATACTCATAAAATGAAGATGCAAAGATTTACATCATCTTTGAAAGTTTTATATATGCAGACAAATCATAGAGAGCGCTGACTTTTACCTGAGATTTCTTGACATGATTTCACTGCTGCCATCCAGCAGTCTTCTTCAGAAAAGCTCTGTGTTGGCGTTTTTTTTTTCTTCCTTGTTTCTTCTTTTTTCATTTTTTTCCCACATTCCTGCAGATGTTTGTATGATTGGGCTTCTTGGCTCTGTTTTTTATTGCACAGGCGGTTTCTTTGGTAGACAATGTTGTATGTAGAGTTTTTATTGCTCTTCATATGCATTCTGTAATGCCCATGTTTCTCCCCCCCCCCCCCCCCCACGTTTTTTTCTTTCCCCCCCTCCCACTGGCTGCTTCTTCTTTTGTGTACTTCTTGCTTTACTCTTTATGGCCTATTTAGTTTATTGACAGAATGCAAAGAGGCAGTTGAACAAAACTGCTGAAAAGTTGCCACTGCACCAACAAAGAGCTCTTCTGAGGAGGACTGCAGAATGATCGTTGAAACATGTCAATACAAGACATATAAGGCAGCAAATCAATACGCTTTACTTGTCTGCATGCAAGAAAATGTTTAAAGATCAAAATCAACAGAGGCAAAATGGATTCGGAAACTGCTTTGTGTAAGTAGCAGTGCAGTAGCAGGTGTGTCCAGAAGCATACCGAACTTCTTCTCCAGCAAAGTCAAAGACTTTCGTGATGGTGACACTGGCAAGTTTTGGTTTTTTGTCTGTGTGTCTACTTAGAGGGAGGGGCGTCAGTCTATCTTCCTGAGGAGAAGAACAGCACAAAGACAAATTATATTACATGCATGCAATTTTCCTGCAAGTCAAATTGCCAGGATATCTAATTAGAATTCTTTCTGAAATAGTGCACTGTAAATAAATGAAAATTCGACATACTTTTAATTGTTGCTTGAAAGAAGCTTCGAATTTAACTGCAACATAATATGTCAAACCTAATGGCAAACCTTCCATTTGAAGGATGTCAATGCATTTACTGCCATTTCCTTGCAGAGAGGAAATATGTCCGATTATAAAGTAACTTATCGTACTTTAACCAAAACCAAAGAACTTGAGAGAACTACAACAAAACATACATTTTCCACACGTTGCAACTATGAATAGTATTATCAGAGAATTTTGCCGTTCACTTTTTCCAGAGCTGTATATAACATATCCTTCATGAAGTGAAGGTTTGTCCAGCTATGTATTTTTTATTTTTTAGTTTAGTTTGTTGTACAAGGGACGTGTCAATCCAAGCAATGTCTGTGCGGACAAGCAGAATAAGTCAAAATATCTGTATCTTCAATCAGGGATATTACAATCTTCAACATTAATGCTGTTACCGTTGGTGCCGTCTGTGACTGTGCGGAAGGTGTGCCGTCTTTGGGTCTTGATCCAACATCAGACAGAAAACTCGCCCAGAGTTTATCTGACTTTTCCGTCTGGAGTGGATCATCAGCATTACCCTCAGAGGTTTTACCCCCTGGCTCTGCTTTTGTTTGTCCATCTCCATCCTTCTCTTGTTCATTCACGTTGAGCACTCCTTTTGTCTTCTTTCTGTGGGCATATTCAAAAATCTGTCAATAAATGTTAGATTTTGTTCATTTTGTTACTTTGATTTTAAAAAAAAAAGAAGAAGAAGAAAAAAAAAAGAAAATTCAAGTGCAGGCTGCCTGCACAGAACAGGTTCTTGGCCTTCGTCCAAAATGGATTCAAATTCTAAATGCATCAAATCCAGTTTATTTAAGAATGAAAATTTCGAACCCCTGGACATGCCCCAAAACGTATCAAATGTTGCACACAGATCAAGACGAGAAAAATGTTGGTCTATTAAAAAATACACAAATCTGCTCGATATCAAGGCCAAAATTTGATATGCTGCAACACAAATTTCTAGTTGAGTGGTTGAAAATGTATGCAATAGGGGATGTCACCCGGACGGGTTGGGGGGGGATTTGTAACTTCTGTGAGAAATGCATTAATTGATACCAATGTGTACCAATTATCAAAAGCAACAACTACTTAAGAAAGTTGTATAAAAAAAAGACAGGATGCACCTTTACAAACCTCAAAACCTTAACTACCTGAGCTTCTTCTTTTTCTTGTTGAATTGTTCAGGATGTGGCACATCTTCATCCTCTTGCAGGGCGTCCTCCTTCTCGCACTCCTTCATGTCATCTTCGCTGAGGTTGTCATCTGAGATGAAAACGCAGATCCGACAGTCAAAAGTATGGGTATAAATTAAATTACAGTACATTTGGGTGCACCTTCTTATCCAGTCCCCCCCGCCCCCTTATATTTATCATTAAGCTTAATCAAAACTGTAAAGGAATACATATGGAATTTTGTGGCAAAAACTGTTGGATAAGGATATTGTTTACATTTTCAAAATCTTATGACCGATTGGCGCTGTTGAGCCCCGGGGTGGAGGGGCTCTGTCTTTGGACATTTGATGATAACAAAACAATTCAAACGAACAACAGACTTCACACAAAGCAAGCTTTTTCCACACAAATATGCACAGTAGGATGATTTCGATTCAAGACTTGTTATAGACTAGTTTGGGTTCAATGTAATCCCACATTTACAAATTTAAGAAAAAGCGAAATGCTTAGAAATGACTACAAAGGAGGGCAACTGGGAGCAAAACAAAGATATGTTCCTTTCGAGTCCTTGAAACCGCTCAACCTCCAACACTACCGATCTTGCACTAATATTCGCGCAACGAGCTCACTGTACCGCGTTGCAAAGGCGTAAATCTAACAGAATAATTTAATTATAAGGCTCTTATAGGTCTTCGGACATGACTGGATATAACTTAAGTCTCACACAACGACACCAAATGACCGCTTAGACTGCAGTAGTGTTTTAATGACCAACGCTTGCTTTACGTGCCAAATGTGTGACGCAACCATTTGGGGGTAAGCTAACGTTCATACAAACTATACATATATAAAAAATGAAGTTCTCAATGTACTTGGTAACCGCTTACCTGAGGGGACGTAGTCTTCATCTTCGTTTGAAGAATAGTCATCCGAGTCAAAGTCCGAATAGTTCATCATCTTTAAAGACCAGAAGTACCGTAATCGAGTAACAAAGCTACGATGCACGATACCAATACGTTTACTTATTAATACAGTTACTGCTGTCACACCAGTGAGAAGCTTGGTTTTGCGGATATCCTGAATTTATAAAATAAATAGTTTTGTCTAAATGCTTCGATGAGCAAAACAAATCAACATCGGATCACGGATGTATTATTAAGAACTGGATACCGGACTGGTAATATGGCGGCGTGGTGATTCGTTTCCAGCGGCCACTCGAGGTACTGCAGTCAAAACCCCATTCAGCCCAAAAAGCATTTTGCCGATAGACCGCAATTCAAAAAGAAACGCATGTAAAACAGCTGACAGAACGACTGCGACCAACAACGCGGTTCATAATAAATCTGTATATTGAAGATTTTTTTTTAAGTCATTGTATTTTAAACTTGAAAGAAATTAACTAAAGGCCAGAAAAATAGTTTATTCCCACCGTGACGTCACGGCGTCGTACGTGCTGTGTCCCTGCTCGTTCTGATTGGCTGATGCGTCATGAGAGTCACGTTCTTATGGAGTCACTGTGACTTCTGCTTTGAGAGGAGTTGTTGGTTTACGTGCTTTCATTTATCCTTATTCAATAAAAATAAATAAATAAATAAATAAATAAATAAATAAATCATGAAATATCATGTGACTCTTTGATGTGTATTTGTATTTATATGGTATGTGTACTTTATATATAATATATGGGAAACTGTAAATTATATAATTCTAATAATCTAATTTTTGCAACTGAATTTAATCGACCAATTTGGCAATAAAATGGAAACGGGACTTCTTTGGTCCAACGAGACACAGACACAGACACACACACACACACACACACACACACACACACACACACACACACACACACACACACACACACACGAGGATCTCTTGCAATTCTGAAATTTAACGCTAGATGGGACCGCTTGCCTTTGCTTTACTAACGTTGGCAACTACTCCAGTAAATCGAGTCAAACGATGGCATACAATTTAATGTGCTATGTATATATATATATATATATATATATATATATATATATATATATATATATATATATATATATATATATATATATATGTACATATATATATATATATATATATATATATATGTATATATATATATATGTATATATATATATATGTATATATATATATATATATATATATATATACACATACATACACATATACATATATATATATATATATATATATATACACATACATACACATATACACATATATATATATATATGTATATATATGTATGTATATATATATATACACATACATACACATATACACACATATATATATATATATATGTATATATATGTATGTATATATATATATATATATATATATATATATATATATATATATATGTATATATATATATATATATATATATATATATATATATATATGTATATATATATATATGTACATATACATATATATGTATACACACACACACACACACACATAGGTCATAAAAACCACCTTACTCCGTGGGTTGACAAGAACTAGTCCAAACAGAGAAATTGCAAATGTTTCGCTGTGTCAGCATCTGCTTGCTTGATAATACATGAAAACCATAAAGAATTTGACTAACTGAAATGTTCCTGATGAACAGTGTGCTAAGTCACTGAAATAATTTCCATAGAGCCACTTTGCATGAGCAGCATCATGCTCCAGTGCTCTGGGAGACTTTATAGTCCTGAGACATGATGGCTGGATGATTGACAGCTGTCTCTGATTTCAGCACAAGCCACAGACGTCGTCCTCATCCAAACCATGACTTTGGTCTCCGTCCTCATCTGGACTGTCCTCTGCTGCTGCTGCTTGACAGGTAAAGTGCAGAGAATCCAACTCCTCTCCTCTATGAACATCAGTCCCTGTGAAATGAAGCCACAGAAGCATGAAGCTGCTTGATGTTTTTGTGTGTGTGTGTGTGTCCTCAGAGTCCAGAGGCCAGGTCACAGTGACTCAGCCTGGAGCAGTGAGCTCTGCTCCTGGAGGCACTGTCTCCATCCCATGTCACATCAGTCAGAGTGTTTATAATGGAAACCGCTTGGCTTGGTACCAGCAGAGAGATGGAGAAGCTCCTAAACTGCTCATTTATACAACTAGCACTCGATACTCAGGAACTCCAGATCGTTTTACAGGCAGTGGATCAAACAGTGACTTCACTCTGACCATCAGTGGAGTCCAGACTGAAGATGCAGCAGTTTACTACTGTCAGAGTTATCATTACATCAACAGTCAGTATGTGTTCACACAGTGAAAAAGAGTCGTACAAAAACCTCCCTGAGTCAGAGTGAAGAGGAACCACAGTGACTGCTGCAGCTGGAAGCTACTGCAGAGACTGACACACTTCACTGGCCACACACACAAACACACTGAGTGCAAAAATAAAACCGACACAAATAAATGCAATAATAAATATTAACAGGAAATGATTCTCCCAAAAGCTTCTACTCATGGACATAGCTCCTCTGCCAGATGAAGCTGTGCCTGGAAATGTCAAAACTTTTGATTTTTTGGCAATATCATCATTTTGGAAATGACTTGAGCTTCCTCACTGGTCAGAATCCCCAACATTAAGGCAGTGGGACAGAATCCCTTCATGCTGTCTTGCCTGTGTCCCAGATGAAATGGAAGTGAAAAACGGTCTCTTCACTTTCAGAACGCAGTCTTCCTGGCAACAGAAAGCCATCACTGCTGAACTGTGGCAACACTCAGGTTTCAAGACACGAGGGAATCAAATATTTCCAACTATTTCATGTCACCCCTGTGCCACATGGTGGTGCTGTGGTTTGAATGATCACTTCAAGGGTTTGATCCCCAGGCCTTGGGCTTCTCTGTGTGGAGTTCTCATGTTCTCCTGGTGTCTGTGTGGGTTCTCTCCAGGTTCTCTAGCTTCCATCCACAGTCTAAAGACATGGAAGTCAGACAACCAAGAAACGAGAGTGTGCGTGTGTGTCCTCAGAGTCCAGAGGCCAGGTCACAGTGACTCAGCCTGGAGCAGTGAGCTCTGCTCCTGGAGGCACCGTCTCCATCCCATGTCGGATCAGTCAGAGTGTTTATAATGGGAACTACCTGTACTGGTACCAGCAGAGAGATGGAGAAACTCCTAAACTGCTCATTTATGCAACTAACAATCGACACTCAGGGACTCCAGATCGTTTTACAGGCAGTGGATCAAACAGTGACTTCACTCTGACCATCAGTGGAGTCCAGACTGAAGATGCAGCAATTTACTACTGCCAGAGTTATCATGAGATCAACAGTCAGTGGTCGTTCACACAGTGAAAAACAGTTGTACAAAAACCTCCCTGAGTCAGACTGAAGAGGAACCACAGTGACTGCTGCAGCTGGAAGCTACTGCAGAGACTGACACACTTCACTGAGAGTAGACACAGACAAATTTAAAATTTGGAATTAGGTACATTCTGGATATATTACAAAAAAAACCAACAAAAGTAAACATGTTATTATTGAACATCTAGAGCCATTGAAAACTTTAAGACCATTATTCTGAAACACTAATCTCTAATCAGAATTCAGACATTAACTAATCAAAGGCCCATCACGAACATTTGTTTTTGTTAACAGATATTTAAAAGAGTTGTTCATTTAAAGTGATTCACTTCTTTAGATGAATGAAAACATCAAAAAGCCTAGTTACCCTTTAACTGATGTTGTCATTCACCTGTGAAAACAGCTTGAGCTTCCAGGCCATTACATCACAATCAGTTGATCGAAGGTTTGTATATCAGAAAAAAAAAAGAAATCCTCTTCATGTTTACAAATCAGAAGATTCCCTTCACAATCATAAATGTCCAGCTGAGGCCAGATGTGAATAGAGAGACTCCAAGTGGATTTCTTATTATGCAGATGATAAACTTAATTTCATTGACAACACAATGAAGTCTCCTCAAGATTGTCTTGATTATAAAGAATAATTTCAATTATACATAAACATTTTAAGTACATTAAAATCTTTTCCAATTTAAAAATGTTTGTTTTACCCAAAATTAAATCAGTTAAATGAAAATTTCACTCCAACATATCAATGACGAGACTTTCATAAATCAAATGAGCAGGAGAGACTTTCATGATGTACACATGAGACATTTTAAATTGTTCAAAAATCATGACGGCACGGCTCTCTGACTTCAACACTGTCAATCGAATGCCAAATTTTGATAATGCAACCAAACAAAAGTTTTAAAAATGTTTTCTGAGTGTATAAATGTATGAGTTTTCTGGGAGTTAATTAGCTTCTAGATGTAGAAGGAAAAGTTTTCATTTTAGTAAGTGTAATTTGTGCTAAAAATAAATTTAATTTTGTTTTTGAAAAAAAAAAGGCATTTCACAGAAATAAAA
Organism: Nelusetta ayraudi; assembly: GCF_046127955.1. Classification (NCBI taxonomy): domain Eukaryota; kingdom Metazoa; phylum Chordata; class Actinopteri; order Tetraodontiformes; family Monacanthidae; genus Nelusetta; species Nelusetta ayraudi. The sequence continues at coordinate 949,339 of NW_027466121.1, read as the reverse complement.
AGGTAAAAAATAAATCAATCTCTCTTCAAAAAATGTTATAATTTTCACAAATTTCAAAAATATTAGTTATTGTTGGTAAAAGGGCCAACTGTGGTTCAAAAAGTGGCATGCCAGTCAAGATACAGTGTCACCTCTGAGGTATTTATTTATTTATTTTTTTAATTTTAAATTTTAAATTTACACATTTTTAAACACTATGTAACACTAGACAACTGAAAAAATATATTCATCTTTTATTTATTTATTTTTATTTTTTTAAGGGAGCTATTCAGTTTTCTGCAGGGGTCAGTCAGATGATTTCCATAGAACCACTTTGCATGAGCAGCATCATGCTCCAGTGCTCTGGGAGACTTTATAGTCCTGAGACATGATGGCTGGATGATTGACAGCTGTCTCTGATTTCAGCACAAGCCACAGACGTCGTCCTCATCCAAACCATGACTTTGGTCTCCGTCCTCATCTGGACTGTCCTCTGCTGCTGCTGCTTGACAGGTAAAGTGCAGAGAATCCAACTCCTCTCCTCTATGAACATCAGTCCCTGTGAAATGAAGCCACAGAAGCATGAAGCTGCTTGATGGGTTTTTTTGTGTGTGTGTGTGTGTCCTCAGAGTCCAGAGGCCAGGTCACAGTGACTCAGCCTGGAGCAGTGAGCTCTGCTCCTGGAGGCACCGTCTCCATCCCATGTCGGACCAGTCAGAGTGTTTATAATGGAAACCGCTTGGCTTGGTACCAGCAGAGAGATGGAGAAACTCCTAAACTGCTCATTTATTATGCTAGCACTCGAGAATCAGGGACTCCAGATCGTTTTACAGGCAGTGGATCAAACACTGACTTCACTCTGACCATCAGTGGAGTCCAGACTGAAGATGCAGCAGTTTACTACTGCCAGGGTGAATTTAACATCAACAGTCAGTGGCTGTTCACACAGTGAAAAACAGTCGTACAAAAACCTCCCTGAGTCAGAGTGAAGAGGAACCACAGTGACTGCTGCAGCTGGAAGCTACTGCAGAGACTGACACACTTCACTGAGAATAGATACATTCAAAGCTAAAATTACAATTAAGTAATTTGGGGTTTACATTACAAAAAGCATTGCAGTAAACTCTTTTTAAAAATTAAAACATAACACATTGTTGTTCCAAATTGCTGAACATTTTTAAGACCATGAATCTGAATCTAATGTCTAATCAGGAATCATCCCTCACACTTGGAAAGTTCTCCTGTAAAACCTTCATTTTAGGCAATAAGAGATGAATCAACTACAGGCCCATTACCAACATTTGTTTCAACTTCAAGATATTGAAAAAAATTGATCAGGTTTGTACATGCCAAACAAGGAATTTGACTCCGGTTTATTCTCTATTCTACTACTTAGGTTAAAAAATCAAAAGCAAAAAATCAAAAATAATCTACAGAATAAGTAAAAAGTAAGGGTAAACAAGTAAACAATGATGTGAGTAGAGAGACTCCAAGTGGATTTTTTATTATGCAGATGATAATGCAAATTATATTGAAAACACACTGAAGTCTGCTCAAGATTGTCTTGATTCTAAAGAATAATTTCAATGAAACATAAAAATTGTAAGAACATTACAACCTTCTCCAAGAATGTGACAGAAATATATATTTGAAAATGTTTCTTTTACCCAAAATGAAGGGAGTTAAATGAAATTTTCACTCCAACATATCAATGATGAGATTTCCATGAATCAAATGAGCAGGAGAGACTTTTATGTTGCATGCATGAGACATTTTAAATAGTTCCAAAATCATGATGACACGTCTCTCTGACTTCACTAATTCATTCATCTTCCATACCCACTTATTCCCGAGCTCAGGGTCACGGGGGTCTGCTGGAGCCTCTCCCAGCTGTCATAGGGTGAAGGCAGGGTGACACCCTGGACAAGTCGCCAGTTCATCGCAGTGCCACATAGAAACAAACAACCATTCACACTCACATGCACACCTACAGACAATTTAGAGTGTTCAATTGACCTCACATGCCTGTTTTTGGATTGTGGGAGGAAGCCGGAGAACCCAGAAGGAACCCACACAGACACAGGGAGAACATGCAAACTCCACACAGAAAGGTCCCAGGCCCGGAATCGAATCCACGATCTTCTTGCTGTGAAGTGGCAGCGCTAACCACTGCGCCACCGCGTCGCCCCTCTCTGACTCCAACACAGGCAATCACACGCCAAACTTTGATAATGCAACCAAATGAAAGTTTTAAAAACGTATTCTGTGTAAATAAATGTATGGGTTTTCTGGGAGTTAATTAGCTTCTATGTAGGAGGACAAGTTTTCATTTTAGTAACTGTAATTTATCCTAAAAATACATTTTATTTTGTTCTTGAAAAAAATTGCATTTCACAGGAATAAAAATGTAAAAAATAGAAAACAATCTCTCTTCAAAAAATCTTATTATATTCACAAATTTTGAAAATATTACTTATTGTTAGTACAAGAGCCAACTTTGGTTCAAAAAGTGGCATGTCAGTCAAGATACAGTTTAACCTGTGAGGTTTTTTTCTTTTTTTCTTTTTTATTTACACATTTCTAAGACACTTTGTATCACTGGACAACAGAATATATATTCATCTTTTTTTTTTTTTTTTAAAGGGAGCTATTCAGTTTTCTGCAGGGGTCAGTCAGATGATTTCCATAGAGCCACTTTGCATGAGCAGCATCATGCTCCAGTGCTCTGGGAGACTTTATAGTCCTGAGACATGATGGCTGGATGATTGACAGCTGTCTCTGATTTCAGCACAAGCCACAGACGTCGTCCTCATCCAAACCATGACTTTGGTCTCCGTCCTCATCTGGACTGTCCTCTGCTGCTGCTGCTTGACAGGTAAAGTGCAGAGAATCCAACTCCTCTCCTCTATGAACATCAGTCCCTGTGAAATGAAGCCACAGAAGCATGAAGCTGCTTGATGTTTTTTTTTTGTGTGTGTGTGTGTCCTCAGAGTCCAGAGGCCAGGTCACAGTGACTCAGCCTGGAGCAGTGAGCTCTGCTCCTGGAGGCACCGTCTCCATCCCATGTCGGACCAGTCAGAGTGTTTATAATGGAAACCTCTTGGCTTGGTACCAGCAGAGAAATGGAGAAACTCCTAAACTGCTCATTTATCATGCTAGCACTCGACAATCAGGGACTCCAGATCGTTTTACAGGCAGTGGATCAAACAGTGACTTCACTCTGACCATCAGTGGAGTCCAGACTGAAGATGCAGCAGTTTACTACTGCCAGGGTGAATTTAACATCAACAGTCAGTGGGTGTTCACACAGTGAAAAAGAGTCGTACAAAAACCTCCCTGAGTCAGAGTGAAGAGGAACCACAGTGACTGCTGCAGCTGGAAGCTACTGCAGAGACTGACACACTTCACTGAGAACAGACACATTCAAAGCTACAATGAGAATTTGAGTACATTTATCATTTACATTTTTAAAATGTTGCAATCAAGTCTTTTCAATACTAATAATTAAAACTATTATTACTATTGCAAACCTAGAGCCATTGTTAAACATCTTTAAGACACTCACTCTAAAACTCCAATCATGAACCAACTTTGAGCTCATCCCCAACTTTTTTCTGAACTATCAGATATTCAGAAAAGTAAGTCATTAAATTTGGTTCCCTCGTTGTGATAAATGGAGTAAACAACAGAAACAGTTGAATAATTCTGGCCATTGCATTACAATTACATGAAGGAAGGTTGATGTTCGAGAAAATAAAATCTTCACATTGACAAATTTCCAGATTCTCTTCAGAACATAAAGCTGGAGATGTTAGATTTGAGTAGTGAGACTCAAAGTGGATTTCTCACTACGCAGATGATAACTTACATTTTATTGAAGCCACTTTGAATTCCTTTCAAGATTATCTTGGTTATAAAGAATAATTTCAGTGAGACTCAGATATTGTAAGGACACTGTGATCTTCTCCAAAACCACATGATAGATTTTTATTTGAAAATGGTTGTTTTACCCAGAAGCTTTGGGAAGTGAAATGATTGTTTTCACCCAACATATTAATAAAGTGACTCCCATGAATGAAATGAGCAGAAGAGACTTTACTGATACAAATGAGACATGTTTTATTGTTCCAAGATCATGAAGACAGAGCAGGAAATGCTGCTGTGTGGACAGACAGAGAGAAGCGGAGACAGAGAGCAGACTGAGAGTCAAAGCAGTAGCAGAGTCCCAGTGAGTCAGGTCAGGACTGGGAACACTGGTCTCTCCTCAGTGTCTCTGACAGTGTAGCCTGGGAGCCCTGGCTGGCCTGGCAGGTGACAGTGGCCATTTCCCCCCACTGCTGTGCAGTGAGGCTCAGGGTGCTGCTCCAACTGTAGAGGCCGTCCTTCTCCAGCACCGCAGGGCTCCTGCTCTCATCCAAACTGCTGCTGCTGCCGCCGCTGCTGAGCAGCTTCCAGGACAGACTCCAGTCTGAGGGGAAGCCCTTGCTGGCCACACACAAGACTGTGGCCTTTCCCTGCTGCAGTTGCTCAGCGGAGGGGGGCAGAACCGTCAGGGTGGGAGGGACATCACCTATAGGAGACAGCAATCAGTCACTCAGTCAAGCAGGAGACACCTGGACACCTTCACACTGTGAGAGTTCATCTGGTCCTCAGAGGAGTTTGTGTCAGCTGCCTTTTCTGCTCCACCAGTCACTGACTCACACATTGTTTCACTTCCTCTCAACAAACTAATCCCCGCACATCAGCACTCAGACAATCAACAGTCAGAAATGGGAAGAAATACATTTAAATGAAAATATCTACAGCAAATCCATCATAAACTGAGACACACATATACCACACACAAATAAATCAAAGTTAAAACCACTAAATATCTCTTGTGCACATCTCAAAACTGAGTTTTTTCAAGTTTTCAAAAAATAATATTTTTTTCTTTGGATTCAGGAATCATCTTGAAAAACTGATTAATTAAACCTCACCAACAGGTTTTCACATTTCACAACATTTTAACACAGTTTTCAAGTTTTTACCATCTCAACCCAGTGAAAGACTCAAAGTTCTGTTTTTCAGAACATGCATCGAAGGTTTAGTGAAACAGCTCTGTATTTATAAAGTCACATGCACACAATCAGTGTTAAAATAAAAATAAAAAAAACAAAAAACAAAGAAAAAAACCCACACATCTTTATCAATAGCAGTACCCGAAAACTGAATTTCAATTTTGAAAGTGGAAGATTTAAACTTTATGAGGAAACTTACGTCCAACAGCCAGTCTGGTTCCTCCACCAAAAGTCCACCACAGTGATACAAAGTCATTGAGACGCCATACAAAAACCTCTCAGTGTAGAGAGACACGGCTCTCTGACTTTGACAAAGTCAACTGAACCCAAAATTCCTCTCAAGGTATCATTAATGAAACTTAATGAAAAATAAAGAAAATCTGACACTTTGTCTCGGTAAGTGAAATATTATTTTTCTGATCAAAGTCAGTGAAAACAAAATTTGGAATGCAATCTTGAAATGTGTTCCTAAATATGTGATATCTGCTGAAAAATCCAGATTTCGGATAAATAGAGATTTTAGAGGACAAGAAAAACCAGAAAAAGTTTCTGCTGAATAATATTTACATTTCAAAAGTTTACTTACGTCCAACAGCCAGTCTGGTTCCTCCACCAAAAGTGTCCCACAGTGATACAAAGTCATTGAGGTGCCGTACAAAAACCCCTCAGTGTAGAAAGACACGGCTCTCTGACTTTGACAAAGTCAACTGAACCATAAAATTGTCACCATGCCATTTAATACTTAATATAAATGTATTTAAAGTATTTTTGATTTAATGGCTTGATTCATTTTCTTGGTGGTCTTGAGTGTCCATTGACTTTGCCACCGGAAACAAAAATGTTTGTCTTTGAACGCCTCCAGTGCCTTCAGTGTTTAAGAGATAGGACTCTGATTTTGACACATCATACATAAGATATAATATGTATAAGGTCTGGGTCATTTTTATGTCGTGCAGTTATCTATAATGTTCTTAAATGAAACCTTGAATTTCCCAGAGTTTCTCATAAAACCTGCTTCCACTTTGAGATCTGGATCAGTTGTGAAGAACCAATACTGAGGAAGAAGAACCATCCATCCATCTTGCGCCACTTATCTGGAGTCGGGTCGCGAGGACAACAATCTCAGCAGAGACTCAGCAGAGTCTCTTCCTCCAGCCCATCCAGTGTGACTCCAAGACGTTCCCAGGCCAGAAGAGAGATGTAGTCCCACCATAATGTCCTGGGTTTCCCTCTGGGCCTCCTTCAGGTGGGGCATGCCTGGAACTCGTCCCCATGGAGGCGTCCAAGAGGCTTCTGAAACAGATCCTCCAAACCCCTCCTGGGTGACCGAGCTCCTCACCCTAGAAGAAGAACCTAATGGGGTAAAAGAATGACTGACAAAAAAACCCTTTCATGTCACTCATGAAACAGTTTCATCGCTGACTCGTTTTTATAGAAGGTGGTTGGAGGGGTAATCAATAAATCAGCCCCCTTGTAACTCAAAACTGAAAGACTTGAGAGCAACACCAAACAATCTTTTTAAATAGAATTATCCATTTTTCTGCAGGGGTCAGTCAGATGATTTCCATAGAGCCACTTTGCATGAGCAGCATCATGCTCCAGTGCTCTGGGAGACTTTATAGTCCTGAGACATGATGGCTGGATGATTGACAGCTGTCTCTGATTTCAGCACAAGCCACAGACGTCGTCCTCATCCAAACCATGACTTTGGTCTCCGTCCTCATCTGGACTGTCCTCTGCTGCTGCTGCTTGACAGGTAAAGTGCAGAGAATCCAACTCCTCTCCTCTATGAACATCAGTCCCTGTGAAATGAAGCCACAGAAGCATGAAGCTGCTTGATGTTTTTGTGTGTGTGTGTGTGTCCTCAGAGTCCAGAGGCCAGGTCACACTGACTCAGCCTGGAGCAGTGAGCTCTGCTCCTGGAGGCACTGTCTCCATCCCATGTCGGACCAGTCAGAGTGTTTATAGTGGGAACTACCTGCACTGGTACCAGCAGAGAGATGGAGAAACTCCTAAACTGCTCATTTATACAACTAGCACTCGAGAATCAGGGACTCCAGATCGTTTTACAGGCAGTGGATCAAACACTGACTTCACTCTGACCATCAGTGGAGTCCAGACTGAAGATGCAGCAGTTTACTACTGTCAGAGTTATCATTACATCAATAGTAAGGATGTGTTCACACAGCGAAAAACAGTCGTACAAAAACCTCCCTGAGTCAGAGTGAAGAGGAACCACAGTGACTGCTGCAGCTGGAAGCTACTGCAGAGACTGATACACTTCACTGAGAATAGACACATTCAAGGCTATAACTTAATTTTGAGTAAATATATTATTTACATTTTTAAAATGTTGCAATCAAGTCTTTTTTAAATGAATAATTAAAACTATTATTATCATTGCAAAACTAGAGTCATGATAAACATTTTTAAGACCTCTGAAACTCTAATCATGAACCAACTTTGAGCTCATCACCAACTTTTGTCTTAACTATCTGATATTTAGAAAAGTAATTGAATAAATGTGGTTCCCTTGTTGTGACAAATGGAACAACCAATAGAAAAAGTTTAATAATTCTGGCCATTGCATGACAACTTCAAGAAGGATGGTTGATGTTTGAGAAAATAAAATCTTCACATTGACAAGTGTCCAGACCCCCTTCGAAAGACACGATTTGAGTAGTGAGTCTCAAAGTGGATTTCTCACTATGCAGATGATAACTTACATTACATTGAAAACAATATTAAGTCCTTTCAAGATTATCTTGGCAATAAAGGATAGTTTTGATGAAAACACCAACATTGTAAGAACCTTGTCATCTTCTCTAAAGCCATATGAAAGAAAATATTGATTTAAAAATGTTGTTTCAACCCAACATATTAATAAAGTGACTCCCATGAATGAAATGAGCAGAAGAGACTTTACTGATACAAATGAGACATGTTTTATTGTTCCAAGATCATGAAGACAAAGCAGGAAATGCTGCTGTGTGGACAGACAGAGAGAAGCGGAGACAGAGAGCAGACTGAGAGTCAAAGCAGTAGCAGAGTCCCAGTGAGTCAGGTCAGGACTGGGAACACTGGTCTCTCCTCAGTGTCTCTGACAGTGTAGCCTGGGAGCCCTGGCTGGCCTGGCAGGTGACAGTGGCCATTTCCCCCCACTGCTGTGCAGTGAGGCTCAGGGTGCTGCTCCAACTGTAGAGGCCGTCCTTCTCCAGCACCGCAGGGCTCCTGCTCTCATCCAAACTGCTGCTGCTGCCGCTGCTGCTGAGCAGCTTCCAGGACAGACTCCAGTCTGAGGGGAAGCCCTTGCTGGCCACACACAAGACTGTGGCCTTTCCCTGATCCAGTTGCTCAGTGGAGGGGGGCAGAACCGTCAGGGTGGGAGGGACATCACCTATAGGAGACAGCAATCAGTCACTCAGTCAAGCAGGAGACACCTGGACACCTTCACACTGTGAGAGTTCATCTGGTCCTCAGAGGAGTTTGTGTCAGCTGCCTTTTCTGCTCCACCAGTCACTGACTCACACATTGTTTCACTTCCTCTCAACAAGCTCCTCACGCACATCAGCACTCAGACAATCAACAGTCAGAAATGGGAAGAAATACACTTAAATGAAAATATCTTCAGTAAATCCATCAAAAGATGAACCACACATGTTGCACACACAAATGAATCAAAGTTAAAACAACTAAATATCTCTAGTGTGCAATTCAAAAGTGAGATTTTTCCAATTCTTCGATTCCGTATCCTTTTTTTAAACTGATTAAATAAACCTCACCAACAGGTTTTCACATTTCACAAGATTTTAACACAGTTTTCAAGTTTTTACCATCTCAACAAAGTCAAGTGCTCAAAATTCTAGTATTTCCGAACATGTAAAGAAAGTTCAGTGAAACAGCTCAGTATTAAAAAGTAACATGGACACAATCTGTGTTAAAATCAAAAAATATATTTATCATTTATAATACCAACAAACTGTATTTAAATTTTGAAAGTGGTAGATTTAAACTTTATGAGGAAACTTACGTCCAAGATCCAGTCTGGTTCCTCCACCAAAAGTCCACCACAGTGATACAAAGTCATTGAGGCGCCGTACAAAAACCCCTCAGTGTAGAGAGACACGGCTCTCTGACTTTGACAAAGTCAACTGAACCCAAAATTCCTTCTAATTCAACAATTGAGGTCACTTCATTAAAATTATGAATTTTACACATCTTACTCAATGAAGTGATTAATTTCTGTGTAAACTTTCCTTTAAATTAATTTTTTGCCTTGAAACTTATAGTTTGTCTTCTGAAGACAAGTTGCTTGTTTAAAAATCATGATTATTTCTCGACAATTTAGGATTTTAAAAGACAAAACAAAATAAATGAAACCGTTTCTGTTCAATAATGATTACATTTCAAAAGTTTACTTACGTCCAACAGCCAATCTGGTTCCTCCACCAAAAGGCAACCACAGTGATACAACGTCACTGAGGCGCTGTACAAAAACCCCTCAGTGTAGAGAGACACGGCTCTCTGACTTTGACAAATTCAGCTAAACACACATTTTTTTTTAATCATGCAACTTAAGGACTAACATAATTATTTTCTCAATGCTTTCTGCCTGAATAAATTGATTTATTTTCTGTCCAAATTCCAAAATCCTTTAATTTTCTATTGCAATATCTTTTAATATCTAGAATTTGTAAAAATAAACAAATAGATTAAAAAAATAAGAATTTTTCCCCCTTGGGAAAAGTAAATATTTTAGAAAAATACAAAACGGAAAAGAGATAACAATTTCTTTTCAATAGTTTTGATTTTTTTTTTACAAACTACTACTTATGTCTCCATCCAGTGTGGTTCCTCCACTGAAAGGCAACTGCAGTGAAACAAAGTCATTCAGACGCTGTCCAAAAACCTTTTAGTGGATGAGGGACATGACTCCCTGACTCTGACACACAATCAAGCAACTCACTCTGAAATGAATCATTCTTTGTAGATAGATAAAAACTGCACACACCATTAAGTTTGTGAAAACTTGGTCATGACGTGAATTTATTTTGAACGAATCAAATATTACTATTCACATTTCCCCTACGTTTTTACTTCAACCTTGGACATGAAGTGTAATTCAACATTAGTATAAAAGTACCAGAGTCGATCAAAATTCCTGTTTCTATTAGGTAAGGTTTTTCAAATTGATCACTGAAAAGGAAATAGGTGTGCAAATACAATAAACACTGTGATGTATATATATGTATATATATATACATATATATATATGTATATATACATATATATATATATATATATATATATATATATATATATATATATATATATATATATATATGTATATGTATATATACATATATAAAAGGTAGTTGTATTTCCTTTTAAACATAAATAAGCATAATAAAATGCACAGCGGAAGATTCCAGAAGGGAGCGGTCCAGTTTTCTGCAGGGGTCAGTCAGATGATTTCCATAGAGCCACTTTGCATGAGCAGCATCATGCTCCAGTGCTCTGGGAGACTTTATAGTCCTGAGACATGATGGCTGGATGATTGACAGCTGTCTCTGATTTCAGCACAAGCCACAGACGTCGTCCTCATCCAAACCATGACTTTGGTCTCCGTCCTCATCTGGACTGTCCTCTGCTGCTGCTGCTTGACAGGTAAAGTGCAGAGAATCCAACTCCTCTCCTCTATGAACATCAGTCCCTGTGAAATGAAGCCACAGAAGCATGAAGCTGCTTGATGTTTTTTTTTTGTGTGTGTGTGTCCTCAGAGTCCAGAGGCCAGGTCACAGTGACTCAGCCTGGAGCAGTGAGCTCTGCTCCTGGAGGCACCGTCACCATCCCATGTCACATCAGTCAGAGTGTTTATAATGGGAACTACTTGGCTTGGTACCAGCAGAGAGATGGAGAAACTCCTAAACTGCTCATTTATACAACTAGCACTCGACAATCAGGGACTCCAGGTCGTTTTACAGGCAGTGGATCAAACAGTGACTTCACTCTGACCATCAGTGGAGTCCAGACTGAAGATGCAGCAGTTTACTACTGTCAGAGTCTTCATAGCATCAACAGTCAGTGGGTGTTTACACAGTGAAAAACAGTCGTACAAAAACCTCCCTGAGTCAGAGTGAAGAGGAACCACAGTGACTGCTGCAGCTGGAAGCTACTGCAGAGACTGACACACTTCACTGAGAATAGATACATTCAAAGCTATAACTTAATTTTGAGTAAATATATTATTTACATTTTTCATATGTTGTAATCAAGTCTTTTCAAAACGAATAATTAAAACAATTATGACTATTGCAAACCTAGAGCCATTATTAAACATCTTTAAGACACTCACTCTAAAACTCCAATCATGAACCAACTTTGAGATCATCCCCAACTTTTTTCTGAACTATCAGATATTCAGAAAAGTAAGTCATTAAATGTGGTTCCCTCGTTGTGACATATGGAGTAAACAACAGAAATAGTTTAATAATTCTGGCCATTGCATTACAATTACATGAAGGAAGGTTGATGTTCGAAAATAAAATCTTCACATTGACAAATTTCCAGATTCCCTTCAGAACATAAAGCTGGAGATGTTAGATTTGAGGTGTGAGACTCAAAGTGGATTTCTCACTACGCAGATGATAACTTACATTTTATTGAAGCCAATTTTAAGTCCTTTGAAGATTATCTTGGTTATAAAGAATAATTTCAGTGAGACTCAGATATTGTAAGGACACTGTGATCTTCTCCAAAACCACATGATAGAATTTTTATTTGAAAATGGTTGTTTTACCCAGAAGCTTTGGGAAGTGAAATGATTGTTTTCACACAACATATTAATAAAGTGACTCCCATGAATGAAATGAGCAGAAGAGACTTTACTGATACAAATGAGACATGTTTTATTGTTCCAAGATCATGAAGACAAAGCAGGAAATGCTGCTGTGTGGACAGACAGAGAGAAGCGGAGACAGAGAGCAGACTGAGAGTCAAAGCAGTAGCAGAGTCCCAGTGAGTCAGGTCAGGACTGGGAACACTGGTCTCTCCTCAGTGTCTCTGACAGTGTAGCCTGGGAGCCCTGGCTGGCCTGGCAGGTGACAGTGGCCATTTCCCCCCACTGCTGTGCAGTGAGGCTCAGGGTGCTGCTCCAACTGTAGAGGCCGTCCTTCTCCAGCACCGCAGGGCTCCTGCTGTCCTCCCAGCTGCTGCTGCTGCTGCCGCTGCTGAGCAGCTTCCAGGACAGACTCCAGTCTGAGGGGAAGCCCTTGCTGGCCACACACAAGACTGTGGCCTTTCCCTGCTCCAGTTGCTCAGTGGAGGGGGGCAGAACCGTCAGGGTGGGAGGGACATCACCTATAGGAGACAGCAATCAGTCACTCAGTCAAGCAGGAGACACCTGGACACCTTCACACTGTGAGAGTTCATCTGGTCCTCAGAGGAGTTTGTGTCAGCTGCCTTTTCTGCTCCACCAGTCACTGACTCACACAATGTTTCACTTCCTCTCAACGAGCTCCTCACACACATCAGCACTCAGACAATCAACAGTCAGAAATGGGAAGAAATACACTTAAATGAAAATATCTTCAGTAAATCCATCAAAAGATGAACCACACATGTTGCACACACAAATGAATCAAAGTTAAAACAACTAAATATCTCTTGTGTGCAATTCAAAAGTGAGATTTTTCCAATTCTTCGATTCCGTATCCTTTTTTTAAACTGATTAAATAAACCTCACCAACAGGTTTTCACATTTCACAAGATTTTAACACAGTTTTCAAGTTTTTACCATCTCAACAAAGTCAAGTGCTCAAAATTCTAGTATTTCCGAACATGTAAAGAAAGTTCAGTGAAACAGCTCAGTATTAAAAAGTAACATGGACACAATCTGTGTTAAAATCAAAAAATATATTTATCATTTATAATACCAACAAACTGTATTTAAATTTTGAAAGTGGTAGATTTAAACTTTATGAGGAAACTTACGTCCAACAGCCAGTCTGGTTCCTCCACCAAAAGTCCACCACAGTGATACAAAGTCATTGAGGCGCCGTACAAAAACCCCTCAGTGTAGAGAGACACGGCTCTCTGACTTTGACAAAGTCAACTGAACCCAAAATTCCTTCTAATTCAACAATTGAGGTCACTTCATTAAAATTATGAATTTTACACATCTTACTCAATGAAGTGATTAATTTCTGTGTAAACTTTCCTTTAAATTAATTTTTTGCCTCGAAACTTATAGTTTGTCTTCTGAAGACAAGTTGCTTGTTTAAAATTCGTGATTATTTCTCGACAATTGAGGATTTTAAAAGACAAAACAAAATAAATGAAACCGTTTCTGTTCAATAATGATTACATTTCAAAAGTTTACTTACGTCCAACAGCCAATCTGGTTCCTCCACCAAAAGGCAACCACAGTGATACAACGTCACTGAGGCGCTGTACAAAAACCCCTCAGTGTAGAGAGACACGGCTCTCTGACTTTGACAAATTCAGCTAAACACACATTTTTTTTTAATCATGCAACTTAAGGACTAACATAATTATTTTCTCAATGCTTTCTGCCTGAATAAATTGATTTATTTTCTGTCCAAATTCCAAAATCCTTTAATTTTCTATTGCAATATCTTTTAATATCTAGAATTTGTAAAAATAAACAAATAGATTAAAAAAATAAGAATTTTTCCCCCTTGGGAAAAGTAAATATTTTAGAAAAATACAAAACGGAAAAGAGATAACAATTTCTTTTCAATAGTTTTGATTTTTTTTGACAAACTACTACTTATGTCTCCATCCAGTGTGGTTCCTCCACTGAAAGGCAACTGCAGTGAAACAAAGTCATTCAGACGCTGTCCAAAAACCTTTTAGTGGATGAGGGACATGACTCCCTGACTCTGACACACAATCAAGCAACTCACTCTGAAATGAATCATTCTTTGTAGATAGATAAAAACTGCACACACCATTAAGTTTGTGAGAACTTGGTCATGACCTGATTTTATTTTGAACAAATCAAATATTACTATTCACATTTCCCCTACGTTTTTACTTCAACCTGGACATGAAGTGTAATTCAACATTAGTATAAAAGTACCAGAGTCGATCAAAATTCCTGTTTCTATTAGGTAAGGTTTTTCAAATTGATCACTGAAAAGGAAATAGGTGTGCAAATACAATAAACACTGTGATACATATATATATAAAAGGTAGTTGTATTTCCTTTTAAACATAAATAAGCATAATAAAAATGCACAGCGGAAGATTCCAGAAGGGAGCGGTCCAGTTTTCTGCAGGGGTCAGTCAGATGATTTCCATAGAGCCACTTTGCATGAGCAGCATCATGCTCCAGTGCTCTGGGAGACTTTATAGTCCTGAGACATGATGGCTGGATGATTGACAGCTGTCTCTGATTTCAGCACAAGCCACAGACGTCGTCCTCATCCAAACCATGACTTTGGTCTCCGTCCTCATCTGGACTGTCCTCTGCTGCTGCTGCTTGACAGGTAAAGTGCAGAGAATCCAACTCCTCTCCTCTATGAACATCAGTCCCTGTGAAATGAAGCCACAGAAGCATGAAGCTGCTTGATGTTTTTGTGTGTGTGTGTGTGTGTGTGTGTGTGTGTGTCCTCAGAGTCCAGAGGCCAGGTCACAGTGACTCAGCCTGGAGCAGTGAGCTCTGCTCCTGGAGGCACCGTCTCCATCCCATGTCGGACCAGTCAGAGTGTTCATAGTGGGAACCACTTGGCTTGGTACCAGCAGAGAGATGGAGAAACTCCTAAACTGCTCATTTATTATGCTAGCACTCGACACTCAGGAACTCCAGATCGCTTTACAGGCAGTGGATCAAACAGTGACTTCACTCTGACCATCAGTGGAGTCCAGACTGAAGATGCAGCAGTTTACTACTGTCAGAGTTTCCATGTCATCAACAGTCAGTATGTGTTCACACAGTGAAAAAGAGTCGTACAAAAACCTCCCTGAGTCAGAGTGAAGAGGAACCACAGTGACTGCTGCAGCTGGAAGCTACTGCAGAGACTGACACACTTCACTGAAATTCGACACAGACAAATTTAAAATTTGGAATTTTTCACATTCTGGATTCATTTAAAAAATAAAATTAGAATAAATCCTTCAAAAAAAGTAAACACATTATTATTGAAGATCTAGAGCCATTGGAAATTTTAAGACCGTTCCTCTGAAACACTAATCTCTTTTCAGAAGTCAGACATAAACTAATGAAATGCTCACCACCAACTTTTGTTTTCGTTATCACATATTTAAAAGAGTTGTTCAGTAAAAGTGATTCACTTCTTGAGATAAATCAATAAAATCAGAAAGCCTAGTTACCCTTTAACTATTGTTGTCATTGAACAGTGAACAAAGTTTGATGTTCCAGGCCATTGCATCACAGTCGATTTATTGAAGGTTGGTATATGAGAAAAAAAAAAATCTTCTCAAATACCAATGAGAAGATTCCCTTCACAATGATAAATCTTCAGCTGGAGAGGCCTGATGTGAGTGGACAGACTCCAAGTGGATTTCTCATGATGCAGATGATAACTGAAATTAAATTGAAAACACAATGAAGTCTCCTCAAGATTGTCTTCATTATAAAGAATTATTTCAATAAAGCATAAACACTGTAAGAACATTAGAATTTTTTAAAATATAAAAATGTTTATTTTACCCAAAATGAAAGCAGTTAAATTAAAATTTCGATCCAACATATTAATGATGAGACTTGTATGAATCAAAGGAGCAGTAAAGAATATTCTGTTGTACAAGAGACATTTTTAATTGTTCCTAAGTCATGACGACACGGCTCTTTGACTTCAACAAAGTCAGTTGAATCCCAAATTTTGATAATACCACAAAATATACATTTTAAAAATGCTTTGTCTTAATAAATGTTTGAGTTTTTTGAAAGTCAATGAATTAAATTCAGACGTAGAAGGAAGTTTTATTTTTAGTAACTGTAATTTGTGCTTAAAAGTAGATTTTATTTTGATGTTTAAAAAGTTTGCATTTCAAAGAAATAAAAAGGTAAAAAAAAACAAAAAAAATTCTCCTGAAAAAATCTTAAAATTTATAAAATATTACTTAATTTTGCTAAAAGGGGGAACATATCTGACTGACCCCTGCAGAAAACTGAATAGCTCCCTTAAAAAAGATGTATGTATATACTGTATATGTATATATATATATATATATATATATATATATATATATATATATATATATATATATATATATATATATATATATAAATATATATATATATATTCATCTTTTTTAAGGGAGCGATCCAGTTTTCTTCAGGGGTCAGTCAGATGATTTCCATAGAGCCACTTTGCATCAGCAGCATCATGCTCCAGTGCTCTGGGAGACTTTATAGTCCTGAGACATGATGGCTGGATGATTGACAGCTGTCTCTGATTTCAGCACAAGCCACAGACGTCGTCCTCATCCAAACCATGACTTTGGTCTCCGTCCTCATCTGGACTGTCCTCTGCTGCTGCTGCTTGACAGGTAAAGTGCAGAGAATCCAACTCCTCTCCTCTATGAACATCAGTCCCTGTGAAATGAAGCCACAGAAGCATGAAGCTGCTTGATGTTTTTGTGTGTGTGTGTGTGTCCTCAGAGTCCAGAGGCCAGGTCACACTGACTCAGCCTGGAGCAGTGAGCTCTGCTCCTGGAGGCACTGTCTCCATCCCATGTCGGACCAGTCAGAGTGTTTATAGTGGGAACTACCTGCACTGGTACCAGCAGAGAGATGGAGAAACTCCTAAACTGCTCATTTATACAACTAGCACTCGAGAATCAGGGACTCCAGATCGTTTTACAGGCAGTGGATCAAACACTGACTTCACTCTGACCATCAGTGGAGTCCAGACTGAAGATGCAGCAGTTTACTACTGTCAGAGTTATCATTACATCAATAGTAAGGATGTGTTCACACAGCGAAAAACAGTCGTACAAAAACCTCCCTGAGTCAGAGTGAAGAGGAACCACAGTGACTGCTGCAGCTGGAAGCTACTGCAGAGACTGATACACTTCACTGAGAATAGACACATTCAAGGCTATAACTTAATTTTGAGTAAATATATTATTTACATTTTTAAAATGTTGCAATCAAGTCTTTTTTAAATGAATAATTAAAACTATTATTATCATTGCAAAACTAGAGTCATGATAAACATTTTTAAGACCTCTGAAACTCTAATCATGAACCAACTTTGAGCTCATCACCAACTTTTGTCTTAACTATCTGATATTTAGAAAAGTAATTGAATAAATGTGGTTCCCTTGTTGTGACAAATGGAACAACCAATAGAAAAAGTTTAATAATTCTGGCCATTGCATGACAACTTCAAGAAGGATGGTTGATGTTTGAGAAAATAAAATCTTCACATTGACAAGTGTCCAGACCCCCTTCGAAAGACACGATTTGAGTAGTGAGTCTCAAAGTGGATTTCTCACTATGCAGATGATAACTTACATTACATTGAAAACAATATTAAGTCCTTTCAAGATTATCTTGGCAATAAAGGATAGTTTTGATGAAAACACCAACATTGTAAGAACCTTGTCATCTTCTCTAAAGCCATATGAAAGAAAATATTGATTTAAAAATGTTGTTTCAACCCAACATATTAATAAAGTGACTCCCATGAATGAAATGAGCAGAAGAGACTTTACTGATACAAATGAGACATGTTTTATTGTTCCAAGATCATGAAGACAAAGCAGGAAATGCTGCTGTGTGGACAGACAGAGAGAAGCGGAGACAGAGAGCAGACTGAGAGTCAAAGCAGTAGCAGAGTCCCAGTGAGTCAGGTCAGGACTGGGAACACTGGTCTCTCCTCAGTGTCTCTGACAGTGTAGCCTGGGAGCCCTGGCTGGCCTGGCAGGTGACAGTGGCCATTTCCCCCCACTGCTGTGCAGTGAGGCTCAGGGTGCTGCTCCAACTGTAGAGGCCGTCCTTCTCCAGCACCGCAGGGCTCCTGCTGTCCTCCCAGCTGCTGCTGCTGCTGCCGCTGCTGAGCAGCTTCCAGGACAGACTCCAGTCTGAGGGGAAGCCCTTGCTGGCCACACACAAGACTGTGGCCTTTCCCTGATCCAGTTGCTCAGTGGAGGGGGGCAGAACCGTCAGGGTGGGAGGGACATCACCTATAGGAGACAGCAATCAGTCACTCAGTCAAGCAGGAGACACCTGGACACCTTCACACTGTGAGAGTTCATCTGGTCCTCAGAGGAGTTTGTGTCAGCTGCCTTTTCTGCTCCACCAGTCACTGACTCACACATTGTTTCACTTCCTCTCAACAAGCTCCTCACGCACATCAGCACTCAGACAATCAACAGTCAGAAATGGGAAGAAATACACTTAAATGAAAATATCTTCAGTAAATCCATCAAAAGATGAACCACACATGTTGCACACACAAATGAATCAAAGTTAAAACAACTAAATATCTCTAGTGTGCAATTCAAAAGTGAGATTTTTCCAATTCTTCGATTCCGTATCCTTTTTTTAAACTGATTAAATAAACCTCACCAACAGGTTTTCACATTTCACAAGATTTTAACACAGTTTTCAAGTTTTTACCATCTCAACAAAGTCAAGTGCTCAAAATTCTAGTATTTCCGAACATGTAAAGAAAGTTCAGTGAAACAGCTCAGTATTAAAAAGTAACATGGACACAATCTGTGTTAAAATCAAAAAATATATTTATCATTTATAATACCAACAAACTGTATTTAAATTTTGAAAGTGGTAGATTTAAACTTTATGAGGAAACTTACGTCCAAGATCCAGTCTGGTTCCTCCACCAAAAGTCCACCACAGTGATACAAAGTCATTGAGGCGCCGTACAAAAACCCCTCAGTGTAGAGAGACACGGCTCTCTGACTTTGACAAAGTCAACTGAACCCAAAATTCCTTCTAATTCAACAATTGAGGTCACTTCATTAAAATTATGAATTTTACACATCTTACTCAATGAAGTGATTAATTTCTGTGTAAACTTTCCTTTAAATTAATTTTTTGCCTTGAAACTTATAGTTTGTCTTCTGAAGACAAGTTGCTTGTTTAAAAATCATGATTATTTCTCGACAATTTAGGATTTTAAAAGACAAAACAAAATAAATGAAACCGTTTCTGTTCAATAATGATTACATTTCAAAAGTTTACTTACGTCCAACAGCCAATCTGGTTCCTCCACCAAAAGGCAACCACAGTGATACAACGTCACTGAGGCGCTGTACAAAAACCCCTCAGTGTAGAGAGACACGGCTCTCTGACTTTGACAAATTCAGCTAAACACACATTTTTTTTTAATCATGCAACTTAAGGACTAACATAATTATTTTCTCAATGCTTTCTGCCTGAATAAATTGATTTATTTTCTGTCCAAATTCCAAAATCCTTTAATTTTCTATTGCAATATCTTTTAATATCTAGAATTTGTAAAAATAAACAAATAGATTAAAAAAATAAGAATTTTTCCCCCTTGGGAAAAGTAAATATTTTAGAAAAATACAAAACGGAAAAGAGATAACAATTTCTTTTCAATAGTTTTGATTTTTTTTTTACAAACTACTACTTATGTCTCCATCCAGTGTGGTTCCTCCACTGAAAGGCAACTGCAGTGAAACAAAGTCATTCAGACGCTGTCCAAAAACCTTTTAGTGGATGAGGGACATGACTCCCTGACTCTGACACACAATCAAGCAACTCACTCTGAAATGAATCATTCTTTGTAGATAGATAAAAACTGCACACACCATTAAGTTTGTGAAAACTTGGTCATGACGTGAATTTATTTTGAACGAATCAAATATTACTATTCACATTTCCCCTACGTTTTTACTTCAACCTTGGACATGAAGTGTAATTCAACATTAGTATAAAAGTACCAGAGTCGATCAAAATTCCTGTTTCTATTAGGTAAGGTTTTTCAAATTGATCACTGAAAAGGAAATAGGTGTGCAAATACAATAAACACTGTGATGTATATATATGTATATATATATACATATATATATATGTATATATACATATATATATATATATATATATATATATATATATATATATATATATATATATATATATATGTATATGTATATATACATATATAAAAGGTAGTTGTATTTCCTTTTAAACATAAATAAGCATAATAAAATGCACAGCGGAAGATTCCAGAAGGGAGCGGTCCAGTTTTCTGCAGGGGTCAGTCAGATGATTTCCATAGAGCCACTTTGCATGAGCAGCATCATGCTCCAGTGCTCTGGGAGACTTTATAGTCCTGAGACATGATGGCTGGATGATTGACAGCTGTCTCTGATTTCAGCACAAGCCACAGACGTCGTCCTCATCCAAACCATGACTTTGGTCTCCGTCCTCATCTGGACTGTCCTCTGCTGCTGCTGCTTGACAGGTAAAGTGCAGAGAATCCAACTCCTCTCCTCTATGAACATCAGTCCCTGTGAAATGAAGCCACAGAAGCATGAAGCTGCTTGATGTTTTTTTTTTGTGTGTGTGTGTCCTCAGAGTCCAGAGGCCAGGTCACAGTGACTCAGCCTGGAGCAGTGAGCTCTGCTCCTGGAGGCACCGTCACCATCCCATGTCACATCAGTCAGAGTGTTTATAATGGGAACTACTTGGCTTGGTACCAGCAGAGAGATGGAGAAACTCCTAAACTGCTCATTTATACAACTAGCACTCGACAATCAGGGACTCCAGGTCGTTTTACAGGCAGTGGATCAAACAGTGACTTCACTCTGACCATCAGTGGAGTCCAGACTGAAGATGCAGCAGTTTACTACTGTCAGAGTCTTCATAGCATCAACAGTCAGTGGGTGTTTACACAGTGAAAAACAGTCGTACAAAAACCTCCCTGAGTCAGAGTGAAGAGGAACCACAGTGACTGCTGCAGCTGGAAGCTACTGCAGAGACTGACACACTTCACTGAGAATAGATACATTCAAAGCTATAACTTAATTTTGAGTAAATATATTATTTACATTTTTCATATGTTGTAATCAAGTCTTTTCAAAACGAATAATTAAAACAATTATGACTATTGCAAACCTAGAGCCATTATTAAACATCTTTAAGACACTCACTCTAAAACTCCAATCATGAACCAACTTTGAGATCATCCCCAACTTTTTTCTGAACTATCAGATATTCAGAAAAGTAAGTCATTAAATGTGGTTCCCTCGTTGTGACATATGGAGTAAACAACAGAAATAGTTTAATAATTCTGGCCATTGCATTACAATTACATGAAGGAAGGTTGATGTTCGAAAATAAAATCTTCACATTGACAAATTTCCAGATTCCCTTCAGAACATAAAGCTGGAGATGTTAGATTTGAGGTGTGAGACTCAAAGTGGATTTCTCACTACGCAGATGATAACTTACATTTTATTGAAGCCAATTTTAAGTCCTTTCAAGATTATCTTGGTTATAAAGAATAATTTCAGTGAGACTCAGATATTGTAAGGACACTGTGATCTTCTCCAAAACCACATGATAGAATTTTTATTTGAAAATGGTTGTTTTACCCAGAAGCTTTGGGAAGTGAAATGATTGTTTTCACACAACATATTAATAAAGTGACTCCCATGAATGAAATGAGCAGAAGAGACTTTACTGATACAAATGAGACATGTTTTATTGTTCCAAGATCATGAAGACAAAGCAGGAAATGCTGCTGTGTGGACAGACAGAGAGAAGCGGAGACAGAGAGCAGACTGAGAGTCAAAGCAGTAGCAGAGTCCCAGTGAGTCAGGTCAGGACTGGGAACACTGGTCTCTCCTCAGTGTCTCTGACAGTGTAGCCTGGGAGCCCTGGCTGGCCTGGCAGGTGACAGTGGCCATTTCCCCCCACTGCTGTGCAGTGAGGCTCAGGGTGCTGCTCCAACTGTAGAGGCCGTCCTTCTCCAGCACCGCAGGGCTCCTGCTGTCCTCCCAGCTGCTGCTGCTGCTGCCGCTGCTGAGCAGCTTCCAGGACAGACTCCAGTCTGAGGGGAAGCCCTTGCTGGCCACACACAAGACTGTGGCCTTTCCCTGCTCCAGTTGCTCAGTGGAGGGGGGCAGAACCGTCAGGGTGGGAGGGACATCACCTATAGGAGACAGCAATCAGTCACTCAGTCAAGCAGGAGACACCTGGACACCTTCACACTGTGAGAGTTCATCTGGTCCTCAGAGGAGTTTGTGTCAGCTGCCTTTTCTGCTCCACCAGTCACTGACTCACACAATGTTTCACTTCCTCTCAACGAGCTCCTCACACACATCAGCACTCAGACAATCAACAGTCAGAAATGGGAAGAAATACACTTAAATGAAAATATCTTCAGTAAATCCATCAAAAGATGAACCACACATGTTGCACACACAAATGAATCAAAGTTAAAACAACTAAATATCTCTTGTGTGCAATTCAAAAGTGAGATTTTTCCAATTCTTCGATTCCGTATCCTTTTTTTAAACTGATTAAATAAACCTCACCAACAGGTTTTCACATTTCACAAGATTTTAACACAGTTTTCAAGTTTTTACCATCTCAACAAAGTCAAGTGCTCAAAATTCTAGTATTTCCGAACATGTAAAGAAAGTTCAGTGAAACAGCTCAGTATTAAAAAGTAACATGGACACAATCTGTGTTAAAATCAAAAAATATATTTATCATTTATAATACCAACAAACTGTATTTAAATTTTGAAAGTGGTAGATTTAAACTTTATGAGGAAACTTACGTCCAACAGCCAGTCTGGTTCCTCCACCAAAAGTCCACCACAGTGATACAAAGTCATTGAGGCGCCGTACAAAAACCCCTCAGTGTAGAGAGACACGGCTCTCTGACTTTGACAAAGTCAACTGAACCCAAAATTCCTTCTAATTCAACAATTGAGGTCACTTCATTAAAATTATGAATTTTACACATCTTACTCAATGAAGTGATTAATTTCTGTGTAAACTTTCCTTTAAATTAATTTTTTGCCTCGAAACTTATAGTTTGTCTTCTGAAGACAAGTTGCTTGTTTAAAATTCGTGATTATTTCTCGACAATTGAGGATTTTAAAAGACAAAACAAAATAAATGAAACCGTTTCTGTTCAATAATGATTACATTTCAAAAGTTTACTTACGTCCAACAGCCAATCTGGTTCCTCCACCAAAAGGCAACCACAGTGATACAACGTCACTGAGGCGCTGTACAAAAACCCCTCAGTGTAGAGAGACACGGCTCTCTGACTTTGACAAATTCAGCTAAACACACATTTTTTTTTAATCATGCAACTTAAGGACTAACATAATTATTTTCTCAATGCTTTCTGCCTGAATAAATTGATTTATTTTCTGTCCAAATTCCAAAATCCTTTAATTTTCTATTGCAATATCTTTTAATATCTAGAATTTGTAAAAATAAACAAATAGATTAAAAAAATAAGAATTTTTCCCCCTTGGGAAAAGTAAATATTTTAGAAAAATACAAAACGGAAAAGAGATAACAATTTCTTTTCAATAGTTTTGATTTTTTTTGACAAACTACTACTTATGTCTCCATCCAGTGTGGTTCCTCCACTGAAAGGCAACTGCAGTGAAACAAAGTCATTCAGACGCTGTCCAAAAACCTTTTAGTGGATGAGGGACATGACTCCCTGACTCTGACACACAATCAAGCAACTCACTCTGAAATGAATCATTCTTTGTAGATAGATAAAAACTGCACACACCATTAAGTTTGTGAGAACTTGGTCATGACCTGATTTTATTTTGAACAAATCAAATATTACTATTCACATTTCCCCTACGTTTTTACTTCAACCTGGACATGAAGTGTAATTCAACATTAGTATAAAAGTACCAGAGTCGATCAAAATTCCTGTTTCTATTAGGTAAGGTTTTTCAAATTGATCACTGAAAAGGAAATAGGTGTGCAAATACAATAAACACTGTGATACATATATATATAAAAGGTAGTTGTATTTCCTTTTAAACATAAATAAGCATAATAAAAATGCACAGCGGAAGATTCCAGAAGGGAGCGGTCCAGTTTTCTGCAGGGGTCAGTCAGATGATTTCCATAGAGCCACTTTGCATCAGCAGCATCATGCTCCAGTGCTCTGGGAGACTTTATAGTCCTGAGACATGATGGCTGGATGATTGACAGCTGTCTCTGATTTCAGCACAAGCCACAGACGTCGTCCTCATCCAAACCATGACTTTGGTCTCCGTCCTCATCTGGACTGTCCTCTGCTGCTGCTGCTTGACAGGTAAAGTGCAGAGAATCCAACTCCTCTCCTCTATGAACATCAGTCCCTGTGAAATGAAGCCACAGAAGCATGAAGCTGCTTGATGTTTTTGTGTGTGTGTGTGTGTGTGTGTGTGTGTGTGTCCTCAGAGTCCAGAGGCCAGGTCACAGTGACTCAGCCTGGAGCAGTGAGCTCTGCTCCTGGAGGCACCGTCTCCATCCCATGTCGGACCAGTCAGAGTGTTCATAGTGGGAACCACTTGGCTTGGTACCAGCAGAGAGATGGAGAAACTCCTAAACTGCTCATTTATTATGCTAGCACTCGACACTCAGGAACTCCAGATCGCTTTACAGGCAGTGGATCAAACAGTGACTTCACTCTGACCATCAGTGGAGTCCAGACTGAAGATGCAGCAGTTTACTACTGTCAGAGTTTCCATGTCATCAACAGTCAGTATGTGTTCACACAGTGAAAAAGAGTCGTACAAAAACCTCCCTGAGTCAGAGTGAAGAGGAACCACAGTGACTGCTGCAGCTGGAAGCTACTGCAGAGACTGACACACTTCACTGAAATTCGACACAGACAAATTTAAAATTTGGAATTTTTCACATTCTGGATTCATTTAAAAAATAAAATTAGAATAAATCCTTCAAAAAAAGTAAACACATTATTATTGAAGATCTAGAGCCATTGGAAATTTTAAGACCGTTCCTCTGAAACACTAATCTCTTTTCAGAAGTCAGACATAAACTAATGAAATGCTCACCACCAACTTTTGTTTTCGTTATCACATATTTAAAAGAGTTGTTCAGTAAAAGTGATTCACTTCTTGAGATAAATCAATAAAATCAGAAAGCCTAGTTACCCTTTAACTATTGTTGTCATTGAACAGTGAACAAAGTTTGATGTTCCAGGCCATTGCATCACAGTCGATTTATTGAAGGTTGGTATATGAGAAAAAAAAAAATCTTCTCAAATACCAATGAGAAGATTCCCTTCACAATGATAAATCTTCAGCTGGAGAGGCCTGATGTGAGTGGACAGACTCCAAGTGGATTTCTCATGATGCAGATGATAACTGAAATTAAATTGAAAACACAATGAAGTCTCCTCAAGATTGTCTTCATTATAAAGAATTATTTCAATAAAGCATAAACACTGTAAGAACATTAGAATTTTTTAAAATATAAAAATGTTTATTTTACCCAAAATGAAAGCAGTTAAATTAAAATTTCGATCCAACATATTAATGATGAGACTTGTATGAATCAAAGGAGCAGTAAAGAATATTCTGTTGTACAAGAGACATTTTTAATTGTTCCTAAGTCATGACGACACGGCTCTTTGACTTCAACAAAGTCAGTTGAATCCCAAATTTTGATAATACCACAAAATATACATTTTAAAAATGCTTTGTCTTAATAAATGTTTGAGTTTTTTGAAAGTCAATGAATTAAATTCAGACGTAGAAGGAAGTTTTATTTTTAGTAACTGTAATTTGTGCTTAAAAGTAGATTTTATTTTGATGTTTAAAAAGTTTGCATTTCAAAGAAATAAAAAGGTAAAAAAAAACAAAAAAAATTCTCCTGAAAAAATCTTAAAATTTATAAAATATTACTTAATTTTGCTAAAAGGGGGAACATATCTGACTGACCCCTGCAGAAAACTGAATAGCTCCCTTAAAAAAGATGTATGTATATACTGTATATGTATATATATATATATATATATATATATATATATATATATATATATATATATATATATATATATAAATATATATATATATATTCATCTTTTTTAAGGGAGCGATCCAGTTTTCTTCAGGGGTCAGTCAGATGATTTCCATAGAGCCACTTTGCATCAGCAGCATCATGCTCCAGTGCTCTGGGAGACTTTATAGTCCTGAGACATGATGGCTGGATGATTGACAGCTGTCTCTGATTTCAGCACAAGCCACAGACGTCGTCCTCATCCAAACCATGACTTTGGTCTCCGTCCTCATCTGGACTGTCCTCTGCTGCTGCTGCTTGACAGGTAAAGTGCAGAGAATCCAACTCCTCTCCTCTATGAACATCAGTCCCTGTGAAATGAAGCCACAGAAGCATGAAGCTGCTTGATGTTTTTTTTTGTGTGTGTGTGTCCTCAGAGTCCAGAGGCCAGGTCACAGTGACTCAGCCTGGAGCAGTGAGCTCTGCTCCTGGAGGCACTGTCTCCATCCCATGTCGGACCAGTCAGAGAGTTTATAGTGGGAACTACCTGCACTGGTACCAGCAGAGAGATGGAGAAGCTCCTAAACTGCTCATTTATACAACTAGCACTCGACAATCAGGGACTCCAGATCGTTTTACAGGCAGTGGATCAAACAGTGACTTCACTCTGACCATCAGTGGAGTCCAGACTGAAGATGCAGCAGTTTACTACTGCCAGAGTTATCATGAGATCAACAGTCAGTATGTGTTCACACAGTGAAAAACAGTCGTACAAAAACCTCCCTGAGTCAGAGTGAAGAGGAACCACAGTGACTGCTGCAGCTGGAAGCTACTGCAGAGACTGATACACTTCACTGAGAATAGACACATTCAAGGCTATAACTTAATTTTGAGTAAATATATTATTTACATTTTTAAAATGTTGCAATCAAGTCTTTTTTAAATGAATAATTAAAACTATTATTATCATTGCAAAACTAGAGCCATGTTAAACATTTTTAAGACCTCTGAAACTCTAATCATGATCCAACTTTGAGCTCATCACCAACTTTTGTCTTAACTATCTGATATTTAGAAAAGTAATTGAATAAATGTGGTTCCCTTGTTGTGACAAATGGAACAACCAATAGAAAAAGTTTAATAATTCTGGCCATTGCATGACAACTTCAAGAAGGATGGTTGATGTTTGAGAAAATAATATCTTCACATTGACAAGTGTCCAGACCCCCTTCGAAAGACACGATTTGAGTAGTGAGTCTCAAAGTGGATTTCTCACTACGCAGATGATAACTTACATTACATTGAAAACAATATTAAGTCCTTTCAAGATTATCTTGGCAATAAAGGATAGTTTTGATGAAAACACCAACATTGTAAGAACCTTGTCATCTTCTCTAAAGCCATATGAAAGAAAATATTGATTTAAAAATGTTGTTTCAACCCAACATATTAATAAAGTGACTCCCATGAATGAAATGAGCAGTAGAGACTTTACTGATACAAATGAGACATGTTTTATTGTTCCAAGATCATGAAGACAAAGCAGGAAATGCTGCTGTGTGGACAGACAGAGAGAAGCGGAGACAGAGAGCAGACTGAGAGTCAAAGCAGTAGCAGAGTCCCAGTGAGTCAGGTCAGGACTGGGAACACTGGTCTCTCCTCAGTGTCTCTGACAGTGTAGCCTGGGAGCCCTGGCTGGCCTGGCAGGTGACAGTGGCCATTTCCCCCCACTGCTGTGCAGTGAGGCTCAGGGTGCTGCTCCAACTGTAGAGGCCGTCCTTCTCCAGCACCGCAGGGCTCCTGCTGTCCTCCCAGCTGCTGCTGCTGCTGCCGCTGCTGAGCAGCTTCCAGGACAGACTCCAGTCTGAGGGGAAGCCCTTGCTGGCCACACACAAGACTGTGGCCTTTCCCTGATCCAGTTGCTCAGTGGAGGGGGGCAGAACCGTCAGGGTGGGAGGGACATCACCTATAGGAGACAGCAATCAGTCACTCAGTCAAGCAGGAGACACCTGGACACCTTCACACTGTGAGAGTTCATCTGGTCCTCAGAGGAGTTTGTGTCAGCTGCCTTTTCTGCTCCACCAGTCACTGACTCACACATTGTTTCACTTCCTCTCAACAAGCTCCTCACGCACATCAGCACTCAGACAATCAACAGTCAGAAATGGGAAGAAATACACTTAAATGAAAATATCTTCAGTAAATCCATCAAAAGATGAACCACACATGTTGCACACACAAATGAATCAAAGTTAAAACAACTAAATATCTCTAGTGTGCAATTCAAAAGTGAGATTTTTCCAATTCTTCGATTCCGTATCCTTTTTTTAAACTGATTAAATAAACCTCACCAACAGGTTTTCACATTTCACAAGATTTTAACACAGTTTTCAAGTTTTTACCATCTCAACAAAGTCAAGTGCTCAAAATTCTAGTATTTCCGAACATGTAAAGAAAGTTCAGTGAAACAGCTCAGTATTAAAAAGTAACATGGACACAATCTGTGTTAAAATCAAAAAATATATTTATCATTTATAATACCAACAAACTGTATTTAAATTTTGAAAGTGGTAGATTTAAACTTTATGAGGAAACTTACGTCCAAGATCCAGTCTGGTTCCTCCACCAAAAGTCCACCGCAGTGATACAAAGTCATTGAGGCGCCGTACAAAAACCTCTCAGTGTAGAGAGACACGGCTCTCTGACTTTGACAAAGTCAACTGAACCCAAAATTCCTTCTAATTCAACAATTGAGGTCACTTCATTAAAATTATGAATTTTACACATCTTACTCAATGAAGTGATTAATTTCTGTGTAAACTTTCCTTTAAATTAATTTTTTGCCTCGAAACTTATAGTTTGTCTTCTGAAGACAAGTTGCTTGTTTAAAATTCGTGATTATTTCTCAACAATTGAGGATTTTAAAAGACAAAACAAAATAAATGAAACCGTTTCTGTTCAATAATGATTACATTTCAAAAGTTTACTTACGTCCAACAGCCAATCTGGTTCCTCCACCAAAAGGCCACCACAGTGATACAACGTCACTGAGGCGCTGTACAAAAACCCCTCAGTGTAGAGAGACACGGCTCTCTGACTTTGACAAATTCAGCTAAACACACATTTTTTTTAATCATGCAACTTAAGGACTAACATAATTATTTTCTCAATGCTTTCTGCCTGAATAAATTGATTTATTTTCTGTCCAAATTCCAAAATCTTTTAATTTTCTATTGCAATATCTTTTAATATCTAGAATTTGTAAAAATAAACAAATAGATTAAAAAAATAAGAATTTTTCCCCCTTGGGAAAAGTAAATATTTTAGAAAAATACAAAACGGAAAAGAGATAACAATTTCTTTTCAATAGTTTTGATTTTTTTTTTTACAAACTACTACTTATGTCTCCATCCAGTGTGGTTCCTCCACTGAAAGGCAACTGCAGTGAAACAAAGTCATTCAGACGCTGTCCAAAAACCTTTTAGTGGATGAGGGACATGACTCCCTGACTCTGACACACAATCAAGCAACTCACTCTGAAATGAATCATTCTTTGTAGATAGATAAAAACTGCACACACCATTAAGTTTGTGAAAACTTGGTCATGACCTGAATTTATTTTGAACAAATCAAATATTACTATTCACATTTCCCCTACGTTTTTACTTCAACCTGGACATGAAGTGTAATTCAACATTAGTATAAAAGTACCAGAGTCGATCAAAATTCCTGTTTCTATTAGGTAAGGTTTTTCAAATTGATCACTGAAAAGGAAATAGGTGTGCAAATACAATAAACACTGTGATACATATATATATAAAAGGTAGTTGTATTTCCTTTTAAACATAAATAAGCATAATAAAAATGCACAGCGGAAGATTCCAGAAGAGAGCGGTCCAGTTTTCTTCAGGGGTCAGTCAGATGATTTCCATAGAGCCACTTTGCATCAGCAGCATCATGCTCCAGTGCTCTGGGAGACTTTATAGTCCTGAGACATGATGGCTGGATGATTGACAGCTGTCTCTGATTTCAGCACAAGCCACAGACGTCGTCCTCATCCAAACCATGACTTTGGTCTCCGTCCTCATCTGGACTGTCCTCTGCTGCTGCTGCTTGACAGGTAAAGTGCAGAGAATCCAACTCCTCTCCTCTATGAACATCAGTCCCTGTGAAATGAAGCCACAGAAGCATGAAGCTGCTTGATGTTTTTTTTTTTTTGTGTGTCTCCTCAGAGTCCAGAGGCCAGGTCACAGTGACTCAGCCTGGAGCAGTGAGCTCTGCTCCTGGAGGCACCGTCTCCATCCCATGTCACATCAGTCAGAGTGTTCATGGTGGGAACCACTTGGCTTGGTACCAGCAGAGAGATGGAGAAACTCCTAAACTGCTCATTTATACAACTAGCACTCGACAATCAGGGACTCCAGATCGTTTTACAGGCAGTGGATCAAACACTGACTTCACTCTGACCATCAGTGGAGTCCAGACTGAAGATGCAGCAGTTTACTACTGTCAGAGTCTTCATAGCATCAACAGTCAGTGGCTGTTCACACAGTGAAAAACAGTCGTACAAAAACCTCCCTCAGTCAAATGGAAGAGGAACCACAGTGACTGCTGCAGCTGGAAGCTCCTGCAGAGACTGACACACTTCACTGATAATAGACACACACCAAGCTAAAGATACAATTAATTACATTTGGGATTTAGATTTTTTTTTTCTTTAAATAAGCATTGCAGTAAACTCTTTTTCAAAAACAAAAGCATGTTGCTGCTGTGAATTTAAAGCTATTGCTCAACATTTTGAAGACCCTGACTCTGAAACCCTAGAGTCTAATCAGGAATCATCCCTCACACTTGGAAAATTCTCCTGTAAAACCTTCAGTTTAGGCAATAAGAGATGAATCAACTACAGGCCAATTACCAACATTTGTTTCAACTTCCAGATATTGAAAAAACTTACAGTTTAAAAATTATTCACTTTTGATAAATATAATAAATCATGAAAAGCCTCAATGTCCTTCAACTAGAGTTCTCTATGACCTGTGAACAGTTTGATGTTCCAGGCCATTACATCACAATCAGTTGGTTGAAGGTTGGTATATGAGAAAAAAACGATTTTCTTCACGTTTACAAAAGAGTAGATTCACTTCACAGTGATAAATCTCCAGTTGGAGAGGCCTGATGTGAGTGGAGAGACTCAAAATAAATTCTATTTTGTTCTTGAAACAAAAAAAAGCATTTCACAGAAATAAAAATGTAAAAAAGAAAACAATTTCTCTTCAATAAATCTTATCATATTCACAAATTTTGAAAATATTACTTATTGTTGGTACAAGAGTCAACTTCAAAAAGTGACATTTCAGTCAAGATACAGTTTAACCAGTGAGGGTTTTTTTTTTCTTTCAGTTTTTCGTTTTTTATTTTATGATTTACACATGTTTTAGGCACTTTATAAAAATGGACAGAAAAACATTTATTCATCTTTTTTTCAGGGAGCGATCCAGTTTTCTTCAGGGGTCAGTCAGATGATTTCCATAGAGCCACTTTGCATCAGCAGCATCATGCTCCAGTGCTCTGGGAGACTTTATAGTCCTGAGACATGATGGCTGGATGATTGACAGCTGTCTCTGATTTCAGCACAAGCCACAGACGTCGTCCTCATCCAAACCATGACTTTGGTCTCCGTCCTCATCTGGACTGTCCTCTGCTGCTGCTGCTTGACAGGTAAAGTGCAGAGAATCCAACTCCTCTCCTCTATGAACATCAGTCCCTGTGAAATGAAGCCACAGAAGCATGAAGCTGCTTGATGATTTTGTGTGTGTGTGTGTGTCCTCAGAGTCCAGAGGCCAGGTCACACTGACTCAGCCTGGAGCAGTGAGCTCTGCTCCTGGAGGCACCGTCACCATCCCATGTCGGACCAGTCAGAGTGTTTATAATGGGGACCGCTTGGCTTGGTACCAGCAGAGAGATGGAGAAACTCCTAAACGGCTCATTTATACAACTAGCACTCGACAATCAGGGACTCCAGATCGTTTTACAGGCAGTGGATCAAACAGTGACTTCACTCTGACCATCAGTG
Source organism: Nelusetta ayraudi (assembly GCF_046127955.1). Taxonomy (NCBI): domain Eukaryota; kingdom Metazoa; phylum Chordata; class Actinopteri; order Tetraodontiformes; family Monacanthidae; genus Nelusetta; species Nelusetta ayraudi. The sequence goes on along the minus strand of NW_027466121.1, from coordinate 917,239 downwards.
GAGTCCAGACTGAAGATGCAGCAGTTTACTACTGCCAGGGTGAATTTAACATCAACAGTCAGTATGTGTTCACACAGTGAAAAAGAGTTGTAAAAAAACCTCCCTGAGTCAGAGTGAAGAGGAACCACAGTGACTGCTGCAGCTGGAAGCTACTGCAGAGACTGACACACTTCACTGAGAATAGACACATTCAAGGCTATAACTTAATTTTGAGTAAATATATTATTTAAAATTTTAAAATGTTGCTATCAAGTCTTTTTTAAATTAATAATTAAAACTATTATTATCATTGCAAAACTAGAGTCATGATAAACATTTTTAAGACCTCTGAAACTCTAATCATGAACCAAATTTGAGCTCATCACCAACTTTTGTCTTAACTATCTGATATTTAGAAAAGTAATTGAATAAATGCGGTTCCCTTGTTGTGACAAATGGAACAACCAATAGAAAAAGTTTAATAATTCTGGCCATTGCATGACAACTTCAAGAAGGATGGTTGATGTTTGAGAAAATAAAATCTTCACATTGACAAGTGTCCAGACCCCCTTCGAAAGACACGATTTGAGTAGTGAGTCTCAAAGTGGATTTCTCACTATGCAGATGATAACTTACACAACATTGAAAACAATATTAAGTCCTTTCAAGATTATCTTGGCAATAAAGGATAGTTTTGATGAAAACACCAATATTGTAAGAACCTTGTCATCTTCTCTAAAGCCATATGAAAAAAAATATTGATTTAAAAATGTTGTTTCAACCCAACATATTAATAAAGTGACTCCCATGAATGAAATGAGCAGTAGAGACTTTACTGATACAAATGAGACATGTTTTATTGTTCCAAGATCATGAAGACAAAGCAGGAAATGCTGCTGTGTGGACAGACAGAGAGAAGCGGAGACAGAGAGCAGACTGAGAGTCAAAGCAGTAGCAGAGTCCCAGTGAGTCAGGTCAGGACTGGGAACACTGGTCTCTCCTCAGTGTCTCTGACAGTGTAGCCTGGGAGCCCTGGCTGGCCTGGCAGGTGACAGTGGCCATTTCCCCCCACTGCTGTGCAGTGAGGCTCAGGGTGCTGCTCCAACTGTAGAGGCCGTCCTTCTCCAGCACCGCAGGGCTCCTGCTCTCATCCAAACTGCTGCTGCTGCCGCTGCTGCTGAGCAGCTTCCAGGACAGACTCCAGTCTGAGGGGAAGCCCTTGCTGGCCACACACAAGACTGTGGCCTTTCCCTGCTCCAGTTGCTCAGTGGAGGGGGGCAGAACCGTCAGGGTGGGAGGGACATCACCTATAGGAGACAGCAATCAGTCACTCAGTCAAGCAGGAGACACCTGGACACCTTCACACTGTGAGAGTTCATCTGGTCCTCAGAGGAGTTTGTGTCAGCTGCCTTTTCTGCTCCACCAGTCACTGACTCACACATTGTTTCACTTCCTCTCAACGAGCTCCTCACGCACATCAGCACTCAGACAATCAACAGTCAGAAATGGGAAGAAATACACTTAAATGAAAATATCTTCAGTAAATCCATCAAAAGATGAACCACACATGTTGCACACACAAATGAATCAAAGTTAAAACAACTAAATATCTCTTGTGTGCAATTCAAAAGTGAGATTTTTCCAATTCTTCGATTCCGTATCCTTTTTTTAAACTGATTAAATAAACCTCACCAACAGGTTTTCACATTTCACAAGATTTTAACACAGTTTTCAAGTTTTTACCATCTCAACAAAGTCAAGTGCTCAAAATTCTAGTATTTCCGAACATGTAAAGAAAGTTCAGTGAATTAGCTCAGTATTAAAAAGTAACATGGACACAATCTGTGTTAAAATCAAAAAATATATTTATCATTTATTATACCAACAAACTGTATTTAAATTTTGAAAGTGGTAGATTTAAACTTTATGAGGAAACTTACGTCCAAGATCCAGTCTGGTTCCTCCACCAAAAGTGGCCCACAGTGATACAAAGTCATTGAGGCGCCGTACAAAAACCTCCCAGTGTAGAGAGACACGGCTCTCTGACTTTGACAAAGTCAACTAAACCCCAAATTCCTCTAAAGGCTACATTGGTGCTACTTCATTAAAATGATTTGGACACGTGGTCTGGCTCAGTAAATTGATTATTGTCTGTGTGAATTTCATTGGAATTAAACTTTTTAATAGCAAACTTAGATTTTGGCCCCCAAAAACGAATGTTTCTTGTTCAAAATTATGATTTCAACTGGACAATTTTGGATTTCAAAAGACACAAAATGAAATAAATGAAAGAGTTTCTCTGAAATAGTGATTGCAATTATCAAGCTTTACTTACGTCCAAGATCCAGTCTGGTCCCTCCACCAAACGGGTACCACAGTGATACAAAGTCATTGAGGCGCCGTACAAAAACCCCTCAGTGTAGAGAGACACGGCTCTCTGACTTTGACAAAGTCAACTGAACCAGAAATGTGCCATCATGCGACTTGAGTATTAATTATCCAAGTTTTCCACTTTTTTTTCTGTCTGAATAAACTAATTAATTTTATTGCCAAAGTCAATTATTTTGTTAATGTAAACGAAAAAAAATTCATGGAAAAGTTGTTTCATGAACAATGCAAAAGTAAAAAGAGAAAACAATTTGTCTTCCATTGTAAAAGTGATATTTCAACATTTTTCTTTCCTTTCAACTTCCAATCTGGGTCGCCTACCAAAAGGCCATCACAGTGATACAAAGTCAATGAGGCACCATAAAAAACAAACAAACAAACAAACAAACAAACTGTAAAGAAGACCTTTATCTATATCTGAGTCCCTGATCTGTTGTTAGAATGAATTTGTCCAGAATTAAATGGAATAATTCTGACACTATACACAATGTTGAAACACTTTCATCTAAATAATGGAGCCTGTATTTGCTTTCAAACATTCAACAGCCATTTGAAAATGCATAAAATCGGAGTCCAAATCAACATCAGGACAAAGAAAATGACCTGTTTGAAAGAAAGCAATGCAGTTTTCTGCAGGGGTCAGTCAGATGATTTCCATAGAGCCACTTTGCATGAGCAGCATCATGCTCCAGTGCTCTGGGAGACTTTATAGTCCTGAGACATGATGGCTGGATGATTGACAGCTGTCTCTGATTTCAGCACAAGCCACAGACGTCGTCCTCATCCAAACCATGACTTTGGTCTCCGTCCTCATCTGGACTGTCCTCTGCTGCTGCTGCTTGACAGGTAAAGTGCAGAGAATCCAACTCCTCTCCTCTATGAACATCAGTCCCTGTGAAATGAAGCCACAGAAGCATGAAGCTGCTTGATGTTTTTTTTTGTGTGTGTGTGTGTCCTCAGAGTCCAGAGGCCAGGTCACAGTGACTCAGCCTGGAGCAGTGAGCTCTGCTCCTGGAGGCACCGTCACCATCCCATGTCGGATCAGTCAGAGTGTTTATAGTGGGAACTACTTGGCTTGGTACCTGCAGAGAGATGGAGAAACTCCTAAACTGCTCATTTATACAACTAGCACTCGACACTCAGGGACTTCAGATCGTTTTACAGGCAGTGGATCAAACAGTGACTTCACTCTGACCATCAGTGGAGTCCAGACTGAAGATGCAGCAGTTTACTACTGTCAGAGTTTCCATAGCATCAACAGTCAGTATGTGTTCAAACAGTGAAAAACAGTCGTACAAAAACCTCCCTCAGTCAAATGGAAGAGGAACCACAGTGACTGCTGCAGCTGGAAGCTCCTGCAGAGACTGACACACTTCACTGATAATAGACATACACCAAGCTAAAATTACAATTAATTACATTTGGGATTTAGATTTTTTTTTCCTTTAAATAAGCATTGCAGTAAACTCTTTTTCAAAAACAAAAGCATGTTGCTGCTGTGAATTTAAAGCTATTGCTCAACATTTTGAAGACCCTGACTCTGAAACCCTAGAGTCTAATCAGGAATCATCCCTCACACTTGGAAAATTCTCCTGTAAAACCTTCAGTTTAGGCAATAAGAGATGAATCAACAATAGGCCAATTACCAACATTTGTTTCAACTTCCAGATATTGAAAAAACTTACAGTTTAAAAATTATTCACTTTTGATAAATATAATAAATCATGAAAAGCCTCAATGTCCTTCAACCAGAGTTCTCTATGACCTGTGAACAGTTTGATGTTCCAGGCCATTACATCACAATCAGTAGATTGAAGGTTGGTATATGAGAAAAAAAAATCTTCTTCACGTTTACAAAAGAGTAGATTCACTTCACAGTGATAAATCTCCAGCTGGAGAGGCCTGATGTGAGTGGAGAGACTCAAAATAAATTCTATTTTGTTCTTGAAACAAAAAAAAGCATTTCACAGAAATAAAAATGTAAAAAAGAAAACAATTTCTCTTCAATAAATCTTATCATATTCACAAATTTCGAAAATATTACTTATTGTTGGTGCAAGAGACAACTTTGGATCAAAAAGTGAAATTTCAGTCAAGATACAGTTTAACCAGTGGGTTTTGTTTTTTTTTCTTTCAGTTTTTCAGTTGTTACTTTTTGATTTACACATTTTTTAGATGCTTTCTAACAGTGGACAGAAAAAACATTTATTCATCTTTTTGTAAGGGAGCTATTCAATTTTCTGCAGGGGTCAGTCAGATGATTTCCATAGAACGACTTTGCATGAGCAGCATCATGCTCCAGTGCTCTGGGAGACTTTATAGTCCTGAGACATGATGGCTGGATGATTGACAGCTGTCTCTGATTTCAGCACAAGCCACAGACGTCGTCCTCATCCAAACCATGACTTTGGTCTCCGTCCTCATCTGGACTGTCCTCTGCTGCTGCTGCTTGACAGGTAAAGTGCAGAGAATCCAACTCCTCTCCTCTATGAACATCAGTCCCTGTGAAATGAAGCCACAGAAGCATGAAGCTGCTTGATGTTTTTTTTTGTGTGTGTGTGTGTCCTCAGAGTCCAGAGGCCAGGTCACAGTGACTCAGCCTGGAGCAGTGAGCTCTGCTCCTGGAGGCACCGTCACCATCCCATGTCGGATCAGTCAGAGTGTTTATAGTGGGAACTACTTGGCTTGGTACCTGCAGAGAGATGGAGAAGCTCCTAAACTGCTCATTTATACAACTAGCACTCGACACTCAGGGACTTCAGATCGTTTTACAGGCAGTGGATCAAACAGTGACTTCACTCTGACCATCAGTGGAGTCCAGACTGAAGATGCAGCAGTTTACTACTGTCAGAGTTTCCATAGCATCAACAGTCAGTATGTGTTCAAACAGTGAAAAACAGTCGTACAAAAACCTCCCTCAGTCAAATGGAAGAGGAACCACAGTGACTGCTGCAGCTGGAAGCTCCTGCAGAGACTGACACACTTCACTGATAATAGACATACACCAAGCTAAAATTACAATTAATTACATTTGGGATTTAGATTTTTTTTTCCTTTAAATAAGCATTGCAGTAAACTCTTTTTCAAAAACAAAAGCATGTTGCTGCTGTGAATTTAAAGCTATTGCTCAACATTTTGAAGACCCTGACTCTGAAACCCTAGAGTCTAATCAGGAATCATCCCTCACACTTGGAAAATTCTCCTGTAAAACCTTCAGTTTAGGCAATAAGAGATGAATCAACAATAGGCCAATTACCAACATTTGTTTCAACTTCCAGATATTGAAAAAACTTACAGTTTAAAAATTATTCACTTTTGATAAATATAATAAATCATGAAAAGCCTCAATGTCCTTCAACCAGAGTTCTCTATGACCTGTGAACAGTTTGATGTTCCAGGCCATTACATCACAATCAGTAGATTGAAGGTTGGTATATGAGAAAAAAAAATCTTCTTCACGTTTACAAAAGAGTAGATTCACTTCACAGTGATAAATCTCCAGCTGGAGAGGCCTGATGTGAGTGGAGAGACTCAAAATAAATTCTATTTTGTTCTTGAAACAAAAAAAAGCATTTCACAGAAATAAAAATGTAAAAAAGAAAACAATTTCTCTTCAATAAATCTTATCATATTCACAAATTTCGAAAATATTACTTATTGTTGGTGCAAGAGACAACTTTGGATCAAAAAGTGAAATTTCAGTCAAGATACAGTTTAACCAGTGGGTTTTGTTTTTTTTTCTTTCAGTTTTTCAGTTGTTACTTTTTGATTTACACATTTTTTAGATGCTTTCTAACAGTGGACAGAAAAAACATTTATTCATCTTTTTGTAAGGGAGCTATTCAATTTTCTGCAGGGGTCAGTCAGATGATTTCCATAGAGCCACTTTGCATCAGCAGCATCATGCTCCAGTGCTCTGGGAGACTTTATAGTCCTGAGACATGATGGCTGGATGATTGACAGCTGTCTCTGATTTCAGCACAAGCCACAGACGTCGTCCTCATCCAAACCATGACTTTGGTCTCCGTCCTCATCTGGACTGTCCTCTGCTGCTGCTGCTTGACAGGTAAAGTGCAGAGAATCCAACTCCTCTCCTCTATGAACATCAGTCCCTGTGAAATGAAGCCACAGAAGCATGAAGCTGCTTGATGTTTTTTTTTGTGTGTGTGTGTGTCCTCAGAGTCCAGAGGCCAGGTCACAGTGACTCAGCCTGGAGCAGTGAGCTCTGCTCCTGGAGGCACCGTCTCCATCCCATGTCGGACCAGTCAGAGTGTTTATAGTGGGAACTACTTGGCTTGGTACCAGCAGAGAGATGGAGAAACTCCTAAACTGCTCATTTATACAACTAGCAATCGACACTCAGGGACTTCAGATCGTTTTACAGGCAGTGGATCAAACAGTGACTTCACTCTGACCATCAGTGGAGTCCAGACTGAAGATGCAGCAGTTTACTACTGTCAGAGTTTCCATGTCATCAACAGTCAGTATGTGTTCACACAGTGAAAAACAGTCGTACAAAAACCTCCCTGAGTCAGAGTGAAGAGGAACCACAGTGACTGCTGCAGCTGGAAGCTACTGCAGAGACTGATACACTTCACTGAGAATAGACACATTCTGAGCTAAAAAGCCTTGCAGTAAACCCTTTTAAAAACAAAAACATAACACATTGCTTCTGCTAATTCAAAGATTTAATTTTATTTAAGACCCTGATTCTGAAACTAATGTCTTATCTAGAATCATCCCTCACACTTGGAAAGTTCTCTTGTTAAACCTTCAGTTTAGGCAATAAGAGATGAATCAACAATAGGCCCATTCCCAACATTTTTTCAACTTCCAGATATTGAAAAATGTTACAGTTTAAAAATGATCAACTTCTTTTGATAAATATAATAAATCGTGAAAAGCCTCAATGTCCTTCAACTAGAGTTCTCTATGACCTGTGAACAGTTTGATGCTCCAGGCCATTACATCACAATCAGTTGATTTGAAGGTTGGTATATGAGAAAAAAAAAATCCTCTTTACGTCTACAAATGAGAAGGTTCCCTTCACAATGATAAATCTCCAGCTGGAGAGGCCAGAGGTGAGTGGAGAGACTCCAAGTGGATTTCTCATTATGCAGATGATAATACAAATTATATTAAAAACATGATGAAGTCTACTCAAGATTGTCTTAATTGTAATAAATAATTTGAATAAAAAACATAAACACTGTAAGAACATTACCATCTTCCCCACGAATAATGTGACAGAAATATATATTTGAAAATGTTTGTTTTACCCAAAATGAACGGATTGAAATGAATCAAACCAATACATCAACGATGAGACTTGCATGAATCAAATGAGCAGGAGAGACTTTACTGCTGTACGCATGAGACATTTTTAATTGTTCCAAAATCATGACGACACGGCTGTCTGACTTTAACAAAGTAATTTGAAATCCAAATTTTTGATGATGCCACACATACTGTCAAATAAAATGCATTAGTTACTGGGAGTCAATTAGCTTCTTGATGTAGAAGGAAAAGTTTTCTTTTTAGTAAGTGTAATTTTTTCACAAAAATAAAAAGGTAAAAAAATAAATGAATCTCTCTTCAAAAAATGTTATCATTTTCACAAATTTCAAAAATATTACTTATTGTTGGTAAAAGGGCCAACTGTAGTTCAAAAAGTGGCATGCCAGTCAAGATACAGTGTCACCTCTGAGACATTTATTATTTTTTTTTTTTAATTTTTCATTTTAAATTTACACATTTTTAAACACTATGTAACACTAGACAACAAAAAAAGATATATATTCATTTTTTATTTTTTTTATTTTTTTAAGGGAGCTATTAAGTTTTCTGCAGGGGTCAGTCAGATGATTTCCATAGAGCCACTTTGCATGAGCAGCATCATGCTCCAGTGCTCTGGGAGACTTTATAGTCCTGAGACATGATGGCTGGATGATTGACAGCTGTCTCTGATTTCAGCACAAGCCACAGACGTCGTCCTCATCCAAACCATGACTTTGGTCTCCGTCCTCATCTGGACTGTCCTCTGCTGCTGCTGCTTGACAGGTAAAGTGCAGAGAATCCAACTCCTCTCCTCTATGAACATCAGTCCCTGTGAAATGAAGCCACAGAAGCATGAAGCTGCTTGATGTTTTTTTTTGTGTGTGTGTGTGTCCTCAGAGTCCAGAGGCCAGGTCACAGTGACTCAGCCTGGAGCAGTGAGCTCTGCTCCTGGAGGCACTGTCTCCATCCCATGTCACATCAGTCAGAGTGTTTATAATGGGAACTACCTGCACTGGTACCAGCAGAGAGATGGAGAAGCTCCTAAACTGCTCATTTATACAACTAGCACTCGAGAATCAGGGACTCCAGATCGTTTTACAGGCAGTGGATCAAACAGTGACTTCACTCTGACCATCAGTGGAGTCCAGACTGAAGATGCAGCAGTTTACTACTGCCAGAGTTATCATGAGATCAACAGTCAGGATGTGTTCACACAGTGAAAAACAGTCGTACAAAAACCTCCCTGAGTCAGAGTGAAGAGGAACCACAGTGACTGCTGCAGCTGGAAGCTACTGCAGAGACTGATACACTTCACTGAGAATAGACACATTCAAGGCTATAACTTAATTTTGAGTAAATATATTATTTACATTTTTAAAATGTTGCAATCAAGTCTTTTTTAAATGAATAATTAAAACTATTATTATCATTGCAAAACTAGAGTCATGATAAACATTTTTAAGACCTCTGAAACTCTAATCATGATCCAACTTTGAGCTCATCACCAACTTTTGTCTTAACTATCTGATATTTAGAAAAGTAATTGAATAAATGCGGTTCCCTTGTTGTGACAAATGGAACAACCAATAGAAAAAGTTTAATAATTCTGGCCATTGCATGACAACTTCAAGAAGGATGGTTGATGTTTGAGAAAATAATATCTTCACATTGACAAGTGTCCAGACCCCCTTCGAAAGACACGATTTGAGTAGTGAGTCTCAAAGTGGATTTCTCACTACGCAGATGATAACTTACATTACATTGAAAACAATATTAAGTCCTTTCAAGATTATCTTGGCAATAAAGGATAGTTTTGATGAAAACACCAACATTGTAAGAACCTTGTCATCTTCTCTAAAGCCATATGAAAGAAAATATTGATTTAAAAATGTTGTTTCAACCCAACATATTAATAAAGTGACTCCCATGAATGAAATGAGCAGTAGAGACTTTACTGATACAAATGAGACATGTTTTATTGTTCCAAGATCATGAAGACAAAGCAGGAAATGCTGCTGTGTGGACAGACAGAGAGAAGCGGAGACAGAGAGCAGACTGAGAGTCAAAGCAGTAGCAGAGTCCCAGTGAGTCAGGTCAGGACTGGGAACACTGGTCTCTCCTCAGTGTCTCTGACAGTGTAGCCTGGGAGCCCTGGCTGGCCTGGCAGGTGACAGTGGCCATTTCCCCCCACTGCTGTGCAGTGAGGCTCAGGGTGCTGCTCCAACTGTAGAGGCCGTCCTTCTCCAGCACCGCAGGGCTCCTGCTCTCATCCAAACTGCTGCTGCTGCCGCTGCTGCTGAGCAGCTTCCAGGACAGACTCCAGTCTGAGGGGAAGCCCTTGCTGGCCACACACAAGACTGTGGCCTTTCCCTGATCCAGTTGCTCAGTGGAGGGGGGCAGAACCGTCAGGGTGGGAGGGACATCACCTATAGGAGACAGCAATCAGTCACTCAGTCAAGCAGGAGACACCTGGACACCTTCACACTGTGAGAGTTCATCTGGTCCTCAGAGGAGTTTGTGTCAGCTGCCTTTTCTGCTCCACCAGTCACTGACTCACACATTGTTTCACTTCCTCTCAACGAGCTCCTCACGCACATCAGCACTCAGACAATCAACAGTCAGAAATGGGAAGAAATACACTTAAATGAAAATAACTTCAGTAAATCCATCAAAAGATGAACCACACATGTTGCACACACAAATGAATCAAAGTTAAAACAACTAAATATCTCTTGTGTGCAATTCAAAAGTGAGATTTTTCCAATTCTTCGATTCCGTATCCTTTTTTTAAACTGATTAAATAAACCTCACCAACAGGTTTTCACATTTCACAAGATTTTAACACAGTTTTCAAGTTTTTACCATCTCAACAAAGTCAAGTGCTCAAAATTCTAGTATTTCCGAACATGTAAAGAAAGTTCAGTGAATTAGCTCAGTATTAAAAAGTAACATGGACACAATCTGTGTTAAAATCAAAAAATATATTTATCATTTATTATACCAACAAACTGTATTTAAATTTTGAAAGTGGTAGATTTAAACTTTATGAGGAAACTTACGTCCAAGATCCAGTCTGGTTCCTCCACCAAAAGTCCACCACAGTGATACAAAGTCATTGAGGCGCCGTACAAAAACCCCTCAGTGTAGAGAGACACGGCTCTCTGACTTTGACAAAGTCAACTGAACCCAAAATTCCTTCTAATTCAACAATTGAGGTCACTTCATTAAAATTATGAATTTTACACATCTTACTCAATGAAGTGATTAATTTCTGTGTAAACTTTCCTTTAAATTAATTTTTTGCCTCGAAACTTATAGTTTGTCTTCTGAAGACAAGTTGCTTGTTTAAAATTCGTGATTATTTCTCGACAATTGAGGATTTTAAAAGACAAAACAAAATAAATGAAACCGTTTCTGTTCAATAATGATTACATTTCAAAAGTTTACTTACGTCCAACAGCCAATCTGGTTCCTCCACCAAAAGGCAACCACAGTGATACAACGTCACTGAGGCGCTGTACAAAAACCCCTCAGTGTAGAGAGACACGGCTCTCTGACTTTGACAAATTCAGCTAAACACACATTTTTTTTTAATCATGCAACTTAAGGACTAACATAATTATTTTCTCAATGCTTTCTGCCTGAATAAATTGATTTATTTTCTGTCCAAATTCCAAAATCCTTTAATTTTCTATTGCAATATCTTTTAATATCTAGAATTTGTAAAAATAAACAAATAGATTAAAAAAATAAGAATTTTTCCCCCTTGGGAAAAGTAAATATTTTAGAAAAATACAAAACGGAAAAGAGATAACAATTTCTTTTCAATAGTTTTGATTTTTTTTTACAAACTACTACTTATGTCTCCATCCAGTGTGGTTCCTCCACTGAAAGGCAACTGCAGTGAAACAAAGTCATTCAGACGCTGTCCAAAAACCTTTTAGTGGATGAGGGACATGACTCCCTGACTCTGACACACAATCAAGCAACTCACTCTGAAATGAATCATTCTTTGTAGATAGATAAAAACTGCACACACCATTAAGTTTGTGAGAACTTGGTCATGACCTGATTTTATTTTGAACAAATCAAATATTACTATTCACATTTCCCCTACGTTTTTACTTCAACCTGGACATGAAGTGTAATTCAACATTAGTATAAAAGTACCAGAGTCGATCAAAATTCCTGTTTCTATTAGGTAAGGTTTTTCAAATTGATCACTGAAAAGGAAATAGGTGTGCAAATACAATAAACACTGTGATACATATATATATAAAAGGTAGTTGTATTTCCTTTTAAACATAAATAAGCATAATAAAAATGCACAGCGGAAGATTCCAGAAGGGAGCGATCCAGTTTTCTGCAGGGGTCAGTCAGATGATTTCCATAGAGCCACTTTGCATGAGCAGCATCATGCTCCAGTGCTCTGGGAGACTTTATAGTCCTGAGACATGATGGCTGGATGATTGACAGCTGTCTCTGATTTCAGCACAAGCCACAGACGTCGTCCTCATCCAAACCATGACTTTGGTCTCCGTCCTCATCTGGACTGTCCTCTGCTGCTGCTGCTTGACAGGTAAAGTGCAGAGAATCCAACTCCTCTCCTCTATGAACATCAGTCCCTGTGAAATGAAGCCACAGAAGCATGAAGCTGCTTGATGTTTTTGTGTGTGTGTGTGTGTGTGTGTGTGTGTGTGTCCTCAGAGTCCAGAGGCCAGGTCACAGTGACTCAGCCTGGAGCAGTGAGCTCTGCTCCTGGAGGCACCGTCTCCATCCCATGTCGGACCAGTCAGAGTGTTCATAGTGGGAACCACTTGGCTTGGTACCAGCAGAGAGATGGAGAAACTCCTAAACTGCTCATTTATTATGCTAGCACTCGACACTCAGGAACTCCAGATCGCTTTACAGGCAGTGGATCAAACAGTGACTTCACTCTGACCATCAGTGGAGTCCAGACTGAAGATGCAGCAGTTTACTACTGTCAGAGTTTCCATGTCATCAACAGTCAGTATGTGTTCACACAGTGAAAAAGAGTCGTACAAAAACCTCCCTGAGTCAGAGTGAAGAGGAACCACAGTGACTGCTGCAGCTGGAAGCTACTGCAGAGACTGACACACTTCACTGAAATTCGACACAGACAAATTTAAAATTTGGAATTTTTCACATTCTGGATTCATTTAAAAAATAAAATTAGAATAAATCCTTCAAAAAAAGTAAACACATTATTATTGAAGATCTAGAGCCATTGGAAATTTTAAGACCGTTCCTCTGAAACACTAATCTCTTTTCAGAAGTCAGACATAAACTAATGAAATGCTCACCACCAACTTTTGTTTTCGTTATCACATATTTAAAAGAGTTGTTCAGTAAAAGTGATTCACTTCTTGAGATAAATCAATAAAATCAGAAAGCCTAGTTACCCTTTAACTATTGTTGTCATTGAACAGTGAACAAAGTTTGATGTTCCAGGCCATTGCATCACAGTCGATTTATTGAAGGTTGGTATATGAGAAAAAAAAAAATCTTCTCAAATACCAATGAGAAGATTCCCTTCACAATGATAAATCTTCAGCTGGAGAGGCCTGATGTGAGTGGACAGACTCCAAGTGGATTTCTCATGATGCAGATGATAACTGAAATTAAATTGAAAACACAATGAAGTCTCCTCAAGATTGTCTTCATTATAAAGAATTATTTCAATAAAGCATAAACACTGTAAGAACATTAGAATTTTTTAAAATATAAAAATGTTTATTTTACCCAAAATGAAAGCAGTTAAATTAAAATTTCGATCCAACATATTAATGATGAGACTTGTATGAATCAAAGGAGCAGTAAAGAATATTCTGTTGTACAAGAGACATTTTTAATTGTTCCTAAGTCATGACGACACGGCTCTTTGACTTCAACAAAGTCAGTTGAATCCCAAATTTTGATAATACCACAAAATATACATTTTAAAAATGCTTTGTCTTAATAAATGTTTGAGTTTTTTGAAAGTCAATGAATTAAATTCAGACGTAGAAGGAAGTTTTATTTTTAGTAACTGTAATTTGTGCTTAAAAGTAGATTTTATTTTGATGTTTAAAAAGTTTGCATTTCAAAGAAATAAAAAGGTAAAAAAAAACAAAAAAAATTCTCCTGAAAAAATCTTAAAATTTATAAAATATTACTTAATTTTGCTAAAAGGGGGAACATATCTGACTGACCCCTGCAGAAAACTGAATAGCTCCCTTAAAAAAGATGTATGTATATACTGTATATGTATATATATATATATATATATATATATATATATATATATATATATATATATATATATATATATATATATATATATATATATATATAAATATAAATATATATATATATATTCATCTTTTTTAAGGGAGCGATCCAGTTTTCTTCAGGGGTCAGTCAGATGATTTCCATAGAGCCACTTTGCATGAGCAGCATCATGCTCCAGTGCTCTGTGAGACTTTATAGTCCTGAGACATGATGGCTGGATGATTGACAGCTGTCTCTGATTTCAGCACAAGCCACAGACGTCGTCCTCATCCAAACCATGACTTTGGTCTCCGTCCTCATCTGGACTGTCCTCTGCTGCTGCTGCTTGACAGGTAAAGTGCAGAGAATCCAACTCCTCTCCTCTATGAACATCAGTCCCTGTGAAATGAAGCCACAGAAGCATGAAGCTGCTTGATGTTTTTTTTTGTGTGTGTGTGTCCTCAGAGTCCAGAGGCCAGGTCACAGTGACTCAGCCTGGAGCAGTGAGCTCTGCTCCTGGAGGCACTGTCTCCATCCCATGTCGGACCAGTCAGAGAGTTTATAGTGGGAACTACCTGCACTGGTACCAGCAGAGAGATGGAGAAGCTCCTAAACTGCTCATTTATACAACTAGCACTCGACAATCAGGGACTCCAGATCGTTTTACAGGCAGTGGATCAAACAGTGACTTCACTCTGACCATCAGTGGAGTCCAGACTGAAGATGCAGCAGTTTACTACTGCCAGAGTTATCATGAGATCAACAGTCAGTATGTGTTCACACAGTGAAAAACAGTCGTACAAAAACCTCCCTGAGTCAGAGTGAAGAGGAACCACAGTGACTGCTGCAGCTGGAAGCTACTGCAGAGACTGATACACTTCACTGAGAATAGACACATTCAAGGCTATAACTTAATTTTGAGTAAATATATTATTTACATTTTTAAAATGTTGCAATCAAGTCTTTTTTAAATGAATAATTAAAACTATTATTATCATTGCAAAACTAGAGCCATGTTAAACATTTTTAAGACCTCTGAAACTCTAATCATGATCCAACTTTGAGCTCATCACCAACTTTTGTCTTAACTATCTGATATTTAGAAAAGTAATTGAATAAATGTGGTTCCCTTGTTGTGACAAATGGAACAACCAATAGAAAAAGTTTAATAATTCTGGCCATTGCATGACAACTTCAAGAAGGATGGTTGATGTTTGAGAAAATAATATCTTCACATTGACAAGTGTCCAGACCCCCTTCGAAAGACACGATTTGAGTAGTGAGTCTCAAAGTGGATTTCTCACTACGCAGATGATAACTTACATTACATTGAAAACAATATTAAGTCCTTTCAAGATTATCTTGGCAATAAAGGATAGTTTTGATGAAAACACCAACATTGTAAGAACCTTGTCATCTTCTCTAAAGCCATATGAAAGAAAATATTGATTTAAAAATGTTGTTTCAACCCAACATATTAATAAAGTGACTCCCATGAATGAAATGAGCAGTAGAGACTTTACTGATACAAATGAGACATGTTTTATTGTTCCAAGATCATGAAGACAAAGCAGGAAATGCTGCTGTGTGGACAGACAGAGAGAAGCGGAGACAGAGAGCAGACTGAGAGTCAAAGCAGTAGCAGAGTCCCAGTGAGTCAGGTCAGGACTGGGAACACTGGTCTCTCCTCAGTGTCTCTGACAGTGTAGCCTGGGAGCCCTGGCTGGCCTGGCAGGTGACAGTGGCCATTTCCCCCCACTGCTGTGCAGTGAGGCTCAGGGTGCTGCTCCAACTGTAGAGGCCGTCCTTCTCCAGCACCGCAGGGCTCCTGCTGTCCTCCCAGCTGCTGCTGCTGCTGCCGCTGCTGAGCAGCTTCCAGGACAGACTCCAGTCTGAGGGGAAGCCCTTGCTGGCCACACACAAGACTGTGGCCTTTCCCTGATCCAGTTGCTCAGTGGAGGGGGGCAGAACCGTCAGGGTGGGAGGGACATCACCTATAGGAGACAGCAATCAGTCACTCAGTCAAGCAGGAGACACCTGGACACCTTCACACTGTGAGAGTTCATCTGGTCCTCAGAGGAGTTTGTGTCAGCTGCCTTTTCTGCTCCACCAGTCACTGACTCACACATTGTTTCACTTCCTCTCAACAAGCTCCTCACGCACATCAGCACTCAGACAATCAACAGTCAGAAATGGGAAGAAATACACTTAAATGAAAATATCTTCAGTAAATCCATCAAAAGATGAACCACACATGTTGCACACACAAATGAATCAAAGTTAAAACAACTAAATATCTCTTGTGTGCAATTCAAAAGTGAGATTTTTCCAATTCTTCGATTCCGTATCCTTTTTTTAAACTGATTAAATAAACCTCACCAACAGGTTTTCACATTTCACAAGATTTTAACACAGTTTTCAAGTTTTTACCATCTCAACAAAGTCAAGTGCTCAAAATTCTAGTATTTCCGAACATGTAAAGAAAGTTCAGTGAAACAGCTCAGTATTAAAAAGTAACATGGACACAATCTGTGTTAAAATCAAAAAATATATTTATCATTTATAATACCAACAAACTGTATTTAAATTTTGAAAGTGGTAGATTTAAACTTTATGAGGAAACTTACGTCCAAGATCCAGTCTGGTTCCTCCACCAAAAGTCCACCGCAGTGATACAAAGTCATTGAGGCGCCGTACAAAAACCTCTCAGTGTAGAGAGACACGGCTCTCTGACTTTGACAAAGTCAACTGAACCCAAAATTCCTTCTAATTCAACAATTGAGGTCACTTCATTAAAATTATGAATTTTACACATCTTACTCAATGAAGTGATTAATTTCTGTGTAAACTTTCCTTTAAATTAATTTTTTGCCTCGAAACTTATAGTTTGTCTTCTGAAGACAAGTTGCTTGTTTAAAATTCGTGATTATTTCTCAACAATTGAGGATTTTAAAAGACAAAACAAAATAAATGAAACCGTTTCTGTTCAATAATGATTACATTTCAAAAGTTTACTTACGTCCAACAGCCAATCTGGTTCCTCCACCAAAAGGCAACCACAGTGATACAACGTCACTGAGGCGCTGTACAAAAACCCCTCAGTGTAGAGAGACACGGCTCTCTGACTTTGACAAATTCAGCTAAACACACATTTTTTTTAATCATGCAACTTAAGGACTAACATAATTATTTTCTCAATGCTTTCTGCCTGAATAAATTGATTTATTTTCTGTCCAAATTCCAAAATCTTTTAATTTTCTATTGCAATATCTTTTAATATCTAGAATTTGTAAAAATAAACAAATAGATTAAAAAAATAAGAATTTTTCCCCCTTGGGAAAAGTAAATATTTTAGAAAAATACAAAACGGAAAAGAGATAACAATTTCTTTTCAATAGTTTTGATTTTTTTTTTACAAACTACTACTTATGTCTCCATCCAGTGTGGTTCCTCCACTGAAAGGCAACTGCAGTGAAACAAAGTCATTCAGACGCTGTCCAAAAACCTTTTAGTGGATGAGGGACATGACTCCCTGACTCTGACACACAATCAAGCAACTCACTCTGAAATGAATCATTCTTTGTAGATAGATAAAAACTGCACACACCATTAAGTTTGTGAAAACTTGGTCATGACCTGAATTTATTTTGAACAAATCAAATATTACTATTCACATTTCCCCTACGTTTTTACTTCAACCTGGACATGAAGTGTAATTCAACATTAGTATAAAAGTACCAGAGTCGATCAAAATTCCTGTTTCTATTAGGTAAGGTTTTTCAAATTGATCACTGAAAAGGAAATAGGTGTGCAAATACAATAAACACTGTGATACATATATATATAAAAGGTAGTTGTATTTCCTTTTAAACATAAATAAGCATAATAAAAATAGACAGCGGAAGATTCCAGAAGAGAGCGGTCCAGTTTTCTTCAGGGGTCAGTCAGATGATTTCCATAGAGCCACTTTGCATCAGCAGCATCATGCTCCAGTGCTCTGGGAGACTTTATAGTCCTGAGACATGATGGCTGGATGATTGACAGCTGTCTCTGATTTCAGCACAAGCCACAGACGTCGTCCTCATCCAAACCATGACTTTGGTCTCCGTCCTCATCTGGACTGTCCTCTGCTGCTGCTGCTTGAAAGGTAAAGTGCAGAGAATCCAACTCCTCTCCTCTATGAACATCAGTCCCTGTGAAATGAAGCCACAGAAGCATGAAGCTGCTTGATGATTTTGTGTGTGTGTGTGTGTCCTCAGAGTCCAGAGGCCAGGTCACAGTGACTCAGCCTGGAGCAGTGAGCTCTGCTCCTGGAGGCACCGTCTCCATCCCATGTCGGACCAGTCACAGGGTT
Source organism: Nelusetta ayraudi (assembly GCF_046127955.1). Lineage (NCBI taxonomy): Eukaryota > Metazoa > Chordata > Actinopteri > Tetraodontiformes > Monacanthidae > Nelusetta > Nelusetta ayraudi. The sequence continues at coordinate 898,971 of NW_027466121.1, read as the reverse complement.
AATGATGGGGAAGACTTGCACTGGTACCAGCAGAGAGATGGAGAAACTCCTAAACTGCTCATTTATACAACTAGCACTCGATACTCAGGAACTCCAGATCGTTTTACAGGCAGTGGATCAAACACTGACTTCACTCTGACCATCAGTGGAGTCCAGACTGAAGATGCAGCAGTTTACTACTGTCAGAGTCTTCATAGCATCAACAGTCAGTGGCTGTTCACACAGTGAAAAACAGTCGTACAAAAACCTCCCTCAGTCAAATGGAAGAGGAACCACAGTGACTGCTGCAGCTGGAAGCTCCTGCAGAGACTGACACACTTCACTGATAATAGACACACACCAAGCTAAAGATACAATTAATTACATTTGGGATTTAGATTTTTTTTTTCTTTAAATAAGCATTGCAGTAAACTCTTTTTCAAAAACAAAAGCATGTTGCTGCTGTGAATTTAAAGCTATTGCTCAACATTTTGAAGACCCTGACTCTGAAACCCTAGAGTCTAATCAGGAATCATCCCTCACACTTGGAAAATTCTCCTGTAAAACCTTCAGTTTAGGCAATAAGAGATGAATCAACTACAGGCCAATTACCAACATTTGTTTCAACTTCCAGATATTGAAAAAACTTACAGTTTAAAAATTATTCACTTTTGATAAATATAATAAATCATGAAAAGCCTCAATGTCCTTCAACTAGAGTTCTCTATGACCTGTGAACAGTTTGATGTTCCAGGCCATTACATCACAATCAGTTGGTTGAAGGTTGGTATATGAGAAAAAAACGATTTTCTTCACGTTTACAAAAGAGTAGATTCACTTCACAGTGATAAATCTCCAGTTGGAGAGGCCTGATGTGAGTGGAGAGACTCAAAATAAATTCTATTTTGTTCTTGAAACAAAAAAAAGCATTTCACAGAAATAAAAATGTAAAAAAGAAAACAATTTCTCTTCAATAAATCTTATCATATTCACAAATTTTGAAAATATTACTTATTGTTGGTACAAGAGTCAACTTCAAAAAGTGACATTTCAGTCAAGATACAGTTTAACCAGTGAGGGTTTTTTTTTTCTTTCAGTTTTTCGTTTTTTATTTTATGATTTACACATGTTTTAGGCACTTTATAAAAATGGACAGAAAAACATTTATTCATCTTTTTTTCAGGGAGCGATCCAGTTTTCTTCAGGGGTCAGTCAGATGATTTCCATAGAGCCACTTTGCATCAGCAGCATCATGCTCCAGTGCTCTGTGAGACTTTATAGTCCTGAGACATGATGGCTGGATGATTGACAGCTGTCTCTGATTTCAGCACAAGCCACAGACGTCGTCCTCATCCAAACCATGACTTTGGTCTCCGTCCTCATCTGGACTGTCCTCTGCTGCTGCTGCTTGACAGGTAAAGTGCAGAGAATCCAACTCCTCTCCTCTATGAACATCAGTCCCTGTGAAATGAAGCCACAGAAGCATGAAGCTGCTTGATGATTTTGTGTGTGTGTGTGTGTCCTCAGAGTCCAGAGGCCAGGTCACACTGACTCAGCCTGGAGCAGTGAGCTCTGCTCCTGGAGGCACCGTCACCATCCCATGTCGGACCAGTCAGAGTGTTTATAATGGGGACCGCTTGGCTTGGTACCAGCAGAGAGATGGAGAAACTCCTAAACGGCTCATTTATACAACTAGCACTCGACAATCAGGGACTCCAGATCGTTTTACAGGCAGTGGATCAAACAGTGACTTCACTCTGACCATCAGTGGAGTCCAGACTGAAGATGCAGCAGTTTACTACTGCCAGGGTGAATTTAACATCAACAGTCAGTATGTGTTCACACAGTGAAAAAGAGTTGTAAAAAAACCTCCCTGAGTCAGAGTGAAGAGGAACCACAGTGACTGCTGCAGCTGGAAGCTACTGCAGAGACTGACACACTTCACTGAGAATAGACACATTCAAGGCTATAACTTAATTTTGAGTAAATATATTATTTAAAATTTTAAAATGTTGCTATCAAGTCTTTTTTAAATTAATAATTAAAACTATTATTATCATTGCAAAACTAGAGTCATGATAAACATTTTTAAGACCTCTGAAACTCTAATCATGAACCAAATTTGAGCTCATCACCAACTTTTGTCTTAACTATCTGATATTTAGAAAAGTAATTGAATAAATGCGGTTCCCTTGTTGTGACAAATGGAACAACCAATAGAAAAAGTTTAATAATTCTGGCCATTGCATGACAACTTCAAGAAGGATGGTTGATGTTTGAGAAAATAAAATCTTCACATTGACAAGTGTCCAGACCCCCTTCGAAAGACACGATTTGAGTAGTGAGTCTCAAAGTGGATTTCTCACTATGCAGATGATAACTTACACAACATTGAAAACAATATTAAGTCCTTTCAAGATTATCTTGGCAATAAAGGATAGTTTTGATGAAAACACCAATATTGTAAGAACCTTGTCATCTTCTCTAAAGCCATATGAAAAAAAATATTGATTTAAAAATGTTGTTTCAACCCAACATATTAATAAAGTGACTCCCATGAATGAAATGAGCAGTAGAGACTTTACTGATACAAATGAGACATGTTTTATTGTTCCAAGATCATGAAGACAAAGCAGGAAATGCTGCTGTGTGGACAGACAGAGAGAAGCGGAGACAGAGAGCAGACTGAGAGTCAAAGCAGTAGCAGAGTCCCAGTGAGTCAGGTCAGGACTGGGAACACTGGTCTCTCCTCAGTGTCTCTGACAGTGTAGCCTGGGAGCCCTGGCTGGCCTGGCAGGTGACAGTGGCCATTTCCCCCCACTGCTGTGCAGTGAGGCTCAGGGTGCTGCTCCAACTGTAGAGGCCGTCCTTCTCCAGCACCGCAGGGCTCCTGCTCTCATCCAAACTGCTGCTGCTGCCGCTGCTGCTGAGCAGCTTCCAGGACAGACTCCAGTCTGAGGGGAAGCCCTTGCTGGCCACACACAAGACTGTGGCCTTTCCCTGATCCAGTTGCTCAGTGGAGGGGGGCAGAACCGTCAGGGTGGGAGGGACATCACCTATAGGAGACAGCAATCAGTCACTCAGTCAAGCAGGAGACACCTGGACACCTTCACACTGTGAGAGTTCATCTGGTCCTCAGAGGAGTTTGTGTCAGCTGCCTTTTCTGCTCCACCAGTCACTGACTCACACATTGTTTCACTTCCTCTCAACGAGCTCCTCACGCACATCAGCACTCAGACAATCAACAGTCAGAAATGGGAAGAAATACACTTAAATGAAAATATCTTCAGTAAATCCATCAAAAGATGAACCACACATGTTGCACACACAAATGAATCAAAGTTAAAACAACTAAATATCTCTTGTGTGCAATTCAAAAGTGAGATTTTTCCAATTCTTCGATTCCGTATCCTTTTTTAAAACTGATTAAATAAACCTCACCAACAGGTTTTCACATTTCACAAGATTTTAACACAGTTTTCAAGTTTTTACCATCTCAACAAAGTCAAGTGCTCAAAATTCTAGTATTTCCGAACATGTAAAGAAAGTTCAGTGAATTAGCTCAGTATTAAAAAGTAACATGGACACAATCTGTGTTAAAATCAAAAAATATATTTATCATTTATAATACCAACAAACTGTAGTTAAATTTTGAAAGTGGTAGATTTAAACTTTATGAGGAAACTTACGTCCAAGATCCAGTCTGGTTCCTCCACCAAAAGTGGCCCACAGTGATACAAAGTCATTGAGGCGCCGTACAAAAACCTCCCCGTGTAGAGAGACACGGCTCTCTGACTTTGACAAAGTCAACTAAACCCCAAATTCCTCTAAAGGCTACATTGGTGCTACTTCATTAAAATGATTTGGACACGTGGTCTGGCTCAGTAAATTGATTATTGTCTGTGTGAATTTCATTGGAATTAAACTTTTTAATAGCAAACTTAGATTTTGGCCCCCAAAAACGAATGTTTCTTGTTCAAAATTATGATTTCAACTGGACAATTTTGGATTTCAAAAGACACAAAATGAAATAAATGAAAGAGTTTCTCTGAAATAGTGATTGCAATTATCAAGCTTTACTTACGTCCAAGATCCAGTCTGGTCCCTCCACCAAACGTGTACCACAGTGATACAAAGTCATTGAGGCGCCGTACAAAAACCCCTCAGTGTAGAGAGACACGGCTCTCTGACTTTGACAAAGTCAACTGAACCAGAAATGTGCCATCATGCGACTTGAGTATTAATTATCCAAGTTTTCAACATTTGTTTCTGTCTGAATAAACTAATTAATTTTATTGCCAAAGTCAATTATTTTGTTAATGTAAACGAAAAAAAATTCATGGAAAAGTTGTTTCATGAACAATGCAAAAGTAAAAAGAGAAAACAATTTGTCTTCCATTGTAAAAGTGATATTTCAACATTTTTCTTTCCATTCAACATCCAATCTGGGTCGCCTACCAAAAGGCCATCACAGTGATACAAAGTCAATGAGGCACCATAAAAAACAAACAAACAAACAAACAAACAAACAAACAAACTGTAAAGAAGACCTTTATCTATATCTGAGTCCCTGATCTGTTGTTAGAATGAATTTGTCCAGAATTAAATGGAATAATTCTGACACTATACACAATGTTGAAACACTTTCATCTAAATAATGGAGCCTGTATTTGCTTTCAAACATTCAACAGCCATTTGAAAATGCATAAAATCGGAGTCCAAATCAACATCAGGACAAAGAAAATGACCTGTTTGAAAGAAAGCAGTGCAGTTTTCTGCAGGGGTCAGTCAGATGATTTCCATAGAGCCACTTTGCATGAGCAGCATCATGCTCCAGTGCTCTGGGAAACTTTATAGTCCTGAGACATGATGGCTGGATGATTGACAGCTGTCTCTGATTTCGAAAATATTACTTATTGTTGGTGCAAGAGACAACTTTGGATCAAAAAGTGAAATTTCAGTCAAGATACAGTTTAACCAGTGGGTTTTGTTTTTTTTTCTTTCAGTTTTTCAGTTGTTACTTTTTGATTTACACATTTTTTAGATGCTTTCTAACAGTGGACAGAAAAAACATTTATTCATCTTTTTGTAAGGGAGCTATTCAATTTTCTGCAGGGGTCAGTCAGATGATTTCCATAGAGCCACTTTGCATGAGCAGCATCATGCTCCAGTGCTCTGGGAGACTTTATAGTCCTGAGACATGATGGCTGGATGATTGACAGCTGTCTCTGATTTCAGCACAAGCCACAGACGTCGTCCTCATCCAAACCATGACTTTGGTCTCCGTCCTCATCTGGACTGTCCTCTGCTGCTGCTGCTTGACAGGTAAAGTGCAGAGAATCCAACTCCTCTCCTCTATGAACATCAGTCCCTGTGAAATGAAGCCACAGAAGCATGAAGCTGCTTGATGTTTTTTTTTTGTGTGTGTGTCCTCAGAGTCCAGAGGCCAGGTCACAGTGACTCAGCCGGGAGCAGTGAGCTCTGCTCCTGGAGGCACCGTCACCATCCCATGTCGGACCAGTCAGAGTGTTTATAGTGGGAACTACCTGCACTGGTACCAGCAGAGAGATGGAGAAGCTCCTAAACTGCTCATTTATTATACTAGCAATCGATACTCAGGAACTCCAGATCGTTTTACAGGCAGTGGATCAAACACTGACTTCACTCTGACCATCAGTGGAGTCCAGACTGAAGATGCAGCAGTTTACTACTGTCAGAGTCAGCATTACATCAACAGTCAATGGGTGTTCACACAGTGAAAAACGGTCGTACAAAAACCTCCCTGAGTCAGAGTGAAGAGGAACCACAGTGACTGCTGCAGCTGGAAGCTACTGCAGAGACTGACACACTTCACTGAGAATAGACACAGACAAATTTAAAATGTGGAATTTTTCACATTCTGAATTCATTTAAAAAATAAAATTGGAATAAATCTTTAAAAAAACTTAAACACATTATTATTGAACATTTAGAGCCATTGGAAACTTTAAGACCGTTCCTCTGAAACACTCATCTCTTATCAAAAGTCTGACATTAACTAATGAAAAGCCATCTCATATTTAAAAGAGTTGTCCATTTAAAGTGATTCACTTCTTTAGATGAATGAAAAAAAAGTCACAAAGCCTAGTTACCCTTTCGCTAATGTTGCCATTGACCTGTGGACAAAGTTTGATGTTCCAGGCCATTACATCACAATCAGTTGATTGAAGATTGGTATATGAGAAAAGAAAAATCCTCTTCATGTTTACAAATGAGAAGATTCCCTTCACAATAATGAATCTTCAGCTGGAGATGCCAGAGGTGAGACTCCAAGTGGATTTCTTATTATGCAGATGATAACCTTAATTACGTTGAAAACATGACAAAGCCTCATTAAAGAGTGTCTTTATTCTGAAGAATAATTTCAATAAAACATAAACATTGTAAGGACATTATGATCTTCTCCAAGAATAATGTGACAGAAATATTTATTTGAAAATGTTTGTTTTACACAAAATGAAGAGAGTGAAATGAAATTTTCACCTCAACATATCATTGATGAGACTTGCATGAATCAAATGAGCAGTAGAGACTTTAGTGTTGTAAGCATGGGACATTTTTAATTGTTCAAAAATCATGACGACGCGGATCTCTGTCAATTTGTGCAAAAAATACATTTAATTTTGTCATTTAAAAATGTTGCATTTTGCACAAATAAAAATGTAAAAAAATTAAACAATTTCTCTTTAAAAAAATCATATAATATTCACCAATTTTGAAAATATTACCTATTGTTGCTGAAGGGACCAAAACATTGTTCTAAAAATGGAATGTCAGTCAAGATACAACTTTCAACTCTAAATCATTTTTATTAAAGTTTTATTTATTCATCATTATTATTATTATTTTTTTGTTTTTGTTTCACATTTTTTAAGATACCTTTTAACACTGGACAAAAGGAACACATATATTCATCTTTTTTGAGGGAAGGTCCCATAGGGGTCAGTCAGATGATTTCCATAGAGCCACTTTGCATCAGCAGCATCATGCTCCAGTGCTCTGGGAGACTTTATAGTCCTGAGACATGATGGCTGGATGATTGACAGCTGTCTCTGATTTCAGCACAAGCCACAGACGTCGTCCTCATCCAAACCATGACTTTGGTCTCCGTCCTCATCTGGACTGTCCTCTGCTGCTGCTGCTTGACAGGTAAAGTGCAGAGAATCCAACTCCTCTCCTCTATGAACATCAGTCCCTGTGAAATGAAGCCACAGAAGCATGAAGCTGCTTGATGTTTTTGTGTGTGTGTGTGTGTCCTCAGAGTCCAGAGGCCAGGTCACAGTGACTCAGCCTGGAGCAGTGAGCTCTGCTCCTGGAGGCACCGTCTCCATCCCATGTCACACCAGTCAGAGTGTTTATAATGGGAACTGCTTGGCTTGGTACCAGCAGAGAGATGGAGAAACTCCTAAACTGCTCATTTATACAACTAGCACTCGATACTCAGGAACTCCAGATCGTTTTACAGGCAGTGGATCAAACACTGACTTCACTCTGACCATCAGTGGAGTCCAGACTGAAGATGCAGCAGTTTACTACTGTCAGAGTTATCATTACATCAACAGTCAAGTTGTGTTCACACAGTGAAAAAGAGTTGTACAAAAACCTCCCTGAGTCAGAGTGAAGAGGAACCACAGTGACTGCTGCAGCTGGAAGCTACTGCAGAGACTGACACACTTCACTGGCCACACACACAAACACACTGAGAGCAAAAATAAAATCGACACAAATAAATGCAATAATAATTATTAACAGGAAATGATTTTCCCAAAAGTTTCTACTCATGGACATAGCTCTTCTTTCAGATGAAGCTGTGACTGTAAATGTGGGGAATGACTTGAGCTTCCTCACTGGTCAGAATCCCCAACATTAAGGCAGTGGGACGGAATCCCTTCAATTATGTCTTGCCTGTGTCCCAGATGAAATGGAAGTGAAAAACGGTCTCTTCACTTTCAGAACGCAGTCTTCCTGGCAACAGAAAGCCATCACTGCTGAACCATGGTAACACTCAGGTTTCAAGACATGAGGGAATCAAATATTTCCACCTATTTCATGTCACCCCTGTGCCACATGGTGGTGCTGTGGTTTGAATGATCACTTCAAGGGTTTGATCCCCAGGCCTTGGGCTTCTCTGTGTGGAGTTCTCATGTTCTCCTGGTGTCTGTGTGGGTTCTCTCCAGGTTCTCTAGCTTCCATCCACAGTCTAAAGACATGGAAGTCAGACAACCAAGAAACGAGAAATTGTCCATATGTTTGTGAGTACATGTGTGAGTGGTTGTTGGTCTCTCAACGTTGCCCAGTGACAAACGGACAACTTTTCCAGTCTGTAAGCCCAGTCTTCACCCAGCGACACTTGGGATGGACTCCAGCAACCCTGTGACCCTGAGTTCAGGAGAAGCAACTGTAGAAAATAGAACAAACAAAACATTTCCCCCCTTTAAACACCTTTAGAAATGAGCAACATAGAATGCATCCTAATTATCAAGGTCAATTGTCAGCAAAAAAAAATCAAGAAGATTTGTTCTGAGTTGCATTGATCTCCATGTCAGAAGATTTAACAGAAGTCTTTCTCTACTGTAATTACAATGATAGTCAAAGAGTTCTACAGTCTTTTCAAGGAAAGTCTTCTTTCAAGATCGTTTCTAGCTAGAAAAACAGCTGGACCATTACTGATGGCTACAGGATGATTGGAAACATCTTCAACCTGAGGGAGTTATGTAGGTCATAATATGAGAGCAGAAGAAGTGGCATCCTCTCCAAGACAGCAGCAGTTCTTGAGGTAGAAGTGGCTTCAAATGAAATGTCACAGTACAAAAAGAAAAAAGTGACCATGAAACTAACAGCAGCTAAAGTGACGAAGAGAACTCTAATAGTCTTGTTGTTGAGATGATTTCCATAGAGCCACTTTGCATCAGCAGCATCATGCTCCAGTGCTCTGGGAGACTTTATAGTCCTGAGACATGATGGCTGGATGATTGACAGCTGTCTCTGATTTCAGCACAAGCCACAGACGTCGTCCTCATCCAAACCATGACTTTGGTCTCCGTCCTCATCTGGACTGTCCTCTGCTGCTGCTGCTTGACAGGTAAAGTGCAGAGAATCCAACTCCTCTCCTCTATGAACATCAGTCCCTGTGAAATGAAGCCACAGAAGCATGAAGCTGCTTGATGTTTTTTTTTGTGTGTGTGTGTCCTCAGAGTCCAGAGGCCAGGTCACAGTGACTCAGCCTGGAGCAGTGAGCTCTGCTCCTGGAGGCACTGTCTCCATCCCATGTCGGACCAGTCAGAGTGTTTATAGTGGGAACCTCTTGGCTTGGTACCAGCAGAGAGATGGAGAAGCTCCTAAACTGCTCATTTATTATGCTAGCACTCGACAATCAGGGACTTCAGATCGTTTTACAGGCAGTGGATCAAACAGTGACTTCACTCTGACCATCAGTGGAGTCCAGACTGAAGATGCAGCAGTTTACTACTGTCAGAGTTTCCATGTCATCAACAGTCAGTATGTGTTCACACAGTGAAAAACAGTCGTACAAAAACCTCCCTGAGTCAGAGTGAAGAGGAACCACAGTGACTGCTGCAGCTGGAAGCTCCTGCAGAGACTGACACACTTCACTGATAATAGACACACACCAAGCTAAAGATACAATTAATTACATTTGGGATTTAGATTTTTTTTTTCTTTAAATAAGCATTGCAGTAAACTCTTTTTCAAAAACAAAAGCATGTTGCTGCTGTGTATTTAAAGCTATTGCTCAACATTTTGAAGACCCTGACTCTGAAACCCTAGAGTCTAATCAGGAATCATCCCTCACACTTGGAAAATTCTCCTGTAAAACCTTCAGTTTAGGCAATAAGAGATGAATCAACTACAGGCCAATTACCAACATTTGTTTAAACTTCCAGATATTGAAAAAACTTACAGTTTAAAAATTATTCACTTTTGATAAATATAATAAATCATGAAAAGCCTCAATGTCCTTCAACCAGAGTTCTCTATGACCTGTGAACAGTTTGATGTTCCAGGCCATTACATCACAATCAGTAGATTGAAGGTTGGTATATGAGAAAAAAAAGATTTTCTTCACGTTTACAAAAGAGTAGATTCACTTCACAGTGATAAATCTCCAGCTGGAGAGGCCTGATGTGAGTGGAGAGACTCAAAATAAATTCTATTTTGTTCTTGAAACAAAAAAAAGCATTTCACAGAAATAAAAATGTAAAAAAGAAAACAATTTCTCTTCAATAAATCTTATCATATTCACAAATTTTGAAAATATTACTTATTGTTGGTACAAGAGTCAACTTCAAAAAGTGACATTTCAGTCAAGATACAGTTTAACCAGTGAGGGTTTTTTTTTTCTTTCAGTTTTTCGTTTTTTATTTTATGATTTACACATGTTTTAGACACTTTATAAAAAATGGACAGAAAAACATTTATTCATCTTTTTTTCAGGGAGCGATCCAGTTTTCTTCAGGGGTCAGTCAGATGATTTCCATAGAGCCACTTTGCATCAGCAGCATCATGCTCCAGTGCTCTGGGAGACTTTATAGTCCTGAGACATGATGGCTGGATGATTGACAGCTGTCTCTGATTTCAGCACAAGCCACAGACGTCGTCCTCATCCAAACCATGACTTTGGTCTCCGTCCTCATCTGGACTGTCCTCTGCTGCTGCTGCTTGACAGGTAAAGTGCAGAGAATCCAACTCCTCTCCTCTATGAACATCAGTCCCTGTGAAATGAAGCCACAGAAGCATGAAGCTGCTTGATGTTTTTTTTTGTGTGTGTGTGTCCTCAGAGTCCAGAGGCCAGGTCACAGTGACTCAGCCTGGAGCAGTGAGCTCTGCTCCTGGAGGCACCGTCTCCATCCCATGTCACATCAGTCAGAGTGTTTATAGTGGGAACTACTTGGCTTGGTACCAGCAGAGAGATGGAGAAGCTCCTAAACTGCTCATTTATACAACTAGCACTCGACAATCAGGGACTCCAGGTCGTTTTACAGGCAGTGGATCAAACAGTGACTTCACTCTGACCATCAGTGGAGTCCAGACTGAAGATGCAGCAGTTTACTACTGTCAGAGTTTCCATGTCATCAACAGTCAGTATGTGTTCACACAGTGAAAAACAGTCGTACAAAAACCTCCCTGAGTCAGAGTGAAGAGGAACCACAGTGACTGCTGCAGCTGGAAGCTACTGCAGAGACTGATACACTTCACTGAGAATAGACACATTCAAGGTTATAACTTAATTTTGAGTAAATATATTATTTACATTTTTAAAATGTTGCAATCAAGTCTTTTTTAAATGAATAATTAAAACTATTATTATCATTGCAAAACTAGAGCCATGTTAAACATTTTTAAGACCTCTGAAACTCTAATCATGATCCAACTTTTAGCTCATCACCAACTTTTGTCTTAACTATCTGATATTTAGAAAAGTAATTGAATAAATGTGGTTCCCTTGTTGTGACAAATGGAACAACCAATAGAAAAAGTTTAATAATTCTGGCCATTGCATGACAACTTCAAGAAGGATGGTTGATGTTTGAGAAAATAATATCTTCACATTGACAAGTGTCCAGACCCCCTTCGAAAGACACGATTTGAGTAGTGAGTCTCAAAGTGGATTTCTCACTATGCAGTTGATAACTTACACAACATTGAAAACAATATTAAGTCCCTTCAAGATTATCTTGGCAATAAAGGATAGTTTTGATGAAAACACCAACATTGTAAGAACCTTGTCATCTTCTCTAAAGCCATATGAAAGAAAATATTGATTTAAAAATGTTGTTTCAACCCAACATATTAACAAAGTGACTCCCATGAATGAAATGAGCAGAAGAGACTTTACTGATACAAATGAGACATGTTTTATTGTTCCAAGATCATGAAGACAAAGCAGGAAATGCTGCTGTGTGGACAGACAGAGAGAAGCGGAGACAGAGAGCAGACTGAGAGTCAAAGCAGTAGCAGAGTCCCAGTGAGTCAGGTCAGGACTGGGAACACTGGTCTCTCCTCAGTGTCTCTGACAGTGTAGCCTGGGAGCCCTGGCTGGCCTGGCAGGTGACAGTGGCCATTTCCCCCCACTGCTGTGCAGTGAGGCTCAGGGTGCTGCTCCAACTGTAGAGGCCGTCCTTCTCCAGCACCGCAGGGCTCCTGCTGTCCTCCCAGCTGCTGCTGCTGCTGCCGCTGCTGAGCAGCTTCCAGGACAGACTCCAGTCTGAGGGGAAGCCCTTGCTGGCCACACACAAGACTGTAGCCTTTCCCTGCTCCAGTTGCTCAGCGGAGGGGGGCAGAACCGTCAGGGTGGGAGGGACATCACCTATAGGAGACAGCAATCAGTCACTCAGTCAAGCAGGAGACACCTGGACACCTTCACACTGTGAGAGTTCATCTGGTCCTCAGAGGAGTTTGTGTCAGCTGCCTTTTCTGCTCCACCAGTCACTGACTCACACATTGTTTCACTTCCTCTCAACGAGCTCCTCACGCACATCAGCACTCAGACAATCAACAGTCAGAAATGGGAAGAAATACACTTAAATGAAAATATCTTCAGTAAATCCATCAAAAGATGAACCACACATGTTGCACACACAAATGAATCAAAGTTAAAACAACTAAATATCTCTTGTGTGCAATTCAAAAGTGAGATTTTTCCAATTCTTCGATTCCGTATACTTTTTTTAAACTGATTAAATAAACCTCACCAACAGGTTTTCACATTTCACAAGATTTTAACACAGTTTTCAAGTTTTAACCATCTCAACAAAGTCAAGTGCTCAAAATTCTAGTATTTCCGAACATGTAAAGAAAGTTCAGTGAAACAGCTCAGTATTAAAAAGTAACATGGACACAATCTGTGTTAAAATCAAAAAATATATTTATCATTTATAATACCAACAAACTGTATTTAAATTTTGAAAGTGGTAGATTTAAACTTTATGAGGAAACTTACGTCCAAGATCCAGTCTGGTTCCTCCACCAAAAGTCCACCACAGTGATACAAAGTCATTGAGGCGCCGTACAAAAACCCCTCAGTGTAGAGAGACACGGCTCTCTGACTTTGACAAAGTCAACTGAACCCAAAATTCCTTCTAATTCAACAATTGAGGTCACTTCATTAAAATTATGAATTTTACACATCTTACTCAATGAAGTGATTAATTTCTGTGTAAACTTTCCTTTAAATTAATTTTTTGCCTCGAAACTTATAGTTTGTCTTCTGAAGACAAGTTGCTTGTTTAAAATTCGTGATTATTTCTCGACAATTTAGGATTTTAAAAGACAAAACAAAATAAATGAAACCGTTTCTATTCAATAATGATTACATTTCAAAAGTTTACTTACGTCCAACAGCCAATCTGGTTCCTCCACCAAAAGGCAACCACAGTGATACAACGTCACTGAGGCGCTGTACAAAAACCCCTCAGTGTAGAGAGACACGGCTCTCTGACTTTGACAAATTCAGCTAAACACACATTTTTTTTTTAATCATGCAACTTAAGGACTAACATAATTATTTTCTCAATGCTTTCTGCCTGAATAAATTGATTTATTTTCTGTCCAAATTCCAAAATCCTTTAATTTTCTATTGCAATATCTTTTAATATCTAGAATTTGTAAAAATAAACAAATAGATTAAAAAAATAAGAATTTTTCCCCCTTGGGAAAAGTAAATATTTTAGAAAAATACAAAACGGAAAAGAGATAATTTCTTTTCAATAGTTTTGATTTTTTTTTTACAAACTACTACTTATGTCTCCATCCAGTGTGGTTCCTCCACTGAAAGGCAACTGCAGTGAAACAAAGTCATTCAGACGCTGTCCAAAAACCTTTTAGTGGATGAGGGACATGACTCCCTGACTCTGTCACACAATCAAGCAACTCACTCTGAAATGAATCATTCTTTGTAGATAGATAAAAACTGCACACACCATTAAGTTTGTGAGAACTTGGTCATGACCTGATTTTATTTTGAACAAATCAAATATTACTATTCACATTTCCCCTACGTTTTTACTCCAACCTGGACATGAAGTGTAATTCAACATTAGTATAAAAGTACCAGAGTCGATCAAAATTCCTGTTTCTATTAGGTAAGGTTTTTCAAATTGATCACTGAAAAGGAAATAGGTGTGCAAATACAATAAACACTGTGATACATATATATATAAAAGGTAGTTGTATTTCCTTTTAAACATAAATAAGCATAATAAAAATGCACAGCGGAAGATTCCAGAAGGGAGCGGTCCAGTTTTCTGCAGGGGTCAGTCAGATGATTTCCATAGAGCCACTTTGCATCAGCAGCATCATGCTCCAGTGCTCTGGGAGACTTTATAGTCCTGAGACATGATGGCTGGATGATTGACAGCTGTCTCTGATTTCAGCACAAGCCACAGACGTCGTCCTCATCCAAACCATGACTTTGGTCTCCGTCCTCATCTGGACTGTCCTCTGCTGCTGCTGCTTGACAGGTAAAGTGCAGAGAATCCAACTCCTCTCCTCTATGAACATCAGTCCCTGTGAAATGAAGCCACAGAAGCATGAAGCTGCTTGATGTTTTTTTTTGTGTGTGTGTGTCCTCAGAGTCCAGAGGCCAGGTCACACTGACTCAGCCTGGAGCAGTGAGCTCTGCTCCTGGAGGCACCGTCTCCATCCCATGTCGGACCAGTCAGAGTGTTTATAGTGGGAACTACCTGCACTGGTACCAGCAGAGAGATGGAGAAACTCCTAAACTGCTCATTTATTTAATTAGCAATCGATACTCAGGAACTCCAGATCGTTTTACAGGCAGTGGATCAAACAGTGACTTCACTCTGACCATCAGTGGAGTCCAGACTGAAGATGCAGCAGTTTACTACTGCCAGGGTGAATTTAACATCAACAGTCAGTGGCTGTTCACACAGTGAAAAACAGTCGTACAAAAACCTCCCTGAGTCAGAGTGAAGAGGAACCACAGTGACTGCTGCAGCTGGAAGCTACTGCAGAGACCGACACACTTCACTGGCCACACACACAAACACACTGAGTGCAAAAATAAAACTGACACAAATAAATGCAATAATAAATATTAACAGGAAATGATTCTCCCAAAGGTTTATACTCATGGACATAGCTCCTCTGCCAGATGAAGCTGTGCCTGGAAATGTCAAAACTTTTGATTTTTTGGCAATATCATCATTTTGGAAATGACTTGAGCTTCCTCACTGGTCAGAATCCCCAACATTAAGGCAGTGGGACGGAATCCCTTCAATGCTGTCTTGCCTGTGTCCCAGATGAAATGGAAGTGAAAAACGGTCTCTTCACTTTCAGAACGCAGTCTTCCTGGCAACAGAAAGCCATCACTGCTGAACCATGGCAACACTCAGGTTTCAAGACACGAGGGAATCAAATATTTCCACCTATTTCATGTCACCCCTGTGCCACATGGTGGTGCTGTGGTTTGAATGATCACTTCAAGGGTTTGATCCCCAGGCCTTGGGCTTCTCTGTGTGGAGTTCTCATGTTCTCCCGGTGTCTGTGTGGGTTCTCCCCAGGTTCTCTGGCTTCCATCCACAGTCCAAAGACATGGAAGTCAGACAACCAAGAAACGAGAAATTGTCCATATGTTTGTGAGTACATGTGTGAGTGGTTGTTGGTCTCTCAACGTTGCCCAGTGACAAACGGACAACTTTTCCAGTCTGTAAGCCCAGTCTTCACCCAGCGACACTTGGGATGGACTCCAGCAACCCTGTGACCCTGAGTTCAGGAGAAGCAACTGTAGAAAATAGAACAAACAAAACATTTCCCCCCTTTAAACCCCTTTAGAAATGAGCAACATAGAATGCATCCTAATTACCAATATCAATTGTCAGCAAAAAAAATCAAGAAGATTTGTTCTGAGTTGCATTGATCTCCATGTCAGAAGATTTAACAGGTGTCTTTCTCTACTGTAATTACAATGATAGTCAAAGAGTTCTACAGTCTTTTCAAGGAAAGTCTTCTTTCAAGATCGTTTCTAGCTAGAAAAACAGCTGGACCATTACTGATGGCTACAGGATGATTGGAAACATCTTCAACCTGAGGGAGTTATGTAGGTCATAATATGAGAGCAGAAGCAGTGGCATCCTCTCCAAGACAGCAGCAGTTCTTGAGGTAGAAGTGGCTTCAAATGAAATGTCACAGTACAAAAAGAAAAAAGTGACCATGAAACTAACAGCAGCTAAAGTGACGAAGAGAACTCTAATAGTCTTGTTGTTAAGATGATTTCCATAGAACCACTTTGCATGAGCAGCATCATGCTCCAGTGCTCTGGGAGACTTTATAGTCCTGAGACATGATGGCTGGATGATTGACAGCTGTCTCTGATTTCAGCACAAGCCACAGACGTCGTCCTCATCCAAACCATGACTTTGGTCTCCGTCCTCATCTGGACTGTCCTCTGCTGCTGCTGCTTGACAGGTAAAGTGCAGAGAATCCAACTCCTCTCCTCTATGAACATCAGTCCCTGTGAAATGAAGCCACAGAAGCATGAAGCTGCTTGATGTTTTTGTGTGTGTGTGTGTCCTCAGAGTCCAGAGGCCAGGTCACAGTGACTCAGCCTGGAGCAGTGAGCTCTGCTCCTGGAGGCACCGTCTCCATCCCATGTCACATCAGTCAGAGTGTTCATGGTGGGAACCACTTGGCTTGGTACCAGCAGAGAGATGGAGAAGCTCCTAAACTGCTCATTTATTATGCTAGCACTCGACAATCAGGGACTCCAGATCGTTTTACAGGCAGTGGATCAAACAGTGACTTCACTCTGACCATCAGTGGAGTCCAGACTGAAGATGCAGCAGTTTACTACTGTCAGAGTTATCATTACATCAACAGTCAAGTTGTGTTCACACAGTGAAAAACAGTCGTACAAAAACCTCCCTCAGTCAAATGGAAGAGGAACCACAGTGACTGCTGTAGCTGGAAGCTACTGCAGAGACGGACACACTTCACTGATAATAGACACACACCAAGCTAAAGATACAATTAATTACATTTGGGATTTAGATTTTTTTTTCTTTAAATAAGCATTGCAGTAAACTCTTTTTCAAAAACAAAAGCATGTTGCTGCTGTGAATTTAAAGCTATTGCTCAACATTTTGAAGACCCTGACTCTGAAACCCTAGAGTCTAATCAGGAATCATCCCTCACACTTGGAAAGTTCTCCTGTAAAACCTTCAGTTTAGGCAATAAGAGATGAATCAACTACAGGCCAATTACCAACATTTGTTTCAACTTCCAGATATTGAAAAAACTTACAGTTTAAAAATTATTCACTTTTGATAAATATTATAAATCATGAAAAGCCTCAATGTCCTTCAACTAGAGTTCTCTATGACCTGTGAACAGTTTGATGTTCCAGGCCATTACATCACAATCAGTTGGTTGAAGGTTGGTATATGAGAAAAAAAATCCTCTTCACATTTACAAAAGAGTAGATTCACTTCACAGTGATAAATCTCCAGCTGGAGAGGCCTGATGTGAGTGAAGAGACTCAAAATAAATTCTATTTTGTTCTTGAAACAAAAAAAAGCATTTCACAGAAATAAAAATGTAAAAAAGAAAACAATTTCTGTTCAATAAATCTTATCATATTCACAAATTTTGAAAATATTACTTATTGTTGGTACAAGAGTCAACTTCAAAAAGTGACATTTCAGTCAAGATACAGTTTAACCAGTGAGGGTTTTTTTTTTCTTTCAGTTTTTCGTTTTTTATTTTATGATTTACACATGTTTTAGGCACTTTATAAAAACGGACAGAAAAACATTTATTCATCTTTTTTTCAGGGAGCGATCCAGTTTTCTTCAGGGGTCAGTCAGATGATTTCCATAGAGCCACTTTGCATGAGCAGCATCATGCTCCAGTGCTCTGGGAGACTTTATAGTCCTGAGACATGATGGCTGGATGATTGACAGCTGTCTCTGATTTCAGCACAAGCCACAGACGTCGTCCTCATCCAAACCATGACTTTGGTCTCCGTCCTCATCTGGACTGTCCTCTGCTGCTGCTGCTTGACAGGTAAAGTGCAGAGAATCCAACTCCTCTCCTCTATGAACATCAGTCCCTGTGAAATGAAGCCACAGAAGCATGAAGCTGCTTGATGGTTTTGTGTGTGTGTGTGTGTGTGTGTGTGTGTGTCCTCAGAGTCCAGAGGCCAGGTCACAGTGACTCAGCCTGGAGCAGTGAGCTCTGCTCCTGGAGGCACCGTCACCATCCCATGTCGGATCAGTCAGAGTGTTCATGGTGGGAACTACTTGGCTTGGTACCAGCAGAGAGATGGAGAAACTCCTAAACTGCTCATTTATACAACTAGCACTCGACACTCAGGGACTTCAGATCGTTTTACAGGCAGTGGATCAAACACTGACTTCACTCTGACCATCAGTGGAGTCCAGACTGAAGATGCAGCAGTTTACTACTGTCAGAGTTTCCATGTCATCAACAGTCAGTATGTGTTCACACAGTGAAAAAGAGTCGTACAAAAACCTCCCTGAGTCAGAGTGAAGAGGAACCACAGTGACTGCTGCAGCTGGAAGCTACTGCAGAGACTGACACACTTCACTGAGAATAGACACATTCTGAGCTAAAAAGCCATGCAGTAAACCCTTAAAAAAAAAAAAACATAACACATTGCTTCTGCTAATTCAAAGATTTAATTTTATTTAAGACCCTGATTCTGAAACTAATGTCTTATCTGGAATCATCCCTCACACTTGGAAAGTTCTCTTGTTAAACCTTCAGTTTAGGCAATAAGAGATGAATCAACAATAGGCCCATTCCCAACAGTTTTTCAACTTCCAGATATTGAAAAATGTTACAGTTTAAAAATGATCAACTTCTTTTGATAAATATAATAAATCGTGAAAAGCCTCAATGTCCTTCAACTAGAGTTCTCTATGACCTGTGAACAGTTTGATGCTCCAGGCCATTACATCACAATCAGTTGATTTGAAGGTTGGTATATGAGAAAAAAAAAATCCTCTTTACGTCTACAAATGAGAAGGTTCCCTTCACAATGATAAATCTCCAGCTGGAGAGGCCAGAGGTGAGTGGAGAGACTCCAAGTGGATTTCTCATTATGCAGATGATAATACAAATTATATTAAAAACATGATGAAGTCTACTCAAGATTGTCTTAATTGTAATAAATAATTTGAATAAAAAACATAAACACTGTAAGAACATTACCATCTTCCCCACGAATAATGTGACAGAAATATATATTTGAAAATGTTTGTTTTACCCAAAATGAACGGATTGAAATGAATCAAACCAATACATCAACGATGAGACTTGCATGAATCAAATGAGCAGGAGAGACTTTACTGCTGTACGCATGAGACATTTTTAATTGTTCCAAAATCATGATGACACGGCTGTCTGACTTTAACAAAGTAATTTGAAATCCAAATTTTTGATGATGCCACACATACTGTCAAATAAAATGCATTAGTTACTGGGAGTCAATTAGCTTCTTGATGTAGAAGGAAAAGTTTTCTTTTTAGTAAGTGTAATTTTTTCACAAAAATAAAAAGGTAAAAAAATAAATGAATCTCTCTTCAAAAAATGTTATCATTTTCACAAATTTCAAAAATATTACTTATTGTTGGTAAAAGGGCCAACTGTAGTTCAAAAAGTGGCATGCCAGTCAAGATACAGTGTCACCTCTGAGACATTTATTTATTTATTTTTTTAATTTTTAATTTTAAATTTACACATTTTTAAACACTATGTAACACTAGACAACAAAAAAATATATATTCATCTTTTATTTTTTTTATTTTTTTAAGGGAGCTATTAAGTTTTCTGCAGGGGTCAGTCAGATGATTTCCATAGAGCCACTTTGCATCAGCGGCATCATGCTCCAGTGCTCTGGGAGACTTTATAGTCCTGAGACATGATGGCTGGATGATTGACAGCTGTCTCTGATTTCAGCACAAGCCACAGACGTCGTCCTCATCCAAACCATGACTTTGGTCTCCGTCCTCATCTGGACTGTCCTCTGCTGCTGCTGCTTGACAGGTAAAGTGCAGAGAATCCAACTCCTCTCCTCTATGAACATCAGTCCCTGTGAAATGAAGCCACAGAAGCATGAAGCTGCTTGATGTTTTTTTGTGTGTGTGTGTCCTCAGAGTCCAGAGGCCAGGTCACAGTGACTCAGCCTGGAGCAGTGAGCTCTGCTCCTGGAGGCACCGTCTCCATCCCATGTCACATCAGTCAGAGTGTTTATAATGGGAACCTCTTGGCTTGGTACCAGCAGAGAGATGGAGAAACTCCTAAACTGCTCATTTATACAACTAGCACTCGACAATCAGGGACTCCAGATCGTTTTACAGGCAGTGGATCAAACAGTGACTTCACTCTGACCATCAGTGGAGTCCAGACTGAAGATGCAGCAGTTTACTACTGTCAGAGTCTTCATAGCATCAACAGTCAGTGGGTGTTTACACAGTGAAAAACAGTCGTACAAAAACCTCCCTGAGTCAGAGTGAAGAGGAACCACAGTGACTGCTGCAGCTGGAAGCTACTGCAGAGACTGACACACTTCACTGAGAATAGATACATTCAAAGCTATAACTTATTTTTGAGTAAATATATTATTTACATTTTTCATATGTTGTAATCAAGTCTTTTCAAAACGAATAATTAAAACAATTATGACTATTGCAAACCTAGAGCCATTATTAAACATCTTTAAGACACTCACTCTAAAACTCCAATCATGAACCAACTTTGAGCTCATCCCCAACTTTTTTCTGAACTATCAGATATTCAGAAAAGTAAGTCATTAAATGTGGTTCCCTCGTTGTGATATATGGAGTAAACAACAGAAATAGTTTAATAATTCTGGCCATTGCATTACAATTACATGAAGGAAGGTTGATGTTCGAAAATAAAATCTTCACATTGACAAATTTCCAGATTCCCTTCAGAACATAAAGCTGGAGATGTTAGATTTGAGGTGTGAGACTCAAAGTGGATTTCTCACTACGCAGATGATAACTTACATTTTATTGAAGCCAATTTTAAGTCCTTTCAAGATTATCTTGGTTATAAAGAATAATTTCAGTGAGACTCAGATATTGTAAGGACACTGTGATCTTCTCCAAAACCACATGATAGAATTTTTATTTGAAAATGGTTGTTTTACCCAGAAGCTTTGGGAAGTGAAATGATTGTTTTCACACAAAATATTAATAAAGTGACTCCCATGAATGAAATGAGCAGAAGAGACTTTACTGATACAAATGAGACATGTTTTATTGTTCCAAGATCATGAAGACAGAGCAGGAAATGCTGCTGTGTGGACAGACAGAGAGAAGCGGAGACAGAGAGCAGACTGAGAGTCAAAGCAGTAGCAGAGTCCCAGTGAGTCAGGTCAGGACTGGGAACACTGGTCTCTCCTCAGTGTCTCTGACAGTGTAGCCTGGGAGCCCTGGCTGGCCTGGCAGGTGACAGTGGCCATTTCCCCCCACTGCTGTGCAGTGAGGCTCAGGGTGCTGCTCCAACTGTAGAGGCCGTCCTTCTCCAGCACCGCAGGGCTCCTGCTCTCATCCAAACTGCTGCTGCTGCCGCTGCTGCTGAGCAGCTTCCAGGACAGACTCCAATCTGAGGGGAAGCCCTTGCTGGCCACACACAAGACTGTGGCCTTTCCCTGCTGCAGTTGCTCAGCGGAGGGGGGCAGAACCGTCAGGGTGGGAGGGACATCACCTATAGGAGACAGCAATCAGTCACTCAGTCAAGCAGGAGACACCTGGACACCTTCACACTGTGAGAGTTCATCTGGTCCTCAGAGGAGTTTGTGTCAGCTGCCTTTTCTGCTCCACCAGTCACTGACTCACACATTGTTTCACTTCCTCTCAACGAGCTCCTCACGCACATCAGCACTCAGACAATCAACAGTCAGAAATGGGAAGAAATACACTTAAATGAAAATATCTTCAGTAAATCCATCAAAAGATGAACCACACATGTTGCACACACAAATGAATCAAAGTTAAAACAACTAAATATCTCTTGTGTGCAATTCAAAAGTGAGATTTTTCCAATTCTTCGATTCCGTATCCTTTTTTAAAACTGATTAAATAAACCTCACCAACAGGTTTTCACATTTCACAAGATTTTAACACAGTTTTCAAGTTTTTACCATCTCAACAAAGTCAAGTGCTCAAAATTCTAGTATTTCCGAACATGTAAAGAAAGTTCAGTGAAACAGCTCAGTATTAAAAAGTAACATGGACACAATCTGTGTTAAAATCAAAAAATATATTTATCATTTATAATACCAACAAACTGTATTTAAATTTTGAAAGTGGTAGATTTAAACTTTATGAGGAAACTTACGTCCAAGATCCAGTCTGGTTCCTCCACCAAAAGTCCACCGCAGTGATACAAAGTCATTGAGGCGCCGTACAAAAACCCCTCAGTGTAGAGAAACACGGCTCTCTGACTTGGACAAAGTCAACTGAACCCAAAATTCCTTCTAATGCAACAATTGAGGTCACTTCATTAAAATTATGAATTTTACACATCTTACTCAATGAAGTGATTAATTTCTGTGTAAACTTTCCTTTAAATTAATTTTTTGCCTCGAAACTTATAGTTTGTCTTCTGAAGACAAGTTGCTTGTTTAAAATTCGTGATTATTTCTCAACAATTGAGGATTTTAAAAGACAAAACAAAATAAATGAAACCGTTTCTGTTCAATAATGATTACATTTCAAAAGTTTACTTACGTCCAACAGCCAATCTGGTTCCTCCACCAAAAGGCAACCACAGTGATACAACGTCACTGAGGCGCTGTACAAAAACCCCTCAGTGTAGAGAGACACGGCTCTCTGACTTTGACAAATTCAGCTAAACACACATTTTTTTTTAATCATGCAACTTAAGGACTAACATAATTATTTTCTCAATGCTTTCTGCCTGAATAAATTGATTTATTTTCTGTCCAAATTCCAAAATCCTTTAATTTTCTATTGCAATACTTTTTAATATCTAGAATTTGTAAAAATAAACAAATAGATTAAAAAAATAAGAATTTTTCCCCCTTGGGAAAAGTAAATATTTTAGAAAAATACAAAACGGAAAAGAGATAACAATTTCTTTTCAATAGTTTTGATTTTTTTTGACAAACTACTACTTATGTCTCCATCCAGTGTGGTTCCTCCACTGAAAGGCAACTGCAGTGAAACAAAGTCATTCAGACGCTGTCCAAAAACCTTTTAGTGGATGAGGGACATGACTCCCTGACTCTGACACACAATCAAGCAACTCACTCTGAAATGAATCATTCTTTGTAGATAGATAAAAACTGCACACACCATTAAGTTTGTGAAAACTTGGTCATGACCTGAATTTATTTTGAACAAATCAAATATTACTATTCACATTTCCCCTACGTTTTTAATTCAACCTGGACATGAAGTGTAATTCAACATTAGTATAAAAGTACCAGAGTCGATCAAAATTCCTGTTTCTATTAGGTAAGGTTTTTCAAATTGATCACTGAAAAGGAAATAGGTGTGCAAATACAATAAACACTGTGATACATATATATATAAAAGGTAGTTGTATTTCCTTTTAAACATAAATAAGCATAATAAAAATGCACAGCGGAAGATTCCAGAAGGGAGCGGTCCAGTTTTCTGCAGGGGTCAGTCAGATGATTTCCATAGAGCCACTTTGCATCAGCAGCATCATGCTCCAGTGCTCTGGGAGACTTTATAGTCCTGAGACATGATGGCTGGATGATTGACAGCTGTCTCTGATTTCAGCACAAGCCACAGACGTCGTCCTCATCCAAACCATGACTTTGGTCTCCGTCCTCATCTGGACTGTCCTCTGCTGCTGCTGCTTGACAGGTAAAGTGCAGAGAATCCAACTCCTCTCCTCTATGAACATCAGTCCCTGTGAAATGAAGCCACAGAAGCATGAAGCTGCTTGATGTTTTTTTGTGTGTGTGTGTCCTCAGAGTCCAGAGGCCAGGTCACACTGACTCAGCCTGGAGCAGTGAGCTCTGCTCCTGGAGGCACCGTCACCATCCCATGTCGGACCAGTCACAGTGTTTATAGTGGGAACTACTTGGCTTGGTACCAGCAGAGAGATGGAGAAACTCCTAAACTGCTCATTTATACAACTAGCACTCGAGAATCAGGGACTCCAGATCGTTTTACAGGCAGTGGATCAAACACTGACTTCACTCTGACCATCAGTGGAGTCCAGACTGAAGATGCAGCAGTTTACTACTGTCAGAGTTTCCATGTCATCAACAGTCAGTATGTGTTCACACAGTGAAAAACAGTCGTACAAAAACCTCCCTGAGTCAGAGTGAAGAGGAACCACAGTGACTGCTGCAGCTGGAAGCTACTGTAGAGACTGATACACTTCACTGAGAATAGACACATTCTGAGCTAAAAAGCCTTGCAGTAAACCCTTTTAAAAACAAAAACATAACACATTGCTTCTGCTAATTCAAAGATTTAATTTTATTTAAGACCCTGATTCTGAAACTAATGTCTTATCTGGAATCATCCCTCACACTTGGAAAGTTCTCTTGTTAAACCTTCAGTTTAGGCAATAAGAGATGAATCAACAATAGGCCCATTCCCAACATTTTTTCAACTTCCAGATATTGAAAAATGTTACAGTTTAAAAATGATCAACTTCTTTTGATAAATATAATAAATCGTGAAAAGCCTCAATGTCCTTCAACTAGAGTTCTCTATGACCTGTGAACAGTTTGATGCTCCAGGCCATTACATCACAATCAGTTGATTTGAAGGTTGGTATATGAGAAAAAAAAAATCCTCTTTACGTCTACAAATGAGAAGGTTTCCTTCACAATGATAAATCTCCAGCTGGAGAGGCCAGAGGTGAGTGGAGAGACTCCAAGTGGATTTCTCATTATGCAGATGATAATACAAATTATATTAAAAACATGATGAAGTCTACTCAAGATTGTCTTAATTGTAATAAATAATTTGAATAAAAAACATAAACACTGTAAGAACATTACCATCTTCCCCACGAATAATGTGACAGAAATATATATTTGAAAATGTTTGTTTTACCCAAAATGAACGGATTGAAATGAATCAAACCAATACATCAACGATGAGACTTGCATGAATCAAATGAGCAGGAGAGACTTTACTGCTGTACGCATGAGACATTTTTAATTGTTCCAAAATCATGACGACACGGCTGTCTGACTTTAACAAAGTAATTTGAAATCCAAATTTTTGATGATGCCACACATACTGTCAAATAAAATGCATTAGTTACTGGGAGTCAATTAGCTTCTTGATGTAGAAGGAAAAGTTTTCTTTTTAGTAAGTGTAATTTTTTCACAAAAATAAAAAGGTAAAAAAATAAATGAATCTCTCTTCAAAAAATGTTATCATTTTCACAAATTTCAAAAATATTACTTATTGTTGGTAAAAGGGCCAACTGTAGTTCAAAAAGTGGCATGCCAGTCAAGATACAGTGTCACCTCTGAGACATTTATTTATTTATTTATTTTAATTTTTAATTTTAAATTTACACATTTTTAAACACTATGTAACACTAGACAACAAAAAAAATATATATTCATTTTTTATTTTTTTTATTTTTTTAAGGGAGCTATTAAGTTTTCTGCAGGGGTCAGTCAGATGATTTCCATAGAGCCACTTTGCATGAGCAGCATCATGCTCCAGTGCTCTGGGAGACTTTATAGTCCTGAGACATGATGGCTGGATGATTGACAGCTGTCTCTGATTTCAGCACAAGCCACAGACGTCGTCCTCATCCAAACCATGACTTTGGTCTCCGTCCTCATCTGGACTGTCCTCTGCTGCTGCTGCTTGACAGGTAAAGTGCAGAGAATCCAACTCCTCTCCTCTATGAACATCAGTCCCTGTGAAATGAAGCCACAGAAGCATGAAGCTGCTTGATGTTTTTTTTTGTGTGTGTGTGTGTCCTCAGAGTCCAGAGGCCAGGTCACAGTGACTCAGCCTGGAGCAGTGAGCTCTGCTCCTGGAGGCACCGTCACCATCCCATGTCGGACCAGTCACAGGGTTAATGATGGGGAAGACTTGCACTGGTACCAGCAGAGAGATGGAGAAACTCCTAAACTGCTCATTTATACAACTAGCACTCGAGAATCAGGGACTCCAGATCGTTTTACAGGCAGTGGATCAAACAGTGACTTCACTCTGACCATCAGTGGAGTCCAGACTGAAGATGCAGCAGTTTACTACTGCCAGAGTTATCATGAGATCAACAGTCAGGATGTGTTCACACAGTGAAAAACAGTCGTACAAAAACCTCCCTGAGTCAGAGTGAAGAGGAACCACAGTGACTGCTGCAGCTGGAAGCTACTGCAGAGACTGATACACTTCACTGAGAATAGACACATTCAAGGCTATAACTTAATTTTGAGTAAATATATTATTTACATTTTTAAAATGTTGCAATCAAGTCTTTTTTAAATGAATAATTAAAACTATTATTATCATTGCAAAACTAGAGTCATGATAAACATTTTTAAGACCTCTGAAACTCTAATCATGATCCAACTTTGAGCTCATCACCAACTTTTGTCTTAACTATCTGATATTTAGAAAAGTAATTGAATAAATGTGGTTCCCTTGTTGTGACAAATGGAACAACCAATAGAAAAAGTTTAATAATTCTGGCCATTGCATGACAACTTCAAGAAGGATGGTTGATGTTTGAGAAAATAATATCTTCACATTGACAAGTGTCCAGACCCCCTTCGAAAGACACGATTTGAGTAGTGAGTCTCAAAGTGGATTTCTCACTACGCAGATGATAACTTACATTACATTGAAAACAATATTAAGTCCTTTCAAGATTATCTTGGCAATAAAGGATAGTTTTGATGAAAACACCAACATTGTAAGAACCTTGTCATCTTCTCTAAAGCCATATGAAAGAAAATATTGATTTAAAAATGTTGTTTCAACCCAACATATTAATAAAGTGACTCCCATGAATGAAATGAGCAGTAGAGACTTTACTGATACAAATGAGACATGTTTTATTGTTCCAAGATCATGAAGACAAAGCAGGAAATGCTGCTGTGTGGACAGACAGAGAGAAGCGGAGACAGAGAGCAGACTGAGAGTCAAAGCAGTAGCAGAGTCCCAGTGAGTCAGGTCAGGACTGGGAACACTGGTCTCTCCTCAGTGTCTCTGACAGTGTAGCCTGGGAGCCCTGGCTGGCCTGGCAGGTGACAGTGGCCATTTCCCCCCACTGCTGTGCAGTGAGGCTCAGGGTGCTGCTCCAACTGTAGAGGCCGTCCTTCTCCAGCACCGCAGGGCTCCTGCTCTCATCCAAACTGCTGCTGCTGCCGCTGCTGCTGAGCAGCTTCCAGGACAGACTCCAGTCTGAGGGGAAGCCCTTGCTGGCCACACACAAGACTGTGGCCTTTCCCTGATCCAGTTGCTCAGTGGAGGGGGGCAGAACCGTCAGGGTGGGAGGGACATCACCTATAGGAGACAGCAATCAGTCACTCAGTCAAGCAGGAGACACCTGGACACCTTCACACTGTGAGAGTTCATCTGGTCCTCAGAGGAGTTTGTGTCAGCTGCCTTTTCTGCTCCACCAGTCACTGACTCACACATTGTTTCACTTCCTCTCAACGAGCTCCTCACGCACATCAGCACTCAGACAATCAACAGTCAGAAATGGGAAGAAATACACTTAAATGAAAATATCTTCAGTAAATCCATCAAAAAATGAACCACACATGTTACACACAAAAAAAAAATCAAAGTTAAAACAACTAAATATCTCTTGTGTGCAATTCAAAAGTGAGATTTTTCCAATTCTTCGATTCCGTATCCTTTTTTTAAACTGATTAAATAAACCTCACCAACAGGTTTTCACATTTCACAAGATTTTAACACAGTTTTCAAGTTTTTACCATCTCAACAAAGTCAAGTGCTCAAAATTCTAGTATTTCCGAACATGTAAAGAAAGTTCAGTGAATTAGCTCAGTATTAAAAAGTAACATGGACACAATCTGTGTTAAAATCAAAAAATATATTTATCATTTATTATACCAACAAACTGTATTTAAATTTTGAAAGTGGTAGATTTAAACTTTATGAGGAAACTTACGTCCAAGATCCAGTCTGGTTCCTCCACCAAAAGTCCACCACAGTGATACAAAGTCATTGAGGCGCCGTACAAAAACCCCTCAGTGTAGAGAGACACGGCTCTCTGACTTTGACAAAGTCAACTGAACCCAAAATTCCTTCTAATTCAACAATTGAGGTCACTTCATTAAAATTATGAATTTTACACATCTTACTCAATGAAGTGATTAATTTCTGTGTAAACTTTCCTTTAAATTAATTTTTTGCCTCGAAACTTATAGTTTGTCTTCTGAAGACAAGTTGCTTGTTTAAAATTCGTGATTATTTCTCGACAATTGAGGATTTTAAAAGACAAAACAAAATAAATGAAACCGTTTCTGTTCAATAATGATTACATTTCAAAAGTTTACTTACGTCCAACAGCCAATCTGGTTCCTCCACCAAAAGGCAACCACAGTGATACAACGTCACTGAGGCGCTGTACAAAAACCCCTCAGTGTAGAGAGACACGGCTCTCTGACTTTGACAAATTCAGCTAAACACACATTTTTTTTAATCATGCAACTTAAGGACTAACATAATTATTTTCTCAATGCTTTCTGCCTGAATAAATTGATTTATTTTCTGTCCAAATTCCAAAGTCCTTTAATTTTCTATTGCAATACTTTTTAATATCTAGAATTTGTAAAAATAAACAAATAGATTAAAAAAATAAGAATTTTTCCCCCTTGGGAAAAGTAAATATTTTAGAGAAATACAAAACGGAAAAGAGATAACAATTTCTTTTCAATAGTTTTGATTTTTTTTGACAAACTACTACTTATGTCTCCATCCAGTGTGGTTCCTCCACTGAAAGGCAACTGCAGTGAAACAAAGTCATTCAGACGCTGTCCAAAAACCTTTTAGTGGATGAGGGACATGACTCCCTGACTCTGACACACAATCAAGCAACTCACTCTGAAATGAATCATTCTTTGTAGATAGATAAAAACTGCACACACCATTAAGTTTGTGAGAACTTGGTCATGACCTGATTTTATTTTGAACAAATCAAATATTACTATTCACATTTCCCCTACGTTTTTACTTCAACCTGGACATGAAGTGTAATTCAACATTAGTATAAAAGTACCAGAGTCGATCAAAATTCCTGTTTCTATTAGGTAAGGTTTTTCAAATTGATCACTGAAAAGGAAATAGGTGTGCAAATACAATAAACACTGTGATACATATATATATAAAAGGTAGTTGTATTTCCTTTTAAACATAAATAAGCATAATAAAAATGCACAGCGGAAGATTCCAGAAGGGAGCGGTCCAGTTTTCTGCAGGGGTCAGTCAGATGATTTCCATAGAGCCACTTTGCATCAGCAGCATCATGCTCCAGTGCTCTGGGAGACTTTATAGTCCTGAGACATGATGGCTGGATGATTGACAGCTGTCTCTGATTTCAGCACAAGCCACAGACGTCGTCCTCATCCAAACCATGACTTTGGTCTCCGTCCTCATCTGGACTGTCCTCTGCTGCTGCTGCTTGACAGGTAAAGTGCAGAGAATCCAACTCCTCTCCTCTATGAACATCAGTCCCTGTGAAATGAAGCCACAGAAGCATGAAGCTGCTTGATGTTTTTTTTTGTGTGTGTGTGTCCTCAGAGTCCAGAGGCCAGGTCACACTGACTCAGCCTGGAGCAGTGAGCTCTGCTCCTGGAGGCACCGTCTCCATCCCATGTCGGACCAGTCAGAGTGTTTATAGTGGGAACTACCTGCACTGGTACCAGCAGAGAGATGGAGAAACTCCTAAACTGCTCATTTATTTAATTAGCAATCGATACTCAGGAACTCCAGATCGTTTTACAGGCAGTGGATCAAACACTGACTTCACTCTGACCATCAGTGGAGTCCAGACTGAAGATGCAGCAGTTTACTACTGCCAGGGTGAATTTAACATCAACAGTCAGTGGCTGTTCACACAGTGAAAAACAGTCGTACAAAAACCTCCCTGAGTCAGAGTGAAGAGGAACCACAGTGACTGCTGCAGCTGGAAGCTACTGCAGAGACTGACACACTTCACTGGCCACACACACAAACACACTGAGTGCAAAAATAAAACCGACACAAATAAATGCAATAATAAATATTAACAGGAAATGATTCTCCCAAAGGTTTCTACTCATGGACATAGCTCCTCTGCCAGATGAAGCTGTGCCTGGAAATGTCAAAACTTTTGATTTTTTGGCAATATCATCATTTTGGAAATGACTTGAGCTTCCTCACTGGTCAGAATCCCCAACATTAAGGCAGTGGGACGGAATCCCTTCAATGCTGTCTTGCCTGTGTCCCAGATGAAATGGAAGTGAAAAACGGTCTCTTCACTTTCAGAACGCAGTCTTCCTGGCAACAGAAAGCCATCACTGCTGAACTGTGGCAACACTCAGGTTTCAAGACATGAGGGAATCAAATATTTCCACCTATTTCATGTCACCCCTGTGCCACATGGTGGTGCTGTGGTTTGAATGATCACTTCAAGGGTTTGATCCTTAGGCCTTGGGCTTCTCTGTGTGGAGTTCTCATGTTCTCCCGGTGTCTGTGTGGGTTCTCCCCAGGTTCTCTGGCTTCCATCCACAGTCCAAAGACATGGAAGTCAGACAACCAAGAAACGAGAAATTGTCCATATGTTTGTGAGTACATGTGTGAGTGGTTGTTGGTCTCTCAACGTTGCCCAGTGACAAACGGACAACTTTTCCAGTCTGTAAGCCCAGTCTTCACCCAGCGACAATTGGGATGGACTCCAGCAACCCTGTGACCCTGAGTTCAGGAGAAGCAACTGTAGAAAATAGAACAAACAAAACATTTCCCCCCTTTAAACCCCTTTAGAAATAAGCAACATAGAATGCATCCTAATTACCAATATCAATTGTCAGCAAAAAAAATCAAGAAGATTTGTTCTGAGTTGCATTGATCTCCATGTCAGAAGATTTAACAGGTGTCTTTCTCTACTGTAATTACAATGATAGTCAAAGAGTTCTACAGTCTTTTCAAGGAAAGTCTTCTTTCAAGATCGTTTCTAGCTAGAAAAACAGCTGGACCATTACTGATGGCTACAGGATGATTGGAAACATCTTCAACCTGAGGGAGTTATGTAGGTCATAATATGAGAGCAGAAGAAGTGGCATCCTCTCCAAGACAGCAGCAGTTCTTGAGGTAGAAGTGGCTTCAAATGAAATGTCACAGTACAAAAAGAAAAAAGTGACCATGAAACTAACAGCAGCTAAAGTGACGAAGAGAACTCTAATAGTCTTGTTGTTGACCCTGACTCTGAAACCCTAGAGTCTAATCAGGAATCATCCCTCACACTTGGAAAATTCTCCTGTAAAACCTTCAGTTTAGGCAATAAGAGATGAATCAACTACAGGCCAATTACCAACATTTGTTTCAACTTCCAGATATTGAAAAAACTTACAGTTTAAAAATTATTCACTTTTGATAAATATAATAAATCATGAAAAGCCTCAATGTCCTTCAACTAGAGTTCTCTATGACCTGTGAACAGTTTGATGTTCCAGGCCATTACATCACAATCAGTAGATTGAAGGTTGGTATATGAGAAAAAAAAGATTTTCTTCACGTTTACAAAAGAGTAGATTCACTTCACAGTGATAAATCTCCAGCTGGAGAGGCCTGATGTGAGTGGAGAGACTCAAAATAAATTCTATTTTGTTCTTGAAACAAAAAAAAGCATTTCACAGAAATAAAAATGTAAAAAAGAAAACAATTTCTCTTCAATAAATCTTATCATATTCACAAATTTTGAAAATATTACTTATTGTTGGTACAAGAGTCAACTTCAAAAAGTGACATTTCAGTCAAGATACAGTTTAACCAGTGAGGGTTTTTTTTTTCTTTCAGTTTTTCGTTTCTTATTTTATGATTTACACATGTTTTAGACACTTTATAAAAAATGGACAGAAAAACATTTATTCATCTTTTTTTCAGGGAGCGATCCAGTTTTCTTCAGGGGTCAGTCAGATGATTTCCATAGAGCCACTTTGCATGAGCAGCATCATGCTCCAGTGCTCTGGGAGACTTTATAGTCCTGAGACATGATGGCTGGATGATTGACAGCTGTCTCTGATTTCAACACAAGCCACAGACGTCGTCCTCATCCAAACCATGACTTTGGTCTCCGTCCTCATCTGGACTGTCCTCTGCTGCTGCTGCTTGACAGGTAAAGTGCAGAGAATCCAACTCCTCTCCTCTATGAACATCAGTCCCTGTGAAATGAAGCCACAGAAGCATGAAGCTGCTTGATGTTTTTTTTTGTGTGTGTGTCATCAGAGTCCAGAGGCCAGGTCACAGTGACTCAGCCTGGAGCAGTGAGCTCTGCTCCTGGAGGCACCGTCTCCTTCCCATGTCACATCAGTCAGAGTGTTCATGGTGGGAACCGCTTGGCTTGGTACCAGCAGAGAGATGGAGAAACTCCTAAACTGCTCATTTATTATGCTAGCACTCGACAATCAGGGACTCCAGATCGTTTTACAGGCAGTGGATCAAACAGTGACTTCACTCTGACCATCAGTGGAGTCCAGACTGAAGATGCAGCAGTTTACTACTGTCAGAGTTATCATTACATCAACAGTCAGTGGCTGTTCACACAGTGAAAAAGAGTTGTACAAAAACCTCCCTGAGTCAGAGTGAAGAGGAACCACAGTGACTGCTGCAGCTGGAAGCTACTGCAGAGACTGATACACTTCACTGAGAATAGACACATTCAAGGCTATAACTTAATTTTGAGTAAATATATTATTTACATTTTTAAAATGTTGCAATCAAGTCTTTTTTGAATGAATAATTAAAACTATTATTATCATTGCAAAACTAGAGCCATGTTAAACATTTTTAAGACACTCACTCTGAAACTCTAATCATGAACCAACTTTGAGCTCATCACCAACTTTTGTCTTAACTATCTGATATTTAGAAAAGTAATTGAATAAATGTGGTTCCCTTGTTGTGACAAATGGAACAACCAATAGAAAAAGTTTAATAATTCTGGCCATTGCATGACAACTTCAAGAAGGATGGTTGATGTTTGAGAAAATAATATCTTCACATTGACAAGTGTCCAGACCCCCTTCGAAAGACACGATTTGAGTAGTGAGACTCAAAGTGGATTTCTCACTATGCAGTTGATAACTTACACAACATTGAAAACAATATTAAGTCCCTTCAAGATTATCTTGGCAATAAAGGATAGTTTTGATGAAAACACCAACATTGTAATTGTCATCTTCTCTAAAGCCATATGAAAGAAAATATTGATTTAAAAATGTTGTTTCAACCCAACATATTAATAAAGTGACTCCCATGAATGAAATGAGCAGAAGAGACTTTACTGATACAAATGAGACATGTTTTATTGTTCCAAGATCATGAAGACAAAGCAGGAAATGCTGCTGTGTGGACAGACAGAGAGAAGCGGAGACAGAGAGCAGACTGAGAGTCAAAGCAGTAGCAGAGTCCCAGTGAGTCAGGTCAGGACTGGGAACACTGGTCTCTCCTCAGTGTCTCTGACAGTGTAGCCTGGGAGCCCTGGCTGGCCTGGCAGGTGACAGTGGCCATTTCCCCCCACTGCTGTGCAGTGAGGCTCAGGGTGCTGCTCCAACTGTAGAGGCCGTCCTTCTCCAGCACCGCAGGGCTCCTGCTCTCATCCAAACTGCTGCTGCTGCCGCTGCTGAGCAGCTTCCAGGACAGACTCCAGTCTGAGGGGAAGCCCTTGCTGGCCACACACAAGACTGTGGCCTTTCCCTGATCCAGTTGCTCAGTGGAGGGGGGCAGAACCGTCAGGGTGGGAGGGACATCACCTATAGGAGACAGCAATCAGTCACTCAGTCAAGCAGGAGACACCTGGACACCTTCACACTGTGAGAGTTCATCTGGTCCTCAGAGGAGTTTGTGTCAGCTGCCTTTTCTGCTCCACCAGTCACTGACTCACACATTGTTTCACTTCCTCTCAACGAGCTCCTCACGCACATCAGCACTCAGACAATCAACAGTCAGAAATGGGAAGAAATACACTTAAATGAAAATATCTTCAGTAAATCCATCAAAAGATGAACCACACATGTTGCACACACAAATGAATCAAAGTTAAAACAACTAAATATCTCTTGTGTGCAATTCAAAAGTGAGATTTTTCCAATTCTTCGATTCCGTATCCTTTTTTTAAACTGATTAAATAAACCTCACCAACAGGTTTTCACATTTCACAAGATTTTAACACAGTTTTCAAGTTTTTACCATCTCAACAAAGTCAAGTGCTCAAAATTCTAGTATTTCCGAACATGTAAAGAAAGTTCAGTGAATTAGCTCAGTATTAAAAATTAACATGGACACAATCTGTGTTAAAAATCAAAAAATATATTTATCATTTATTATACCAACAAACTGTATTTAAATTTTGAAAGTGGTAGATTTAAACTTTATGAGGAAACTTACGTCCAAGATCCAGTCTGGTTCCTCCACCAAAAGTGGCCCACAGTGATACAAAGTCATTGAGGCGCCGTACAAAAACCTCCCAGTGTAGAGAGACACGGCTCTCTGACTTTGACAAAGTCAACTAAACCCCAAATTCCTCTAAAGGCTACATTGGTGCTACTTCATTAAAATGATTTGGACACGTGGTCTGGCTCAGTAAATTGATTATTGTCTGTGTGAATTTCATTGGAATTAAACTTTTTAATAGCAAACTTAGATTTTGGCCCCCAAAAACGAATGTTTCTTGTTCAAAATTATGATTTCAACTGGACAATTTTGGATTTCAAAAGACACAAAATGAAATAAATGAAAGAGTTTCTCTGAAATAGTGATTGCAATTATCAAGCTTTACTTACGTCCAAGATCCAGTCTGGTCCCTCCACCAAACGTGTACCACAGTGATACAAAGTCATTGAGGCGCCGTACAAAAACCCCTCAGTGTAGAGAGACACGGCTCTCTGACTTTGACAAAGTCAACTGAACCAGAAATGTGCCATCATGCGACTTGAGTATTAATTATCCAAGTTTTCAACATTTGTTTCTGTCTGAATAAACTAATTAATTTTATTGCCAAAGTCAATTATTTTGTTAATGTAAACGAAAAAAAATTCATGGAAAAGTTGTTTCATGAACAATGCAAAAGTAAAAAGAGAAAACAATTTGTCTTCCATTGTAAAAGTGATATTTCAACATTTTTCTTTCCATTCAACATCCAATCTGGGTCGCCTACCAAAAGGCCATCACAGTGATACAAAGTCAATGAGGCACCATAAAAAACAAACAAACAAACAAACAAACAAACAAACAAACTGTAAAGAAGACCTTTATCTATATCTGAGTCCCTGATCTGTTGTTAGAATGAATTTGTCCAGAATTAAATGGAATAATTCTGACACTATACACAATGTTGAAACACTTTCATCTAAATAATGGAGCCTGTATTTGCTTTCAAACATTCAACAGCCATTTGAAAATGCATAAAATCGGAGTCCAAATCAACATCAGGACAAAGAAAATGACCTGTTTGAAAGAAAGCAATGCAGTTTTCTGCAGGGGTCAGTCAGATGATTTCCATAGAGCCACATTGCATGAGCAGCATCATGCTCCAGTGCTCTGGGAGACTTTATAGTCCTGAGACATGATGGCTGGATGATTGACAGCTGTCTCTGATTTCAGCACAAGCCACAGACGTCGTCCTCATCCAAACCATGACTTTGGTCTCCGTCCTCATCTGGACTGTCCTCTGCTGCTGCTGCTTGACAGGTAAAGTGCAGAGAATCCAACTCCTCTCCTCTATGAACATCAGTCCCTGTGAAATGAAGCCACAGAAGCATGAAGCTGCTTGATGGTTTTTTTTGTGTGTGTGTGTGTCCTCAGAGTCCAGAGGCCAGGTCACAGTGACTCAGCCTGGAGCAGTGAGCTCTGCTCCTGGAGGCACCGTCACCATCCCATGTCGGATCAGTCAGAGTGTTTATAGTGGGAACTACTTGGCTTGGTACCTGCAGAGAGATGGAGAAGCTCCTAAACTGCTCATTTATACAACTAGCACTCGACACTCAGGGACTCCAGATCGTTTTACAGGCAGTGGATCAAACAGTGACTTCACTCTGACCATCAGTGGAGTCCAGACTGAAGATGCAGCAGTTTACTACTGTCAGAGTTTCCATAGCATCAACAGTCAGTATGTGTTCAAACAGTGAAAAACAGTCGTACAAAAACCTCCCTCAGTCAAATGGAAGAGGAACCACAGTGACTGTTGCAGCTGGAAGCTCCTGCAGAGACTGACACACTTCACTGATAATAGACATACACCAAGCTAAAATTACAATTAATTACATTTGGGATTTAGATTTTTTTTTCCTTTAAATAAGCATTGCAGTAAACTCTTTTTCAAAAACAAAAGCATGTTGCTGCTGTGAATTTAAAGCTATTGCTCAACATTTTGAAGACCCTGACTCTGAAACCCTAGAGTCTAATCAGGAATCATCCCTCACACTTGGAAAATTCTCCTGTAAAACCTTCAGTTTAGGCAATAAGAGATGAATCAACAATAGGCCAATTACCAACATTTGTTTCAACTTCCAGATATTGAAAAAACTTACAGTTTAAAAATTATTCACTTTTGATAAATATTATAAATCATGAAAAGCCTCAATGTCCTTCAACCAGAGTTCTCTATGACCTGTGAACAGTTTGATGTTCCAGGCCATTACATCACAATCAGTAGATTGAAGGTTGGTATATGAGAAAAAAAAATCTTCTTCACGTTTACAAAAGAGTAGATTCACTTCACAGTGATAAATCTCCAGCTGGAGAGGCCTGATGTGAGTGGAGAGACTCAAAATAAATTCTATTTTGTTCTTGAAATAAAAAAAAGCATTTCACAGAAATAAAAATGTAAAAAAGAAAACAATTTCTCTTCAATAAATCTTATCATATTCACAAATTTCGAAAATATTACTTATTGTTGGTGCAAGAGACAACTTTGGATCAAAAAGTGAAATTTCAGTCAAGATACAGTTTAACCAGTGGGTTTTGTTTTTTTTTCTTTCAGTTTTTCAGTTGTTACTTTTTGATTTACACATTTTTTAGATGCTTTCTAACAGTGGACAGAAAAAACATTTATTCATCTTTTTGTAAGGGAGCTATTCAATTTTCTGCAGGGGTCAGTCAGATGATTTCCATAGAACCACTTTGCATCAGCAGCATCATGCTCCAGTGCTCTGGGAGACTTTATAGTCCTGAGACATGATGGCTGGATGATTGACAGCTGTCTCTGATTTCAGCACAAGCCACAGACGTCGTCCTCATCCAAACCATGACTTTGGTCTCCGTCCTCATCTGGACTGTCCTCTGCTGCTGCTGCTTGACAGGTAAAGTGCAGAGAATCCAACTCCTCTCCTCTATGAACATCAGTCCCTGTGAAATGAAGCCACAGAAGCATGAAGCTGCTTGATGGTTTTTTTTGTGTGTGTGTGTGTCCTCAGAGTCCAGAGGCCAGGTCACAGTGACTCAGCCTGGAGCAGTGAGCTCTGCTCCTGGAGGCACCGTCTCCATCCCATGTCGGACCAGTCAGAGTGTTTATAGTGGGAACTACTTGGCTTGGTACCAGCAGAGAGATGGAGAAACTCCTAAACTGCTCATTTATACAACTAGCAATCGACACTCAGGGACTTCAGATCGTTTTACAGGCAGTGGATCAAACAGTGACTTCACTCTGACCATCAGTGGAGTCCAGACTGAAGATGCAGCAGTTTACTACTGTCAGAGTTTCCATGTCATCAACAGTCAGTGGGTGTTCACACAGTGAAAAACAGTCGTACAAAAACCTCCCTGAGTCAGACTGAAGAGGAACCACAGTGACTGCTGCAGCTGGAAGCTACTGCAGAGACTGATACACTTCACTGAGAATAGACACATTCTGAGCTAAAAAGCCTTGCAGTAAACCCTTTTAAAAACAAAAACATAACACATTGCTTCTGCTAATTCAAAGATTTAATTTTATTTAAGACCCTGATTCTGAAACTAATGTCTTATCTAGAATCATCCCTCACACTTGGAAAGTTCTCTTGTTAAACCTTCAGTTTAGGCAATAAGAGATGAATCAACAATAGGCCCATTCCCAACATTTTTTCAACTTCCAGATATTGAAAAATGTTACAGTTTAAAAATGATCAACTTCTTTTGATAAATATAATAAATCGTGAAAAGCCTCAATGTCCTTCAACTAGAGTTCTCTATGACCTGTGAACAGTTTGATGCTCCAGGCCATTACATCACAATCAGTTGATTTGAAGGTTGGTATATGAGAAAAAAAAAATCCTCTTTACGTCTACAAATGAG
The DNA here is from genome assembly GCF_046127955.1 of Nelusetta ayraudi. Lineage (NCBI taxonomy): Eukaryota > Metazoa > Chordata > Actinopteri > Tetraodontiformes > Monacanthidae > Nelusetta > Nelusetta ayraudi. The sequence continues at coordinate 860,446 of NW_027466121.1, read as the reverse complement.
AAGGTTCCCTTCACAATGATAAATCTCCAGCTGGAGAGGCCAGAGGTGAGTGGAGAGACTCCAAGTGGATTTCTCATTATGCAGATGATAATACAAATTATATTAAAAACATGATGAAGTCTACTCAAGATTGTCTTAATTGTAATAAATAATTTGAATAAAAAACATAAACACTGTAAGAACATTACCATCTTCCCCACGAATAATGTGACAGAAATATATATTTGAAAATGTTTGTTTTACCCAAAATGAACGGATTGAAATGAATCAAACCAATACATCAACGATGAGACTTGCATGAATCAAATGAGCAGGAGAGACTTTACTGCTGTACGCATGAGACATTTTTAATTGTTCCAAAATCATGACGACACGGCTGTCTGACTTTAACAAAGTAATTTGAAATCCAAATTTTTGATGATGCCACACATACTGTCAAATAAAATGCATTAGTTACTGGGAGTCAATTAGCTTCTTGATGTAGAAGGAAAAGTTTTCTTTTTAGTAAGTGTAATTTTTTCACAAAAATAAAAAGGTAAAAAAATAAATGAATCTCTCTTCAAAAAATGTTATCATTTTCACAAATTTCAAAAATATTACTTATTGTTGGTAAAAGGGCCAACTGTAGTTCAAAAAGTGGCATGCCAGTCAAGATACAGTGTCACCTCTGAGACATTTATTATTATTTTTTTTTAATTTTTCATTTTAAATTTACACATTTTTAAACACTATGTAACACTAGACAACAAAAAAATATATATTCATCTTTTATTTTTTTATTTTTTTAAGGGAGCTATTAAGTTTTCTGCAGGGGTCAGTCAGATGATTTCCATAGAACCACTTTGCATCAGCAGCATCATGCTCCAGTGCTCTGGGAGACTTTATAGTCCTGAGACATGATGGCTGGATGATTGACAGCTGTCTCTGATTTCAGCACAAGCCACAGACGTCGTCCTCATCCAAACCATGACTTTGGTCTCCGTCCTCATCTGGACTGTCCTCTGCTGCTGCTGCTTGACAGGTAAAGTGCAGAGAATCCAACTCCTCTCCTCTATGAACATCAGTCCCTGTGAAATTAAGCCACAGAAGCATGAAGCTGCTTGATGTTTTTGTGTGTGTGTGTGTCCTCAGAGTCCAGAGGCCAGGTCACAGTGACTCAGCCTGGAGCAGTGAGCTCTGCTCCTGGAGGCACCGTCACCATCCCATGTCGGACCAGTCAGAGTGTTTATAGTGGGAACTACCTGCACTGGTACCAGCAGAGAGATGGAGAAGCTCCTAAACTGCTCATTTATTATACTAGCACTCGATACTCAGGAACTCCAGATCGTTTTACAGGCAGTGGATCAAACACTGACTACACTCTGACCATCAGTGGAGTCCAGACTGAAGATGCAGCAGTTTACTACTGTCAGAGTCTTCATAGCATCAACAGTCAGTATGTGTTCACACAGTGAAAAAGAGTCGTACAAAAACCTCCCTGAGTCAGAGTGAAGAGGAACCACAGTGACTGCTGCAGCTGGAAGCTACTGCAGAGACTGACACACTTCACTGGCCACACACACAAACACACTGAGTGCAAAAATAAAACCGACACAAATAAATGCAATAATAAATATTAACAGGAAATGATTCTCCCAAAAGCTTCTACTCATGGACATAGCTCCTCTGCCAGATGAAGCTGTGCCTGGAAATGTCAAAACTTTTGATTTTTTGGCAATATCATCATTTTGGAAATGACTTGAGCTTCCTCATTGGTCAGAATCCCCAACATTAAGGCAGTGGGACGGAATCCCTTCAATGCTGTCTTGCCTGTGTCCCAGATGAAATGGAAGTGAAAAACGGTCTCTTCACTTTCAGAACGCAGTCTTCCTGGCAACAGAAAGCCATCACTGCTGAACCGTGGCAACACTCAGGTTTCAAGACATGAGGGAATCAAATATTTCCACCTATTTCATGTCACCCCTGTGCCACATGGTGGTGCTGTGGTTTGAATGATCACTTCAAGGGTTTGATCCCCAGGCCTTGGGCTTCTCTGTGTGGAGTTCTCATGTTCTCCCGGTGTCTGTGTGGGTTCTCTCCAGGTTCTCTAGCTTCCATCCACAGTCTAAAGACATGGAAGTCAGACAACCAAGAAACGAGAAATTGTCCATATGTTTGTGAGTACATGTGTGAGTGGTTGTTGGTCTCTCAACGTTGCCCAGTGACAAACGGACAACTTTTCCAGTCTGTAAGCCCAGTCTTCACCCAGCGACACTTGGGATGGACTCCAGCAACCCTGTGACCCTGAGTTCAGGAGAAGCAACTGTAGAAAATAGAACAAACAAAACATTTCCCCCCTTTAAACCCCTTTAGAAATGAGCAACATAGAATGCATCCTAATTACCAATATCAATTGTCAGCAAAAAAAATCAAGAAGATTTGTTCTGAGTTGCATTGATCTCCATGTCAGAAGATTTAACAGGTGTCTTTCTCTACTGTAATTACAATGATAGTCAAAGAGTTCTACAGTCTTTTCAAGGAAAGTCTTCTTTCAAGATCGTTTCTAGCTAGAAAAACAGCTGGACCATTACTGATGGCTACAGGATGATTGGAAACATCTTCAACCTGAGGGAGTTATGTAGGTCATAATATGAGAGCAGAAGCAGTGGCATCCTCTCCAAGACAGCAGCAGTTCTTGAGGTAGAAGTGGCTTCAAATGAAATGTCACAGTACAAAAAGAAAAAAGTGACCATGAAACTAACAGCAGCTAAAGTGACGAAGAGAACTCTAATAGTCTTGTTGTTAAGATGATTTCCATAGAACCACTTTGCATGAGCAGCATCATGCTCCAGTGCTCTGGGAGACTTTATAGTCCTGAGACATGATGGCTGGATGATTGACAGCTGTCTCTGATTTCAGCACAAGCCACAGACGTCGTCCTCATCCAAACCATGACTTTGGTCTCCGTCCTCATCTGGACTGTCCTCTGCTGCTGCTGCTTGACAGGTAAAGTGCAGAGAATCCAACTCCTCTCCTCTATGAACATCAGTCCCTGTGAAATGAAGCCACAGAAGCATGAAGCTGCTTGATGTTTTTTTTTTTGTTGTGTGTGTGTGTGTCCTCAGAGTCCAGAGGCCAGGTCACAGTGACTCAGCCTGGAGCAGTGAGCTCTGCTCCTGGAGGCACCGTCACCATCCCATGTCGGACCAGTCAGAGTGTTTATAGTGGGAACTACCTGCACTGGTACCAGCAGAGAGATGGAGAAGCTCCTAAACTGCTCATTTATGAAACTAGCAATCGACACTCAGGGACTTCAGATCGTTTTACAGGCAGTGGATCAAACAGTGACTTCACTCTGACCATCAGTGGAGTCCAGACTGAAGATGCAGCAGTTTACTACTGTCAGAGTTTCCATGTCATCAACAGTCAGTGGGTGTTCACACAGTGAAAAACAGTCGTACAAAAACCTCCCTGAGTCAGACTGAAGAGGAACCACAGTGACTGCTGCAGCTGGAAGCTACTGTAGAGACTGACACACTTCGCTGAGAATAGACACATTCTGAGCTAAAAAGCCTTGCAGTAAACCCTTTTAAAAACAAAAACATAACACATTGCTTCTGCTAATTCAAAGATTTAATTTTATTTAAGACCCTGATTCTGAAACTAATGTCTTATCTGGAATCATCCCTCACACTTGGAAAGTTCTTTTGTTAAACCTTCAGTTTAGGCAATAAGAGATGAATCAACAATAGGCCCATTCCCAACATTTTTTCAACTTCCAGATATTGAAAAATGTTACAGTTTAAAAATGATCAACTTCTTTTGATAAATATAATAAATCGTGAAAAGCCTCAATGTCCTTCAACTAGAGTTCTCTATGACCTGTGAACAGTTTGATGCTCCAGGCCATTACATCACAATCAGTTGATTTGAAGGTTGGTATATGAGAAAAAAAAAATCCTCTTTACGTCTACAAATGAGAAGGTTTCCTTCACAATGATAAATCTCCAGCTGGAGAGGCCAGAGGTGAGTGGAGAGACTCCAAGTGGATTTCTCATTATGCAGATGATAATACAAATTATATTAAAAACATGATGAAGTCTACTCAAGATTGTCTTAATTGTAATAAATAATTTGAATAAAAAACATAAACACTGTAAGAACATTACCATCTTCCCCACGAATAATGTGACAGAAATATATATTTGAAAATGTTTGTTTTACCCAAAATGAACGGATTGAAATGAATCAAACCAATACATCAACGATGAGACTTGCATGAATCAAATGAGCAGGAGAGACTTTACTGCTGTACGCATGAGACATTTTTAATTGTTCCAAAATCATGACGACACGGCTGTCTGACTTTAACAAAGTAATTTGAAATCCAAATTTTTGATGATGCCACACATACTGTCAAATAAAATGCATTAGTTACTGGGAGTCAATTAGCTTCTTGATGTAGAAGGAAAAGTTTTCTTTTTAGTAAGTGTAATTTTTTCACAAAAATAAAAAGGTAAAAAAATAAATGAATCTCTCTTCAAAAAATGTTATCATTTTCACAAATTTCAAAAATATTACTTATTGTTGGTAAAAGGGCCAACTGTAGTTCAAAAAGTGGCATGCCAGTCAAGATACAGTGTCACCTCTGAGACATTTATTATTATTTTTTTTTAATTTTTCATTTTAAATTTACACATTTTTAAACACTATGTAACACTAGACAACAAAAAAATATATATTCATCTTTTATTTTTTTATTTTTTTAAGGGAGCTATTAAGTTTTCTGCAGGGGTCAGTCAGATGATTTCCATAGAACCACTTTGCATCAGCAGCATCATGCTCCAGTGCTCTGGGAGACTTTATAGTCCTGAGACATGATGGCTGGATGATTGACAGCTGTCTCTGATTTCAGCACAAGCCACAGACGTCGTCCTCATCCAAACCATGACTTTGGTCTCCGTCCTCATCTGGACTGTCCTCTGCTGCTGCTGCTTGACAGGTAAAGTGCAGAGAATCCAACTCCTCTCCTCTATGAACATCAGTCCCTGTGAAATTAAGCCACAGAAGCATGAAGCTGCTTGATGTTTTTGTGTGTGTGTGTGTCCTCAGAGTCCAGAGGCCAGGTCACAGTGACTCAGCCTGGAGCAGTGAGCTCTGCTCCTGGAGGCACCGTCACCATCCCATGTCGGACCAGTCAGAGTGTTTATAGTGGGAACTACCTGCACTGGTACCAGCAGAGAGATGGAGAAGCTCCTAAACTGCTCATTTATTATACTAGCACTCGATACTCAGGAACTCCAGATCGTTTTACAGGCAGTGGATCAAACACTGACTTCACTCTGACCATCAGTGGAGTCCAGACTGAAGATGCAGCAGTTTACTACTGTCAGAGTCTTCATAGCATCAACAGTCAGTATGTGTTCACACAGTGAAAAAGAGTCGTACAAAAACCTCCCTGAGTCAGAGTGAAGAGGAACCACAGTGACTGCTGCAGCTGGAAGCTACTGCAGAGACTGACACACTTCACTGGCCACACACACAAACACACTGAGTGCAAAAATAAAACCGACACAAATAAATGCAATAATAAATATTAACAGGAAATGATTCTCCCAAAAGCTTCTACTCATGGACATAGCTCCTCTGCCAGATGAAGCTGTGCCTGGAAATGTCAAAACTTTTGATTTTTTGGCAATATCATCATTTTGGAAATGACTTGAGCTTCCTCATTGGTCAGAATCCCCAACATTAAGGCAGTGGGACGGAATCCCTTCAATGCTGTCTTGCCTGTGTCCCAGATGAAATGGAAGTGAAAAACGGTCTCTTCACTTTCAGAACGCAGTCTTCCTGGCAACAGAAAGCCATCACTGCTGAACCGTGGCAACACTCAGGTTTCAAGACATGAGGGAATCAAATATTTCCACCTATTTCATGTCACCCCTGTGCCACATGGTGGTGCTGTGGTTTGAATGATCACTTCAAGGGTTTGATCCCCAGGCCTTGGGCTTCTCTGTGTGGAGTTCTCATGTTCTCCCGGTGTCTGTGTGGGTTCTCTCCAGGTTCTCTAGCTTCCATCCACAGTCTAAAGACATGGAAGTCAGACAACCAAGAAACGAGAAATTGTCCATATGTTTGTGAGTACATGTGTGAGTGGTTGTTGGTCTCTCAACGTTGCCCAGTGACAAACGGACAACTTTTCCAGTCTGTAAGCCCAGTCTTCACCCAGCGACACTTGGGATGGACTCCAGCAACCCTGTGACCCTGAGTTCAGGAGAAGCAACTGTAGAAAATAGAACAAACAAAACATTTCCCCCCTTTAAACCCCTTTAGAAATGAGCAACATAGAATGCATCCTAATTACCAATATCAATTGTCAGCAAAAAAAATCAAGAAGATTTGTTCTGAGTTGCATTGATCTCCATGTCAGAAGATTTAACAGGTGTCTTTCTCTACTGTAATTACAATGATAGTCAAAGAGTTCTACAGTCTTTTCAAGGAAAGTCTTCTTTCAAGATCGTTTCTAGCTAGAAAAACAGCTGGACCATTACTGATGGCTACAGGATGATTGGAAACATCTTCAACCTGAGGGAGTTATGTAGGTCATAATATGAGAGCAGAAGCAGTGGCATCCTCTCCAAGACAGCAGCAGTTCTTGAGGTAGAAGTGGCTTCAAATGAAATGTCACAGTACAAAAAGAAAAAAGTGACCATGAAACTAACAGCAGCTAAAGTGACGAAGAGAACTCTAATAGTCTTGTTGTTAAGATGATTTCCATAGAACCACTTTGCATGAGCAGCATCATGCTCCAGTGCTCTGGGAGACTTTATAGTCCTGAGACATGATGGCTGGATGATTGACAGCTGTCTCTGATTTCAGCACAAGCCACAGACGTCGTCCTCATCCAAACCATGACTTTGGTCTCCGTCCTCATCTGGACTGTCCTCTGCTGCTGCTGCTTGACAGGTAAAGTGCAGAGAATCCAACTCCTCTCCTCTATGAACATCAGTCCCTGTGAAATGAAGCCACAGAAGCATGAAGCTGCTTGATGTTTTTTTTTTTGTTGTGTGTGTGTGTGTCCTCAGAGTCCAGAGGCCAGGTCACAGTGACTCAGCCTGGAGCAGTGAGCTCTGCTCCTGGAGGCACCGTCACCATCCCATGTCGGACCAGTCAGAGTGTTTATAGTGGGAACTACCTGCACTGGTACCAGCAGAGAGATGGAGAAGCTCCTAAACTGCTCATTTATGAAACTAGCAATCGATACTCAGGAACTCCAGATCGTTTTACAGGCAGTGGATCAAACACTGACTTCACTCTGACCATCAGTGGAGTCCAGACTGAAGATGCAGCAGTTTACTACTGTCAGAGTTTCCATGTCATCAACAGTCAGTGGGTGTTCACACAGTGAAAAACAGTCGTACAAAAACCTCCCTGAGTCAGACTGAAGAGGAACCACAGTGACTGCTGCAGCTGGAAGCTACTGTAGAGACTGATACACTTCACTGAGAATAGACACATTCTGAGCTAAAAAGCCTTGCAGTAAACCCTTTTAAAAACAAAAACATAACACATTGCTTCTGCTAATTCAAAGATTTAATTTTATTTAAGACCCTGATTCTGAAACTAATGTCTTATCTGGAATCATCCCTCACACTTGGAAAGTTCTTTTGTTAAACCTTCAGTTTAGGCAATAAGAGATGAATCAACAATAGGCCCATTCCCAACATTTTTTCAACTTCCAGATATTGAAAAATGTTACAGTTTAAAAATGATCAACTTCTTTTGATAAATATAATAAATCGTGAAAAGCCTCAATGTCCTTCAACTAGAGTTCTCTATGACCTGTGAACAGTTTGATGCTCCAGGCCATTACATCACAATCAGTTGATTTGAAGGTTGGTATATGAGAAAAAAAAAATCCTCTTTACGTCTACAAATGAGAAGGTTTCCTTCACAATGATAAATCTCCAGCTGGAGAGGCCAGAGGTGAGTGGAGAGACTCCAAGTGGATTTCTCATTATGCAGATGATAATACAAATTATATTAAAAACATGATGAAGTCTACTCAAGATTGTCTTAATTGTAATAAATAATTTGAATAAAAAACATAAACACTGTAAGAACATTACCATCTTCCCCACGAATAATGTGACAGAAATATATATTTGAAAATGTTTGTTTTACCCAAAATGAACGGATTGAAATGAATCAAACCAATACATCAACGATGAGACTTGCATGAATCAAATGAGCAGGAGAGACTTTACTGCTGTACGCATGAGACATTTTTAATTGTTCCAAAATCATGACGACACGGCTGTCTGACTTTAACAAAGTAATTTGAAATCCAAATTTTTGATGATGCCACACATACTGTCAAATAAAATGCATTAGTTACTGGGAGTCAATTAGCTTCTTGATGTAGAAGGAAAAGTTTTCTTTTTAGTAAGTGTAATTTTTTCACAAAAATAAAAAGGTAAAAAAATAAATGAATCTCTCTTCAAAAAATGTTATCATTTTCACAAATTTCAAAAATATTACTTATTGTTGGTAAAAGGGCCAACTGTAGTTCAAAAAGTGGCATGCCAGTCAAGATACAGTGTCACCTCTGAGACATTTATTATTTTTTTTTTTTAATTTTTCATTTTAAATTTACACATTTTTAAACACTATGTAACACTAGACAACAAAAAAATATATATTCATCTTTTATTTTTTTATTTTTTTAAGGGAGCTATTAAGTTTTCTGCAGGGGTCAGTCAGATGATTTCCATAGAACCACTTTGCATCAGCAGCATCATGCTCCAGTGCTCTGGGAGACTTTATAGTCCTGAGACATGATGGCTGGATGATTGACAGCTGTCTCTGATTTCAGCACAAGCCACAGACGTCGTCCTCATCCAAACCATGACTTTGGTCTCCGTCCTCATCTGGACTGTCCTCTGCTGCTGCTGCTTGACAGGTAAAGTGCAGAGAATCCAACTCCTCTCCTCTATGAACATCAGTCCCTGTGAAATGAAGCCACAGAAGCATGAAGCTGCTTGATGTTTTTTTTTTTGTTGTGTGTGTGTGTGTCCTCAGAGTCCAGAGGCCAGGTCACAGTGACTCAGCCTGGAGCAGTGAGCTCTGCTCCTGGAGGCACCGTCACCATCCCATGTCGGACCAGTCAGAGTGTTTATAGTGGGAACTACCTGCACTGGTACCAGCAGAGAGATGGAGAAGCTCCTAAACTGCTCATTTATGAAACTAGCAATCGATACTCAGGAACTCCAGATCGTTTTACAGGCAGTGGATCAAACACTGACTTCACTCTGACCATCAGTGGAGTCCAGACTGAAGATGCAGCAGTTTACTACTGTCAGAGTTTCCATGTCATCAACAGTCAGTGGGTGTTCACACAGTGAAAAACAGTCGTACAAAAACCTCCCTGAGTCAGACTGAAGAGGAACCACAGTGACTGCTGCAGCTGGAAGCTACTGTAGAGACTGATACACTTCACTGAGAATAGACACATTCTGAGCTAAAAAGCCTTGCAGTAAACCCTTTTAAAAACAAAAACATAACACATTGCTTCTGCTAATTCAAAGATTTAATTTTATTTAAGACCCTGATTCTGAAACTAATGTCTTATCTGGAATCATCCCTCACACTTGGAAAGTTCTTTTGTTAAACCTTCAGTTTAGGCAATAAGAGATGAATCAACAATAGGCCCATTCCCAACATTTTTTCAACTTCCAGATATTGAAAAATGTTACAGTTTAAAAATGATCAACTTCTTTTGATAAATATAATAAATCGTGAAAAGCCTCAATGTCCTTCAACTAGAGTTCTCTATGACCTGTGAACAGTTTGATGCTCCAGGCCATTACATCACAATCAGTTGATTTGAAGGTTGGTATATGAGAAAAAAAAAATCCTCTTTACGTCTACAAATGAGAAGGTTTCCTTCACAATGATAAATCTCCAGCTGGAGAGGCCAGAGGTGAGTGGAGAGACTCCAAGTGGATTTCTCATTATGCAGATGATAATACAAATTATATTAAAAACATGATGAAGTCTACTCAAGATTGTCTTAATTGTAATAAATAATTTGAATAAAAAACATAAACACTGTAAGAACATTACCATCTTCCCCACGAATAATGTGACAGAAATATATATTTGAAAATGTTTGTTTTACCCAAAATGAACGGATTGAAATGAATCAAACCAATACATCAACGATGAGACTTGCATGAATCAAATGAGCAGGAGAGACTTTACTGCTGTACGCATGAGACATTTTTAATTGTTCCAAAATCATGACGACACGGCTGTCTGACTTTAACAAAGTAATTTGAAATCCAAATTTTTGATGATGCCACACATACTGTCAAATAAAATGCATTAGTTACTGGGAGTCAATTAGCTTCTTGATGTAGAAGGAAAAGTTTTCTTTTTAGTAAGTGTAATTTTTTCACAAAAATAAAAAGGTAAAAAAATAAATGAATCTCTCTTCAAAAAATGTTATCATTTTCACAAATTTCAAAAATATTACTTATTGTTGGTAAAAGGGCCAACTGTAGTTCAAAAAGTGGCATGCCAGTCAAGATACAGTGTCACCTCTGAGACATTTATTATTTTTTTTTTTTAATTTTTCATTTTAAATTTACACATTTTTAAACACTATGTAACACTAGACAACAAAAAAATATATATTCATCTTTTATTTTTTTATTTTTTTAAGGGAGCTATTAAGTTTTCTGCAGGGGTCAGTCAGATGATTTCCATAGAACCACTTTGCATCAGCAGCATCATGCTCCAGTGCTCTGGGAGACTTTATAGTCCTGAGACATGATGGCTGGATGATTGACAGCTGTCTCTGATTTCAGCACAAGCCACAGACGTCGTCCTCATCCAAACCATGACTTTGGTCTCCGTCCTCATCTGGACTGTCCTCTGCTGCTGCTGCTTGACAGGTAAAGTGCAGAGAATCCAACTCCTCTCCTCTATGAACATCAGTCCCTGTGAAATGAAGCCACAGAAGCATGAAGCTGCTTGATGTTTTTTTTTTTGTTGTGTGTGTGTGTGTCCTCAGAGTCCAGAGGCCAGGTCACAGTGACTCAGCCTGGAGCAGTGAGCTCTGCTCCTGGAGGCACCGTCACCATCCCATGTCGGACCAGTCAGAGTGTTTATAGTGGGAACTACCTGCACTGGTACCAGCAGAGAGATGGAGAAGCTCCTAAACTGCTCATTTATGAAACTAGCAATCGATACTCAGGAACTCCAGATCGTTTTACAGGCAGTGGATCAAACACTGACTTCACTCTGACCATCAGTGGAGTCCAGACTGAAGATGCAGCAGTTTACTACTGTCAGAGTTTCCATGTCATCAACAGTCAGTGGGTGTTCACACAGTGAAAAACAGTCGTACAAAAACCTCCCTGAGTCAGACTGAAGAGGAACCACAGTGACTGCTGCAGCTGGAAGCTACTGTAGAGACTGATACACTTCACTGAGAATAGACACATTCTGAGCTAAAAAGCCTTGCAGTAAACCCTTTTAAAAACAAAAACATAACACATTGCTTCTGCTAATTCAAAGATTTAATTTTATTTAAGACCCTGATTCTGAAACTAATGTCTTATCTGGAATCATCCCTCACACTTGGAAAGTTCTTTTGTTAAACCTTCAGTTTAGGCAATAAGAGATGAATCAACAATAGGCCCATTCCCAACATTTTTTCAACTTCCAGATATTGAAAAATGTTACAGTTTAAAAATGATCAACTTCTTTTGATAAATATAATAAATCGTGAAAAGCCTCAATGTCCTTCAACTAGAGTTCTCTATGACCTGTGAACAGTTTGATGCTCCAGGCCATTACATCACAATCAGTTGATTTGAAGGTTGGTATATGAGAAAAAAAAAATCCTCTTTACGTCTACAAATGAGAAGGTTTCCTTCACAATGATAAATCTCCAGCTGGAGAGGCCAGAGGTGAGTGGAGAGACTCCAAGTGGATTTCTCATTATGCAGATGATAATACAAATTATATTAAAAACATGATGAAGTCTACTCAAGATTGTCTTAATTGTAATAAATAATTTGAATAAAAAACATAAACACTGTAAGAACATTACCATCTTCCCCACGAATAATGTGACAGAAATATATATTTGAAAATGTTTGTTTTACCCAAAATGAACGGATTGAAATGAATCAAACCAATACATCAACGATGAGACTTGCATGAATCAAATGAGCAGGAGAGACTTTACTGCTGTACGCATGAGACATTTTTAATTGTTCCAAAATCATGACGACACGGCTGTCTGACTTTAACAAAGTAATTTGAAATCCAAATTTTTGATGATGCCACACATACTGTCAAATAAAATGCATTAGTTACTGGGAGTCAATTAGCTTCTTGATGTAGAAGGAAAAGTTTTCTTTTTAGTAAGTGTAATTTTTTCACAAAAATAAAAAGGTAAAAAAATAAATGAATCTCTCTTCAAAAAATGTTATCATTTTCACAAATTTCAAAAATATTACTTATTGTTGGTAAAAGGGCCAACTGTAGTTCAAAAAGTGGCATGCCAGTCAAGATACAGTGTCACCTCTGAGACATTTATTATTATTTTTTTTTAATTTTTCATTTTAAATTTACACATTTTTAAACACTATGTAACACTAGACAACAAAAAAATATATATTCATCTTTTATTTTTTTATTTTTTTAAGGGAGCTATTAAGTTTTCTGCAGGGGTCAGTCAGATGATTTCCATAGAACCACTTTGCATCAGCAGCATCATGCTCCAGTGCTCTGGGAGACTTTATAGTCCTGAGACATGATGGCTGGATGATTGACAGCTGTCTCTGATTTCAGCACAAGCCACAGACGTCGTCCTCATCCAAACCATGACTTTGGTCTCCGTCCTCATCTGGACTGTCCTCTGCTGCTGCTGCTTGACAGGTAAAGTGCAGAGAATCCAACTCCTCTCCTCTATGAACATCAGTCCCTGTGAAATGAAGCCACAGAAGCATGAAGCTGCTTGATGGTTTTTTTTGTGTGTGTGTGTGTCCTCAGAGTCCAGAGGCCAGGTCACAGTGACTCAGCCTGGAGCAGTGAGCTCTGCTCCTGGAGGCACCGTCACCATCCCATGTCGGACCAGTCACAGGGTTAATGATGGGGAAGACTTGCACTGGTACCAGCAGAGAGATGGAGAAACTCCTAAACTGCTCATTTATACAACTAGCACTCGAGAATCAGGAACTCCAGATCGTTTTACAGGCAGTGGATCAAACAGTGACTTCACTCTGACCATCAGTGGAGTCCAGACTGAAGATGCAGCAGTTTACTACTGTCAGAGTCAGCATTACATCAACAGTCAATGGGTGTTCACACAGTGAAAAACGGTCGTACAAAAACCTCCCTCAGTCAAATGGAAGAGGAACCACAGTGACTGCTGCAGCTGGAAGCTACTGCGGAGACTGACACACTTCACTGAGAATTGAGAACACAATTACAAACTTGTCAAATGAACTGCACTGGACTGAAAATATAATAGACATTAATGCTCAAATTTAATTCCTTGATACTTTTTTAAATTCTGCACATTTTCATTCAAATCGAATAGATTTTTTAAATCTTTACATTTGGATCATGGAGATGGACAGTATTTACTTTTTTTTTTTTTTTTAATATCTACTCACTCCATTCCTCCAGCCCCCTGTCCTCTTCCACGCACCCCCCCCCCCCCAAAAAAAAACAAAAAATCCTGAACCCAGACCCTGCACATAAAGACAGAGTCATTTATTGATAAAGATTAAAGTTTATACTGAAATATATCATCTCCTGAAATAAAAGCAGCCCATCAGTTAGACTGTATTTCCACAATGAAGGACCACGTCTAATTTTTCAAGTTGTGCCGAGTGACTGTCAAACAGGCCAAAGCATTAAACAACACGATTACAACTGTGTAGACCCACAACTGTAAAGAAACAGAACCAACCAGAATCAAGGTTAAAAAGAAGAAGAAGAAGAAGAATGGTTCACCATCTCTGATATACATCTCTGGTATATTCGAGAGCAACGCAAGTCAGGTCGTCGTTTTTATGATTACGTCGCCCTCTGGTGGTTCAGCACATGATTCACAATAGTTGACTTATTGGCGCTGACATTGAATATAATAGGTTTTATATGGAGTCCTTGCGTACGTTTGTTTATATTTCATATCAGCACATGCATGCATTTATAGAAGGTCGATGCATACATATATTAAATGTTATATCACGTTAAACAATTTGATTGATTCTATATTTTATTCAGACGTTTTTCAGCGAGGGGAATTTTCATCACTTAAAGAAAACAATATTGGACTTTTGTTGATTTATCGGTTTTATAGAGAATTTGGGCTAAACAGTCGATCCCCGGTTGTTTTCTTTCACCATATTGTGTCGTACAACTGCAAAAGCAGATGTTTGGAGGTGAAAATGGCACCCAGCACTTAGGTGCTTTCCTTTCCACGCTTGGACAAATAAGTGAAACATGCAAATACACTAAATATGTCAATGTACAGGAAATCGGAAAAGAAACCGGAAGCCATAGAAATTCAGTTAGAAGCACATACGGCACCTCCCACTGTGACCTCTTCTTGAAATGAATATAAACTCAACATAAATTAAATTCAGTAGACGTTTGTTCAAGATGTATTGTATGTCCCCCCCAAAATAGTTCTCTGCACATTAGTTCATGCATCTGTTCATTAAGTTGGAGGGTTGAAGGGGGTCTCTCAGCTGTCTTGGGGCAAATATAATTTTTGTAAGTCTTTGGAGTGTGTGAGGAAGCTGAAGTACACAAGTGGGAAAACACACACTGAGAAACACAGAAAGGCCTCGTGTCAGAGCCAAACCTGTGACCTCCACCCTTTGAGGCGGCAGTGCTGAACACTGGACCATGTTGACATTGGAACGATGACTGGGGATGAATCTTCTTTTGTTTTGTTTTTTTTTACAGATTACTGGAAACAATGTAAGATGAAAAATAATTAGCATTCCCCGTTCAGCTCTACCATAATTTCCTCTGTGAGGTCAAGAAAATAATGTTTGCATTGGAACGGCACTGTGAGATCCTGTTGTTACCGCCAACCCACCCGACCCATCCCCCGGGACAGATTTGGGGGACTTTTACAGCTGTGTATACAAACAGTTTGATTGTTTGTTTGTTTTTAAAAAAAGAAAAAAAAAGGAAGAAAAGTTTTCGCTGTATACATCAGACACATGGTGTGTGGGCAGGACCCAAACGCGGAAAACTTGTGCGTGTGAAGAATGGAAAAACTCCATATTTCAAACAATAAAACTTAACGAAAGGTGTCCTCAGAGCGTAAGTAACAAAAAAAACTAAATGGGAGACTCGTTGAGAACAAAAAACAAAACAAGACTGAAAGCAACTTTCGAACTTTGACGAAGATGGAGACAAAAGAGCTCAGGAGGACGAAACATAAAACAACCAAGCAGAAACAATGAGCTAACAGCCAAATGGATACAAGGACTACTTATAATTATAAAAGAGAGCAGGTGTGCACAGGTGAGAGCAATCAAGGGCGGGACTGACAACAAGACACAGGTGAAAATCACAAGGCAACAAAAAAAAGAAAAAGAAAAAAGGTGGGCCAACAGACACAGGAAGCAAAGTACAGAAAATACAAGGGGGGGCACTTTCAAAATAAAACAGGAAACATTAAAACGGACCATGACAGCATATCCATATCCTTCGTTCGAGCATTGTGCACTATAGATTTACTTTACAGGGGGTGGAACACATCATCACTGCAGGAATTGTATGCTTTAGTCCATCAGCTCTGCTGTAAACCTGCAGCTGCTGTCCTCCACAAACATGACGGCTCCCAGCGGATGTGCAATAGTAAATAATTAAGTGAAAATGTTTTCACTCGAGGTGCTGTGTTTGCTTCCTCTTCTGCCCTTCAACCCTCCTGTTTCCGCCCCATCTTGACTCCCTCCCCGCCGTCCTTCCAGCAAACCGTATTTAATGACTTGCCTTGGCCTTGTCTCACGGGAAGTGCAGCCAGTTTACATTCATTTATTCACGACTGAGGACGGCGCAGAGAGAGAGGGAGAGGGGGAGAGAGAGAGAGGGAGAGAGAGAGAGAGAGAGAGAGAGAGAGAGAGAGGGAGAGAGAGAAGTGACAGTGCTGTAAATCACTACCTCCGTATTTAGAGCATGTAAACCCGGGTTCTGCCCCCATGGATAGCATCTGGATAGCATAGAGAGCTTTAGTTAGTTTTTTTTTTTTTTTTTTGGCCCACTTTGACTGTATCTCGAAATGTGTGCATCTGACATTGAATTGATGTGATTGCCCCTAATTTGCTGAGCAATCCAGAGCAAACAAGGTGCAACAGTGGCCAGGAAAAACTTCCCTGTGGGAAGAAAACTAGAGCAGATCCATACACCAGGGGGCGCTCCTCTGCTTTGACCAGTTTGGTGTGAAAAAGAGAGATAGAAGTTGCCAGACAAAAACAAACAAACAAAAGAAATCAAAAAACTGAAGTTAATTTTCAGGAGAATCATAGCAAACTATCGCCAAACTCCCCCCCCCCCAAAAAAAAAAAAAAAAAAAATTGATTTCAGATTTCCAAATGCCTGAAGAGTTAACATTTGCTGTAGATTTTGTGTCAACCGGTGCTGTCCGCTTGTCTTGGGCTGCAGACACACAACAGCAAAAGAGTGTTTCCCCATATTAAACCCTGTGGATGTACCAAGAAACTCAACCTAAACAATTTTTCCTAATACTGCAGAAGTGCAGCGACAGTTGGAACGGATTGATGCAATGTTTTCCATGGTGATGGTGCTTTGGAATGGGGAATGTCTGCCTGGGTGCACGAAGCACTCCAGGTCCCCCGGGGCTGCGGATCCCTGCGGCGGAGGAACTCTCTCCACCCTCGGCAGCCCTGCGGACTCGACTCTGCCGATAGGATGGCTTTCATCCCCCATGGAACACTCTCCATTTCAATTCCATTTTTTTTTTTTTGGCAGCATGTAAAAGCGACGGGACAACTGCACAACCCATCACGGTCGGTGGCCAGCACAGCTCGGGGCGTGTTTCAGGTGGGCGGTAGCCTCCTGGCGTACGCATGCATGTGCACCGTAAATTAAAAAATGGCTTTGAACCGCCGTCTCTCCCATCAAGGCCGCAGGAGTGTGGGAGCAAGGAGGGGCAGCGGCATGCTGGGATGTGAAGAGGCACAAGCTGCTGATGAAGATTATCCAGGAGGAGGAGGCTTGGAAAAAGAGGCGCTGGTGGAGACGAATGCATAACCTGTTTGTATTTACCCAAATAAAGGGAGCTGTGTTCTCCCTGTAAAGCCTCCCCGTGGACGAACTGCGGAGAGCTTAATTAAAAGCAGACCTCACGACGGGGGCCGGTAATTTTTATATATATATTATATATATATATATATTTTATATTTATTCCTCTTAAAATGATGGACTGCCACTTTCTATTTTTCTCCTCTTCCTGCACTTTGTATCTCTGCTCTCACCTCGTATAGATCACAAGCATTCGCCGGGCACCAGGCATCCCGATAATGGGGAGAAAATGAGAGGAAATGCGTCCCCCTGCTCTTATTCTTTCCCCCAGCCTCTCTCGCCTCCTCTTTGCCCTCCTCTCCAGCCTCTCCAGCCTCTCCAGCCTGCCATTCCCAGGCTGCAAGCCACGTTGGGCCCTCCGTGGAGAGCAGGAAGCTGGAGCCCCGCTGTCTCCAGGCCGGGGCTGGTGGGTAGGAGATGAGGGAATGCGGCCTCCAGCCTGATTACGAGCCAGAGTCACGCTGACAGCCATGTTCAAGAGACCTGGAGGGGAAAAATTCTGAAAAAAGAAAGAAAGAAAGAAAGAAACTCCTGAGTGCTCAGAGAAGTGGCACCCAGTGGAAGAGCATAATAAAGCACATTGTGTGATGAGGGACCCTTCGTGTTGCGAATAATGAGGATAAAATCTCCATCCGGGACGCGGGGAGCCTGGGAAAGTTTGGTCGGACTCGTGTCTTTTCAGTGGACTCGGTGGACTTCAGTTCAAAGGCAGGAGAGAATTTAGTTAGCAAGCAAAAAAAAAAACAACAACACTCAACATCATGAGAACAGTGAAACATGCTCAATTCCTATTCACACCTTTTGCTTGTAAATATATGTGTTGACATTTTCCTATATTGGCTTCTTGTCTTGGATCTCAGCTCATTGGTTGTTCAACCACAGATTTCTATCATTTACACTGTGGTTTTACTGTGCTTTCCTTCAAAATAAATGCATTTTCTACAAAGGTTGTCTGATTTGCATCACTCAGGAAACAAACAAAACAAAAAAACTGAAATCTTAACATCCAGCCCAGCCCGCAGGCTGTTTCGCAGAGATTTTGGTAAATTATTTGGCCTCTGCAATCGGAGAGTGGGAAAGTTGGCACGTGTTCTGTTATTCTTCGAGCCAAACCAAACATCAACTGAAAATAAGTTTTCTGCGTGTGTGTGTGTGGGAAAACATGAGAAGAAGAGGACGCTGTCTAATCAAAGATATAAACTGTGTTGCTGCAGCCAGGAATGTGAATGTCACCCCTACCAAAAAGCGTCTGCGGCCATTAAAGTCAGTGTGCAAGTTCACACCAGGTGCAGCGCGGGCGGAAGCGTCCCAGAAGCGTCATAACGTGCCGTGCTGGTAAAGAACGCCGCCGTTTAGTTTTTCCACGCTTCACGTGTGTCAGTCAACACCAGCAATATTTATAGCAATATTCATTGTCTTCTCCATACTTTTTGAGTGAGGTGCTTTGCGTTTTCCCCCTGTGTTGCTCATTTTAGTGTGATTCTGAAAACACATTGGGCAACAAATAGCCCATGCAGGCCGAATTTGCATAAAGTTGAGGACGAGAAAGCAATTTCGGCTGGTCAAATCAACTTCTGTTTTGGCCTCCACTTTCTCTTAATCCCAAACGTGCCGCCTTTGTAAAACCAGCCTCGAGTTCAGACGCTAAATCAGCCAATCAAACCTCGATTAGCCCGCAGAGGCTAACAGTTACGCAATGGTTTACGTCACAGTTTAAAGATTGAAGGACCTCGAGGGCTGTTTTGATTCACTCCCCCAAACCGTATCTCTGCGCAGTCGCCCCCGGGTTTGTCTGTGTGTGTGTGTGTGTGTGTTGGCTGCACCCGTAGCATCAGATGATGGATGGCGCCACCGTCCTGCGAGAGCTGACGCCTGCACCGCCGTCGTGTTTCCCTGACAGCCGTCTATCGCTCCCGACTGGACGCTATCAGCGGGGAGAGTGGAGCCCGAGGGCGAGGTGCCCCGCTCGTGTTATGACAGCGATATTAAAGGGATCCATCTTCACACTGGAGGTGGAGGTGGGGGTGGTGGGTGAGTGTCCTCTCTAATCCGTTCAAAGACGGATGGCCCGTGCGCTCTCCCCCACCTTATAGAATGTTGAAGGATGGGAACTTTGACGTGCACTCATAAAGCGGCGCGAGGAGAAAATCCAGTTATTTGTCCGGAGCGGCCGGCTATTCCCTGGGCTTATTTTCAGGGCCGTGTAACGTGGGCTGTCACAGAAGCTCCGACGTTAAAAAAACAAAAAAAAAAACACTCTCTCTCTCTCTCTCTCTCTCTCTCTCTCTCTCTCTCTCTCTCTCTCTCTCTCTCTCTCTCTACCGATCACAAGGGCCGTCGGGGCCTGCAAGGATAACTTGCAAAAGATTCCCCTGTTGGAAGCACACCACCGTTCAAAAGTTTGAGGTCACTCTGACTCATTCCCGCATTGTACTCCATTATAACCAGTTTTATGAATGTAGAA
Source organism: Nelusetta ayraudi (assembly GCF_046127955.1). Lineage (NCBI taxonomy): Eukaryota > Metazoa > Chordata > Actinopteri > Tetraodontiformes > Monacanthidae > Nelusetta > Nelusetta ayraudi. The sequence goes on along the minus strand of NW_027466121.1, from coordinate 840,636 downwards.
TGCTCTGCAAGCATTACGAGTGCACGAAAATCAGTCAAGATGTGATTAACAAGGAACATTTTAGTGTTTAATAAAAAAAAACCAACTATTTCCAACGTGTAATTAAAAGTGATTGGGAGAATTCCAAGTGTGCAAAATTCTGCGTGAAATTGAAAGTAGGCTATAAAGAGCCTCACATATAAACCATGATGCTGTCTTTACAAAGCTTTGTTTTTTTGTGGCAATTCTAAAGCATTCAACTTCTGTAATGACGGCTGCACACTTGATAATAATTTTCTAAAATCCCATTCAGTTAGACGGAAACAAGGAAACAGCTGTCAAAGCCATCCTGTATGTGTTCAGCATATCCTCACTGATTTTTGTGCCGTGTTACGATATGAAGTGATGTTCTGAAAGCATTCTACTAAATTATTTCATGAAGTCGGTTATAATGGAGTTCTATACAGAAATAAGTCAGTGACCCTAAAGTTTTGAACATGTACTGTATATTAATGAATAATAAATAAATTAAAAAAACTGGCTGATTAATAATTTATGGCGTTCGGTTCTTTGTGCTGACAGGGAGCGGCAGCACGACAATCCTGTCCCAGTCTCACCACCACTAATTTATAGCGCAAAAGTCATGTATGCGGTCATGCAACCTGCAGGCGCTCATGACGACACGTGTGCGTTTGTGTGCGAGAGGAAAGCGGAGAAGGAGAAGCCGGGACAGTGCGTCATAAATCATTACAGGTTGACGGATGGCCGAGTGGAAAGCAGGATTACGTGTTTCAGCGTGGCCTCTCGTGCACCAGCCCGCCACCGCCGCCGCCGCTGCCACTGCCGCCGCCGCTGCGACTGTGGGACTCTTCCTAATATTTCAAAGCCTCTTACTCACCGAGCATGACGTCCAGGGAGCAGAGGAGTCATTGCGACTGCTACAGATGAGCTTACCACATGAAATGTCCCGCTTTAAGGGATTTGGCTTGATCTGCAGTGGGACCGACCGCCGCCTCCCCACCCCCCCGACAAAAAAAAAGAAGAAAAAAGTAAGACTGCTACTTGAGGCTTTGGAGTTGAGTTTGATTATAGAACGCAAAACTAGCTGGCTGATGCTCTATCGGGAGGGGCCGAATGTTAAAAGTCTGGAAAAGCAACAGGATCCACGTCATTGCTCTTAATATTATCACCGTCCTCCAGTTTTACTGCCAAACAGATGGTTTGTTTGCTTTCCATCTCTGCACTTTATGGCCCCCGTGTGGATAAATTTGTGCTGTCCGATTCCAAAGGGCTCACAGAACACTGTTCGAGACAGCAAAGCAATAAAGTTTTCTTGGAGCGTCACCCTTATCACGGCGCAAGGCCTTAAATAACCTCCTGGATCAAAAAGGGGGGCTTTTCACAGATTAGTTTGACTTTTTGTGGGTCGTAAACATAAAAAGGGTCGATAGTAGTTTGATTGTTTTTGGCGAAAGTGCTTTAAAACAGACCGTCTACTCTAATTTTCCAGATTAACGTGTTCAGCTCATTTACTCACGTTCATTTTCCGCGGCGCTGCTTTGCTGTGGAAGCTCGGTGCATTAAAAATTCAGAGGAGTGTTTAAAATTTCATTGTAATGCAGTGGTGTCACCGGACGTTCTGCCGTTTTTGACATTTTCATTATGAAAAAGCTGCAAAATACTCACAGGGTAGCAATCATGATGAAACAGCCCACTGTTATCGCACTCTCGCGACTCTTGCACTGCCAGACAGGGTTCCAGCAGACATGCTGTGGCAGCTGAGGGTGTGTTTAAAAGTTCATACACTAACTAAGATGGAAAATTAAGGCTGAGTTAAAAATTCAGTTTAGTCTCTATGTATCATGGTTTGAATTTAAAGTCTAACGTGGCATTGCAACAAGGTTTTCAAGTTCAATTGCAGATCTATCTTGAAAGCTCCCGCCTGAGTCAATCTACTGAGGAGAATGGGTTGGAGCCAATTATCATTTATTGTATTTTGTATTAATATGTTTACATACTATAAATAGATCAATTTCACTTGCCGTTCAGCGGCAGTGTCATCTTTTTGAGTCTGAGTCTGGTTAAGGTGGCAATGTAGTTTGGGTTGCTGGGGCAACCAAGCATTGGAGTAGCTGGTGTCAGTATTTCATCACCTGGAGCTGTGGAAATCGTTTTCGTCACGTTTCCGTCACATTAGAGTGACGTAAAAGTCGCACAGAATGGATTAGATATGATTTGGGACCATGCAGGAAATTGGCCTGATTTAAACAAACAGAAAAACAAACAGTCACATATGGGGAGCGAGTCAAATTTGGGCCACATTCCCCGGTGTGAAGGAAAACATAAGATTCTTCTTTTCATTGACGAGAAGAAGAACGAAGCAACTGTGACTCCACAAGTTTTATTCAACTTTGTTTGGCAGTCATGTTCCCTGCATATTCTGTGTTTCCAGCGCAAACAAAAAAATTTTGTACTTGGCCCAATCCCCGGCTGAAGTGTAGAGGTTGAAAGGGGCGAGCGAAAAACTAATCAAAGACAAATTCTGCAGATATTAAAACAAGCCCAGTCAACTATATATATATATATATACATATATATATATATATATATATATATATATATATATATATATATATATATATATGTATATATGTATATATGTATATATATATTTTTTATTTATTTATTTATTTATTTATTTTTTTTCTTCTTCATTTTTTTGTGTTTGTGTGAATTTAATATGGCACCGCTTGCTCTGTAATATCAGCCGGGGGGGCAGACGAGCTCATTCATCACCAACTAGCAGTCGGTGTGTTTTGCGTGACGGACCAAGACAGATGACAAGCGGGAGCTCCCCGGCCCGGCTTCCGTCTCCCTCCCGCTGCATCGTCTGCTCTGCTGCGTCCTCCCCGCTTCCTCGTCCGCGCCACTTCTGTGTGAGTGACTGGACAGCTGATGGCACTGTCTGACTTTGCACCGGCGATGCGAGACTCGGCAGAGAGAGAGCGCCATACGGCCGCCGCCAACCTTCAGACAGATGGCTGCGTTTCTGCTAACATCTGTGCCAGACTGCCCCCCACCACCACCACACATATACACACACACACACACACACACACACACACACACACACACACACACACACACACCGTCGTAAAATAAAGTCCGCCCCTCCCCCACCCGCCCCCGGAGACTTTGACTTTGTCTTGAGGAGTGTTAACATGCCGTGTAATCACAGGGCGCCTGTGAATGTCATTAGTCCCCCTTTGAAACGCTGTAATAGGAGGAAAGACTTTTTTTTCCCTCTCTTTTCTTTTCTTTTTTTTTTTGGTTTTGAAGACAGGTGTGCGCGCGCGCCTCCCGCTCACCTCACCTCAAACAACAAGCAGAGGCTGCAGCCTCGCGCTCGTTTTTCATCATCAGCGGGAAGTCAATCCAAATTGGAGAGCACGACTTCAAATAACGAGCGCAGTCTCGCTGCGCCGAGGTTTTTTTTTTTTTTTTACGTCGCATGCAAGAGCCTTTACTTGCAATGCATCTTAATCCCGCCGCTCGTTTCCCCACCATTCGTTTTTATGCCTCCCTTGTATTTCGCTGTCCCATTAATACCGCTGTCCTCACGTCTTCTTTGCTTTCGTTTCCCCCGTTGCGTTCTTTCCTTATTCTTCCCACTGTTATCGTTTGTTCTGCTTTATTCTATTTTATTTGCTCTCTTCTGTCATTTTTCCTTCCCTTCATCCTTTTCATGACTCCCATTTCTCATTTCTAAATCCCCCTTTCCTTTTCTTCCCACCCTACTTTTCCAATCATTACTTTCTTCCCTCTCCTTTTCTTACGTTTTCCAAATCCCTTCCCTTAAACTTTGTCTCTTTTCCTTTCCTCAACTTTTTCTTTCATTCTTTTCTACACCCATCATTTGTTCATCTCTACTCTCTCTCTCTCTCTCTCTTTTTTAATACCTTTTTTACTTCTCCTTTTCCTTACCGTTCTTCTTTCATTCTTATCTTTATTATATCCTAAATCTTTATTCTCATCTTACTTTCAAATTCTCTTCCCGCACGTTCCTTTTATTTTTCACACTTGATGTCCTTCTCTCGTTTGTCTTTTGTTTATCGCTCACTCTTTTTCTTTTCTTTATCTTTTGTATATATCTACATTTCTTTCTTTCTCGTCTACCTTTCCACTATAATTGGACCAAACATCAGGTGCTGCACTGGCTCAAGCTTCACTTCCTGCTTGAAATTTATGATGCTGAGCGCCAGCAGGGCCGTGCAACAGGGGGCAATCGATAGAAAGGGCTTTTCCCCCTTTTTTTTCAAGCCAATCCTCTGACACGCCACCCACACAGGCCTCAACACGGTGTTCTCCTGTGCCATAAATCACCTGGGTCATTAAATCACGCCACAGACGCTCCTCTGGCCTTTCTCATCGCAGTGGTCCATCTTCATCTTTATTCAATTAGGGAGATTAATGGCTCAGGACACGGCACCCAGGTTGACATTCTCCTATGGGGGACATGACTGAAATGTCACATGCTGATGAGGACGGGACGTGAAGGGAGAAGGCAGGGGACCTTCATTTACTGTAGACACATGGTGATAAGCTACACAGAGTGGGGGTTTCACCCCCCTTTTCATGGGAGCACATGTTGCTGCCGCCTGCCTGTGGCTTCATCTCACCCTCGAGGAATTCCTCATGCTCCCTTTGCACGGTAAGTCTTGTAAAAAAAAAAAAAAAAAAGCTTTAATTTCTTGGCTGTTCACATCACTGTTATGTTATTTTCTTCTTTGACTAATTACCAGCTACTGGAAAATGCCTTGCCTTTCATAAGAATGTTTATGTTTAATGTTTCATCGTCTCCACCTTTTTGTTGTAGATCCATTTCAAACTGACCAGTTATTTACAGCTGAAAGTAATTGCATTTTATTTCCCATTTGGAGATGCCATATCCATTTAATTTCCTGTTTGGGGCGATGAGAGCTACCAGGACTGACGTAAACTGGGAGCACTGGTGCATGAAAATGGTCCAAGTGTGTGTCCTCCATGTAGCGGAACGAAGTGGCTTCAAATTCTCCAATGTCAGGCGTGCAAAAAACAGACTAGACTGTAAGCGACTTGTCCAGGTGAGAGGTGTGGAAAGCGACCGTATGAAATCTAAGGAAATCTTCACGTGTGAAAATAACATCATGAAACCATTTGTAACCATTTTTCTTGAGGCGTCAGGCCTTTTTTTCTTTGGACATGCTTGGTAATAGTGTGCAAACCCAAGGTTATGTCCTCTGCCGCACTCCGAGCGGAGAGTCATTAAAGTATCATCGCTTTGACTGAGCTCATGCAGGACCAGTGTGCCATGAAGCTTCAAGAGACGTGGAGACACGGAGCTCACTTTGTGTTTTCTGGCAACAGGAAGTGAAGTGAACCCGGACTGACCCGTGTCAGATGGCGAAACACGTTTGAATAAAAGCCCTCAGCAAAGTCTTTGAAGGCTCTTTGTTAGTCTTCCCTGTAGAGCCGCCGGTATGAGGAGGTGAAAAGGTGGAAGGTGGAACAACAACAACAAACTACCAGGTACTTTGTGACACCCATTCTCTTTTTCCTAATGTCTTGTGCACCCTTTATAAATGTTTGTCAGAACTACACACAAGCTATAGTTATAA